>NC_083897.1:129572051-130172051 GCF_032452875.1 Bos javanicus
TGACACTTAATAGAGATATAGTTTAGAGATACAGATTTTCTTTCAGATACATTCTAGGAGACTATTTTTAAAACACCCTTGAGTCATCTTGGTTCCCCCAATATTGATCCTTAATGTCAACATTTAATACAACTCACATTGTACTTGAGGTAAGTACAACTTTTATCCTAGTGACTTGAGGTTCTTGTGTTAATACTACATTTATTTGGTAAACTGAGGTTCCTATATTAATACTACAGTTTAAAAAGCAGCATTTTCCTATTTTTTATAAACAAGCTTCGACTGTTCCTTCCTCATCTGTCTGCCTTGTGGCTATATCTAGTAACCATCAATTAACAGTAATGTCAATAAAACAAGCTTAGCAAAGTGGGGCTAGGAAAAACAGAGTAAAGAGCATTATGCCAGGAAATACTTTAATGCAGGTGGACCTCTGCCAACTTATTATTATAAGAAAACAAAGCATCTTTATTAACCCAACAGACATTATACTTTGGCTTTTATTTTTATTTTGTTTTATGGTTGAGCATGTAGTAGAATTCTTTGTGTTTGGATTTTCCTTATTGTCTGCTACTTGCTTCGGATAAAAGGAAGCTTATTTTAGTGCAAGATACGTATGTCTTTCCATTTGTATTCATTCATTCATTCTCAAATATCTACAAAATTCTCTTATCTGTGGTGTTTGAGAAGCAAAACTGCTACTGAAGCAGAACCAATCCAGCACCTTGCTTCCTTTGGCTAGAGCAGAATTTGTTGCAGAAGAAATTATGTTTGCTTCTGAGCTGCCCCAGGAGCAACTAAATCCCCTGAAAGGATTATAAATAATGACAATTTTATGCATAAATTTGCTCCATTACTAGTATCTATTACCAGAAAAATCCAAAACAAAATAAAAAGGATGCTCCAAGCAGTAACAGACTTTGTCATTGAGGTTGCAGACAATAGGAACTCGGGCCTATTGGGGCCCCTCCACTCCCTCCAAACCCTCTTCATCCCCTCCCTTTGCAGATGCTCACTGGCAGATTGACGGAATTTGATAGCTATCTGAATATCTAAAGAGGAAAAAAAAATACAGCCAGTAAATATATGCAGCTTTCTCTTCAATTTTTCTCTGCACGAAAGAACAAAATGTAGAAACATAAATCTTCATATTTCCATGCTTTAAACATACCCTTGAAACCTTCATTGCTATGTTGTCATATGGCAGAAACCAACACAACACTATTAAGCATTTATCCTCCAATTAAAAATGTTTTTAATTAAAAAAAAAAAAACCTTCATTTGCTGTAAATTCAGATTTTGTGTGCTTCTCTCTTTAATGAAAAACCACAAACCAGGTCTCATCTAAGAAAAAAATAAAAGATTGGTTACTCTGTTTTAACATTTTATTATAGAAATTTTCCATTGTTCACACAACTAAGAGAATAGTACATTTAGGGACCCCCCTCACACATATCTGTCACCCTGCTTCAATTATCAAAATTTTGATCATCTTGTTTCATCTATTCCCCCTGTACTTTTTTCTTACCTTCCACCTCACTGCGCAGGTCTCCAATGCAGTCTGTTTAAAATAATTCCTAGACATATCATTTCATCAAGAAATAGTGTGTATCTGTAACTAGTAATTGTTTGTTTACATAACTGCTATGGCACCATCACACCTCATAAAATTAGCAATAATCCCTTAATGGTTTTTAATGTTTACTTCATATTCGGAATTTCTCCTTTCTCTCAAAGGAGAATTGATTTGGTCCAGTGAGTATGTGTATCCATCACGAAAGAGCACTCTCAGGTCAGGATCATTCAAGGAGGGTTTAGTTATAAAAGCACTGTGAGGTGTGGAGGAATCACAGAGGCTAGTGCTGTCATCTCTGGCTAGCAGCAGAGCTGTTACCACCACTAGGTGTGAAGGAGTAAGGAGAACAATGTCAAGGTTACTGAACCTGCAAGGAAAGGGTCTGTAGAGAAGACCTTCTTAAGAGGAACAGTGTCCTTCCAGTCCAGGTGACCTCACAGAAAGGAAGTCAGGGGAATAAATCCCCTGGCTGCCCTCTCTTACCCTTCTGATCTCCTACTGGGTCATACAGAGTCTGACACAACTGAAGCGACTTAGCACACATGCACACAAGTGGAAATTTAAATAGTCACAATGCCAAGGCCACACCCAGAGTCATTTAAATCAGAATCATTGATGGTGTGACATGGGTATTTGCATTTTTTAACCCCCTAAGTGATTCCAACACACATGCAAAGTTGATAACCTCAGGCCTAATGATTTTAGTATCCACTGATTATCATGTTTTCTAGATCTGTTGTTTCACTTGAATTAGAAAATTGGTAATCGTCTATTCTATTCTGTTGATAACTTCTATCATTCTTTCTGTATTTATTATCTGTCAAATAGTACCAAGCATAGGCTTGCACTCAGTAAAGAAGTATCTGTTGATCTGATCTGTAGTACATGAGTATGACTATTTTTCATCAAGTTTTACGGAATTTCTCTATTAAAGAGATTTTGGTGTGTGCTAAGTCACTTCAGTCATGTCTGACTCTTTGCGACTGTATGGACCATAGCCTGCCAGGCTCCTCTGTCCATGGGATTCTCCAGGCAAGAATACTGGAGTGGGTTGCCATGCCCTCCTTCAGGGGATCTTTCCAACCCAGGGTCTCCTGCATTCGCAGGTAGATTCTTTATCACTAGTGCCACCTGGGAAGCCCATGAAAGAGATTTAAGCATTTATAAATGAATTTAAGTAGGATTTTATTATTTTTATCAGATTGATATTTATTTTTACAGATGAAAGCTCTCTGGATCATGTCTACAATTAAAATTTCCCTCAAAAAATTCTCCCTCTAAAATCTCAGCTATATGTGTCGCTTATTTGTTATTCATGATATGTTAGATTTTTCAGTCCTGTGCATACTAGGATCATATGATGTAAATACATACTTTTTTTTAAGGAAAACTTACACCAGAGAAGTAGAGAATGCACACATCCCCAAAACTCTCATTATCCCATTAAAGAGGTGTACTTAGGCTGACCAGGCTAGGCTGGACAGACAGGGTTCCAGAATAGAGATCCCATCTCCCATTGTACCCTATATATTTATTTTTAAAATGGGGAGTAGGGCATCTTCAGGAACCATATAACAATAGAAGGTTGATGTTTGAGGAAGTGGCCTAGTTAGAAAAGGGGAGCCTCTGGAACTTAGCAACTGGCATTTGTTGAGTTAACTTAGACCTGCTGGGCTACCTCTTTGCCAAACCACCAAAGGAGTGCAGTGCCTTCCAGATTTGCCTCTTTTCAATATCATGCATATATAAAATAAATATCATAAATATAAAAGATTGCTATATATAAATATATAAGATTACACCCATTGAGCATTTACTAGGTGCCAGTCGATTCAATCAATGATGTTATTTTCCCCAAACACACTTGTAAACCCTCTATCCTTCTTTGATTTCTTTGTCCTCCAAGAGCTATTTGGTGGTTCATCTCTCATAATGCTTATGCATTTGATGTGTACTTATCTATTCATTTTATTCACAGGTTACTTCATTTACTCAATTATTCGGGAACATTTACGTAATAGACCTTTTTTTGAGGCATGATATAGGTTCCAGTTATGACCAAGGCATAGTCCAAGTAGCTTATAATCTAGAAGATGAAATAAGGCAAACCTAATAGAGGGCGGCAGAGGATGAGATGGTTGGATAGCATCACCGATTCAATGGACGTGAACTTGGGCGAATTCTGGGAGATGCTAAGGGACAGGGAGGCATGGTGTGCGGCAGTGCGTGGGGTGGCAAAGAATTGGACACAACTGAGTGACTGAACAATAATAATATCCAAAATATAAAAGGTCCCTTCTCTGTCCTTTCCCTCCATCCTACCCATCCTAGTCCAAGCTTGATTCTCCTCCTCCTTTGGCTAGCCCTCCTGCTTTCGTTTTATTTTCCAAACCATACTGCACACCTTTTTCAAGTTACTTTCTCCAAAATACTACATTTCACTCTGTTCACAAACTAAACGACTCCTTTTTTGCCTACTACATGAAATACAAGCTTTTCAATTTAGTTTTGCATTCAAACCCCTTCCAGACCAGTTTATTACCAACTTCTACCTTTCTCTTAAGTTTCTCTCTTTGAACCCTTCTCCCCAGTGAGCTTTTCTGCCAAGTCATCCAAACCCTCCAAATCTATGAAGCCTTCCATACCCTACCGATCCTCCTTTGACCAGCTAAAGTAATTATTCATTGTACCTCTCATCATCGTGTCCTAGCTTATATTTTTAATAACCTTTTCATACGTTGATGTCTCACTTCCCTTCCTAGAGTATAATCTCTTTAAGATCAGAAATTGTGTCTTAGAATTCTTTTCATCTCAGTACTGAACACTGCTTTGCAGACAGTAGGTGCTCAATAAAAAGGTGTTGATGAGAATATTGGGAAACTCTTGGGATATGGGGGTATTTAAAGAATTATATCAAGAGTGATATGGTTTTTCAGCCATGTTTCAATGGATTCTTTTTCTCTTAGCTTTAGAGTATATCCCAGTCTCTCCATCTTAAAGATGGAAATTAAAGATTTCCTATGTGCAGGTAGGTGATTGCCTCTCTCTTTCTCTCCCCCCCTCCCTTCTTCCCTCCCTCTCTCTTTCCCTTCACAGCCAGACTTCCTAAATGAATAGCCTACACTTGCTGCCTCTGCTTTTTCACCTCCCATTCACTTCCTCAACCCACTGCCATCTGTCTTCCTCCACCACTATACCAAAAATCTCCTGGCAGAGGTCACCTAGCACCTCAAGATGCCAACTCAGATGGACAGTTTCCAGTTCTTTTTGCATCTCATCTCCATAGCATTTGATGCTGTTTCCTCCTACCTCATTTGGGAAACTCTCCTTTACTTTGGGTTTTCAGACCACGCTACACAACATAGTTTTCTGCTACCTCTCTCTGTTTCTTCTCTAGTTCCGTCATGGGCTTCTTTTTCCCCAGTCATCCCTTGAATGTTATTGTAAACCAAGTTCCATCCTTGCCTGTCTTAATTTTGGTTCTCCTAGAAGCAGACCCTGAGACAAGGATTTACATGAGCATCATTTCTTGGGGAGATGATCCCAGGAGAGGAATGGGAAAGTGAGGCACGTAAGGGAAGGAAGCCATAAAGCATGTGATACCAAGCCAGTCACCATTCTGGGCAACTGGAGCATAATCCCACTGTAGAACACATGCCTCCAAATTATCCTGCTTGTGGAGCCACCAGTTCTCTGAGTTATTGGTTGAGAGCAACATTAATTCCCTACACTTCTCACCTTCCCTCAGGCAAAGAGTTGTGGGTGCCCTGGTTGGAAGTCAGATTGCTATATGCAGAATGTTAAAGGCTGAGGGATATGGTCGGGGCACCAACAACATTAGTCATCTTCTTTCCTAACCTTAACCATTACTCTCATCAGTGATAGTAAAATTAACAATGATAATAGCTAACATTTATGTACTAGGTTGAATGTTTACCTATGTTAGCTCATTTAATCCTTACAGCAGTTCTATGAGGTACCTTTATCACCCTCATTTTATTGAGGAGGAAACTGAAAACCAAATGGGCTAAATTGTTCAAGGTTCTGTGTCTCTGCACTTATTTACAATCCATATTGCTGCAAGCTCTAACTATTATTTCCATTTGCCAACTGGATATCCTCACCAGGTTCTACTGACATCCCAAATGCAACACATTCCAAATGAACTTATCAGAAAGTCTGAAGAAACCATGGTACATTATGAGCCTTCTTATCTTTTCCCTTTTGACAGCTTTTTATCACTTAAGAATAATTTTTATCTTAAAATATTTTTTCTGAAAATAAGAGATATACATTCTCATTATAGGGATTTGGGAATATATGTGGAAATATAAAGATTGCAATACCATTCTCCACAGATGGACCACACAATTGACAGTGTGGTCATCTCCTTTTGCCCAATTGTCTATGTATTTTTTAATTAAATTTATTTGTTTTTAATTGGAGGATAGTTGCTTTGCAATGTTGTGCTGGTCTCTGCCATACATCAACATGAATTAGCCATAGGTTATACACATGTCCCCTCCCTCTTGAGCCTCCCTCCCACCCCGCCCCACCCCTCTAGGTTGTCATAGAGCACTGGATTTGAGATCCCTGCATCATACAGCAAATTCCCACTACCTATTTTGCATATGGTAATGTATATGTTTCCATGCCACTCTCTCAATTCATCCCACCCTCTCCTTCGCCTGCTGTGTCCACAAGTGTGTTCACTATGTCTGCATCTCCACTGCTGCCCTGCAAATAGGTTCATCATACCATTTTCTAGATTCCATATATGTGTGTTAATATAGAATGTTTGTTTTTCTCTTTCTGACTTATTTCACTCTATACAACAAGCTCTAGATTCATCCACCTCACTAGAACTGACTCAAATTTGTTCCTTTTAAGGCTGAGTAATATTCCATTGTATATATGTACCACAACTTCTTTATCCATTCATCTGTTGATGGACACCTTGGTGTCTATATATTTTTAAGATATCTGAGAATATTCTTGATATGTATAAATTTGCTTATTGCTTTTTTGCATTATTAGCATTTCCTCATGGCATTAAAAAAATCCTTATAAACACATTTTAAAGGCTATATTATGTTCCTGACATAGAGGTGTATGAGATTTGCTTTACTCTTCGCTTGTTATCGAACATTTGTGTTGCTTCTTTTCTTCGCTCCTATTACAGATACTGAAATTAACAGTTCTATACTTAAGTTTATAGTTGCATTTTGGATTATTTCCAGAAGAGGAGTCAATTTTAAGGGCAATAGCATTTTTAGGCTTTTAATGTATTCTGCTTTCCAAAAAGGCTGTCCCAATTCACAACAATACCAAGAGAATGCAAGAGTGTCTTCTACCACACCCTTGCATGTAATGAGTATTTTCATCCCTTTATAAACATATTAAGTCCATAAGAGAAAACTGTACTTATTGGTTCCATGTTTATTATCTGTATCTGATGAGGTTAGATTTTTTTTCACCTGTTTCCTTTTTGTAAACATCATTGTCCAATTTTTCTAGTGGTCATTGTGGTATTTCTTATCACTTTTACAATTTGGTTATAAGTCTTTATTATATTTATGGAAAATTTTCCATCTCACCATTTGTCATTTTTTTACATAAAAAATTTAAATGACATAGCAGAGTAGCTCACTTGCTGCAATCTTTTGAAAATCAGTCTTCAACAGGAGGGTTTCTTAAAAAGACACATACAAAAAAGATTTTAACTGTTTTCTGAAATCAAATATAACATTTCTCTTTGAGATTATTCCTATTACATTTGAACTCTGACAGTCTTTTCCCATCCAGAAATTAGGTAAATATTCACCTATATTTTCTTCTAGTGTCTTATGGTTTGTATTTCTGCATTACATTTCTTTTAAATCCAATAAACTATTACATAAAACTGATTTCCCCACTCCCCCAAATGCTGTACCTGCTAGCCAACTTTTTGTTTATTAAATTCTTATCCTTGTTGTTATAGGATATCTCCTTTCCAATGTATAACAATGTTTTGATTATTAAAGCTTTGCAATAGGTTTTAATATCTGTCATAGGAGGAGTACTATAATCCTTGCCCCTCCAGTATTTTCTCAGCTATTCTCATCTATTTATTATTCCATTTGAAATTAAGAATCATTCTATTACATTACAAAAAATTCCAATATGTATTTACACCAAATTTAAATATTAATTAGAGAAGAATCAATCTAGTAATATTTAAAATATTTAGTGTTTCCATCCATTAAGATGATGAATGGTCTCTCAATTTATTAATATCTTCTCTTACATGTCACACAAGCTCCTAAACTTTTCTTATTGAATTTATCCTAGTGTTTATGTTTTTTTTTCCTATTTCAAGTGGTTTCTTTTGTGTTATACTCTCTTCTGACTGGTTATGTTTGTTATAGAGTAGATTTATTTATTTCTGTAATTTGTTTATCCAGCCAGTATGATGAAATCTCATTAATTACAGTAATTTTTACTTGATTCATTTGGGTTTCTTCCTTTGTTTCATGTCTACTTCTACTACTTTTCTTTTTGCTGTTTGGGGTTTTTGCTTTTGTTTTGGTTTTCCAGAACTTCTAAAACAATGTTAAATAATAATTCCCTTCAATTCAGTTCAGTTGCTCAGTCATGTTCAACTCTTTGCGACCCCATGGACTGCTGCACACCAGGCTCCCCTGTCCATCATAAACTCCCAGAGCTTACTCAAACTCATGTCCATCGAGTCGGTGATGCCATCCAACCATCTCATCCTCTGTCGTCCCCTTCTCCTCCTGTCTTCACTCTTTCCCAGCATCAGGGTCTTTTCCAATGAGTCAGTTCTTCGCATCAGGTGGCCAAAGTATTGGAGTTTCAACTTCAGCATCAGTCCTTCCAATGAATGTTCAGGACTGATTTCCTTTAGGATTGACTGGTTGGATCTCCTTGCAGTCCAAGGGACTCTCAAGAGTCTTCTCCAACACCACAGTTCAAAAGCATCAATTCTTCTGTGCTCAGCTTTCTTTATAGTCCAACTCTCACATCCATACATGACTACTGGAAAAACCATAGCCTTGACTAGATGGACCTTTGTTGGCAAAGTAATGTTTCTGCTTTTTAATACGCTGTCTAGGTTGGTAATAGCTTTTCTTCCAAGAAATGAGCACCTTTTAATTTCATGGCTGCAGTCACCATCTGCAGTGATTTTGGAGCCCAAGAAAACAACGTCTGTCACTGTTTCCATTGTTTCCCCATCTATTTACCATGAAGTGATGGGACTGGATGCTATGATCTTAGTTTTCTTTTTTTTTATTTTATTTTATTTTATTTTTATTTTTTTGCCTTAATTTTTTTCCATTTTATATTTTATTTATTTTTTTAAATTTTATTTTATTTTTAAACTTTACGTAATTGTATTAGTTTTGCCAAATATCAAAATGAATCCGCCACAGGTATACATGTGTCAATTGTTGAGTTTTAAGCCAATTTTTTCACTCTTCTCTTTCACTTTCAACAAGAGGTTCTTTAGTTCTTCTTTGCTTTCTGCCATAAGGGTGGTGTCATCTGCATATCTGAGGTTATTGATATTTCTCCCAGCAATCTTGATTCCAGCTTGTGCTTCATCCAGCCAAGCATTTCACATAATGTACTCTGCATATAAGTTAAATAAGCAGGGTGACAACATACAGCCTTGACATACTCCTTTTCCTATTTGGAACCAGTCTGTTATTCCATGTCCAGTTCTAACTGTTGCTTCTTGACCTGCATACAGATTTCTCAAGAAGCACGTCAGGTGGTCTGGTATTCCCATCTCTTGAAGAATTTTCCACAGTTTGTTGTGATCCACACAAAGGCTCTGGCATAGTCAATAAAGCAGAAGTAGATGTTTTTTGGAACTCTCTTGCTTTTTTGATGATCCAACAGATATTGGCAATTTGATCTCTGGTTCCTCTGCCTTTTCTAATCCAGCTTGAACAGCTGGAATTTCACAGTTCACATACTGTTGAAGCCTGGCTTGAAGAATTTTGAGTAATTTTGAATAATTCCCTTGATGTATCACAATTAATTAGATATTTACTGCTATACTGAGATTAATATTTTACTAATGCTATGCTAGTTATTTTTTCTTTCTAAGCTATTTTTAAAATCAGAGGTAGCTATTGAGTTATCAGCACCCTTTTCAATATTTGTTAAAGTAATCGTGTGATTTTTCTTGTTTGTCATCCTGATATGATGCATTATATTAATATATTTGGTAATATTATATTATGCTTATATCCTTAGGATAGTATTACTTGGTGAGTTATTCTTTTAATATGCTTTAGACTTGATTTGCTGCTATATTATTTTATTGTGTTACATTCATACTGAGATTAGACTACAATTTTTGTTTTTTGAATTTTTTGTCAAGTTTTAGTTTAATGCCAATGTCATAAAATAAGTTTGATAATAAAAATGGATGGGAAAGGTTTTTGTCCTTTTGTTCTGTTCATAAACAGTTTATATAATATTAAAAGTATGTTTCTTGCTGGGTAGAAAGAACTCACCAGTAAAGCCATACGGCAAGGATAAATTTTTCTTATAATTATGAATAGAGATAACCTGTGTTGACAGGCAAAGTGGGAAGAAATTAATTATTAATCATTAATAGTACAACATTGATGTTGTGCTTTATCCATTTCTAAATTGCTCTTACATCTGCTACCTCATTAATTCACCCATTCAAAAAAACCTGTATCGAATGCCTTCATGTGCTAGATAGATTAGCTGATGCTGCAGATAAAAGATGAATTGGCTGTGGTCCTTGATTTGGGGAATTCTTTAGCTAATTGAGATAAACCAATAAGTCTAATACAATATGACAACTATTTTAATAGATGCATGTTTACTCACATTATCCCTGAACTACTTATACTAGCGTCATTATGACCTTTATACAGGTGAGGCAACATTCCAGGTATTTGGATACCTCCAGTGATGAATAATTCAATATCTCTTGAGGAAAACACATTTATCTTTGGACCAGCCTAATAGCTGGAGTGTAATTCCATATGTCTTCTAGTAGCTTCCCCTAAACCATGATTTTGGCTCTTAGAGCCACATGATGAGTCTGATTCCTTTAACACAGGATAGTTCTTCAGATTTTTAAACACTGTTATAACCATAGCCTCCCCCATTATAAGCCTTTATAACCAAGACAATTCTTTCAACCTGTCTTTATATAACACAATCCTGACTAATCACCATCTTGGCCCTTTTCCTCTGAATGTACCTCAATTTGTGTTGTTTCAGAATTCTACCCAATAATCTACATGTGCTCTGACAAAAACAGGGTACAGAAGAAATACTACTTTTTTCATTCAGATTTTACATTTATGAATGTAGTCCCAGATCAACTTGGTTTATTTGGTGGTAAGACTGTCAGCTGACATTGAATCTACTAGCCACTGAAAACTTGAAGTTTTTTATACATATTCTCCTAAGTCATATTTCCTTTATCCTGAACTTGGACAGTTGTTTCTTGGTGCTCATACCTGATACCTCTCACTTTTCCCTGTCAAATTTGATTTTAGTTGTTTAAAATCATTGCTTAATCATTAGAAGATTTTTTCTGGGCCCAGAATCTGCTATTGATTAGCTAATTTTTCTAGCTTCACAAATATATAAATATAATGGTCCTGATCCCACAAGTCATGATAAAAATACCAGATACAAGAACATTAAGGACAGAGTCAGTCCTGTAACATGGCATAAACCTCTTGTCATGTTGGCATCGATCTATTAATTAACACCTACTAAGTATAGTCACTGACAAAGTTACTTTACTATGTGACGCGTATCATACACACACACACACATTTCTTGTACTTGGCTCACACGTCTTCATCTTGTTCACAGTTGCATTTAACATCTGTCAAATGTCTCTGGCATTGAGATCATTGCTTACTAGAAGAAATTAAAGCATACATCCATACAAAATTTGTACATGACTGTTCATAGTAGCTTTATTAATACCTCAAAATGCAATACAACCCCAAATGTCTATCAAATTGTTTGTGAATAAGCAAAATGTAGTATGGCTACATAATGAAATATGACTTTCAATAAAAGTAACATCCAACAGCTTGGATAAATTTCAAAAGCAACACAGTGAATGCTAGAAGCCTGACACCAAAATTTACATACTATATGTTTATATGCATAAGAAATTCTAGAAAACTGGAACATCTATAGAAACAAAGAACAAGCAGATTAAGTATTTGCCTGGCACCAGAAATTAGAAGGGGTTTGACTGCAAAGGAACACAAAAGAAACTTTGGGGGTAATGGAATGTTCTATGTCTTGATTATTGTGATGGCTGCATGGGTGCACACATTTGTAATGGGGGCGGTTTATTTTATGTAAATCACACCTCAATAAACATGATCCCAGAAATTCCCTAGCAGTCCAGTGGTTAGGATTCCATGCTCTCACTGCCAAGGGCCTGCGTTCAATCCCTGGTTGGGGAACTAAGATCCCACAAGCCATGCAGCATGGCCAAAAGAAAAAAAAAAAGATGATCCTTTAAAAATAATATTGTTTATTGCATTCTCTGGATTATTATAATCATCTAATAATTTGATTAAAGAAAAACTTAAATTAGTCTCATTCTTCATGAACCCCTGCTGAGTGCTAGAGACTGCTACATCATTTTCTAAGTACATGTAAATTATTCTCTTAATAATATGTTCTAGAACATTTCTGAAAATCGATATCAAATTCACCCAGCCATATTATGTGAGAGCTATCTTCTCCCACCCTTTGGAAATGGGAATTCTACTTGCCTGTCTCAGTTTTCTGTGACTTTTTATATTGCCAATTCCCATAAAGAAGTAATGATTCCGTCACCTGATTTGCATGCTCTCTTAGTTCCCTGGGATGTAATTCACCCAAATCAGGCGATTTAAAATTTGTTTGGAAATATTTAGTGCTCTTTCATCTCAGGCTTCCTTTACAAGGGGCCTTTTGAGTTGGAGATATTGTGGGAGAATTTAGGCTGCAATTTAAGGAGCCGCTCACCGCTTATGAGCCATTATGTTAGCCTCTGTCAGGATGTCTGGCTCCAAGTCTGGTGCGGCTGATGTCTGAGGAGCTTTCTGTGTGAGAGCACCACAATTTCCTTCCTGAGAGTTCAGTATTGATCTGACTCAAACCACTAAAGGATTTTTACTCTCCTTCACTTCTTTGGTGGCAGGAGACAAGGTTACTTATGCCTTTTATACGGTGCTGATTTCATATATTCACATGCCATAAATGCATGTGTAATACATGTTGTGCTTGGCATTCTATATTACTGTTACTGAGAATATGTGTCCTCTCTGTTTCTGCAAAAACATTTAGAGCCTGAAGGAGAAGAGTGAGACAACAGTCTGCATTCTGAGCTGACAGCTTCTAGCCTCTATTTCATCCAGCTCATTGTAGGTCAAGTTATAAATCTGAAGACAATGCCAGTATATCTGTGACAGGGAGCTATAGGCCAAGGGGTAGGATATGGAAACTCTAGTGGGTGAGGTGCCCCCTGCCCTCCCTCTTCAGAGCACAGGATAGCCAATAGAAAAATGAACAGTGGAGGGAAGAAATCCTCTGTCCTTTGATCAGCATGCCTTTGGAACTGTGGCTTTGACCTTGATGCTGATGGATAAAGAGAAGTACTTACCAAAAACTCACCAAAACAGAATAGCCCTTCTTAAAGGGATCTGGGTACTTCTGTAAGAGAGCTTATTTATACCGTTAGAATCCAATAGCCCTAACAATAATCCCGCTAAAATGCTCAAAGCCTAAAGGACACTAAAAACAAAGGACGATCCCTGTGGCTCCTATGTCAGATTTGGAGATATTTTCTTTCTGAATTTGGAAAGTTGGAATCACCAAGCACTGTGAGTGTTAGAATTAACTCAGGGTTGAGAGATATTTGGGTTACTCTAGTCTATCCTCCCACCTAATGCAGTATCTCTGACAGATGATCACCATGCCCCTGGATAGATATTTGATGCACAGGAACTCAATTCTTACCAAGTCGCTCATTTCCTTGCTGAAACAGTTGTTTCTCACTCTGAACTGAGTGCTCTCCTTGAGTAACTTGTATTCAGCACTCTTATTTCTGACCTTTAAAGCTGTATAGAATAAGACCATATTCTTTAAAGTCTGAGAGTCATTTAAATATCTGAAGACAGAGATCATGTTTCGCATTAGTTTCTGCTCCCCTAGCTTAGACATCCCTAGTTCCTTCAATCATTGCTCCTTAATACAGTGTTCAGCTCCTGCCCTGGATGCATTCAAAATAAGCAATACAACCCTTAGAGTATGATCCAACCCTTAAATACAGTGTAATTTATTGGTGTGACAGAATACACACAGAACACACACTGTACAACACTTCTATTAGAGCAGCTTAACAGTGTTTAGCTTATAGCTGACAGCAAATAGCTGCTCTGGCATAACTGTTCTTTACTGTGGAAGGGTTGTGGAGCTCATGACCCAGAGACCCAACTCCTTAGGCATGGGCGCTCTTGCCAAGAATATACAAAATTATAAATCTGTTTTAATCTTTTAACAACAATATCATCAAAGATTGTTTGATCCTTAAAATGTATAACAAACCATCTCCTGAACTGAGATATAGAATAAGACTACTCTAATTGAAATATAAAAATATAAGGAACTTAGAAATAGTGAAATTATATCTACCTAAGCAGAGCCTGGTGGGCTACAGTCCATGGGGTCACAAAGAGTCGGACAGAACTTAGTGACTAAAACAACAACAACAAGACTAAGTAAAGTTCCCCATATTTGAGTAGAGAGCATGTTACTGAGGATCCAAGCCGTGGGGGGCATTTCAGATTTCATGCTAACTTTTTTGTTTCCGTGGACAATGTTCCTCTGTCCATTCGTTGTGATTCTAAAAAACTACACAGAAGCTGTTAGGAGGTGTTTGTCCTGTTGAGTGCAGCACAATATTATGTCATAATGTTTGTTGGGGGTAGTTTTGTTAGAAATGAAGATCTATATGATTTGCTGAAAGTTCCGGACTTTGGAGTAGCTGAGCACATTTGGAGTTCAGCTCATTTCTCATCTTTAGCTAAACGTGTACTGCATGGCATCACAACACAGAGCCCGTGCGCTGTGGGGTAGATGCCGTGGTCCTTTGGTTGTCTCATGTAATTGACTTCACACTACCTGAGAATATGACCTAAGGGGTGAGTTACTTTGCTTTATCTAAGTCTTCTCTTGTTCATGGGCTGCTGATCATGAGAGTGCCTGCTGGGTCTGTGTGCTGGGATTTCTAATGTAGGGGAATGGAAGAAAGGGCTCTTTGAAAATATGATTTTATTTAATCCTCAAGTAGCTCTCTCATGAAGACATGAGACATGTAGTCATGACAAACAAAAGCAAAATGATCTATTCAAAGTCATAATTGATAACAGGTAAAGCTAACTTTCAAATAAATACACATGTTCCAGGGCATTCCCCGACAGTCCAGTGGTTAGGATTCTGGGTTTTCACTGCAAGGGGCCAGGGTTCGATCCCTGGTCAGAGAACTAAGATCCCACGAGCTGCATGCACTGTGCAGCAAAATAAATAAATAAATAAATTGCTCCAGAATCTAAAGCCTTAATTCTAGATGCTGTGCATTATGCTGCTCTGCGTGTAGAGGATGAGTCCAAGTGCTCTTTTGACCCTCTACATCTGTGGACATAAAGACAGATATGTCTTAACTTTTTCACAGGCTACTGATGGCTCTCCATCCATTCTCCCTGCTTATTCTAGTGATGCTGATAGCTACCAACCCATATTCATGATTTCTACTGATAGGAGCCTGGTATCTTTCAAAGCTGCACTGTTTCCCTGGACACTCTTACAGCTTGTGTCCATGTGACCCATTTTTGTCCTTTGAAATGTGAGCAGGTGTCAAATGGGTGAGGCTTCCCAAGAGCAATTGCTCTCATGATAGAAAGGGGCACACTAGAAAGGGGCAAACTCAGGATCTTTCCCTTAACTCTTTGCCTTCTTCCTCTCTGGGATGTGGACATGATGTGCTGGGGGAGCAGCTATCTTACAGTCTTTGAGATGACAGCCACAGGATGGCAGAATAGAAAGATGAAAGTAACCTGTGTGCCAGCTGGCATCTTGTATGCTGCTGCTAGAATTGTGATTTTTGGTACATTAGGAAAAGTTACTATTACATACAGTCCAATGCCATCCTAACTGATATAATGGTTTTCTCCTTCCCTTCGATTTGTCACATGCTCCAGACCATAGTTAAGAAGAGAGTATTTGAAGCCTTAATTTGGAAATTCATATCAGAGTTGTTCATGTTCGTGTTAGTCACTTAGTCGTGTCTCACACTTTGCAACCCCTTGGACTGTATCCCACCAGGCTCCTCTGTCCATGGAATTCTCCAGACAAGAATACTGGAGTGGGTAGCCATTCCCTTCTCTAGGGATCTTCCCCACCCAGGGATCGAACCCTGGTCTCCTACACTGCAGGCAGATTCTTTTTTTTTTTTTTTTTCCAGTTTTTTTTTAAATTTTATTTTATTTTTAAACTTTACAATATTGTATTAGTTTTGCCAAATATCGAAATGGATCCGCCACAGGTATACATGTGTTCCCTATCCTGAACCCTCCTCCCTCCTCTCTCCCCATACCATCCCTCTGGGTCGTCTCAGTGCACCAGCCCCAAGCATCCAGTATCTTGCATCGAACCTGGACTGGCAACTCGTTTCATACATGATATTATACATGTTTCAATGCCATTCTCCCAAATCTTCCCAACCTCTCCCTCTCCAACAGAGTCCATAAGACTGTTCTATACATCTGTGTCTCTTTTGCTGTCTCGTACACCGGGTTATTGTTACCATCTTTCTAAATTCCATATATATGCGTTAGTATACTGTATTGGTGTTTTTCTTTCTGGCTTACTTCACTCTGTATAATAGGCTCCAGTTTCATCCACCTCATTAGAACTGATTCAAATGTATTCTTTTTAATGGCTGAGTAATACTCCATTGTGTATATGTACCACTGCTTTCTTATCCATTCATCTGCTGATGGACATCTAGGTTGCTTCCATGTCCTGGCTATTATAAACAGTGCTGCGATGAACATTGGAGTACACGTGTCTCTTTCCCTTCTGGTTTCCTCAGTGTGTATGCCCAGCAGTGGGATTGCTGGATCATAAGGCAGTTCTATTTCCAGTTTTTTAAGGAATCTCCACACTGTTCTCCATAGTGGCTGTACTAGTTTGCATTCCCACCAAGAGTGTAAGAGGGTTCCCTTTTCTCCACACCCTCTCCAGCATTTATTATTTGTAGACTTTTGGATCGCAGCCATTCTGACTGGTGTGAAATGGTACCTCATAGTGGTTTTGATTTGCATTTCTCTGATAATGAGTGATGTTGAGCATCTTTTCATGTGTTTGTTAGCCATCCGTATGTCTTCTCTGGTCAACCACTTGTAAAAGAATGAAACTAGAACACTTTCTAACACCATACACAAAAATAAACTCAAAATGGATTAAAGATCTAAACCTAAGACCAGAAACTATAAAACTCCCAGAGGAGAACATAGGCAAAATACTCTCTGACACACATCACAGAAGGATCCTCTATGACCCACCTCCCAGAATATTGGAAATAAAAGCAAAAATAAACAAATGGGACCTAAGTAAACTTAAAAGCTTCTTCACATCAAAGGAAACTATTAGCAAGGTGAAAAGGCAGCCTTCAGAATGGGAGAAAATAATAGCAAATGAAGCAACTGACAAACAACTAATCTCAAAAATATACAAGCAACTCCTACAGCTCAACTCCAGAAAAATAAATGACCCAATCAAAAAATGGGCCAAAGAACTAAATAGACATTTCTCCAAAGAAGACATGCAGGCAGATTCTTTACCACCTGAGCCATGAGAGAAGCCCAGAGTTGTTAATAGGATACTATAAATTCAGATGCTTCTCTTCTACTCCTCAAACCAAAATCTGATTGTAACTCCCACCACCCCAGTGCTATGGGTGACCAGGTGTCTGAACTGGGGAAAAGCAAAATGGGATGAGGGAAGAAGAGAGAGAGGTGGTTTCCTGTACTCCTAATTATCAAGCAAGGGTGGTGTTTCCAGAGTCCAGGGTTGAATGCCCAGTCTTCTATATTTCATCAGTACTGAATTTAGAAGAAAAAGGTATGTAATGTGATTTGCTTCAAAATTTCGTTTCTATGGTGCTATCCCTGCTTATCTTGGTGCATTTTTTTTTTCAGGTGGAACTATTTAAGTCAAATTTATTTTAGTGTCCCTCAAATCTAGGAAGAATAAGCATATCCTATTTTAAAGCACAGGGGAATTGTCGCATTAAAATGAATGTAGAATATGTAGAATAAACCCATAAAATAGACCAGAATAAAGATTTCTGGGTACCTCTTATCCAGTATGACCCTCCTGTGAAAGGGAATATTTATTCAGCATATTTGTATACCCAGAGGGAATATTTACATGCCTTGTAAACAAGAAAATGCTATAAAAGATGAGTAACTGTTACAGTAGCATCTGAAAGTAAAGAGTTATTCATTGTGATCTTTTAAAATATTTTCTCACAGTAGGGCTAAAGGTGAGCAAATGAAACACAGAAGCATGTCTTCTTTGCAAGGTAAGATCAAGATTACTACATTATGCTTGGCTGCCTTTTTACACAATGATAAAGGAAGTTAATGAAATATTCTGTGTGAAGATGGAGAAAAGGAAACTACAGAAAGTGGGCCTGTTTTGTGTGGGGTTTTTAAAATTTGCTTTTTGAGTTTCAGTTTAGAAGACAACAGGGGTAATGAACAGCTCAGTGGCAAAAAGTTGGTCTGCCACGTATCATTTGCACATGATGTGGATAAATGAACTCACCCATGAGCTTGAATGTCAAGGGAGAGGGACAGAGAAGAGAGATGGAGAGGATACATACCAGAAGTATTAGCCATCCATGCTTCAGTCCATTTGGAGAATCCATTTGCAGGGCCCCAATCAGGAAGGCTCTCTTTTCTCCAACAGGAATGAAATAAAATACCTCCTCTCTTCTCTGCCATTCGAGCAGAGCATATGCTGAATACACAGTAGCCCGAAACTCTGGGAGAGTGCAGCAAGGTGGCCTAGGGGATTCGGTCTCCTCTCTTGTCTCCCATTACTTCCTGTCATCATTTTAACTTGCTCAACTCTCTCCCACTCTTAAATTAATAAACAGATCCATTCCCATGACTTTGTGTTAATCCCCAACTGCCCCTTGTCTCTTTGCTCCCCTTAGCAATAAAACAATTTTTCCTTTATTATAGAAGTTAATACAAAAAGAAGGAAATCCTCCCATTTGCAACAACATGGTTGGACCTTGAGGGTATTATGCTAAGTGAAATAAGCCAGAAAGAGAAAGACAGATACTGCATAGCATCACTTATATGTGGAATCTTTAAAAAAAAAAAAAAGTCCAACTCATAGAAACAGAGAGTAGAAAAGCAGTTGCCAGGGGCTGGAGGGTGGGAGAAATAGGGAGAAGTTGGTAAAAAGGCACAAACTTTCAGCTGTAAGATGAATAAAGTCTAAGGATCTAACTAAAACATGGTGACTGTAGCTGATAACACTATTTTCTAATTGAAATTCACTAAGAGAATAGAACT
Source organism: Bos javanicus (assembly GCF_032452875.1). Taxonomy (NCBI): domain Eukaryota; kingdom Metazoa; phylum Chordata; class Mammalia; order Artiodactyla; family Bovidae; genus Bos; species Bos javanicus. The sequence goes on from NC_083897.1 coordinate 129,591,291, forward strand.
TAAATATTTTCACTAAAAAAAGAAAAAAAATAGGTGAAGTGATGGATATGTTAATTAACTAGACGTAGGGAGCCCTTCCAAAATGTATACATACATCAAATCACCACAATGTACACTTAAATATCTCACAATGTTCTATGTCAATTATACCCCAAGGAAGCTGATGTTTTTTTAAAACAGCTTTTAAAAAAAAGCAAAAACCACCATACTGTAGTTTTGTAAGATGATACCACTGGGGGAACTAAGTGAAGGGCATAGGGGAAATCTCTATCATTTCTTACAATGCATGTGAATTTACATTTCTCTCAAAATAATGTTTAATTTTTAAAAAGAAGGCACATGCTTGATGTAAAAAAATTTAAACACTATCTAGTTCTAGAGTGCGTACAGTCCCACCACCACTGGCATGGTTTACCCACACTGAAGAATAACTCAGAAATATTTAATTCTTTTGTATGCAAGTTGTTTCCTTGTACATGAGGGAATCCATTGGTGGACTGAATTAAAAAGTCAAAAGCAGGATTTCTAACAGGCTGGAGACAGGGGAAGGGGAAACCTGCAGATGTTCCTTTGCACATTTATGGGTGAAACTGATTGGCTGGCAGCTAACACAGCAGTCACTCTGGGCACCTGGCCTTGGTAAGGGCTTCAAAGAAAATAATTTGACTCGCTTATGGATTCTCCCTGGTGGCTCAGACGGTAAAGCGTCTGTCTACAATGCGGGAGACCCGGGTTCGATCCCTGGATCGGGAAGATCCCCTGGAGAAGGAAATGGCAATCCACTCCAGTACTATTGCCTGGAAAATCCCATGGACAGAGGAGCCTGGTAGGCTACAGTCCATTGGGTCGCAAAGAGTTGGACACGACTGAGCGACTTCATTCATTCATTCATGGATTCTCCATCACATTCTGAGAGTTTAGCCATTCTGAGAGTTTAGCTAGGGAGCACTCACACCAAGTTCTCTAGCTCTAGCCATGGCCTTTCACCAGTCCCTGCACCAAAGTTAGGCCCATTCTGCACCACTGTCCACATCGGAGTCTCTCCCCAGCGTGGAAGAGCCAGTCAGGGCTGGTTCTGGAATCAGCAGTAAGACTTGGATTGCAGCCTGACTCCACTGGCCGGTCATGCAGAGGCTTGGCCGAATCGAGCTCTCCAAGGCTATATTTCTCCACCTCTTAAAGAAGCCGCGTGCTCTTGGGAGAGTTGAACCATAGCATAATAACGAGTCAGGTCCTCTACCGGTGCTGCGTACTTCTGCTGTCGTCAGTGCATTCGGTATGAGAGATATAAAAACACATGGGCTCAAGCTCTGCTTGTTCTTCCCACAAGGAAATTGTAAAGTTAACGTAACTCTTACCTCTTTAATGTAGGCCCCGTAATTAGATCTATATTATTGATTACATAGAGCTTTCAGTGGCTGTTTTAAACCCCGGCTGAAGAGGATATTGCTTTGACTTTTTTTTTTTTTTTTTTTTTGCTGAAGCACCATGCATCATTTTTTAAAAGAAAGAAGTAATAGGAAAAAAATCCTGACTCTTCACGCCTCAAGACCTTTGACTCTGCGGCTAGAGCCACCATCAGAGGCCCCAGGTGGGTCCCTGGGTTCTGTTAGCACAGCTGACAAAATGTTAGTGCCCGCCATTTCTTCTGGGAGCTCTTAAGAGCTGATTGAGCGGATAGCTCAGTCTTTTCCAGAAGCAGTTCTCCCCTACTGCTTTATTGATCCCTGCCAGGTACCTCATTTTTGATCCTTTAGCTTGATGTGGCCAATTCGCCATTGAGTTACTGTGGAGAACTATGGTATTAAATTGTCCAGCTGGAAACAGTCCCAGTCCCACTCCCATTCACCTCCCCGTTTTGTTTTGAGCTGGCTCTGTAACGGCTCTCAAAAATGAAGTATTGTCTGTGTCCTATAGATAACACTTCTTTAATTCCTGGTGTCTCAAGATTAAATTAGCTCTTCTGATGGGCTCATATTCTGAGAACACTGTGTTTTTGAAAACTAACTTTTATCAGCTGGGAGGAGTCATTTGAAAGCTTTGAGTGAATCTTTGCCAGACCTAAGTATTGATCTTTGTGGCAAGGGCAGGAGGTAGAGAAAGAAATGTAGCAGACAGGACAAACGAATAGGAATCAAGAGGTTAGAGAACACCATTGAGTTCCTCTACATGAGGAAAGCGTTGTTATGAGGAGCAAAATGGGCCAGGGGAGGGATACAGGAACATCCCGGGCTTCAATGATTTTCTTAAAAGCAGCCCTAATGATTCTCAGTGACCACCGTAAGAGGAACCTTATACACAACAGAAAAAAGTCTCCTTACCATCCTCAATTGACAGTAATTTCCACTCTGAACTAAGCTTTTTGTCTTCAAAGGTTAATTTAGTTTAGGGTCATCAGCTCATTTGACACTCTGGTCAGTAATGTCACAACCTGCACTGTGTTGATATCACTGTGGCATCTTAATAATAATCCCCTCAGTAAGAGTTACAGGTGATAGTCTAGACTGAGGGCCAGCAAACAATGGCCCACCACCTGTTTTTGTACAGTGCCATGAAATCCACTTTCAAATGGTTGGGGAAAATATCAAAAGAAGAAGAGTATCTTTTGTGACATGAGAAAATGATATGAAATTAAAATTCCAACCTTTATAAAGTATTATTGGGACACAGCCATGCTTGTTCACTTACATGCAGTCTGTGGTGACTTTCGCACCACAGTAACAGAGTTCAGTAGTTATTTCAGAAGTCACATGGCCCACAAAGTTGAAAATATTTACTATCTGGCTTCTCACAGACAAATATTTCCTGCCCTTGCTCCATACCAGTGCTGCCCAACAAAACTTTCTACAAGGATGGAAGAGTTCCATAACTTTTACTGTCTAATCCAGTAGTCACTAGCCACATGTGGTCATTTCAATTTAAACTAATTAAAATTCAGTGAAATCTAAAATTGATTTCCCCAGTTGCTCTAGCCATATTTTAGTGCTTGATGGCCACATGTGACTAATGGATACCATGTTGAATAGCACAAGTCTAAGATAATGAATATTCTCTATCAAGGAGCTCTATTGTTTGTTCTGTGGAATATATAGGCCTCTTTCATTGCTTCTGCCTTCTTTTACTAACTTCTTAGGGGTTGTTTCTCTGCTTCGCTTTACAGTCAGAGGACAGTAGCTTTCTTAGCTTGGTTACTTCTGTTCAGCAGATTTAAGGCAAGGATTTGGGTGTGGGTGGTTTACATGGAAGGTGATCCCAGGAAGCATCAGTAGGGATATGGGGAAGTGAGATAGAGAGGGGAGGAATGCCAATTAATGATCTGTTACCAAACCAGTCACCACATGGGCAACCAGGAAACAGCAGTAATACCGAGGAGATATAGGCAGGGCACAGATAGCATCTGCTCCAGGAAGGCATAGAAGGGTATTGACACAGGAAACTCAAAGTGTGGCTTTGCTCCTTTGTACTAGCTTTGGTAAAAGGCTCATGATAGTTGTTGGATAAAGTTTTTGACTGAAATCGAGACTTGGGGTTATCTGTAAGTGACTAGTGTCCTTTACACCAAAATGTACCTATAGTAGCACCACCTGACCATGCTCTTTGAGCTCATGGTAACCAGCATTGCTGCCACATGTCCTGCTGTGGCCTCGTAGAAATATCCCTACCAGCCAGCCCATGTTCTGGCTTTGGCAACTGAACATTGGTTGACAGTTGAGCATTGTTTTAGGATCATGCCAGAGGTCAGTACAGTATTAGATGTACATACAGTATTAGATGACTGACCCAAGAAGGCTAGGTGAGAAGGGGGAATTGAGAAATAAAATTTAAAAGTGGTCAAGAAACACCAGGAAATCCATGAGGATGGATCAACCAATCTAGGTGGCCTGGAGAAGTTCCAAAGATCCTGCAGATGCCTTGGGTAGCTACTTATGCACTTTTTACAGGCTGGATTCAACATGCTGGCACCCTGAAGCAGGATAGATGAATGATTCTGAATTTGACAATTCAAAGCAGCAGTACTCAGCTTATAATTGATGACAGGAAAACAGAGAAATATACCATATACCAAAAGTCTCTGTGAATTCAATACAAAACCTCAGTGCTAAATATTGGCCTAATTTTGAGGGAAGATCAGTTAGGTCATATGTTTCTAATTATGTAGGGCTTTAAAAACTTTTTTAAAAAGTATGTTTTTGAAACTTTCAAAATATAGGCTGTTTCAATTGGGAATCAATCATCTTTTTTAAAAATGTAAGGGGTTAACCACCCTTTCTTCCTTCATGTCTGTAATTGGGAGAAATGAGTTCACCTTTTGTCTTTCTGGCATGTTTCTGTGTTCAGAGAAACTCTGTCCATTCTTCAGGTGCTTCGTCTTTGGTCTTAGCTTGTGTCTGAAATCCCTTCCTTCTGCGAAGTCCTAAGTCTTTAAAACTTTGTTATCACAGTGGAAAACTAGGGAAAAAAATCTAAACAGGTCTTCAAGTAGATGTGAATAATAATTTTGAGAGCAATATAAAAATGTTTCTTCTATTAGGTTGAATTACATACTACTTAAGTTAAAGCTAGCTGTTATATGAGATAAACCCTATAATCTTGGTGGTTTAACAAAACAGAATTTTATTTTTTGATCATAAAAAGTACAGTTTGGGGGCTAGGGGCCTCTGTTCTCTCAGTATTTGGGAACTCAGGCAGAATAAGACTCTAAAATCTTTAAAACATAGCTTCCACAATTTCTCCAAGCATCAGTCCAGTCAGCAGATAGTAGGGAGGGGTGAGACAGAGTGAGAGAGACTAAGAGAGATTGCTTGCACAGGAGGAATTAAGGAATTAAGCAGCCCAAGCCTGTAAGTGGCATATGTGACTTTTCTACCCATTGGCCAGAACTCAGGCATGTGGCATGACCTAATCGCAGAGGAGGCTGGGAAATGTAGTCCGATAAGGGGCCAGGTCGAAAAGAAGAGGGTTTGTTGAACAGCCAGTCAATTTCTGCCATGCAAGGCCATTTGTGGTCTATCTCTCTTCTTCTTCCCCGCCGACCTTTCTCTACTACAACTGAGGTATGGTAAAGCCCTATGACTCTCCTGGTTGGGGCAGTGTGTCCCCTGTGGATCTCTTTAAGCACATGTGCTCAGTCTCTCAGTTGTGTCCTACTCTTTGCAACCCATGGACTGTAGCCCGCCAGGCTCCTCTGTCCATGGGATTCTCCAGGCAAGGATACTGGAGTGGATTGCCATTTCCTCCTCCAGGGGGATCCCTTTAAGACCCAAGTTCTAACCTTTTTGCCATTTCTCTTGCTTTTTAAATCCTGCTAATCTCTCTAGTTTCTGAGAAGAGCCTAAGGACAGGCCAGTGGTGAGGGGTGGAAGGTAAAACCCATGAATTTTAACTATGGCAGTCTCACTAGAGCCATTGCTGGATCCCTGGCTTTGTACCCATAGGTGCAGATTCTTATAGGCCTAAGACATCAAGCCTGTAGTCATGTGTACTTCCTGCTCCCAACAACGTGCTTGAAAGGACTGGAGGTTTTGTCTGAAATGACCTGCTCCATTGATAATGCACCTCATCTTCCAGGGATGGGAAAAGAATTCATTCTTCAGAGGGCACAAACAGCACGTTCTTTTTTCATCTCCTATGAAACAGAGTAGGAGTGCTGTAAATGCCAAGCAGTATGGATTTTTAGAATGATGAGTCACTGCTTCTGGTTTTTTCAAGGCAATTATTCATCCAGTCTGAATCTCCTTAAGATGAGCCTCTAAGTCTGTTATATAGGCAAAGAGAATGGCTGAGATCCCCAAAAGCCAAAAGATTGATTTAGGTCAAATAGTAAAGCTGGGGCAAATAACTTTTATAAATAGTGCATCTATTTTGAAATAAGAGTTGAAATTCAGAACTCAAAGGCTGACACTGCTTACCAGTGTAACCTTTGGCTTCGACAATCCTCTGGCACCAAAGGTCTGGATTACTTTTGTGGAAGAAAGGGTCCAGCTTATGCTTCACTTTCTCCAGAAAGGTACCCAGCTTCTAGAAAATGCCTCCTCAGCTCAAAGCTAGAGAGAGAATTAATTAACAAACAACAATATTATACACATTAAATCTGCAAGTTGTCTAAGGAAACAGATCCCTTCTCCCCCAAGTCTTGTAAACACCTCCACTGCCTACAGTTTCCCCATATGCAATGTACTCTCCACCACCCCCCTCCCACCTCCACCCTCCTTTTTTCCCTGTTTTCTTCTGCCCTGAACCACCATCTTTTGGCTCCAAAGTTATGATTCCAGCCTAAGCTGTTCCCTCAGCCTTCTTTAAGTGTCCACAAAATCACTGCCTATTGTCCCTTGCATGCCCTTCATCCTGGTGGGAAAAAGTCCTCCCTGTTACTTATAAAAACTGGGATGGCATCCATTTTTCCAACTCTATTTGTTAAAATGGGATGATAAACTATGGCTTGCTGCCAGAAGAAGAGAACAAAACGTCCCCACCCTAACTCCTCCCAAAGCAGGCCTGTTCCTTAGCTGATGCATAGGTACCTGCCAAGCCAACTAGCAGACAATAAAGAGATCACTGCCTTGTATGGATCTGTGAAACCAGGAGCCTGAACTTATTTTATGAAGAATTGCTGTGTTGACTTGAGTGATGAGAAGTCTGGGACACTTCCTATTTTGTATGTGTGTGTATGCAACCTATGCGCCATGTGGTACAATCCTGCCTTCTAGTCCCTGGTCATATTATAGAATACATCATTATTCTACTTAGAGAGTTTGGGGCTTCCCTAATAGCTCAGTTGATAAACAATCTGCCTGCAATGCGGGAGACCCCAGTTCGATTCCTGGGCTGGGAAGATCCGCTAGAGAAGGGATAAGCTATCCATTCCAATATCCTCGGGCTTCCCTCGTGGCTCAGCTAGTAAAGAATCCGTCATCAATGTGGGAGACCTGGGTTCAGTCCCTGGTTTGGGAAGATCTCCTGGAGAAGGAAAAGGCTACCCATTTCAATATTCTGGCCTGGAGAATTTCATGGACTATACAGTCCATGGGGTCACAATGAGTCAGACGTGACTTTCACTTTACTTAGAGAGTTTGGGTCATTGGTATCTTTACTTTTTTAAAATTATTTATTTATTTATGTATTTGGCTGTGCCAGGTCTTAGCTGTGGCACTCTGGATCTTTGATCTTCATTGTTTCATGCAGGATCTTTAGTTGAGGCATGGAGAATCTTTAGTTGCAGCACGTGAACTCTTGTGTTGAGGCATGTGATTCAACAAAACCTGACCAGGGATTGGACCCAGGCATCCAGCATTGGGAGCACGGAGTCTTAGCCTCTGGACCACCAGGGAAGTCCCAATACCTTTACTTGTTAATGATCAGTAAGAAAATGTGTTGCAACTAAGAGATTGTAGAATATTTCAAGTGTAAATCTTCAGCATCATCTCTGAAGATTTCAAAATATTAAATGTTATTCCATTTTGCAAGGATTAACTAATTCAGAAAATGAATTTGGGAAAGACAAGCAATGGCACAGATGTTGAAATTCTAGTTACATAGTTAACACTTTGCAAATGGGACTGTACCAATTTAAGTTCTGGCTCCTAGTTTGACCTGATACATCCACAATGGGCACACATACTGCAAGGAAGGAAGTGGGAAAAGGTGACATCCTAACGTCATGTCATCAAGGATTTGTCACCCTCCAATTCACTGGGTGAAGTTTTAACCCACCAAGCCTGGGCTGTGAATCCAGGAGACTTGTACTCAGTCTAATTCTTTGCACCAACAGTACTTTGCAAGTTGTTATCTGTCAATAAATATCTAGCTCTAAAATTCCACACTGTGCATCTGCTTTTCTAAGTCATGGACTTTTTTCTTCATTCTTCATACTAAACATTGACTCCATTCAAAGCTTGGTTTAAAATGACTTCACGGGGTATCTTCTTCTTAACCAAAAGACATTGATTCATGCCACACTTCTCCATGCAGAATTAGCTTTTTGATATACTAAAAGCGGGCAGACGTTCTTAGTCTATAAAGCATATGGAGTGTCGGGGTTTGGGAGGAACAAAGCATCTCAGAAGGGCTATATTTTTCCTACTTTAACACCTAGAGAATGTCTCTTTCCCCTCTAATTTTTAAGCAAACTTATTTGTCAGCAGAACTAAGCAAAAGCATTCAAGTCAAAACATCATTTGCCTTGAGTTTCAAAACCATAATCTCTGTTTTGTTTCATTGTGTCTAGCTGAGAACCTGTGGGTTAGACTTTGTTTCACTGTAAACAAAAATAAATAACCTTTGATAAATGTGATGACGAGAGCACCCAACTGTAAACTCTAGCCTAGACTTTGCTTCAAAAATTCTTTCCTATCCTGCTGCTCCTCTCGTATTTAAAGCAAGAATCATCTTCACCTAGATATTCATTAACAGATAACGTCTTGCTTGAGTACTGTTGAAACAAAGAATTAGACGGAGTTCAAGGCTTCTAGACTGGCAACCCGGGTTTAGTGTGGTAACACTTTACCCACCGAACTGAAGGGTATGCAACTACTTGATAATAGGCTTCTGCTGATTCCCGAGGTGGGTGAAGCATCTCTTTACTAAATCACAGGTTCATGGGCAAAATCTGGAAATGACTAAAACGATCCACAGTTCTGATGGTCAGGATTTTTGGATGCATCTATGGGAGAATTGTGCAATGAAAGTTCCCATGGATATATTTGAGCAAATGATTATGGGTTAAGGCAAAGCAAAAGGACTGTTGCAACACTGTGGTATTGAGTGTCCACCAGTGGGCTTATTTGGATTGCTAATATTTGTGATAAGGACCTAGAGCTGTGTTTTCCTATCATAGAAGATGGTAAGTAATAGTTTCCAATCTTTCCCTGTCTCACCTTACCACCCTGTCACGTCCCAGATCTTGTGTTTTTATTCTTGTCTGGATGTTCAGTGTTATTATTGTTGTATCTGTCCAGGTTCACCCAGCCACCTACAAGAACCCATCAGGTTCCAACAGTAGCCAGAATGACCATTTAAAAATATCAATAGAAAATTGAAGAGGATGGAACACTTCCAAACTCATTTTACCAGGTCAGCATTACCCCAATACAAAAGCTGGACAAGGACATCACAATAAAAGAAAACTACAGGTCAATATTTTTGATGAACATTGATGTAAAAATCCTCAACAAAACATTAGCAGACTGAATTCCACAGTACATAAAAAGGATCATACATTATAATCAAGTGAGATTTATTCCTGGGGTTCAAGATGGTTCAACACGTACAAGTTAATACATGTGATACACCACATGAACAAAATGCAGGACAGAAAGCATATGAATGTCTCAATAGACGCAGAGAAAGCATTTGACAAAATTCAACATGCTTTTGTGATAAAAACTCTCAACAAATTAGGTGTAGATGGAATATGTTGCATGCTCAGTCATGTCCGACTCTTCACAACCCCATGGACCGTAGCCTACCAGGCTCCTCTGTCCATGGGATTTCCCAGGCAAGTATCCTGGAGTGGGTTGCCATTCCCTTTTCCAGAGGATTTTCCTGACCCAGGGATTGAACCCAGGTCTCCTGTGTCTCCTGCATTGGCAGGTGGATCCTTTACCACTGAGCCACCAGGGAAGCCCATAGATGGAATGTACCTTACCATAATAAATTCCATAGAGTTCTCCCCCAGTATCCACAGGGAGTTGGTTCCAGGACCCACCACTGTGTGTGTGTTAGTCTCTCAGTCGTGTCCAACTCTTTGCAACCCCATGGACTGTAGCCTGCCAGGCTCCTCCATCCATGGAATTCTCCAGGCAAGAATACTGGAGTGGATTGCCATTTCCTTCTCCAGGGGATCTTCCCAACCCAGGGATTGAACCCAGGTCTCCTGCATTGCAGTCAGGCTCTTTATTGTCTGAGCCACCAGGGACAACCACAGATACCAAAATCTGAGGATGCTCAAGTCTCATCATCAGCTCTCCATATCCACAGTTCTGCATCTGCAGATTCAACCAACCACAACCACACATCATGTAGTACCTTATTTACTATTCAAAAAAACCCATGTATTAGTGGACCCACCCAGTTCAAACCTGTGTTGTTCAAGGGTCGACTGTATATAACCCACAGCTAACATCATATTCAACAATGAAAAACTGAAAGCTTTCCTTTTAAGATCAGGAATAAGACAGTGATGCCCTCTTTTGCCACTTTTATTCAACATAGTAGTGGAAGTCCTAACAGAGCAGTTAGACAAGAAAAAGAAATAAAAGTCAGCTGAATCAGAAATGAAGAAATAAAATTGTCTGTGTTTGTAGATGACATGATCTTATATATAAAAATCCTAAGTACTCCACCAAAAATGGTTAGAATAAATGAATTTAGTAAAGTTGCAGAAAACAAAATAAACATAGGAAAAATATCTAAAAATAAATCTACTGTGTTTCTGTATACCAAAAATGAAGTATCAGTAAGAGAATTTTTTAAATAATCCAATGTATAATAGCATCTAAAAGAACAAAATACTTAGGAATAAGTATATATAGTAACATATATTACTTGAGTTTTATATATATATATATAAAACTTGAGTTAGAGTAACCTATAACTCAAGAAATAGAACAGTATCAACTACCCAGAACACCCTCATCATGCCCCCTTTCCGGTATTACTGCCCCCAAATAAACACTATCTTGACACTATAGTTTAGTATTGCCTGTTCTTTACTTTAAATGAATGGAAGCATACAATATGTACTCTTTTGTCTGGTTCCTTTCACTCAACATTTTGTTTATGAGCCCCAGCACAACTATGCTGCATCTGTTTGTAAATTGTGCATTCTCGTTTCTGTATAGTATCCACTGTGTAAATATACCACAGTGGATTTATCCAACTATCATCAGGCAGTATTTGGATAGTTTCCAATTTGGGACTTTTCCAAAGTGCTGTGATCCATATTCAGGTTTTACAGTTCTTCTGTTAGTCACATATTTATTTTGTTGATAAAATTACTTTTCCCGAGAAATGCCTTCAGTGACGTCCTTAATTCCAAACTAATCTGCACATTCTTTTACTTGTTGAGTTAATTAGAGCTGGATCAGTGAGGTCAAAAATGACAGATCAATTATCAAAGAGTTGGTGAGTAAAGTCAACCTCCTAGGACAAACACAATTTACCAGCTTAAGCAAACAAGCACAAATTTCTACCCCAACCATTCTAACATGCAGTTTCCTGTCATAAACATTCATAGTCTCAGGGTTACAAGTCAACAGTCTTTAGAGTTACTAAAACAAACCTTGCAAGATCATAGAAATGTTCTTTGCCCCTTTTCAGTAAACAGCCTTAGAAATTCAACTATATAATGACAATATATAGAAGCAAAGATTGAGCTTAAATGTTGTGAAAACTTGTAGGTAAATATTTGCTAAACTTCGCCTTTATCTGTCTAAGCAAAGGGTCATGGTTAATCCAGTGTTTTCATTTGTCAAAAATGCTTGTGTCTGTCATGTCTTAAACATTCTCTTTGTGTTTTCTATTTGAAACTTGTAGCCTCTGATTTCAGTGTTTATCTCAATTGAGCCTGAATTGTAGATACTCAGGACTTGTTTTATTATTTTCCATAATGATGTATGTATAACTTTATCTGGTAATTACTAAGAGTTTCGCTGAATTGAACTGAATTAAATAATGTTTTAGAAAATAGTTAAGAAGTAAAGATGCCCACTGGGTGTTCTGATGTTTTTATTGTATTTCCTCTTTGCAGAGATGTAAACTAGGAAAAGTGTGGTTAATAATGATTAAATTAAGGTGAACTTAAACACGACCTTGAGATATCTTTCATGCATGCTCAGTCATGTCCGACTTTTGCGACCCCATGGACTGTAGCCCGCCAGTCTCCTCTGTCCATGGGATTTCCCAGTCAAGAATACTGGAGTGGGTTGCCATTTCCTCCTTCAGGGGACCTTCCCAATCCAGGGATCGAACCCATGTCTCTTGAATTAGCAGGCAGGTTCTTTACCACTGAGCCACCTGGGAATCCCTGAGCTATCTTGAGCAGGAATCTAGTATAGAAGAAAGGTTTGGAAAATAAGAGGGGAAAATACAAGTGCTTCTTTAACATGTTGAGTTAGGATGGCTAGACAAGCCATCAGTCATAAGCAAAGTGGGAAAATGAGCAGATCTAATAAACAGAAAGGATCCCAAGTTAAAACAGGGAAGAGGAGAAAGATCTCTAAGGATTGGAACATATTAAAAGCAAATAAGTAAACATTCCTGTAATGTATGTGTGTGGAGGGGAGACCAGAATCTGTGAAAAGATTTTCTCTTGAAAAACTTCTGGTAAATCAGTGTAGAGCTAAAGGCCCACACAGAGCTTCTTGTAGGTTGAGTTGCCACATGTAAATCAGGGGATGAGAATTCACATGGAAGTGACTTATTAGTAGGCATTCCCAAGGAGGGGAGTGGGAAGGGGGCATGGCGAAGGAGGAGGCCAAGCAAGGGTGCTGCAGCCAGCAAACCCATGGAGGGTAACGTGGGCTCCATCTTGAGGGAGCTCTGCAGGCGGTGGCGGTCACACCCCAGAGTTGTCCCCCACTGGGAGCACGGGGACTGGAGTTGCACTCCTGGACTGTCAGTCACTGGTCAGAAGCTACCCTGGGGGCACCTACAGCTCTCTCTTCACCCAGGCCAAGTGGGTGCCAGCAGCCGGGGTGGTCCTCCAGGAAGGAGGTGAAGGTGCTGCGGTTGAGAGAGCATGCAGTGGGGAGCAGGAGTGCACAGAGATGCTGAAGGGATCCAGGAGGTAACAGGCTGAGCTCCAACAGCATCTGCTACAGAGCTCTAAAGCCTCACGATTAAAAGTGGGGCAACAGCTCCAAAATCCCTAGAGCAAGCAGGATTGGAGAGGGAAACATGAGATGCTCTGTGGCTTTTTCCAGGCTGCTCTGGACATCTGTGGGAGACAGGCCAATCTGAATACTTCCCCAGGGCTCTGCAACCTGGAGCTGAGAGAGAGAAACCATTAGTCCTCAGCTGTAGACTTGGATTGGGTAAACTGGAGCTTCGTTGAAGTCACCAGGATGCGGCTCACTGAGATCATGAAGGGACACCAGACAGGGTGGTAGCCCAGCCTATTCGTCAAAGGGAGCCCTGAGGGCATTCATGCCCTTAGTTCTATTATTTATCCCTTTTGCCGTGGATTGGATTCAGAAATTAATTCTCCTCTTCGCTTTATTCTTCAAATATTTACTGAGCACCTATTATATACCAAGCACTGCTCTAGTGCTGAGACTGTGGCAGTGAACAGAAAAGATAAAGCCTTCTATCCTATGCTTACAGCCTAGTGGAGAGAGAAGCAATTATCTGTGTGAATTGTGAGCTAGTTCTTTTCCCACTAGACTATAAGCTCCATTTTATATATGTGCATATGACAATGTCCCATAGAGACAACTGCTACGAAGAAAAACAGCCAGTCAGAGCAAGTGGATGGAGTGAAGAGTGAGGAGGTTATTTGGCATAGGGCTGCCAAGGGAGGCCTTTCTGCCAAGGGACATTTGAGCAGAGACTTGAATACAATGAGGGTACAAGCACGCAGGCAGGAGGCAAATATCTGTCAGTTGCAACCAAAAGTCTGATTTTGAAACATCATGGCTTGCGGGATTGTATGTGAGTCGACCTACCGTGGTTCCTTGGGCTGAGGGGGTGTGTGTTCTGGGTTAGTTGAGGGCCTTTGCTTGGTGCTTTTGCCTCCCTGTTCAGGGCTGAGTGGGCTTCCCTTGTGGCTCAGCTGGTAATGAATCTGCCTGCAATGTGGGAGACCTGGGTTCGATCCCTGGTTTGGGAAGATCCCCTGGAGAAGGGAAAGGCTACCCACTCCAGTATTCTGGCCTGGAGAATTCCATGGTCTGTATAGTCCATGGTCACAGAGTCGGACACGACCGAGCGACTTTCACTTTCAGGGCTGAGTGTGCACAGGGCTATGCCTGACATGACCTACTGAGAGGTGACGGTCTAGATTTTTCTTTATGGTCATTTGGATTACAACATTGGAACTTTTCTTTCCTAGTTCAGTTGTAAAATTAGGTTTTAAAATCTGCTTATATGCCATCAAAGGTTTGTCTAGTCAAGGCTATGGTTTTTCCTGTGGTCATGTATGGATGTGAGAGTTGGACTGTAAAGAAGGCTGAGCACTGAAGAATTGATGCTTTTGAACTGTGGTGTTGGAGAAGACTCTTGAGAGTCCCTTGGACTGCAAGGAGATCCAACCAGTGCATTCTGAAGGAGATCAGCCCTGGGATTTCTTTGGAAGGAATGATGCTGAAGCCGAAACTCCAATACTTTGGCCACCTCATGTGAAGAGTTGACTCATTGGAAAAGACTCCGATGCTGGGAGGGATTGGAGGCAGGAGGAGAAGGGGGCGACAGAGGATGAGATGGCTGGATGGCATCACTAACTCGATGGACGTTAGTCTGGATGAACTCCAGGAGTTGATGATGGACAGGGAGGCCTGGCGTGCTGCGATTCATGGGGTCGCAAAGAGTCGGACACGACTGAGCGACTGAACTGAACTATATGCCCTCTTACTTCCTGGTTCAAGGATGTGATCTTTTTTTCATTTTGGTTTGGTTTAAATCAGGTTTATTAAGATATCATTGGTATTCAGCAAAAAGTCACCCTTTTTAGGTGTACAGTTATCTGAATTTTGACAAATACACAGAGTTGTGTTATCTCTACCACAAGCATGACACAGAACATTTCCACTGAAGCCTCTGTACCCCGACACCAGATTAAATTTAAGAGACAAGAGTTTTGGGTGAAGTGGAAAAGGATAACTTTAATGCTTTGCTAGGCAAAACGGAGCCACAGTGGGCTAACGCTCCTGAAACTAGGTATCCCAACCTGGAGAGGGTAGTGAGGAGTTTTGGCATAATGCTTCAAAGAGCACATGATCAGCTTGTGGACATTCTTCTGATTGGTTGGTGGTGAGGTACGTGGGCGTCAGCATCATCATCCTGGTTCCAACAGGTGTGGGGTCTACTGTGCTTGTGGGCAGCAGACCATCATTAAATTTAACTTCTCCCACCCGGTGGGGGTTTCAGTATCTGCAAACAGCTCAAAGATATTGTTCTGTATACCGAGAGAGGGGACCAGCTCTCTACCCCAAGGCTGCACTACTGTTCCTCCTGACTGCTCATCCTTTGTCTCTGCACCCCCTCCCTTCCCTGACTGGCATCTGTTTGAACCTGCTCCTTGGAACTCAGGGAAAGTCTGGAGGCTGAATGAAGCCTACTTCCTGTAATCAAGAAATAATAAGGGGCCACGGAAAGGCTTTTGTGCTGAGCAGCCCCACAGGGTCCTGCTTGCTATCACCATCACCCCAAGAACATGTCCTTGAGAAACCTTAGGACCTTTTTTTTCTCTCTCTCTGCTGACAAGTTGGGGATACAAAGATACACAAACATGGAAAATAAAGTTAATACTTGAAAACTGAAATGGAATCTTTGCCTGGGAGTTTAAACCACAACGGATAAACTATTATAAAGATAAATATAAAATAATTACATAAATATAAAAATAAAAATATATTACAAAAAGATACCTTTACTAAACGTATTTTTTAATATAAATTGAGCTGTTTCTTCTAGATTCATAAACAAAATAGTTAATATGTGAAAACTGTAATCTTCACCTGGACAATTTGAATTTTAGAGGATTGACTTTCTCTTTTTCTGTCTGCTTGGAATTTATTGTCCACTTGCTGCAAGGCAAAGTTATGGGGTGTCAGGAAGGCTCTCGTGTGACTTGGGTAGCAAAGAGTAGGGTTCTCTCAATTTCCTTTTTGGTGTTTTGGTGTTTTGATAT
The DNA here is from genome assembly GCF_032452875.1 of Bos javanicus. Classification (NCBI taxonomy): domain Eukaryota; kingdom Metazoa; phylum Chordata; class Mammalia; order Artiodactyla; family Bovidae; genus Bos; species Bos javanicus. The sequence goes on from NC_083897.1 coordinate 129,607,135, forward strand.
TAAAAAACCAACTGCTTTTTCTGGCTGCACCCTGCTTAGTCTTGAGGAGGTGAAGGAGCAGAGGCGGGCTCTGGAGGCCTGGGGAGATCGAGGTTGCTCTGGGGACTCCAACACTGTGGCCATAATCAGGAGAGTGGATTTCCCAAAAAAGAAGCTACCCCACCAGTGTCTGGGCTGGGCTTTGGGGACACCGGGATGGTGGGGGATGGCTTCCCCCGGGTACAGAGCACAGGAGCCGTTACTGGAATTGGAGCCCAGGTGGCCCCGGTAGTAGTCATTGGTGGCTGCCATGCTCTTTCCTGGGGGCTGAGGGAAGCCTCGGTGGCGACCCCTCAAGGGCCTGGGCTCGTGATCACAGGCGGCAGGGACCAGAGCACTACGCATGGAGTCCATCTGGGCAGGAGACAACGGGCAGCTGCCCCAACCAACAAATTTTATCAAATAATAATGTGAACAGGTATGTTTTAAGACTAATTGAGCTGTTTCTTCTCGGTAAGCAACTACTATTTAGTTGAGGTTGGGTATTCCTTCAGGAATCATCTTGGTTCTAGCGTGTTCAGGACATTTGCGTTGAGATGAGATGTGGATGACCTGGTTCCTTCCATTGTCCCCCTCCCTCCTGCATCCTCCATCAATGACCTTTCCTCTCCAGGGATATCTTTCTTTTTTCAACATGCCAGTTCTCCTCTATCTGTGGGGAAAAGCAGTTAATTCTTCTCTTAAATCCAGCTGGGTTCCCAGAAGCTAACATTTGTTCGGTACCAGCAAATTGCTAATTGCTTTTGGTCGTCATCCCACTTCATTCTCCCAGACCTTGGATGCAGGTGGTTCTTTACAGAAGAAAAATATGATGGCCCTGTGCCTAGATTATCAGTGTTATGAGATCCCAGCACATCATCCTCTTTGATTCTCACAGCAAATCCTGTGTTTATCAGTGAGGAAACTGAGGCTTAGAAGGGGCAGGAGAATGTGTGATATTTCAGGCTCTTGGGAAATCGGTTTCATGTTCCCCTTGCAGCTTCATTGCTTTGACTTTGCCCTCAGCTCTGCAGCCTGGCTGTGTTTCTCCTTCATTCCCTGTGCCTGAGTCTACCGGCCTTTACTCAAGGTATTTGGGGCTGGGGGTGGGGGTAGGGGAGAAATTGCAGAAATTCTTTCAAAGTGGCTTAAATTTTAAAGGGGGGCTTCCCTTGTGGCCCAACTGGTAAAGAATCCGCATGAAATGCAGGAGACCTGGGTTCGATCCCTGGGTTGGGAAGATCCCCTGGAGAAGGGAATGGCTACCCACTCCAGTATTCTGGCCTTGAGAGTTCCATGGACTATATAGTCCATGGGGTCGCAACGAGTTGGACACGACTGAGCGACTTTCACTTCACACACCTCACACAAATATGTTATAGAGGGTTATCTCACAGTACATATGGTAGAAAGTACTGGTAGGCTTCTGATAGGACTGGCACCAGGAATTAGACAGCAGTCAGGAACCAGGGCAACATCTTCTTATTTATTTGAACGTGAAATCCTTTTACATGGGATATCCTTAACACCAAGTAACTAGTGTTTCTTAGAACCTTGTTAGACCAAGCATGATTCATGGACCATCAGCATGAGCTGAGAGCTTGTTAAAATACAAAGTCAGGCAGCAACCTGGCCACAGCATCAGATTTTATATTTTAACAAGATCCCTTGGTGACCTGCGTGTGCATAAAAGCCTGAGAAGCACTAACACTGGTGTAGAGCACAATTAGGGGAAACACTAATCTCTCAGGCCTCCATCAAATCGGGAGATTGAGCAAATGCCTTTATAGTTTTTAACCCCCTGAAGACAAACACTGGCAAACTTGTTTGCTGTGTTCATCAAGAGGCCTCCACGAGATAGTCCATTAGAATATGAGCTCCATGAAGCTAGAACTTTGTTTTGTTATAGGTCTTCCCCTTGCAGTTAGAATAAGGCCTGACATACGGTAGGCACTCAAATGATACTTGTTGAAAATTTTTAAAAAGCACCACAGGACAAAGGAATGTAATAGAGATAGTCCCCTCACTCCCTCAACATTCTATGGTGCTTGACTTTGCTTCAGTAGAAGACACTGTGATGATTGGCTGCATGGGACTTACACTGCTTGGCATGGACTAACTACTGAACCAAATAGACCCAAAACCGTACAATGGCTCAAATACAGTAGAACTTGATTTCTTGCTCACTTACTAGTAAACAGATCAACAGGGTACTCTCCTCCATGCAGTCACTCAGGACCCAGGCTGATAGAGTAGCTACTACCTTTAACACGTGTGTCCCCAGTTGTCCTGAGAGTGTTTCATTTCAGTCATCTGAAAAGGGAAAGGCGCTTGAAGCAGCATGTGGGAATTCTTTCTTCCTTTGGTAGCCAGCCTTTGAGATAGCCCCTGCCTCCTGGTCTTGATCATGTTGAGCCCCTCCCATACTGGATGGGATTGACCTGTGGAACAAATACAATATTGCAGAAATGACAGTGTGTGACTTCCAAGGCTGAGTTTTACTCTTGAATCACTGAGGGAAGCTGGCTGCCATATTATGAAGACATTCAAGCTTCCCACAGATGGCCCAGAGGCATCCCACCAACAGACATGTGAGTGAGCCAGCTTGAAAGTGGATCCTGCAGCCCAAAGCAAGCCTTCAGATGACTGTAGCCCCACTTTGACTGCAGCCTCATAAGAGGTGCTGAACCAGACCACCTTATTAATAGACTCCGAAATGCCTGATCCTCAGGAACTAGGAGATAACAAATGTCGATTGTTTTAAGTGGCTTAGCTGCAGGGTGATTTGTTATGTGACAGTAGATGATTAATACATTTCCACTCATTTCATTGGCTAGAAATCAGCCACGTGGCCATACATAACTGAGAAACATAGCCTGGCCCAGAAATAAGAGGGTTTTACTAAGCAGTGGGCAGTCTTCCACAGGAATAGATAGAATAATCCAAAGATAAAATAAACAAAATTAAGGACGTGGGTTCAAACCACAGAGCTAGTGGACACACTTTGCCTTTCTCTCCATCTCTGCAGAGTCTACCTGCTCTTGGAGGGTCATCTCCCATTCTTGCCTCTTCTTGAAACTGTCTCTGTGAACTTCAAATCACATTCCTCCCTCTCCCCTCTGAACTCCTTTAGCTTTTCTTGGCTTGGTCTCTTCTGTATATAGCAATATACGTCACTGGTTCAGAGACAGGAGGCATCATTTGACATTCAATCATGCATTTCCTTGTTATAGCTCTTATATCACTGTCTAGGATGATTAACTTTTCATGTCTGTATATCTTGTCTTCCCAATTGTGTTTAATATCCTAGAGGGCAGACACCAGTGGAGGTAGCTGATATATGATTTGTGATCACATTAGCCCAATAATCTGTAAAGAGATTTATTGAAACCACCAAATCTAATCTTGATTAGAGTTGAATTTTAATAGGAATTCAGTCCTTTCTCTAGATCACTAAACATATGATCACAACTATGTATTTAAAATTCTGTTTGCTAAGCATTAGGTCATAGCCTCAGTGGTACCTAGCACAAGGGCAGTCAATGAGTATTATTTGAATATAATTTTAACAGTAACTAGCACATCAGAAACTTGATCAAATTTTGGATAGACTGTATAATGATATTTAGAAAAATGCAATGAAAATAGCTATTAATCTAGATTTATTTTGATACCACTCGCTCACCTGTGGTTTAACAGATCCTAATCAACTTTAAATTTCAACTATTTCTTGGTTTTATAAGAGTGACGATCATGTTGCCAGCAAATGTTATTTCATTTGCTCTCATTAGCCCCTCCTTGTGATATATATTAGTCATTTGAAATAATTGCAGAGGCTTTATGTTCACCTTCCATTTGAATCTTAGCTTGATGCCAAAAGTAATGACTCAAGGACTGACGAATAGATATTGCCTTATAATAAATTTATGAAGAGTTTATCAAGCATGTGCACTGTTCTTTGTCAAGAATCTTGTAGCTAAACATAGCAAGCAGACCATTTAAAGTAACAATGTTCACAGTAGAAGCTTTTAAGAATGATCACAGAATACAGCTTCTTGAAAAGGCCAAGTTAAAAAAAAAAAAAAAAAGCGCACCCTGTGATCAATTACTTCAGCTAATAATACTTTGGTGACAATTTTGTTATTTTCTAAACTGAAAAAAAAGTTTTATTTTCATATCACTGATTTTTTTTAAAGACCCATAGAATAGTAGAATAAGGAACACTGGTTGAACTCTTGGAATATGTAGTCTAACTGGCTCTATAAATACTTGAAATTAATTATTTATACTATATGTAAGGATTGTTCATAGAAACTGAGGAATTTAGATTTTAAAATACTGGACCTTTTAATGTGAAAGGAAAAAAATATGACTATGAGTTTTTCCCCAAAGATAAATGTTCTAATCTGACTTGAATCACTACATGTCAAACACACATTTTTTTCTGCTGAATTAAATTAGGGAATTGATTTGTTTTACAGATTCCATAGAAATTACAATGGCTTTGAGCACCAGGCAAACTCACTGAGAGTACAAAAATCATTGGTTAAAAGAAAAGGTTCTTTGTGTTATGTCTTCATGTGTTCAGACCCCAGAGTCCCTGAAGCAATATCAGCTAAGTACGCCACACTGTGATCTTGTAAATAAAACATGACAATCTGAAGGTCAGAAACTGTTTTACCAGGGTGCTCTCTGACTGCTAAAAGTAGGACCCATGATTGACACACGTCTTCTGTACAATTGTGTCCTTTACTCTGAGTCACCAGAGTTCAGTGTATAACCACATTTCATGTGCTCCCTTACAGAAAATTTTTAAAAATATGTCAATTGACTCTTAGCTGTCATAACTGTTTCTAAAATACTACAAGTACCACAGTATTTGTTAACTTGTTCATATGCTGTAAGTTTAGCATGATTTCATCATTAAAATATTAATAGAGACTATAAAGCTGGTTAGAAAGGCATGCTATAAAAACATACACCATGCAAAATGAAGTGAAGTTAAAATATACTGTTATCACTCACAAGAAACAATATAATGGACTGTTTTTGGAAAAAATATATTTTCACTGATCAAAATGATTCGGTGTCAGTTGAATGCCAAATTATTTTTATTTAGAGAACACACAAATCAAAGGCACTAATAGAAGGATTATACAGAAGAAGGGATCCTTCCAGACCAGAAGAGGACAAATACTGGGCAGGGTTTAAGAAGGTGTGGGTGTACCTTCTGGGTAGTACCCCTGCATTGGGGTCTGGGCAAGAAAGACCCTTGAAGTGAAGAGAAACTGACTGCTTGCTATCAATGATAACAATATGGGAGGCTGAGGAGCCCCCTTTCACCCCTCCCACCAGTTTGGGAGAGACCCCTCCAGAAGGAGCTAGTTTTATGAAAGAAAAGAAGGCCTTAAGAAAAAGAGTGACGCCTCATATCCCTTAAAAGTGGCCCAGAGGGAGTTCCCTGGTGGCCTAGCAGTTGGGATTAAGGGCTTTCACTGCCAGTGGCCTGGGTTCAATCCCTGGTCAGGGAATTGAGATCCCACAAGCCAGGATCAAAAGTGGCCCAGAGGTAGAACTAGTGGTTGACCCATGACCTTGCTGGGCCTCTTTGTAACTGGAGAAGAACCACCACAGAGCTTGCTATGACCCATTGGCCTCTGGTTGAGCCATCTTCCTCTGCCCCAGCCCCAGCCCTGGATCAGCCCTCTTTCTTGCTGCTACAACAGCACAGGAGCTGAGAGCTCCAGAATTTTATGGGAAGAGAAATGGTTGATGCTAGGCCCTTCAATGGTGCAGACATATTTTAGAATAACTTCTGAGATTTTAAACATCATTAGGGACAGCTTGGCTATGGGTTGAAATAATCATTTGAAATTACAAAACTCTGTTATAGCTGAGCAGCAAAGGACTTTACTTATGAATACTGGAAGCTTTCATTGGTATATGAGAAATTAGAGAAGTAAATATAAAGTATGTATTCTCAGCAGACTCAAGATAAAAATAAAACTCCCTTTAAAAACTCAAGGCAAACACAATAACACATTCAAGGCATTTAACAAAGAGCTGTTTAAGAGTCAGAATATTCAAGTGTTATATTTTTTAAATTAAGGCTATCATGATTATATTTGTTAGAATATGCACTGAGCTGTTATTTCTCTATTCTGAAATACACTGAGCCTCCCATAGAGAACCAATATACCCGTCATCTTTGCCTGTGGTATGCCAGCACGACTGTACTTTGTATTATCACATCTGAGACTAAGTCAGTCAACAAAAGTAGATTTAATATGTGACTATGTGACTAACAGCACTCATTTTTCTTTAAAGAATAAAATAAAAAAAGTAAAATAAAGAATCAGTGACAGAAGCCATACATCTTCATATGGCTTAATATGCACCAGGATAGACCTTAATTAACATCATAATTCACGTCACCTAGGTCAGTGTTTCTCAAGCTATTGTCACAGACCAATAATTTTATAAATTACAATGAAAATAAATTATTAGGAAAGTATTAAAAAACATATAAAACGCAAGCCCACTGATCACATAGTGTTACAGTAATGTCAAATTTTTGTAGAAGTTTCTACATGCTTATTCCCAATCCCTGTGCTTACCACAGACTAGTAACAGTTTGTGGACTAACAGTTTGCTGGTCCAGGACCAGTTGGTGTTAGTTACATTCACTCCAAGTTTCATAGGTCAAAATAATTTTTTATTTAAACTTTGTCAAATGTCCCTTGAAATAAGAGAGCCATTGACAGTGACTTGGACATCATCACCCCCTTTACAGTAACCTTCACAATATCACTTAATGTGTGTTCAAAATATGACATATAATTCTGTACTGAATAACTTTTCTAAAGTGAAAGCTGCCTTCTCTCATTTTCCTGGGTATTTATTTATACCACCAGCCCCCAATCTTGTTCCTTAAATAATTTAAGAAAGGAGGATTAAATGTGGTGTATACTCAGGTACTTGTTGTTTCAACCTTATTTGCAGAAGATGCATGCAAATTCAGTTCTGCAGATTTGTTCAGTTTAACCTCAAAGGTGTTTTTAAAACATTAGACTTTCAATGTCTCTAAGTGAGGCATTGGCACTTACCCGGCTCCACATATGAGTTACAGCCTCCTGCTGTTGTGGAAAAGAATGTGCTAGAGGCTGAATCCATTTGGGCTAAAATTTTAGACCTGTGACAGATGATGGAGACATTTCTTGTGCAACCTACACAAGTTGTTTAAATGCTCTTAGATTCATTTCCTTATTCTGTAAAATGGAGATAATACTTAGACTGCAGGATTCTTGGGAAGATTAAACAAGGCAAAGTAAGTGTAATGCCCGGCATGCATAGTTGAGAACACAATAATATTATTTCCTGTCCGAATCTACCTCCCTATGTCCCATTTCCCCTCACCCCCACTCTGCCTGCCCCTGCTCTTTGCACCATTGGTATTTGCCTCTGGTGAGTGTACTGCTTTGCTCTGCTAAAGAGAGGGATAAATGAACCCACCAAAAATATACCTTTTCTAAGTACAGAGGAAATACCATACTAATACTTGCAGCTTTGCCATCCTTAGAAAAAAAGATGAGTCAAAGATGGTACTAAATGAAAAGGAAAGCTCTGAAGGAAAAAGCTGTGGATACACCGCTTTCCCAAAAGCAGGAACTGCTCATCCATCTGATGGAGTCTTCTTGCCGTCCACCGTCCCCATTTCGCTGATGAGCACCATGGCCTGAACAGCACTGCACTTTAGGAGAGTGTTTGATCTCTGTTAGCTCTAATTCTTCACTGGAAAAGTACTTGCTTGTCTGTTAAATATAAATATTTCCATGATTTTAGGAAATGTCTTTACTAATGGAATTAGCAGAATTGTATGCTTTTATGGGCTTTTTGCTTCCTGTGAAAACTGGTATCTTAGATAATAGCTTACTTAGTACCAAATGATTCCACTCATGATCATTTAATTTAAATGTGTTTGAGAGAATACATTTAAGAAATCAAATTGTGTGCACTCCTAATGCTTTATTGGCCCTTGTAAGACACTATTTATACTTTCTGGTCAATTGCCTAATACAGTGCAATGATTCTATCCCACATTTGTTTTGATGTGTCCACAAGTTAATGTATATTTTTCATTCAGTTTAATTATATATAATTACTAAGTGTTTAATTAACTTCAGTTATAAAATTAATGAATATCACTAGTAAAAGTCTCAATTTAGAAGTAAATGAAATTAAAAAGGTGTCTGCTCCTTGGTGTTTACCCAAGGGAGTTGGAAACTCAGGTCCCCAACACAGTCACACACATATATTTATAGCAGCTTTATTTATTTATAATTGCCAAAACTTAGAAGCCAAACCAACATGTGATTGGATAGATAAATAATGGTACATTTAGCTATATTATTCAACACTAAATGGAAATGATGAAGATATGGAGGATCTTAAGTGTATACTACTAAATGAAAGAAGCCAATCTGAAAAGGCTACATATTCTGTGTACAACTATATGACATTCTGGAAAAGGCAAAACTATGGAGACAGTAAAAAAAAATACAAAATACAAAAATCAGTGGTTGCCAGGGTTTGCAGGAATTGGCAGGGTAGGGGAGGGATGAACAGGAAGAGAACAAAAGATTTTTATGGCAGTGAAAATACTCTGCACGATACCATAATGATGGATACATGTCACTAAATATTTGTCTAAACCTGTAGAATATACACCACCAGGAGTGAGCCCTAGTGTAAACTATGAAGTCTGGGTGATAATGGTGTATTGATAGAGGTTCATCAAGTAGCACAAATACACTGTTCTGGTAGGGGATGTTGATAATGGGGGAGACTATGCATATGTGAGGCAGAGGTCTTATAGGAAATCTCTATACCTTCCCTTCAACTTTGCTGTTTTCGACTGAAAAAATGCACACCCTAAAAGTTCAGAGTTATGTTTTATTCAGCAGACATTCTTACAACTTCAAGCCTAACAGCATCTCAAATAACCCTGAGAAAACTGCTCCAAGGAGGTGAGGGGGGAGCTGGGCTATATAAGAGTGTTCTAATAAAAGGCAGATAGTCTTAATATCAGAAGATTATTGTTAATTAAAGAAAACCAAATATCTCAAGTTAAGGAATTTAGTACTTTTCTACATATGGGAAGATGCAAGAGTCTGGGCTCACTGACATCATTCCTTTGATGTGCACCTCAGCTAACTGGGGCTTGTATCCTGTTTTCCTATCCTGAGTTTCCCATGACATCGTTTGCTTACTGATAAGCAGAAAATGTTTTATTTCTCACTGTAAACCTGAAACTGCTCTTAATAAGTAAAGTCTTAAAAAAAAAACTAAAGCTACTCCTACCATAAACCATTACCCCACTCACACCCCCCAGTCAACACCCTTCCCATCCCCACTAAAGGTCTTTCAGCCCCAAGAACCTGCACATTCCTGCCTTATTACTCAACTCACTCTGAAACTTTAGGTATAACCCATTCTTCAGCCATTCTGCTTTTCTCCATGAAACATCTTTCTTCTCTTTTTTACTTCTAATCCTCTACCCCTTCAGATACTAGAATCCACTTGACTAAAATTCCGACTCGACAGTAACAAAAAATGAATTACTAATTTTATAGAGATATACCTCAGACAGTAAAGAATCTGCCTGTGATGCAGAAGACCCATGTTTTATCCCTGGGTCAGGAAGATCCAATGGAGAAGGGAATGGCAATGCACTCTAGTATTCTTGCCTGGAGAATTCCATGGACAGAGGAGCCTGGCAGGCTAACAGTCCATGGGGTGACAAAGAGTTAGACATGACTGAGTGACAAAGTATGGATAACAGACATATAACATTATATTAGTTTCAGTGTACAACATAATTCAACATTTGTATTCACCAAAATAGATCTAACATCCATCACTATTCATAGTTACATATTTTTTGCCTTGTGATGATAAGTTTTAAGGTCTATTTGCAGCAATTTTCAAATATTCAATACAGTATTATTAACAATAGTCACCATGCTGTACATTGCATCCCCAAGACTTACTTATTTTATAACTAGAGGTTTGTAATTTTGACTCCATTCACTCATTTCACCCACCCCTCCAGCCTCTGGGCCTAAGAACCACCAGTGTGTTTATTAAGCTTGATTTTGGTTTTTAGATTCCACATACAGGTGAGATCATACAGAACTTGTTTTTCTCTGTTTGATTTCTTTCACTTAGCATAATGCACTCAAGGTCCGTCTATATTGTAACAAGTGACAAGATCTCCTTCTCTTTTAGTGACTGAATAATATTTGTGTGTGCTTGTGCCGTTTTCTTTACCCATTTGTTCACTGATGGACACTTCCTTTTTTCCATATCTTGGCTATTATAAGTAGTGCTACAGTGAACGTGGGGATATATGTATCTTTTTACATTGGTGTTTTTACTTACTTTGCATAAATACCCAGAAGTGAAACTGCTAGGGCATATTGTGCTCCTCTTTCTAATTTTCTTTCAATAACGTCCATACTGTTTTCCATAGAGGTTGCACCCATTTACATTCCCTCCAATAGTGCACAAAAGTTTTCTTTTCTCCACATCCTCACCAACACTTATTATTTTTTGTCTTCTTCATAACAGTCATTGTGACAGTTGTGAGGTGATATATCATTTATGGTTTTGATTTGCATTTCCCTGATGATTTGTGGTGTTCAGCATCTTTTCATGTGGGTGTTGGTTATCTGTTTGTTTTCTTGGGTAAAATGTTTAATTATATCTTCCTAGTTCTAATCAGATTGCTTGTGTTTTTGCTATTAAGTTATGTGAGGTCTTTACATATTTTGGATATTACTTTCTTGTCACATATATAATTTACAAATATATTCTCCCATTCCATAGGTTGTCTTTTCATTTTATTGATGGCTTCCTTTGCTGTGCAGAGCTTTTTTTCCCCCTAGATTTAAAAAAAATTGGAAGGAACAAAATGGCGGAGGAGTAGGTGGACATAGAGTATATCTCTCTCCACAGATACATCAGGAATACACCTTCAGACACAGAAGTGCATGCAGAACACCAGCTGAGAGTGGACAGGACCAGAGGAAAAGAATATACAGAATATACAGAACCATGCAAAACTCGGTAGGACGAAAGAACTAGGGGGAAAAGTAGGAGTGTTAGTAGGACTGGACCTGCCCTCAGCCAGTGGGTGAACTGAAGCAGGGGTCTGATCCCCACATCAAAGCAATCGTCTGAGTCAGAAGAGAACCACTTAAGGCTGAGAGTGTGGCACCCTAAATGGAATAAGAATCAGACAGCCCTTGCCAAAGCCATACATACCCCAGACAGGGATGCAGGTCCCCTGGAAGGCAAACTGGCTGGGAGCTGGAGTTTAGGGATTGTGGAGCTATCCCAGGGCAAGGGCGGCTGTTGACTGTGGAGAGACAGATCAAAGGAATATAAGAGGAGACTGTGGTGGGAAATGCCTGTGGAGGAAAGCAGGGCAGCCAAGGAAGCAAGGCGATACTGCTGAGTCACACATAGCGGGTAGAGCCATCACCATAGCCTCTCTCTCCCCACACACCAGCATGGGCAGCTGAACAATAGAGAGGCTGGGCCATCAAATGCCTGACGCACTGAACTGCAGAGTAGGACCCCACCCAGGGTGCCCCTTTAAGTACTTGATGTGCCGATGTACAGAGTAGGACCCCAGCCGGGGGTGGGGGGGCCTCTATGTGCCTGATGCACTGAACAACAGAGAAGGACCCCAGGCAAGGGAGCCTTCTAAGTGCCTGAAGGGGCGGAGCTATGGAGAAAGACTGGCCAAAGAGGCCAGTCTTGAGCTACAAGATGCTCAAAAAAAGACTGATAGGGCCATAACTTTTGTGACTGAGGCAGTCCGTGTCCCTGCACACTTGGCACCGCCAGGGTCCCCATATGCCAAGCAGCTGTGCCACCTTCACGCTCAACTCTCACTGGGGCAGAGTTGCCACAGGCAAAAAAGTCTTGCATCTATGCATGCAGGGTCGCTTTGGTCATGTCTGACTCTTTGCGACCCTGAAGACTGTGGCCTGCCAGGCTTCTCTGTTAGGGAGGGGGCTTCTCCAGGCAAGAATACTGGAGTGTATTGGCCAATACTGGTTGCCATACCCTTCTAGAGCACTATATTTCCTGCTGCCCTAGCCGCCAACTCCCCTGAGTAACTGATGCTGCCAGAACCTCTGCAACCCAAGCAGCTACACCACCTCCACACCTGGCCTTCATAGGGGCAAACCCAAGTCCTCCAGGGCAGCCTCAGGAACAAATCCCAGTGGACGACCCACATGCAGAGGTGGAAATAAAACCACAATTGAAACCCAGGTGCAGTGTGACTAAGGAAGAATATCCAAAACCTTCCCACAAGCTGTACAAACTGCAGATTAAATCCACACAATCAATAAGGCAGACCCTGTGTCTTGCAGTTCAGTTCAGTTCAGTCGCTCAGTTGTGTCTGACTCTTTGTTACCCCATGAACTGCAGCACACCAGGCCACCCTGTCCATCACCAACTCCCAGAGTTCACCCAAACTCATGTCCATTGAGTCGGTGATGCCAACCAACCATCTCATCCTCTGTCGTCCCCTTCTCCTCCTGCCCTCAATCTTTCCCAGTATCAGGGGCTTTTCAAATGAGTCAGCGCTTCACATCAGGTGGTCAAAGTATTGGAGTTTCAGCTTCAACATCAGTCCTTCCGAGGAACACTCAGGACTGATCTCCTTTAGGATGGACTGGTTGGATCTCCTTGCAGTCCAAGGGTCTCTCAAAAGTCTTCTCCAACACCACAGTTCAACAGCATCAATTCTTCAGGACTCAGCTTTCTTTATAGTCCAACTCTCACATCCATACATGACTACTGGAAAAATCTTAGCCTTGACTAAATGGACCTTTGTTGAGAAAGTAATCTCTCTGCTTTTTAATCTGTTGTCTAGATTGGTCATAACTTTCCTTCCAAGAAGTAAGCGTCCTTTAATTTCATGGCTGCAATCACCATCTGCAGTGATTTTGGAGCCCCCCAAAAAACAAAGTCATCCACTGTTTCCCAATCTATTTGCCATGAAGTGATGGGACTGGATGCCATTATCTTAGTTTTCTGAATGTTGAGCTTTAAGCCAACTTTTTCACTCTCTTCTTTCATTTTCATCAAGAGACTCTTTAGTTCTTCTTCACTTTCTGCCATAAGGGTGGTATCATCTGCATATCTGAGGTTATTGGTATTTCTCCCAGCAATCTTGATTCCAACTTGTGCTTCTTCCAGCCCAGCATTTCTCATGATGTAGTCTGCATATAAGTTAAATAAGCAGGGTGACAATATACAGCCTTGACATACTCCTTTTCTGTGTCTATGGAATATATAAAAGGTCGCTGAGAGTGCCCACAAAAGAAAACACGCTAGTTCTGGTAGCTGTGGACATTGGAGGCAAGAACACACAGGAGTAGGACTAGATTAGAATCTGAGCTGCCCCCACAGCAGGTCCAGGATCAGTGTTGGAGGGCATCCTAGAGAGGTGAGGTGGACTGTGACTCCCAGCGAGGGAAAGGACTCTCACAGCAGTGACTCAAGAAAAACATTTGTTATTCTTATGTTTTGACTTGTTCTATAGATTCTTTTGGAATTTTTTCTTCTTTTTTTCTCCTTTTCCCCCTCTCTGTTGTAGTTGTTGATTTTATTGGCACTATGAAATCTAATTAAGCTTTTGAGCTTTTTTTTCCCTCAGTCACATTTTTTATTGTTGTTATAAACCTCTGCCTCTACATTCGGCTTTTGCAGTTCTGTGGAGTTTTCCATTTTATGTTTCTCTTTTTAAAATTTTAATTGTTAATTTTTTAAGCCTATTATTATTTTTTCTATATTTATTCCTTTGTTTGCTTTTCCTACTGTTCTTGTCCCCTTGTAGTTAATCTTTAATGTATACAAATCTTTATCTACCTTATTTAACTCTGCATATCTATTCTTTCTTTCTTTTCTTTCTTTCCTTTCCTCTTAACATATGTTAGTTTTATTTTCATTGCTTTATTCTCCAATTGGCACCTTGCCTTAGTTTTGTTTTCCAGTTTGTGCTTTAGTTAGTTTTGTTCTGTTGGATATAATTTTTGGTTTCCTATGTTCACCAGATCAATCTATTGTACTTTATTTTTGTTGGACTGTTTTGATTTTGCTTATGCGTGTATATGTATATGTGTATATTCAGTCACACTTTTTATTGTCATTATAAACCTCTGCCTCTACTTTGGGCTTTTGCAATTCTGTCGAGTTTTCCTTTTTTTCTCTCTCTCTCTTTTTCCCTTCTTCTTCCATTTTTTTCTTCTTTTCTCTTTTTTTATTTTTAATTTTTAAAATCTATTATATTTTTTCTACATGTATCCATTTGTTTGCCTTTCCTACTGTTCTTTTCCCCTTGCAGTTAATCTTTAATATATATAAATCTTCTTCATCTACCTCTATTTAACTTTGCATATCTACTTTTTCTTTTCTTTCCTTTCCTCTCAACATATTTGTTAGTTTTGTTTTCATTGCTTTATTCCCCACTTGGCACCTTGCTTTAGTTTTGTTTTCCAGTTTGTGCTTTAGTTAGTTTTGTTCTTAACTGGCAAGTATACTTTTTTTATTTCTTTTGTTTGCTGGGTCAATCTACTGTACTTTATTTTTGTTAGACTATTCTGACATTGCTTATGGGTGTATATGTATATGTGTATATTCTGTTATCTTAATTATTATTTGCCCGATTTTATAACTGCCATTTGTCTGGGGTTCATCTTTGGTTTCTCATTTTTGGATATTTGTTTTAATCTCACTTAATACCATAACAAACCACTTGTGGAATCTTCATTCCTGACCAGAGATCAAACCTTGAGCTTTTGGAGTGGGAGCACTGACTCCAAGACCCTAGACTACCAGAGAACTAACCCTAGGGAGTACCAAATAGTGAGAACTCAAACAAAGGAAACCACTTGAATACAAGACCCAGCATCACCAAACACCAGTAACACCCTGTACAGGATGCCTCATCTAAACAAACAAAACAAATATACAAACCCAATTGTCAGGAGACAGGATTACCACCTCACTCAGCCTTGCCCATCAGAGGAAAAACTAACAACAAACAAAAACTCAGCACAAATCTCACCATATACTAAGCTTGCACAAACCACTGGACCAACCTTAAGAGGGAAGAAACAAAAAGGAAGAAAGAATTCAGCCTTGAAGCCTGGGAAGAGAAGACCTCAAATACAATTAGTTTAAAACAAAATGAAAAGGCAGAAAAATACTATACAAATGAAGGAACAAACTAGAAACACAGAAGTCCAAATCAATGAAGAGGAAATAGGCAAACTACCTGAAAAAAATTCAGAATAATAATAGTAATGATGATCAAAAACCTTGAAAACAAAATGAAGAAAATGCAAGAATTAATTAACAAAGACCTAGAAGAATTAAAGAATAAACACACAAAGACAAACAACACAATTACTGAAATTAAAAATACTCTAGAATGAATCAGTAGCAGAATATCTGAAGCAGAAGAATGAATCAGTGAGCTGGAAAATAAAATGGTGGAAATAACTTCTGAAGAGCAGAATAAAGTAAAAAGAATGAAAAGAACTGAGGATAGTCTCAGAGACCTCTGGGACAATATCAAATGCACCAACATTCCAAAATAAGGGTCACAGAAGAAGAAGAGAAAAAGAAAGGGTATGAGAAAATTTTTGAAGAGATTATAGTTGAAAATCTCCCCAAAATGGAAAACGAGATAGTCAATCAAGTCCAAGAGGCACAAAGAGTTTCATACAGGATAAATCCAAGGAGAAACACACCAAGACACATACTAATCAAACTGCTGCTCCTGCTAAGTCGCTTCAGTTGTGTTCGACTCTGTGCGACCCCATAGATGGCAGCCCACCAGGCTCCCCCGTCCCTGGGATTCTCCAGGCAAGAACACTGGAGTGGGTTGCCATTTCCTTCTCCAATGCATGAAAGTGAAAAGTGAAAAGGAAGTTGCTCAGTCGTGTCTGACTCAGCGACCCCATGGACTACAGCCTACCAGGCTCCTCCATCCATGGGATTTTCCAGGCAATCAAACTAACAAAGACTAAACACAAAGAAAGAATATTAAAAGCAGCAAGGGAGAAGCAACAAGTAACATACAAGGGAAACCCCATATGTTTAACAGTTGATCTTTCAGCAGAAACTCTGCAGGCCAGAAAGGAATTGCAGGATATATTTAAAGTACTGAAAAGGAAAAACCTACAACCAAGATTATTGTACCTGGCAAGGATCTCATTCAAAATTGATGGAGAAATAAAAAGCTTTTCAGACAAGCAAAAGTTAAGAGAATTCAGTACCTCCAAACCAGCTTTACAGCAAATGTTCAAGGGACTTATATAGTCAAGAAATACAAGAGAAGAAAAAAGATCTACAAAGTCAACCCCAAACAATTAAGAAAATGGCAATAGGAGCATATATATCAATAATTACTTTAAATGTAGATGGATTAAATGCCCCAACTCAAAGACAGACTGGCTGAATGGATCCAAAAACAGGACCTATTCTGCACATCAAAGGAAACTATTAGCAAGGTGAAAAGACAGCCTTCAGAATGGGAGAAAATAATAGCAAATGAAGCAACTGACAAACAACTAATCTCAAAAATATACAAGCAACTCCTACAGCTTAACTCCAGAAAAATAAACGACCCAATCAAAAAATGGGCCAAAGAACTAAATAGACATTTCTCCAAATAAGACATACAGATGGCTAACAAACACATGAAAAGATGCTCAACAAAAGATGCTCATTATCAGAGAAATGCAAATCAAAACCACTATGACGTACCATTTCACACCAGTCAGAATGACTGCGATCCAAAAGTCTACAAATAATAAATGCTGGAGAGGGTGTGGAGAAAAGGGAACCCTCTTACACTCTTGGTGGGAATGCAAACTAGTACAGCCACTATGGAGAACAGTGTGGAGATTCCTTAAAAAACTGGAAATAGAACTGCCTTATGATCCAGCAATCCCACTGCTGGGCATACACACTGAGGAAACCAGAATTGAAAGAGACACGTGTACCCCAATGTTCATCGCAGCACTGTTTATAATAGCCAGGACATGGAAGCAACCTAGATGTCCATCAGCAGATGAATGGATAAGAAAGCAGTGGTACATATACACAATGGAGTATTACTCCGCCATTAAAAAGAATACATTTGAATCAGTTCTAATGAGGTGGATGAAACTGGAGCCTATTATACAGAGTGAAGTAAGCCAGAAGGAAAAACATAAATACAGTATACTAACGCATATATATGGAATTTAGAAAGATGGTAACAATAACCCGGTGTACGAGACAGCAAAAGAGACACTGATGTATAGAACAGTCTTATGGACTCTGTGGGAGAGGGAGAGGGTGGGAAGATTTGGGAGAATGACATTGAAACATGTAAAATATCATGTATGAAACGAGTTGTCAGTCCAGGTTTGATGCACGATACTGGATGCTTGGGGCTAGTGCACCGGGACGACCCAGAGGGATGGTATGGGGAGGGAGGAGGGAGGAGGGTTCAGGATGGGGAACACATGTATACCTGTGGCGGATTCATTTTGATATTTGGCAAAACTAATACAATTATGTAAAGTTTAAAAATAAAATAAAATTTTAAAAAAATCAAAGAACCATGACTAAATTAAAATTAAATAAAGAAGCAAAAAAAGATCACAAGGAAACAAAAATCCTGTACTTTAAAGGTTATTTTAAAATAGCTCCACATTCCAAACCTGAAACACAGAAAACCATGATTGTCAACCAACATTTATTGAGTGCTATAGTAGGTATATTGAACTTTGAGTAATTGAATCGCACATTTAAAAAATAATCTGTCTTTTATGACAGAAATCAGGCAGTTCCTGGCGTAATTTGACAGCAACGTCCTGTCTTTTCTCTGTCAGCATGGTATGAAGCAATGCAATTAAAATCTGTGATTTGTTTTGAAAAAAAACAAAAACAAAAACAGGACCTATATATATGCTGTCTACAAGAAACCCACTTAAGACCTAAAGACACAGATAGACTGAAAGTGAGAGAATGGAAAAATATATTCCATGCAAATGGAAAGCAAAAAAAAGCTGGAGTAACTCATATCAGGCAAAATAGACCTTAAAATAAAGAAGATTACAAGGGATAAGGAAGGACACTGCATTATGATCAAGGGATCAATCCCAGAGGAAGACATAACAATTGTAAACATCTATGCACCTAACATAGGAGCACCTCAATACATAAGACAAACACTAACAGACATAAAAGGAGAAATTGACAGTAACACAATAACAGTAGGAGACTTCAACACCCCACTCACACCAATGGGCAGATCATCAAAACAGAAAATTAATAAGGAAACACAAGTCTTAAATGATACATTAGATGAGATGTATCTCATTGATATCTTCAGGACATTTGATCCAAATGCAGAAGAACGCACCTTCTCAAGTGCACATGGAACATTCTCCAGGATAGACCACATCTTGGGTCACAAATCAAACCTCAGTAAATTTAAGAAAATTGAAATTGTATCAAGCATCTTCTCCAACCACAATGCTGTGAGACTAGATATCAATTACAAGAAAAAAAAAAAAACTGTAAGAAATACAAACACATGGAGATTAAACAACATATTTCTAAATAACCAACAGGCTACTGAAGAAATCAAAAGGGAAATCAAAAAATTTCTAGAAACAAGTGACAATGAAAACACGACCACTCAAAACCTATGGGATGCAGCAAAAGAAGTTCTAAGAGGGAAGTTTATAGCAATACGATCCTACCTCAACAAACAAGAAAAACATCAAATAGACAACCTCAGTTTACACCTAAAACAACTGGAAAAAGAAGAACAAAAACCCCCAAAATTAGTAGAAGGAAAGAAATCATAAAGATCTGAGCAGAAATAAATGAAAAAGAAATGAAAAAAAAACAATAGTAAAGATTAATAAAACTAAAAGCTGGTTCTTTTAGAAGATAAAATAGACAAACCTTTAGACAGACTCATCAAGAAAAAAAGAGAGAAGAATCAAGTCAACAAAATTAGAAATGAGAAAGGAGAGGTTACAACAGACAATGCAGAAATAGAAAGGATCATAAGAGACTATTATGAACAACTATATGGCAACAAAATGGAACCTGGAAGAAATGGACAGATTCTTAAAACATTCAATCTTCCAAGACTGAACCAGGAAGAAATAGAAATTATGAACAACCCAATTACAAGCACTGAAGTTGAAGCTGTGATCAAAAATCTTGCAAAAGACAAAAGCCCAGGACCTGATGGCTTCACAGGAGAATTATATCAAACATTTAGAGAAGAGCTAATGCCTATCCTTCTAAAACTCTTTCAAAAAATTACAGAGGGAGGAGCACTTCCAAACTCATTCTATGAGGCCACCATCACCCTGATACCAAAACCAGACAAAGACAACACAGAAAAAGAAAGCTACCTGCCAATATCACTGATGAACACAGATGCAAACATCCTCAACAAAATTTTAGCAAACAGAATTCAGCAACATGTCAATAAGCGCATACACCATGATCAAGTTGGGTTTATTCCAGGAATGCAAGGATTCTTCAATATATGCAAATCAATCAATGTGATATACCATATTAACAAATTGAAAGATAAAAATCATATGCCAATCTCAATAAATGCAGAAAAAGCCTTTGACAAAACTCAGCACACATTTATGATTAAAACTCTTCAGAAAATGGGAATAGAAGGAATCTACCTCAACATAGTAAAGGCCATATATGATAAGCCTACAGCAAACATTATTCTCAATGGTGAAAAACTGAAAGCATTTCCCCTAAGATCAGGAACAAGACAAGGGTGTCCACTTTCACCACTATTATTCAACATAGTTCTGGAAGGCCTAGCTACAGCAATCAGAGAATAAAAAGAAATAAAAGGAATCCAGATCAGAAAAGAAGAAACAAAGCTCTCAGTGTTTGCAGATGACATGATACTGTATGTAGAAATCCTTTAAAGATAGTGTCAGAGAATTACTATAGCTAATCAGTGAATTTAGCAACGTTAGAGGATACAAAATCAATACACAGAAATCACTTGCATTTCTATGCACTACCAATAAAAAATCAGAAAGAGAAATTAAGGAATCAATCCCATTCACCATTGCAACAAAAAGAATTAAATACCTAGAAATAAACTTACCCACAGAGACAAAAGAACTGTACACAGAAAATTATAAGACACTAATGAAAGAAATTAAAGATAACATAAACAAATGGAGAGATATCCCATGTTTCTGGGTAGGAAGAATCAATATTGTGAAAATGACTATACTACCAAATGCAATCTACAGATTCAATGCGATCCCTATCAAATTACCAATGGCATTTTTCACAGAACTAGAACAAAAAATTTCACAATTCATGTGGAAACACAAAAGACCCCAAATAGCCAAAGCAGTCTTGAGAAAGAATGGAGCTGGAAAAATCAAACTTCCTGACTTCAGATTATACTACAAAGCTACAATCATCAAGACAGTATGGTGCTGGCACAAAAACAGAAATATAGACCAATGGAACAAGATAGAAAGCCCAGAAATAAACCCATGCACCTATGGGTACCTTATTTTTCACAAAGGAGGCAAAAATATACAACGGGGCAAAGACAGCCTCTTCAACAAATGATGCTGGGAAAACTGGACAGCTACGTGTGAAAGTGAATTTGCTCAGTCATGTCCGACTCTTTGCAATCCCATGGACTGCAGTCTACCAGGCTTCTCTGTCCATGGGATTTTCCAGGCAAGAATACTGGAGTGGGTTGCCATTTCCTAACACCATAAACAAAGATAAACTCAAAATGAATTAAAGACCTAACTGTAAGACCAGAAACTATAAAACTCTTAGAGGAAACATAGGCAGAACACTCGATGACATAAATCAAAGCAAGGTCCTCTATGACCCACCTCCTAGAGTAATGGAAGTAAAAACAAAAGCAAACAAGTGGGACCTGATTAAACTTAAAAGCTTTTTCACAGCAAAGGAAACTATAAGCAAAGTGAAAAGACAACCCTCAAAATGGGAGAAAATAATAGCAAATGAAGCAACTGACAAAGGATTAATTTCCAAAATATACAAGTAGCTCATACAACTCAATGCCAGAAAAACAAACAACCTAGTCAAAAAGTGGGAAAAAGACCTAAACAGACATTTCTCCAAAGAAGACATACAGATGGCTAACAAACACATGAAAAGATGCTCAACATCGCTCATTATTAGAGAAATGCAAATCAAAGCTACAATGAGATATCACCTCACACCAGTCAGAATGGCCAATCATCAATAAGTCTTCAAACAATAAATGCCAGAGAGGGTGTGGAGAAAAGGAACACCCTTGCACTGTTGGTAGGAATGTAAATTGATACAGCCACTATGGAAGATGGTATGGAGACTCCTTAAAAAACTAGGAATAAATCCGCCATATGACCCAGCATTCTCACTCCTAGGCATATAGCCTGAGAAAACCAAAATTGAAAAAGACACATGTATCCCATTGTTCATTGCAGCACTATTTACAATAGCTAGAACATGGGAGCAACCTAGATGTCCATTGACAGATGAATGGATAAAGAAGTTGTGGTACATATACACAATGGAATATTACTCAGCTATAAAAAGGAATACATTTGAGTCATGTCTGATGAGGTAGATGAACCTAGATCCTATTATACAGAGTGAAGTGAGTCAGAAAGAGAAAGATAAAATATCATATTCTAACACATATATATGAAATCTAGAAGAATGGTACTGAAGAACTTATTTACAGGGCAGCAATGGAGAAATAGGACTTCCCTGGTGGCTCAGATGGTAAAGCGTCTGCCTACAATGTGGGAGACCCGGGTTTGATCTCCAGGTCAGGAAGATTCCCTGGAGAAGGAAATGGCAACCCACTCCAGTACTCTTGCCTGGAAAATCCCATGGACGGAGGAGCCTGGTAGGCTACAGCCCATGGGGTCACAAAGAGTCGAACACGACTGAGTGACTTCACTCACTCACTCAATGGAGAAACAGATATAAAGAATAGTTTTATGGACATAGAGAGAGGGGAGGAGAGGGTGAGATGTATGGAAAGAGTAACATGGAAACTTACATTACCATATGTAAAATAGATAGCCAACGGGAATTTGTTGTATGGCTCAGGAAACTCAAACAGGGGCTCTGTATCAACCTAGAGGGTTGGGATGGGGAGAGAGGTTCAGAAGGGAGGGGATATATATATACCTATGGTTGATTCATGTTGAGGTTCGACAGAAAACAACAAAATTCTGTAAAGCAATGATCCTTCAATAAAAAAATAAATTTAAAAAATTATTTATTTATTTCTTGGCTGCACAAGGTCTTCATTGCTGTGTGCAGGCTTTCTGTAGTTACAGCAAATGGGGACTACATTATGGAGATGCAGAGGCTTCTCATTGCAGTGGCTTCTCTTGTTGCAGAGCACGGGCCCTAGGCACCCTGGCTCAGTAGTTGCAGCTCACGTGCTCTAGAGCACAGGCTCAGTAGTTGTGGCACCTGGCCTTACTTCCTCTGTAGCATGTGGAACCTTCCCAGATCAGGGATTGAAACTTCCCTTACATTGGTGGAGAGATTCTTAATTCTTTATTCTTCTTTCTCCAGATTGCTTTGGCTATTTGGGGTCTTTTGTGGTTCCATGCAAATTTTAGGATTGTTTGTCCTATTTCTGTGATTTACCACCAGGGAAATCCAGAGCTTTTTAATTTGACATAGTCCCAATGTTTGGTTTTGCCTTTGTGGCCTTTGCTTTTAGAGTCAGATACAAAAACTCATTGCCAAGAGGGATGTCAAGGAGCTCATTGCCTGTGATTTTTTATAAGAGTTTTAGGTTTCAGTTCTTCCATTCAAGTCTATAATCCATTTTGAGTCAATTTTTGTATATGGTATAAGATGGTGGGCCAGTTTTATTCTTTTGTGTGTGACTATTCAGGTTTTCTAATATTGCTTATTGAAAAGACTGTCCTTTTGCCATTGTATATTCTTGCCTCCTTTTTCATGAATTAATTGACAATATGTGCATGGGTTTGTTTCTGCACTCTGTATTCTATGCCATTGATCTATGTACCTGTTTTTATGCTAATACCATACTGTTCTGATTATGATAGCTTGAAGCCAGGAAATGTGACGCCTCCAGCTTTATTCTTCTTTCTCCAGATTGCTTTGGCTATTTGGGGTCTTTTGTGGTTCTATGCAAATTTTAGGATTGTTTGTTCTATTTCTGTGAAAAATGTCACTGAAGTTTTGAAAGGGATTGTACTGAATCTGTAGATTGCTTTGGGTAGTATGGGCATTTTGACAATATTAATTATTCCACTCCACGTACACAGATATTCTTTCCATTTATTTGTGTCTTCTTCAGTTTCTTAGTGTCTTAGTAATGTTTTAAAACATGTAAAATTGTATTATGCATGCTTTATGTTGTATTCAAGCATGAAGGCGCAACAGTTTGCCTGAAGTGTAGGTAGAAGTCTCCTTACAAGACTTCCACTAAATTAACTAACTGACCATATATTCTCTCTGCAAAACAAGACAGTCAAAGCCCATGACACTTGGAATGCCCCACATTTCACTTCACCCATGCAGTTCAGCTCCCATTTTTTAAGTTGTATGCTTAAAAAAAGATCATTTGGAGTTTTGTTCTCAAGTTTGTTTATTCCAGTTGTAATTGTAGGTATATTGTTTAGTTTTAAATACTATGAAAACTAATTAAACGTGAGTGCTAGTGAGGAGAGGGAAGCAGAATTTTACAGAGGGAGAAACTGCGTGGCAACTGCGTGGCAACGTGATGATCCCAGGGGCACTACTTCATAAACATCTTGCCCACTAACCGTTTCAGGATCTGCTTCCCGGGAAACCCAGTCTACAACAGTGTTGCTATGCATCAGAGCACTTAGCCTGGGGAAATAAAAATGTTTATGTCCATTCAGCTTAAATATAATTTCATCCAAGTATAGTCAGACCTTAGACCAGAGGAGATTTAATTCAAGGTATCCCCTAGCCAAGAAAAGCACCACATCCATTATGGATATAAGCATCTCTTCTCCTGAGCTATGCTGGCTGATAATCATAAAAGATGGGAAAAGTGTGATTTTTAAGACATACATGCTACTGATCAAAAAAAAATCTTATAGGAAAAGAAGTTAAATGTAGTAAATATATTTAGGTTCAGAAAATCTAGACACTCCCACTTAATATTAATATTAGAAGTCCTGAGTAAATTAGAAACTGTGAGACTTCAAAAAAAGAAAAGGACAGAAAACACCAGGAATTCAACATTGCAACAGAAATCTCTAGATCCTTTTCTAAGCTGATAAATTTAGGCAAGGGAATGATTGCTCCTCATTACTGATGAAAAAAGAAATATGCTTGACAATAGTTGTGGGTGGACTTGCTACTTGGTCCCCAAAGCAGTCAAGATTAAAAAAGAAAAAATAGTCATTGTCTGAAATTTTCCATCGTGGTGACAGCTATTACAGTGTGCTCTCTTTTGACCTAACAATCTAATCTATCTGATTTGCTGCAGGAATGTTTCACTAGTGACTAAAATGTTTATTTATCTAATAAAATTATTCACTGTCATTAGATAGAATGATAGAATATTTTAATGCAAATAATGAGAAGAAAAGTGTCATCAACTGTTTCATTTGCAAGAATAGGCTAGCAAAGAAAATAGAAAGGAAATAAAAACATTGTAATGCATCACTTCAAGAATTATTGAATCCCTTTACTTTTTTTCATATGCATAGGGACTTCAGATATATTCACTTCCCATATTCTATCAGGGTGAAAAATTACATCTTTCCTATCTATAAATAGAAAATTTTATGACCTGCTAAAATCATACTATATACCCAAATCCTACATGGAATTATAAGTAGAAGGAAACTTAGGAATTGACACAGTTGCACTGAGAAATTTTCATCACCAAGAATAAAGAGGTTAACCTGTCTCCCCTCCACTCTCCACCACCTATCCTTCTTTTATCAGTATCATCCGACTATAAGTTCTGATTATCTGCCTCCAGTAGGTCTAGGCCCTTGCACCACCTTTGATCTCTTATCAGCAACATTTTGATCAACCATCCCTAAATCTTTTCTAACGTGTGTGTTTTTAACTGAATTCCGATGAAAATTTGGAAAGGTATTGCATCTAAAAAGAAGTGCAAATTTCTAATGGGAAAGGGCAGATGTGGCAAAAGCAACCATTGGTATGCTTCATATTCATATGGCTTCTTGGGGAGAAGAGGATGTACCAGATAACAGTGATTCTGTGTAACAACCAACCACAAAATCTCAGTGGCAAACAGTAATAAACATTTATGTAACCCACGCACAACCTAGTTGACAGGAGTTCAGCTGATCTAGGCTGGGCTTTAGCTGAGTGACTCTCCTGATCCCTGCTGGGCTTACTTATGCATCTGTAGGGTTGACCGAATATCAGTAGATCTCTCTGGGCTTGGCTTGAATGACTTGGCTCTGCTCTACATGTCTTTAATCCTCTTTCTGGGACCAGCAGGCTAGCCTGGGCATGTGCTTCTCAAGGTGTTGGCAGAGAGGTAAGAAGGCAAGCCTAATCATGTAATGTCAACTTCTACTTTGGGGTCATCTCACATTTGCTAACATTCCATTGGCCAAAGCTCATCACAGAGCCAAACTCAACATCAGGTATCAGAGAAATATCATCCACCTGTTTAGTGGGAAGAACTGTAGAGTCATATCACAAAGAATGTGGACACAAGAGGTTAAAAAAAGAGCCATTAATTCAATCTACTATAGGAAAGGAGGAAAAGCAGTTGCTTTGATATCAGAAGGGACACTTATTGATGTGCAGGCATATCCTGCACAACAGCATCTGATGAAAGGGGAGGGAGGGGCTGGAATCCAGCCCACACTCCACTTCCCAAAGCCATGCATCCTGGCATGGGGCTGTGTCTTTAACAAAAGCACTACATAGGTTGATGGATCCCTGTTGGAAATTTACCATTGAAGATATCAAAAGCTACTGTTGTATCACTGTCTACCCACTGGACAATTGTAAACTTTCTCATCAGGTTTTTCAATTCCATGCTCTTCTACTTCATTATCCCCTTCTACTCCCAAACCACCCCCTCCAGATATTATTTCCAACACATGCAGTACATATCAATCACAATGCACAAACCTACACTGTCAAGGAATTTAACTTAACTTTCTATGTGTGTATGCGTGCTAAGTCACTTCAGTCATGTCCAACTCTTTGTGACTCTGTGGACTGTAACCCACCAGGCTTTTCTGTCTGTGGGATTCTCCAGGCAAGAATACTGGAGTGGGTTGCCATGCCCTCCTCCGGGGGATCTTCCTGACCCAGGGATTGAACCCATGTCTCACGTTTCCTGCATTGGCAGTCTGGTTCTTTACCACTAGCACTACCAAACTCAATCCTCTTTAGTCCCCCATTTCAGTCAGTGGTAGAAAATTAATCCCAGCCAATTGAGCATTACCCCTTCTCCACAGTTGTGCAAAATGCATGGGGGGCTTACATACTGTCATGCAGTCAGTTGAAGATCTGGCATATGATCATCACGTAGTCAGTGAAATGTGAGGCAGATGTGCACCCATAAAATCCTCTCACATGTGATCCTCCATGTTCCTTCCCAAAGCTGAGACCTTAGAAACCATGCATCAAAGATGGTAAGGCCACAGGAGGGTAAGAGCCTTGGATCCCTGAATCGTCACCTAGACTAGAGCCACCTGCCCATCAGGAACACTCTTTGAGGATTTACATAAAAAGAAAGAAAGAAACTTTTATTACATTAAGCCACTGATGTTGGGAGTCTATATTTTCAGCAGGTAGAATAACACAAATAGAGAAAATTAAGACAGGAAGTTGACTGGGAAATGCAGGATGACCAGGCTGTACCTAGAACTCATATGACTTTGATCACTAATTCAAAGTGCAAATCATTAGCACAGTTATGGGTTTTTCTCCAACCATATTAAGCTTCTCAGTGCAGATGTTGAGTAAGCAAGAGTCC
Organism: Bos javanicus; assembly: GCF_032452875.1. Taxonomy (NCBI): domain Eukaryota; kingdom Metazoa; phylum Chordata; class Mammalia; order Artiodactyla; family Bovidae; genus Bos; species Bos javanicus. The sequence continues at coordinate 129,634,280 of NC_083897.1, forward strand.
CATTTTGAACCTCAGGCCTCTTGGCCTCATCCTCAATGATTTTAACACCCAGATAACTATCTTTCTTGACAACATTACTCCTGTCATAATTCTTGGAAATGTCAGTATCCACACAGATGGTCCTTCCAGTTCCCTGTCCTTGACAGCTCACTTAGTAAGAGGCATATCTTTCTCCAAAGGTTGGTTTTTCCAGAAGCAGATTCTGAAATGGAGATTTTTGTATAAGGGATTGATTGAAGAAGTACTCTCAAGAGTAAAGCAGGGTAGGAGAGAATAAGCCATGAAAGATATAGTTTCAGCTCTAACCTCTGCTTGATCCCAGAAGAAGCTCTGGCACTTGAACCAGCACCATGGAGTTGTCCTATCTGGAGACAAGAGTGGACAGGATTTTGTACCCTCCCCCTAAAGCAGGTAGTCATTGGCTGTGGGAAACCCTCATGGGAAAGGCATGATGCCCCATGCAATTCCAAGGAAAGCAGCTCCAACTGACCAAGGATACTTCTCCAAGGACTAGTACAACTATCAGTCATAAACAGCCAACTCTCACAGGAAAGAGCATCTGAGTGAAACACCAACAGCTTACGACCACATGTGACCAAGAGTTGTCCTCCAGTAAGAAAAATCAGCTTTTCTCTGTGTGGCCTTCTTCAGAAGGAAGCTAACCAGACCACTTCTCTCTGGCCAGTTGCCTGGCAGAGCTACCTGGTGAGCCTCTCTGCCAATCCAAGGTCATATCAGATGGATGTCTGCATCCTAGTAGCCACTTGGAAAGGGGTAATGCTAAAAGCTAAATTTCCACCTAGAGTAAAAAGCAATAACAGGCAGGTATTGGCTTGAGTTTTTATGTCTCCCACCTTGTTTCAGCTGAAATAACTTGATGTAGCCCTTAGCTTCTGCTGCTAAGTCGCTTCAGTCATGTCCGACTCTGTGTGACCCCATAGACGGCAGCCCACCAGGCTCCCCGTCCCTGGGATTCTCCAGGCAAGAACACTAGAGTGGGTTGCCATTTCCTTCTCCCAATGCATGAAAGTGAAAAGTGAAAGTGAAGTCGCTCAGTCGTGTCCGACTCTTAGCGACCTCATGGACTGCAGTCTACCAGGCTCCTCTTTCCATGGGATTTTCCAGGCAAGAGTACTGGAGTGGGTTGCCATTGCCTCCTCCGGTAGCCCTTAGCAATCTTGTCTTATTAGGAATTTTGTGAACTTGATATGCAAAATAAAACTAAAGGGAGGATGATCTGTGCTGTTAACCTCACTGCGGTTCACAATTTTTGTGCAACATTTCCCATGTAACTAGCTTTTCCATTACTTTCCAGAGTGGTTTCAAATTATGGCGACAGAATTATTCTTGCAATTTAAAAAGCCATTTCATGAAGAAATTTTGGCTCAAGACATGCTCAGAGAGCTCTTGAAATTGAATTAACCAAGTGAATGGGGGCCCTTGTCTTTCCAAATTAATCAAAGACCTACTTCTCCTCCATAATAACAAAACACTCTAAAACTCCCTTTTTTCCTTGCTGATGATTTATCAGCCCCATTAAAAAAATCCACCTGCCCAGTCTATAAAACTCGAGGAAAGAGTTCTGCTTTCATTCAGTCCTACCACCTACCAATTTCTCAAATATATATATTACACACACACACACAGACACACACACACACACACATATATATATACACATACATGTATAAACACATGCAAAAACTAAAATATTGGCCAAAGTTATCATTATATGTCAACTATCTTATTCAATGTGACAAATATTTATTTAGCATAACTGTGCCAGACACTGTGCTAAATGCTAAGCTTGCAAAAGAGAATGAGGCATGTGTCCCATCTTCAAGTTGCTGCCAGATCATTCATTGGGAGAGATGGACTTGAATTCAAATAAATTACAGTAGAACTGTGGCATGTGGATGAAACAATTTTTCATAGGTTAGTTTGCAAAAGCTTCATTGAGATGGTGGCAATTTTTTTGAAGTTTAGAGGATGAGTATGCATCATCTAGTAACTGTAACAGTTAATTAATATCCTAATTTATAGAATAATCAATGAATCTACATTTCAAAATTCAGAAGAGTCACTTTTTCCCAAGATATACTAGTGAAGCTTCCAATATAAAATGCTCCATCCAAAAAACATAGATAATAAACATTTCTGGCATCTAAAACCAAAGGAAAGAGGAGGGCTTGATACAGTGTAAATAGTGAATTTTTAAAAAGGAAGAAAATCATAATTATACAGACCTTATTGTTTGCTACCAAATTATGTTTCTTCTTTCCACTCGTTCAGCTCAACAAACATTTACTGAATACTTTCCAGAAGCCACACCTGGCAATATTTAAGATGATGAAGAATAGTTGTGTGTGCAAAATCAAAATTTCAGAACTTTAGAGCAAAACCTCTGGCAATGAAAGCCATTTAAAAAAAAAGAAATGATATTCATAGAATTGTTTGATGCATTGCTCATATTTTTCTTTACCAAAGACTTCTCTTGCAAAAAATTAAATAATTAATTCTCTAAAACACGAAAACCGGAAGCACCCCAAGGATGGCAGGTACATTAGGAAATGTAAGGAGCTCTCCCACCTCAAGAGAGTCTGCCGCTTGAGTAGTTCCAGACTATGGAAGATGGATTAGCCATTGCTGACAACCATGAAATTGATGTAGCTAGAGAATGATTCAAGCATAAGAGTCACAGTCATAGTCATGGGATTTAGAGATGGAAGGAAATCCACTCATCAGGAGCAGACGGTTGTTTGTCAAACACTCATCCAATTTAAATAGCTCTTCCTGTACTGAAACCAAAGGTCAAGATTAAAGCATTGGGGAAAAAATTGGCGTGGCAACCCACAAGCACAAGGTGGGCAAGGAGAGGCCACCCATTTGGGCTGCAGTGATTTCAGGGCTCCCAACCTTTAACATGCCCAGCATGTGCACAAGCACACACATGCTCACACACATGCTCATTCACACACACACACACACACACACACTGTCTTACTCTGTACCTCAAAAGCACAACCGTAAGTCTCACACTTTCAGAGTCATTACAGTTCAGATGTTGAATTCACTCCTGGACCCAGTTAGAGTAAAATTCCTCTGGAAAATAGAAAAACTTGTTTACTGTGTGATCCAACAATGCCATCCCTAGAGAGGAAACTTACATTCCTACAAAGACTTGTACAAGAATGTTTATAGCAGCTCTACTCATAATTGCCCAAAGCTACAAGCAAATGTCCTCCAACAGGTGATAAACTCTCTGCAGTACATCTACAGTCTGGAATACTACCCAGCAAGGAGTGACTAAGAATGCAAGACAGCGACATGCATGGATCTTATAGGCATTATGCTGAGTGAAAGAAGCCGCTCTCAAAGGTCACCGTCACAGTGAGATTCTCTTTACATGATATGGAGAAGGATGGAGAACAGATTTGCAGTTGCCAGGGTTCAGGTGTGGGAAGCAGGGTTTTGTAAAGTGACAGCCCAAGGTTTTGGTTTTTTTTTGAAGTGATTGAACTATTCTGCATCCTGATTGTGGCGGAGGTGACACAAGCCTACCTGGTGTTAAAACTCATAGACCACTATATTAAAACAATTGCAAAATATGTCTATTTTTTTTTTCATTTAAGACAATGCATGCCAATCTCAAAAAGAAAAGAGAGATGTATGTTTAGCTACAACGTGGAAGGATAATCAGATTCTCCTTCTCTCCAAAAATCTGATTTATATAAAGTGAGAGGGAAGAAAGATGATGAAAGCATTTGGGGCTCCTGGAGGTGGATATGCAGGGGATGTAATGTGTGGGGAAAGAAACGGCATGAGTGAGGGAGGATAAAGAGCAAAGAAAATGAAGTCTGGGAAGCCAGGGTGTTTTCTGACTCCTCCATTTTGCCCAAGGAGCAAGTCTGAGACTCGGAACCATAACAGCACCAATTCCAAAAATTGAGCAGATAAGATGATGCTCTTTAGAACCAATTACACAGCCCCCAATTTTTGTTCTTCAAGAAATGGAGGTTGAGAAGAAGAGAGCTGAATAAAATGGGAGGAGCAGGGGCAGATCAGAAAACTAAGAGAGGTGTTCCCCTAAGTGCTTTCACAGCGAATATTGCTTTTCACCTTGTGTGTAAGTGCAGAGGTGAGTCAGCAGCTCTCCATCAATGGTAGCATTGAAATCACCTGCCTTTGCTGAATGAACCACCTCTTGTCCCTTCCCAGCCCTTGAAAGAAAATGATCCAATTACTTACTTTCCACGTTGACAAGAGGCTGGTTTTTACAAAGACTAGGAATCATCATGGAGAAGGCAATGGCACCCCACTCCAGTACTCTTGCCTGGAAAATCCATGGACGGAAGAGCCTGGTAGGCTGCAGTCCATGGGGTCACGAAGAGTCAGACACGACTGAGCGACTTCACTTCCACTTTTCTCTTTCATGCATTGGAGAAGGAAATGGCAACCCACTCCAGTATTCTTGCCTGGAGAATCTCAGGGACGGCGGAGCCTGGTGGGCTGACTTCTATGGGCTTGCACGGAGTCGGACACGACTGCGGCGACTTAGCAGCAGCAGCAGGAATCATCATCAGTTAAACAAGCCTTGCAAACTTTAAGCCTCTCAGATGAGTCATGTGCATTTGGGAGCGTATGTTTATTACATATCTACTTCTAAACCAGTGGTTCTCAACTGGGGACGGTTATGCCCTTCAGGGGATACTTGGCAGTGTCAGGAGACATTGTGGGTTGTTACAGCTTGGGAGAGGATGCTACTGTGTGTCTCAGGTGGAGGCCAGGGAGGCTGCTGAACATCCCTACAATGCACAGGAGCTGCCCCACAACAGACAACTACCCAGCCCCAAATATCAGTGCCAGGATTTAAAAAAACCTGTTCTAAGTGTTCTACTGGTACTTGAAATATTTCCATTACCTAACTTACATGCTACCTTTTCCTGAAATAACTTTTACTCATAGGGGTTTTTTCTAACACATGTGGTGTGGCTGGAGATCTGGTTGGGTTTCTTGACTTCGCAACTAAAGCTGCTGATCACCACAGGAAGCTGCGAACTAAATACAGTTGCTTTGACTTAAAAACCCAGGCTGCACGCTCATCCCCATATGCTAAGTGCATTTTCCACATTTGGTATTTTTTATGGGGCAAATAAAACCCACACTGCTTTCTCAAGTTCATAAGAAGATCAATCAGTGTTCTCCATGGAAACATCACCCAGCTCAGGGCAGAGCAAAGAAATGTGCCCTCTCTGTGAAGGGACAGTCCTTCTTGTTTCACAGGCTCATGACAGGTAAGATGATACGTATGTTCATGCTTCCTCAACGTTTAAAAAGCATGAATTGTTTTCAGTGTAATAGCCAGAACAACCTGTTGAAATCACCAAGCTCCCTGTATACCCCCTTTCCTGTCCTCATCACCCTTCTCTCTTAAAGCTGCAGCTGTCCTCAGCTGGGCGATGATGAATTCCTTCTAACCTGAAATGTAGACTAGCGAATCCTCTGCATCCTCTAAGACACAAGGAAGAGAAGGCAAAGTAAACCCGAGTCACATCTCTTTCAGTGAAGGTTTAATAGAAACATTAAGTTGCCATTCATGCACGAATGAATTCTGTACGTGCTGAACTTTCTTTTCCTGCATCACAGACACTTGGGTTTTTCATACATTTGTCTCCTGTCTCTCTTTCACCTCCTGTCCCATCCAGGCTCAAAGAATCAGCACAAAGGTACATTATGCTGCTGTCTTGGTTCTTTATTCAGTGTCTTGTTAAAAAAAAAAAAAAAAGACAGCGATGAATGGTGTTGAGCGTAAATGGAAGCAGGTGTGGCACACCTTGCCTTCCATCTCGTGTCTGACATTTTCAAACACATAATAGGAAAATTGTGCTCTAACAGGGCCCAATTTGTTGCCATTTCTAAAATGCCTAAAGCGCTAGAGGATGACTAACAGCTCTAGCTCATTTCTTCCATCTACGCATTATTATGAGAGCAATACATTCACTACAGATGAAAAGGACATTTATTCAAAGACCACCTGCCCCCAAAGGCCTGATTTTCTATGTAGAGACTCCTTCCTATAAGAAGAGTAACATTTCAGCCTGCACTTAATAGCCCCCTTACTATGATGGGCTCCATAAGCTGCTCGTATTTATGGCATAGTGAAGCTACATCCAAAGAGAATGATCACCTAAAGCACAGCTCTGGCTAGAAATTTCGGTCACTGAGGATTTGGGGATGTAGGACAGGGGCTGTGAAATACGTGTGTTTAATCAACAAACAGTAGGTGTAGCATTCCAGGTTCTATGACAGGTTTAAAATGACCTGCCTGCAAGGAGTTTAAGATATAACTGAAAACATAAGACAGATATACTTACAGCAAAAGGAAAAAACCCACTAAAACTAAACAAGGGCACTACAGATGTACATGTTTCACTTATTGCAAGCTCTATATGATGGTGGTTAAACCCTCAAATAAAAAAAAAAGCCAAACTTCCTTTTGGGAGATTCAAAGAATATGATATCATATGATAGCCAGATGACATCAAACGCAAATCAAATGTGGGTTTTCTGAAGACATCAAGGTATGGCAGCCATATGTGGATGATTTCTAAAGTAGTCCCAATTTCAAGTATTTTATCATCTTGCCAGATTTGGTGCCAATTTTCAGTTCAGAAAATATGGTCACAATACGTGAAGGGCTGGCTTCTCATCAGTGGGGTCTCTACACACCACCATAGGAGGAAGTTCCTAGAGAAAGACTTCTCAGGATAAGGAATCCCACCGTGAGTGGACAATTGTCTCAAAGAAAGAAGGTAGCACTTGGTCTTTCTGCCCTCACACTTTAAGAGGTGATTCTCACTTTTGAAATTTTGGGCCCCTAAAAATCAACTATGTTTCCTATCATCATGCTGAGGAGTCCGAAAGCAGAGAAACAAGCGATGTACTTTTGCAAGCAGTGTACTTAATCAAAGAGCAACAAATCTCTGACACAATAAAGACATTGTTTTTTGTTGTTGTTGTTTAAAGCAAGGGATATTTTTATCCTGGTCAGGCTGTGACATTTATGTGGGAATACATAAAATGAATTCTTATTCTCCAATTAGCCACAAAGCTCTTGACCCGAGGTTATGCTTATAAAGGAAGCGAAGAGAATCAGAAGTCAGAGAGAAGATGCCTCAAGCCCAGTATATCCACTGAAAACCATCAAATCCATCAAATGCAACATGAAAGAGCTTCTGTATTGTCTCCACGAACAATTTCTTTTTCCCATCTCCCTATTTTTCTCTTGCTGAGTGGAGAATTTTCAAAAGAACCATTGGGTCAATGACAAATTGATGGAAAATGCTTCAAGCCACTTGTTCTGTCAACATGTATAGACTCCTTTAATTCTCAAATGACTGTCTTTGGTAGCCTTCCTGTTGTTATGAGTTAGGAGTATTGATGTGTGATGAATAAATTGCACCCATTGGTTATTGTCAGAACAGAGTTAAATTACATGTTGAAACTGGCATTCCTTTCTTAAACCTTATTGGTAAATGAAGCACGAGTGATATGACTGTGAAAGTCCTTCCTGACTCAGAGTAGAGTAAAATAAAAAACAATTTTTAGATGACTGACTCCTTATAGGATAGGAAGAAAAATCCTAAATACCCGCGAAATATCCAAAGGCCTTCTGCAGATCCTCTTAGGGCTGTGTCTCTTTCCTTCTCCTGTATCACACAAAAGCTAATAGTTCTATGTAAGACCAATGATGAAATGCTTGAGCTCCATTTGTTCACTGTTGTTCAGTCCCTAAGTTGTGTCTGACTCTTTTGTGACCCCACGGACTGTAGCCTGCCAGACTCCTCTGTCCATGGGATTTCCCAGGCAAGAATACTGGAGTGGGTTGCCATTTCCTTCTCCAGGGGATCTTCCTGACCCAGGGATTGAACCCGAGTCTCCTGCATTGGCAGGCAGATTCTTTACCATTGAGCCACCAGGAAAGCCCCATGCTCCATTAGAGAGGAGAATTAAGATAAGAATCCACTCATTTGTGAAGTTAGAAGTAGTTAACTGAAACCTAAGCAGGCAGGTCATCACTGTTGATATCTCATGCTTTCATGTAGCAAACCCTGCTCTAGTCTTTCACGGCCTCCTATGATTCCTTACTCTCTTCCTTGTGAGTTTTATTTTTTATATTTATTTATTTTATTTATTTGGCTGTGTCAGGTCTTAGTTGTAGCACGTGGGATCTTTTTAGTTGCAGCACATGAAGTCTTAGCTGCAGGATGTGCAGTCTAGTTCCCTGACCAGGGATTGAACTTGGGCCCGCTTCATTGGAAGCACTGTGTCTTAGGCACTGGACCACGAGGGAAGTCCCCCTTATGACTTTTAATGGGAATGGAAAAGAAGAAAAATGTTCCAATTCACAATCCTATTAATGAAGATTCAGTCCAAATTCAGGACTCTGTATAAATTATTATACACTAAGTACATCTTAAATTACATCAATATACTTGAAATGGGAAATGAAAACAGGTTTATGGATTTTTTTTTTTTTTGGCCACACCACACGGCTTGAAGTATCTTAAGTCCCTGACCACCGCCACAACCCCACCCTCACCATTGAAAGTGCAGAGTCTCAACCACTGTACAGCCAGGGAATTAGATTTATGGATTTTAAATAGCTACTGATTGCTTGCCAAATGAACTTGCCTTTGTAAAATCCACTTGATAACTCACCCATATCCCCAACACATTATTGTTCTGTTGTATGGAATATTTAGTCATTGAAATTGTTTATTCAACAAACTATTCATTCAAGTAACACTTACGGAGTTTCCAATATCTAACTAAGACAGTTCTTAATCTTAAGGAGCTCAGTCTAAGGGGGAAATTTTATCTAAGGTCATAAAAGAAAATTTAAAGTCATCAAAAAATCATAAAGAAAATTTAAACCATTCAGTAATGTTATTGTTATATCTAACTGTGATAGTCTTATTCAGAAGCTATTTTTTATTCTTGTAAGATAAAACAATTATATTAAGAATCAAAAATTTTCAGAGAAAATAATTACAAAATGAAAAAAAATTTAAGTGATACTAAAGTTAATTGGATGTATCAGTATGAAGTCATTTGTAAAATATACATATAATTAAAATGCATTAAAATGTCCTAAAAGCAGTCACCCCCAATCATCGAACTTAACCTTGAAACTTTTTCTTTCTAATACTTGTTCCTCACTCAAAGGAACTATGTCTCTTTAAAGAAATGGCTGATACCAGGCCTGGGGCCGAGAAGGTACAATTATAGGTCTGAAGTTACAATTATAGTTTCTTTTAGGCAAGAAAGAAAGGGAGCTTTTGAAGATGAATTGAGGCATGTCAAAAGGACACAGGAGCCAGACTGAAAGTGCCCCACCTACTGGCCAAAGTTGTTACAAATGAGCTTCAAAAAGAACAATGTAGTCATTTGAAATGTATTGAATGTATGAAAATCCATAAATCAAAAAAGAGAAAGCCAGGAAAAATCCATTTGGCACCATTAAGGGCAGCTCTAAAACCAACTCCTTCCTTTGAAAGTTGGTGATTAAATGAAAAGAATTAAGCATTTATCTTGGAAAGGTAGCCAAATAGCTGTAATTGATAAAAGACAACTCTTCATTCCATAAAGATGCCAGTTAATACATGCAAAAGGAATGCTGCTGCTGCTGCTAAGTCGCTTCAGTCGTGTCCGACTCTGTGTGACCCCATAGACGGCAGCCCACCAGGCTCCCCCGTCCCTGGGATTCTCCAGGCAAGAACACTGGAGTGGGTTGCCATTTCCTTCTCCAAAAAGGAATGCTAGAATTATACAATTATTATTTTGCAGTCCTCAGAGAAATTATTGATTCGGGCAAGGATTATCAATCGGTGTTTAAAAAGAAAACTTTTAAGGGAATGGTTGATTCGAGGAACGAGGCATTCATATGCTGCCAAGAAAAACCAAACTAAATCTTCGAACTCTGGTCTTGAAGAGTAAAACTTAAGTGTATGGCAAAGAGATCAAGCTATCATCACTTTAATCCAGGGTTAAGTCTCTGCAGCACCAATGGTAGAACAAGCAGATATCACATGTCACCAGATATGACGCACTATAACGTACTCATCATCTATGATGAATTCTTGCAGCAAATATTTAGCATGTACCTATCAAGCTTTCAGAGCCAACTTCTACTTTACAGGAAATACAGCCAAATACAGCAAAGTGACACCACAAGGAATCAACCACACAAATCCAGACAGTGAAATATTTTTATGGGCAACTTGCCCATCAGTAAGTCAAGGTCATGAAAAAGAGACTGTTTTGGAATAAAAGAGACTTAAAGGAAATCACCATATGTGATGGGTGGTCCTATGCTGAACTCTGATTGATTAAAGGGCATTTTGGAAGCAGTTGGGAAAATTTGAATATTGACTGCATATTAGCTTTAGGGAACATAATTTTAGCTTCAAGCATGATAGTTATTTTGCCCAAGATGATTTTTAAAGATGCATATTCAGTAGCTTATTTAGAGTGGTATGCAACACAAGCCAAGCCTAGAGCTAAGTGTGATCCATGAACCAGCAACACAAGCCTCGTCTGGGAGCTTGTTAGAAATACAGGCACTCAATCTTCACCCCAGACCTACTAAATCAAGAGTCTGCAGCTCAACAAGATCCCCTGGGGATTCCTCTGCACATTGCAGATTAAGAAGCATAGTTGTAGAGTGTGTATCTTGCTACATGGGAAACCACAGAAGAATGTTGTGACAGGATGTCAATTGCTTCTGCCTCCAGTTCCCAGTGGACTGATGTGCCCCATTCCATCCAGAATGGATTGGGGGGATTCCCTGGCAGTCCAGTGGTTAGGACTTGGTGCTTTAACTGCCAAGTGTGCGAGTTCAATCCCTGGTCAGGGAACTAAGATCCACAAGCCAAGGGGCATGGCCAAAAAGAAAAAAAGCAAACCAAAGTTGGATTGGGACCTAGCCTCTTAGTCCACAAGACTCAGCCTTTAGTTTTTCTGTCTGCCTTCTTCACTTTCTTCCTGTCTTATAACTGCTCCTGTGGATGTGTGTGTGTTTGCTCAGTCGTGTCTGACTCTTTGCGACTCCATGGACTGTAGCCTGCCAGGCTCCTCTGTCCATGGGATTTCCCAGGCAAGAATACTGGAGTGGGTAGCCATTCCCTTCTCCAGGGGATCTTCCCGACCCAGGGATGAAACTCGCATCTCCTGCACTGGCAGGAGGATTCTTTACCACTGCGCCACCTGGGAATCCATAACTGCTCCTAGTGGTTCCCAGTTTCCAGCTCCAGGTTAAGGAGAGTCTGGTCAGGAGATGTGCTATTGTATTCAGTGGACTGAAGCAGTCATCCAGTGAATATGGAAAACCCTTCTTTTGGGGGGCGGGGAGAGACTTGTTTCCATCCCATCCCTTCCCTTCTTGCCCAGGTTCTGCTTAGTTCAGAGTGAGCTCTGCAGGTTTCCTCTTAATCTTTTCCAGGACTTAGTACTGTCCCATACTGGTATGCTGTTTTAAATAGTGCCCCCCCTAAAACTCATGTCCACCTAGAAACTCAGAATGTGACTTTATTTGGAGATAGAGTCATTGGAGTTGCAATCAAGTTAAAATGAAGTCATACTGAAGTAGGTTGAGCCCTAAATCTATATGACTATTTCAGGAAATTTGGACACACACACAGGGAGAATGCCACGTGGCAATGGAGGCAGAGATTGGAGTGATGTGTCTACAAGCGAAAGAACACCAAGGACTGCCAGCAAACAACAGAAGTTAGGAAGAGGCAAGGCAGGATCCTCTCCTAGAGCCTTCAGAGCCTTGCCAACACCTTGGTTTCAGACTTCTAGCCTCCAGTACTGTGAAAGAATAAATTTCTGTTGTTTTAAGCCATCAAATTTATGGTGCTTTGTTTCAACAGTCCTTGGAAACTAATACACCGGGCAGTCCTCCCATCCTAAATTCAAAAGGAAGAATATGAATATTAGTTAACATTCATCAAGTGTTTATTGTAAGCAAGACACCAGACTAAGTACTTTATATGCAATTATCTAATTTAATTTTAAAATCATCCTATCAATTAGATAAATTTATCCTCCATTCTACAGATTAGAAAACTGAAGCTGAGGGAAATCAATGACCTTGTATGAATCTACAAAGTTAATGAATAGCTGGGTGGGATTTAATGCATCTGTCTGACCACAGCCCATGCACTTAATCACCATGCTGCGAAAGTCAAGATGAAAATAGAATCATATTTTGACCAGGATTTTTCAATATGCATGTCCCATGATCATTTTGATTATGGACTTGTATCATTTCCCAGTCAGAAGGCAGCAAAAGCCAAGGCCCTGAAAAACTAGGGACCCAGGGTCACTCAGAAGGCTACCAGTCCTGGTCTTTTGGTTATCTGATCTATCAAAGTGGCTTTTTTATTCTCACTTACTGATGTCTCCATTGTTTCTGAATACAGTTCACGTCACAACTGAACCTAAAATAGCTTTCAGTCAGCTCTATCCTATTAGATACTTGAAATAATCAGTCTTTTATTCTTGTTAGGACAGAGATAAAGCCAAAAAGTGTGATCTGTACCATACATTACCATTGACTAGGTGAAAAATGCTGGACTTAAATAATCATTAGCTTCCTGCACTAGCTAAAAGCCAGAAAGCTCTATTTAAAATACACCAGTATTTTTACTCAATTGCCTCTCTGTCTTTCCTGCAAAACCCAGAGACAAATCCTCCTCATTATCAAGAGTGACATCTGGGGAAAAAGGCTGCTTAGGAACGGGTCAAAGTTTCCTTTCAATGATTAACAGCTTAGATGTGAATTTAGTGTTCCAGTAGTCTCAATATTTTATGAGAATTCTCAGCTTTTGAATTATTACTACTTAAGTGTCTAAATAACTCTTAAACATAATTATGAGAATCCTAAAATGATTAAAGTGGCTTGGAGGGGTAGGGATAGGGAGGCTGTTATTGATTTCAGTGCTAGAGCCCAGTAAGGTAAGAGGATTCGTCACAACTCAGAGCCAGAAATATTTGGGTTTTCCTTTCTTTAACTGATTTTTAAAAACTATTTATTTACTTATTTATCTGGCTGTGCCGGGTCTTAGTTGTAGCACGTGGGATCTTCAATCTTCTTTATGGTCTCGAACTTTCAGTTGCAGCATGTGAACTGTTAGTTACGACATGTGGGATCGAGTTCCCTGACCAGGGATCCAACCCAGGCCCCTGCATTGGGAACACAGAGTCTTAGCCACTGGACCACCAGGGAAGTCCCTGACTGATTTTTAAAACCATTTAAACAAATATCTTATTGATCTCCAGCTCTTGAGGCTGCTTTATTTTGTTTTCAGCTCCTGTTTTATGTCTCATGTAGCCTATCAAATTAGCTCAGGGCTGAGAGGGTATGATGGGGAGAGGGATCTATATTACATTGTCTTTATTTCTTTCCACTTACATAGAGCTTTAGAATTTCAAATCTATTATCGTATTTGATGTTCACAATACTTATAAGAGGGAGGAAGAAAAGACATTACTCTGGTGGCCCCTTGTGAAAAGAGAGTTTGCTTTGATAGTCCAACAAGTGAGTTTTGGGACTTAGATACTCTTGACCAAAGGGCAGGAAGACTCCCATAGGCTTTGGAAGGGGTTAACATAAGGAAGAAAGGGACGCCTACTTAGCTGGTCGGATCAATGGAGACAATCCTGGCAACCAGTTCAGTAACAGATGCTCCAGCCAGATGGCCCTTTCATTCATTTTACACATGAGGAAACTGAGGCCCATTCACGCAACAGATTCATTGGACAAATATTTACTGAACACTGGGCTTGGGATACAGCATCCAGAGTTGCATTCTAACCAGGGGAGTGGACATTAGCTGAATGGATAACTGCTCTGAAGATAAAGCATGGTGAGGGGACAGAGAGGGATGGGAGTGCTGTTTTAGATAAGACACCATTAAAGCGGATCCCTGAAGGTAGTGGGGGAGTTAGCTAATGGATATCCAGGGCAAGGTTATACCACTTAGAGGGAATGGCAAGTGCAAAGGCTCTGAGGCAGGAACATACTTGGAGAGTTCAGCAGCTGGGAGGCCAGTGTGACTGAGCAGAGAGAAGGAAGGGAAGAGTGAAAGAAGAGGTCAGTCTCATGCTGGAGGTGGGTTGAAGGCAGGGGATATTATATAGGGCTCATGTGATGTTAATCTCCATTTCTTTCTAAATGCAGTTGGAAACCATTGTGGGTTTTTCACAGGGCAGTGATGTGATCTGACTGGCACTTTTAAAGGATTACTCCACCTGCTGTGTTGAGAACAGATTGTAAAGTGGACAAGAGTGAAAGAAGGGATGCTGGTCCAGGCAAGAGATGATGGTGGAAAAAAAAGAGAAATGATGGTGGTGATGAGAGACAGCAGAATCAGAATATTTTTCTAAGAGAGAGCTGGGAGGATTACTGAAGAACTGGGATGGAAGTATGAGAGAGAGGAATCAGGAGTGACTCCACTTTGGGGCCTGAATAATTGAGTGAACTATAATCTCACTACTTTAGATCAGGGGTCAGCAAACTTTTTCTGTAAAGTGCCAGATGGTAAATATCTTCAGCTTTACAGACCAGACAATCTCTTTTGCAACTAGTCAACTCTACCGTGAAATGTGAAAACAGCCATAGATAACAAGTAATGAATGGACATGGCTGTGTTCCCATAAAACTTTATAAAACAGATTTACTCATGATTGCGTAGCTGATATGGAGCCAGGATGAGAAGTCTGATCTACCAGTCCCCACTCTGCTGTTCTTTCTGCTGTTTGGCCTCTCCTAATAAGATTGCTCCTACCACCGGCAGTATGTGAGCATCACAGTGTACAAAGCCAACAGTATTTTTAAAACCACCAGGCACTTGGTTAGTACCATCCAGTGGGCATCTACAAGTGGCAGAGAAGTTCAGCAGCCCACATGCCCAAGAGAGGGCAAACAGTCTACCCTCACACCTCTGTTCTAAGGGATATGTTCGCACGGGCATTGTTGAAGGTGTTCGATCTTGTCCTACTCTCAGTAAGGTCACTGCAATGAACTTGGGGCATGCTGTTCTTTGTCAGAGTAAACTTGCACAATATTGCCAAGCAAGAAAAATGAAAGATATCCTACTGCATCATCTCAGTAGCTCTAACAAGATGAACCTAAAATTGAGGTTTCTTTTTTTCCTTTTTGGCTTCTGCCAAGAAATAAAAGAGACATTCTGGCTGTATCTCCTGTAATAAACTGTAATTACTGCAGTGATTAACAGTCACCTCTTCTGTTTCCTCAAGCCTTTTCTGTTATGTCTCTGACTGCAGGTCACAGAGGTGAGCAGTCTCAGGGCTTCAGCAGGAGGTGTCTGATTCTCAGTTATTATTGGCTTTGGCCCTCACTAATGCCCTCCAAGTTTGCATCTACAGCTTATTTCTGTGTGCCCATCAGTAATCAATTACACAAAACTCTTCATGGGTTCCTCACCCTGACCTCAAGGCCCCTTGAGCTCTTCCAGCTCCTGTTCAACCACTTCTATTATGCTCTCAGGGTACAGGAAAATCTGAATCTTCTCTTCTACCACTAGGGAGGGCCAAGAGATGTGAGAGTTGATCGTATGCCCTGGCCACCTGGACCCTCCTAAATGGGGCCCCATTTCCACTCTAGATGACACATTCTGGGGAATCCTTAGGCTCTTTGATGTCTTTTCTGGTTCAAGCCTAGAAATAGAGTACGAGATTCTCTGCCCGCAGATTCCCAAACTTGGGTGAAGGATTTCTCATGCTCATACCCAGTGGCGTGCTTGAGCCAGCTCCTACAGATTCGCTAGAGCCAATTGTGTGTATTTCTTTCCAACTCCAGTCAATGATGTTGTCTTGGTAACTTGAAATTGGCCATGCATGGTGGGAGTATTTATACAAGAGAAAGTGGAAAACACTATAATTGAGGCTTCTTTTCTTTGTTTTTCCATCTGTTAAACATTTACCAGCACATGACTACCCATACCCACTTCACGGTCTGATGGGGATGTGGGAGATGGGGGTCAAAAATGTCCTTCTCAAGGACATTATTAATGTCTAAGCTACTGTCTCTCTCTATTTCACCTCTCCTCTCACTTGTTAACCTGTGGAAACTTCTAAGTGTAAAGTAGTAGAACTTTCACCAGGATTTCTTCCTAAATCTACTGTTTAAGGCACCTAGGTGCCCACTCCACACATTCCAGTTTCATTGGTACAGGTACAACCTTGGCATTGATGATTTTAGCCCCCTGAGGTGATTCTAACATGCACCAAAGTTTGGGAACAACAGTTTTAAGGCATTGGTTCTCCACCCTGCTTGCATGTTAGCATTACCTGGGGAATTTATAAATATATATATGAATGCCCACCAAAAATCAATTACACTTGAATCTTTTCAGTTAAAATACAGGTACTGGTAAATTTTAAAGCACTTTCTGCTGATGCCGATGCTAGGAGAAGCCTGAGAACTGCTGTTTCTAGCATACAATTTTGCTCCATTAGTGTTTTAAAAAAACATTCTGTTAAAGTTCAATGCCTTTTCTCTGAATCTATCTAGAAATTCAAAAGCTGTAAAATGTCATGGCTTTCTCTCTATTTTCCTGCTACAACCAGCCTACCTTGTGGGGAATTTGTTTAAAAAGGTTTCACTCTGCCTGAATGGTGCAAGAAAGACATAGGTAAATGGGAATTCCTGTAGTCAAAAAAAAAAAAAAAACACAAATGTTATTATAAATATTATAAGACTTTAAAAAATAGTCTTTAAAATAAAGCTTAAAAACCAATTCAATCGTTTTCTTCAAGAAAAAAGAAAAAATGGCACAATCTCTAGGTATCTGAAAGTGTTTGGGCCTTTACAACGGAATATCATAGACTAGGTGAGTCAAAAATAACAAAAACGTATTTCTCACAGTTCTGGAAGCTGGAAGTCTAAGATCAAGGCACTGGCAGCTTCTGTGTCTGGTAAGGGCCCACTTCCTAGTTCATACGTCAGGGTCCTCTTACCATGCCCTCACACGGAGTGAGGGAACTCTCCCAGTCTATTTCATAAGGGCACAAATCCCATTCATGGAGGCTCCATCCTCACAACTAATCACCCTCTCAAAAGCCTCCACCTCCTAATTCCATGGCACTGAGGGTTAGGTTTCAGCATATGAATTTTGAGGGGACACAAACATTCAGCCCATAGCATTTGGCTTCTGTGGTCATGTTGGTTTGTTTGCTTTTTAGAGTTTAGGTTGTTTTTCATTCTGGTTTCAGTTTTCAGAAGCTCAGATCACATCCAGAAGCTCACATCAGATCACATTTCAGAAGCTCAGATCCAGTGTTCTTGCCTGGAGAATCCCAGGGACGGGGGAGCCTGGTGGGCTGCCGTCTATGGGGTCGCACAGAGTTGGACACAACTGAAGTGACTTAGCAGATCACATTAATGATCTTGTGGCAATGAGTCTTTACATGCAATAAGTCTCTACAGGGAGATTAGTATAGTTACTTTGTTACATTCTGGAAAGTGCTTGTTCCTCTACCATGCTCAATTAAATCCTGTCCTCTGCTTTTTCCACTAAAAATCCAGTTAGATACTTAATAACTCTTATTATTTTTATAATCTCACACCCAAGTGAAGCTTCAAATCAGTTATCCCTACAAGATACCTCCCCTTTCCACTGAGATTTATCCAAGAGTGTTCAATCTGGTTTTAGAAAAGGCAGAGGAACCAGAGATCAAATTGCCAACATCCACTGGATCCTTGAAAAAGCAAGAGTTCCAGAAAAACATCTATTTCTGCTTTATTGACTATGCCAAAGCCTTTGACTGTGTGGATCACAATAAACTGTGGAAAATTCTTCAAGAGATGGGAATATCAGACCACCTGACCTGCCTCTTGAGAAACCTATATGCAGGTCAGGAAGCAACAGTTAGTACTGGACATGGAACAACAGACTGGTTCCAAATAGGAAAAGGAGTACGTCAAGGCTGTATATTGTCACCCTGCTTATTTAATTTATATACAGAGTACATCATGAGAAACACTGGGCTGGAAGAAGCACAAGCTGGAATCAAGATTACCATGAGAAATATCAATAACCTCAGATACGCAGATGACACCACCCTTATGGCAGAAAGTGAAGAAGAACTAAAGAGCCTCTTGATGAAAGTGAAAGAGGAGAGTGAAAAAGTTGGCTTAAAGCTCAACATTCAGAAAACAAAGATCATGGCATCTGGTCCCATCACTTCATGGGAAATAGATGGGGAAGCAGTGGAAACAGTGTCAGACTTTGTTTTTTGGGGCTCCAAAATCACTGCAGATGGTGACTGCAGCCATGAAATTAAAAGACGCTTACTCCTTGGAAGGAAAGTTATGACCAACCTAGATAGCATATTCAAAAGCAGAGACATTACTTTGCCAACAAAGGTCCGTCTAGTCAAGGCTATGGTTTTTCCAGTGGTCATGCATGGATGTGAGAGTTGGACTGTGAAGAAAGCTGAGCACCGAAGAATTGATACTTTTGAACTGTGGTGTTGGAGAAGACTCTTGAGAGTCCCTTGGACTACAAGGAAATCCAACCAGTCCATTCTAAAGGAGATCAGTCCTGGGTGTTCTTTGGAAGGAATGATGCTAAAGCTGAAACTCCAATACTCTGGCCACCTCATGTGAAGAGTTGACTCATTGGAAAAGACTCTGATGCTGGGAGGGATTGGGGGCAGGAGGAGAAGGGGACACCAGAGGATGAGATGGCTGGATGGCATCACCAACTCGATGGACTTGAGTCTGAGTGAACTGCAGGAGCTGGTGATGGACAGGGAGGCCTGGCATGCTGCAGTTCATGGGGTCACAAGGAGTCAGACATGACTGAGCGATTGAACTGAACTGAACCTAGCCAGCAGGTCTATTCATTCAGTGATGGTGGTATGGTAATGATGTTGGTAAAACCATATTTTAGTAACTAAAAAAATTAGTTACTAGCTTCATTGTTTCAGTGTGACATTGCAATGTGTCCCATAAACACATCAACATCACTACCTCAATATAGTCCTTTGGCAGATATAACAAGCTCAAATGCAAAATGGGAAGCAACACTCTCAAGTCAGAGTGACATGGATTTGAATCCCATCTCTGCCACCAAATAGACATGTGGATTTGGCAAGTTATTTTTCCTCTAGACCTTGGTTTTTTCATCCATTAACTAGAGATAATAATGCTTTTCTTAGAGATGTGTTACAAGAATCACAGTTAATGCATTTAGACTGAGAAATTTGATACATTAAGTGGGTCTTTTTAATTACTATTTTCAGGTCTAGGCTTAGCCATACGACAGTAGCCACATACTTATATTAAAGTGCTTTCTCACAAGCAGAGAGAAACAGTAAGCTTTCATTTGCCCTTTTAATTTTAATATATTAGCAACCACCAACCTATACCTAGCATTCAGTGTACCATGTGTGCGCCAGAGGTTGTAGTAAAGAAAGGGAAAGGAGGCAAGAAAAAGAAAAGAGTGGGAAGTATGCTGCACAAATTATCAGATTTCATTTTCAAACCCCCAAAATCACCAGTAAAGATTAAAATGCAAAGGGAAACTTGTTCCAGCAGAAAACTATTCAAATACCACCCTTTCTTATTTCCAGAGTTCACCAGTTTGTCAGCGCTCGTCTAATTCTTCTGATGACACAGAGAGCTTCTATTGGATATAAGTGTTATTTTCGCTTCCTGTGTGTTCCTCCAGCAGCACTTTGTTTTTACCTCTACCTAACACTTTGCATGTTTTAAAATTTCCCTTTACAGATTTGTCTCTTCCCCCTTCCCTAGTGTTTCTCTACCTCAGCTGCACTTTGAAATCACCTGGGGAACTTTAAAAAATATGAAAGTCTGAGTTCCCCCAAATTCTTATTTTATTGTGCAACTTAAAGTTCTCCAGGTGACTATAATCTGCAACCAAACTTTTGACGCTCCCCTAGCCAACACCCTCCCCAGACTACGTGAGCACCATGGAGACAGTGGCTGTGCCACACTCAACCTTGCGTGCCTGGTGCATAGCACAGCGGCTGGAACAAGAGGTGCTCAACAAATGCAGGTGATACTTAAGATCTTGTCATTTGTCATTCTCTCCCAAACAAAGAAGGAAATGATCAGGATATTTGTAATAGTCTGATTCTAGAATCTTGGGTCCAACAATCCCAGGGGCTCTTGTAATTAGGTTTTCATGTTCACCAGT
Source organism: Bos javanicus (assembly GCF_032452875.1). NCBI lineage: Eukaryota > Metazoa > Chordata > Mammalia > Artiodactyla > Bovidae > Bos > Bos javanicus. The sequence goes on from NC_083897.1 coordinate 129,654,535, forward strand.
TGGCTCAGGCCCTGGATGATGATGGTACTAGTGGTGACCCCCCAAGCCTTCTTTCATATATTAAATAGAGACAGAATAATTTCATGTCATTTGGAAACCTGAGAGAGAGGGCTCACCAATCCTTTTTGCAAAGGCAAAATGAGAATTTCCTTCCTGGAAATACTTAATGGAAGCATAAAGAATACTGCAGCAAAATCTCCTTCTCAGTGGGTAGCTCCATCCAAGTTAAGGCATGTCAGGCTATCAATAAATATGGCAACGTGTGACCTTATTTCATAATCTTCACTGCAACTCCTTATGCCTAATCATGTGTTTCATCTAGGGCACGTTTACTGAATGGATATTTTGTGCAAGGTTCTGAAATATGTGTTATGAGAAATACAAGGAAGATCCAATATAATTTAAAAAAATACATCAAAATTGCAGAGTACTTTACATTTACACAGTACATGACACTTTGTTTTTCTTTATTTTTTTATTTTTTTAACTTTATAATATTGTATTGGTTTTGCCATATATCAACATGAATCCGCCACAGGTATACACGTGTTCCCCATCCTGAACCCTCCTCCCTCCTCCCTCCCCATACCATCCCTCTGGGTCGTCCCAGTGCACCAGCCCCAAGCATCCAATGTCGTGCATCGAACCTGGACATGACACTTTCTAAACTTTATACTTCAAAAGAGTCTTGTTCAACCCAGTCATCTGCCATAAATTCACAAAATTGTCCTGTCCCTCCTTCCATCTCTTTGCCATAGTTACAACAAATTCTAATACTTTAGTTTCCACATCTAAAGCCAGCCTCACAGAAAAATAAGTTATTACTTGCCTGGGCATAATTTAAGAAGTTCTAGAAAGATCTCACAGCCAAAAACACCTACCTTCCTCGCCCACAAGTGAAATTCCAACATTTGAGATTCTTCTCTTCTTGGTATCCTATTGGGAGGAGTAGGAGAAAACTCTTACAACTTAAGGAATTTATCAGCTGCTTCCTTATCCCAGGGAGCATGGGAGAAGGAGAGCAGGATCAGTGAAAGTTTGGAGGAGAATGAATAAAGAGATGGTGGAGAGCATGGAAAACAAATTTCTCCATCTCCATACTACACTTAAGGTCAGGGCTGAGCACTGCCCCATTTCTGCTTTGGGTAAAGTGATCACACGCTCAAAATGTCCAAAAACAGACTTCACTCCTTCTGTCTCAGTAAGCTCCCTAAGTCTGCTTTCACTTGCTTGACATATTTTGTTTATGTTCTTAAACCTTCTGAATAAGAACTGCATATAAACGGCTCAGTATCCCCTGAGGAGGGAAAAAATATTTCTCATCTGGGCCCTATTGGCATTTTGAATGGGACAAAATTTGTGCTAGACATTTTCCCTCCCTCCTCGACCTCAGCAACTGGAAGTAGCACACCCCCCAGTCATTGTGACAATCAAAAATGCTTCCACACTCCTCCAAATGCTCACGGGAAGGGTGGTTCTGGCGTGGGTTCAGAATCGCTCATTTTGCATCCTGAGCAAGCAAGACACAAAAGGCTCACAGCCGTTTTGTAGAAGCATTTTGCCTGCAGAACTTTGGGGATGAAGTTGTCGTCTTATCCTACCACCTTCGGTAACAAGGCAAAAATTAGAAACTATCCAATCACGTGACGCCCTTTCTACAAGAAATAAACCGGAAAGGAGTCTTCCCTCCCTCTTGCGAGAGCTTAAACATCACATATATCCCTCTTAAGCCTTCCCTGAATTGAATGGTTCTCAATAAAACTCCAAAACATTCTAAATTTATTTTGAAAGCTTTGAAGAGAGTTACTGAAGGAGTGAAGTCTGAGACATTATTCAACATAACTTAATAAACTTGACCTCAGTCAGACAAGTTATGTCTACAGGAGGAACATTTCAGTGTCCCCCAGGGGGCGCCATAACCCCTTCACAAGTATACCAGCCCGGTGTTCTGTGGTTAGGCTGGTCTCCAGCCCACCTCCATTATCAGCGGGTTGGTAGCAAAGAATAACTCTCAGCAATAAGATTGCCTGGAGACCATCCAGCCCAATTCTGGTAACCCCGTGGCACTTGGGCTGCACTGAGCTCTCATAATCCATCCTGCTTGGATCTCTTCCAACAATGCAACATAACTCTGTTTGGCCTTGGGTGATCTCAAGGTGAACCAAGCTATCCTGTTTCTAAATGATGAAACCCAAATTAATCCAATTTCCAAGGTACTAAGCATTCTGTTGCAAGGACTTCTGAGCACTTCCATCCATTCAGACATTTAGCACCCGTATTCATCTCACCAAGAAAAAATCTGAACTATATCTCCAAATTCCCAAGCAATAATTTGAGATATTCCAAGTCTAAATGCTAAAACATTGTCTTCAGGCAGTACAAGGTTTTGTTCTCAATTTGCCAGGAACAAACAATACATAATCACTTTTTAATGTACCCTTCCAGTTGGTATCAATTTTAATTTTATGTGTGTATGTTTTGTAAATTTTAAAGAGACCCAGCACTACTGGTCTTGGGTGTGTATCCTTAAGAAATAGGTACCCAAGCAGCTGTGTTCTGTACACTATCCAAAAAAATATTCCTACAAGAATGTTTAAATCAGCTTGTCTCATAATAGACCAAAACCCCAGAAAAATTCATCAGCAAGAAACTAGGTAAACTGTGGTACATTCATACAACTGGATACTACCTAGAAATAAAAAGGAATGAACTACTGATGTATACCACAGCAATCTCAAATGTGTTATGTGAGGCAAATGAAGCCAGATTTTCAAGTACATCCATTTAGATGAATTTCAAGAACAGGTGAAACTAATCTGCAGTGTTAGCAGTCAGAAGAGTGGTTACCTCTGGGAGAGGGTGTTACTTGGGAAGGAGCACAGGGAACTTCCCAGGTGGTAGAATTGTTCTGTACCTTTAGGTGGTGGTTATATAAGTGTATGGGCTTCCCAAGTGGCTCGATGAGAAAGAACCTGCCTGCCAATGCAGGAGATGCAGGAGACGCGTGTTTGATCCCTGGATGGGGAGGATCCCCTGGAGGAGGAAATGGCAACCCACTCCAGTATTCTTGCCTGGGAAATCCCATGGCCAGAGGAGCCTGGTGGGCTACAGGACATGGGGTTGCAAAGAGTTGGACGCAACTGAGCACAGCACAGTATGAGTGTATAGATAAAAATTAAGAAAACTACATACTTAAGATGTGTGCATTTTACTGTAGGTCAATTATTCCTCAAAAAAATTCCAGGGCAAGTGAAAAATAATAAAAACAGAAGCCTCAGTGAAGCTTTTCTCTTGTATGCAGTAATTACATGTGATGCCCAGTGTTTATACTAATATTTCTGTCACCTATGTCATGTGTTGTGAAATCATATTTTTATGCTTTCCTCTAAATTATGTAATTGAACAGGGCTGTCTGAGCTGGGGCAGCATCCAGAAGAGGAAGCAAACTTCCCCAAATCAATGAGTGGTCTCAGTTTAAAATGGGATTTGCTAAAGAGGCACTTCCTTATCCTCCAAACCTTGCCAGGAATCTTCGAGACAGACCTCCTTTTATGAGGCCTGCTGAACTCTACAATGACTGTTGGAGCAATAATTGCCCTATGCCCCAAGTTTCTTCCTTTTTAAATTCAGTCTTTGCTCCTGTGAATAATTTATGACAAATCTGGTTTAGAAGACAAACACACAGGCTCTACCTGATTGAATGCCCCTTTCAGCTTTTCAAAATGCAGTAAAGCAATTCGGTGATCTAAAATTGTTTTTCCAAGCAAGCATTTAATTACTGCACAATTACCTAGACCCTGCATCTGAACTGGCACTTGCTAACTCTATCGCAAGAATAATTAGAAAATAAAGAAAGTCTTTAGAAAATCATATTCCAGTTGTATACAGCAACACGGTGCACTTCTTGCCTGCTTATCACATTTTTTTTAATCACAGTAAAACAAATTAGAATTTCAAAGAAAGTTATTGCAGCATTGCTTACAGGGTTTTTGTTTCTCAGCAAGCTAAGAACTTGATGAAAGCTTGATTTATTATTACATGTCAGAGTTCAAGGCCACTAGCTGAGCTCAACAGAGGTAGACCCACCAATGAGCGAGGCTCAGTAAAGGACACTCCAGTAATCCTTCATATTTTATCAAAACATGAATGCATTGACCACATAAGTTGCCACTGCAAAACCTGAAGAACTTTCATTCACACTTGTTTACAGGTTATAAGAATGTATAAATTGAAGGATAAAATTGGGAAGCAATGCCTTCTTAAGAAGGAATTAAAACCAGAAAATCAAGATCTGCCAGTAGATCCTCAGGGTCAGTCTGAGATACCTACACACCCATTGCTGACCCCAAGACTTGCTTCTTGGGTTTGTCAAAGTTCTGTTCTTACATGGGGTCCTCTAGCAGCAGACCCTCAGGCTCGGGTGTATAGGTACACAGTTTATCAACGAAGAGCTCCCAGGAGAAACCAGTAAGGCTAAGAGGGAAGCAGGATGGGGAAAGGGAAGAAGTCTAAGTAGGGTGTTATCTCAGGTATCTGGGGCTCAGCTAATGCGGATCCCATGGAGAGCTCTGGAATGTAAATCCTAGCTTGAGGCAAGAGAGCTCCAGCAGTAGTCATGCCCTAATGGATCTGCGGTGGAGGTAGGAAGAGATACACTCCCATTAATTCTCCTAGTGTCTGAAAGTGGGCTCCAGTAGCCCAAGGCTAGGTCCCTAAAGAAAGATGAAGGCAGTTACGTATTGGTGAAGAAGGCAATGGCACCCCACTCCAGTACTCTTGCCTGGAAAATCCCATGCATGGAGGAGCCTGGTGGGCTGCAGTCCATGGGGTCACTAAGAGTCGGACATGACTGAGCGACTTCACTTTCACTTTTCACTTTCATGCATTGGAGAAGGAAATGGCAACCCACTCCAGTGTTCTTGCCTGGAGAATCCCAGAGACGGGGAGCCTGGTGGGCTGCCGTCTATGGGGTCGCACAGAGTCGGACACGACTGAAGCGACTTAGCAGCTTAGCAGCATGTATTGGTAAATACTTAACGGGCTTCCCTGGTGGCTTCAGTGGTAAAGAATCCACCTGCTAAGCAGGAGATGTGAGTTCAGTCCCTGGGTAGGAAAGATCCCTTGAAGAAGGAAATGGCAACCCGCTCCAGTATTCTTAACTGAGGAATCCCATGGACAGAGGAGCCTGGGGGGCGACAGTCCATGGGGTCACAAAGAGTCGGACACAACTTAGCAATTAAACAACAACAAAAAATACTTAACAACTGTCTGGGGGCTAGGGAGCAAGAGCTTTGATTTGTAGCATTTGCCAATTTCTGTAGTGTAAATACTCCCACTGTGGCCAGTGTCAAACTACCAGCCTGTTATCACCGGACATGGGGACTCAGAAAGAGATGCACAGCAGGCCCTTCCATTGTGTAGTATTTCTACTACACAAACACACAAAATACACATAAATCACCTCAAGAGCTTAGACCATAGCAATAGGTAGCAAAGTCATTAGGAAGTGAAACATTTTGAGTATTTATTACCTTTTGTGTACAGTCACTTCTCATTATTCATGATATTTATGTTCTGTAAAGTTGATGCAAACACTGAATTAGCAAATATTAAATCATTGCTTCTAGAGGAAGTGGAGGGTAGGTTCCTCCAAGCCACTGGGTCAAAACATTTTGTCAACTGATTGATGTGTAGCCTTGTTTTACGTGTGTTTCTGTTTAAAGACATCTTATTTAATATATCTTGCTGATTCATGAACAGCGAACTCATGGCCAGCAGACTGACTCAGGCCTGAACAGAGCTCCTCTAACACACATGTGAGTTCTCCATAAGGCATCTCACAGCCTTTCTGTGTTCAGGAACATTAGACAGCACTTCAGCACTACCCTTAGCCATTTTAAACAGTGAAATCACTCACCAAAGGCATAAAAATGTATGAAAACCTGGCACTAAATATACCACAAAAAGGACACTTGTTTACAGTATGAGAGCTGGAATAAGAAAGCTTTGTTTGATCTCAGCTGGGAACATGCATGTCAGGCAACCCAGGTTTTTCACAACTCTGCATGAGTTTTTCACAACTCTGCAAATGACCACAAAAGTGCCCCAAGTATTGATTTGGGACTTACAAATACATTTTAGTAAGCCAGTGAATGCACAGATAGAATATGTGAATAATAGCTGTCAACTATATCTTAATTTTTAATAATAGCTGTATTTAACAACTCATGTGCAGAATTCCTGAAAATTTAGCAGCTCTTGGGAGCCTGAGTGAGCCAGCTCCAGCACAGCATTGAGTGAACTAGACATTATCTTGACCATCATGTCCACTGACCTGTAAACTTCTACAGTGCAGAAACCAGGTCTTGTTTATTTTGTTTATTTTGTTATTCCACCACTTAGCCCAGTGCCAAGCTCATGGCAGGTAATCAGAAACTGTTAATAGATGGATGAATGAGTGGTCTGTTTCCCTCTTTTTATTATCATGGAAAATTAATAATCTCACATTGGAAGAGCAATTTCACATTTACAAAGTACCTTCCCATTAAAATTCTGTGGCCAGCTTCTACAATTTTGCAGATACGAAAATGAGGCTCTGAGATTTGGGTGACTTCCCAAAGGTGACAGTCAATCAGGAAGAGAATCAGTACTCAAAATATTCATGCTTTAAATCCCGTGTGCTTGCATCATACCAGGATTAGCTATATCCCTTCCATTAATGAACATCAACAGCAAACATAGACAAGCTATGCCTGTGTAGGGTCCCCACATTTGCTTCAAAGGTTTCAACTGAACAAGTCACTTTGTGGTTGTTCAGTTGCTAAGTTGTGTCCAACTCTTTGTGACCCCATGAACTGCAGCACACCAGGCCTCCCTGTCCTACAAGTCACTAATCTACTCAACAAATAACAACAACAAAAACCACCTCCTATAGTAGCAGTTCTTTAGTCATTCATGGTACAAAACTTAGCATTCTAGATTTTTAAAGGCTTCAGATAACTTCAACACAAATCCTTTAACCATAATTGTTTCTGTAGAAACAGTTTTTAATAAAATGTGTCTAAAATGTATTCTATGAAGAAGATAATTTCTAACTTCTCAAGCAACAGAGATGTTTGTGCAAGCTCCTGGCTATCTCCTAAATCATATTTCCTTTAAGAGTAGCTTATTTCCTGTGCATGTCCACACACCACAAGTTATCTGCTTTTTCAACTTTTACTACTGTTTTCTCTTTCACTTACAGCTATGTCTAACAAAGAAACACTTTTAACTGTCTTTGTACCTTATGTGAGTAGAGAATGCAAGAGCCATGTTGAGGTTCAGAGGTTAAATAGTTGGCTAAACTTAACAGTTAAATGATACAGTTCTGTAACCCAGCCTCACAAAGCCTAAAATTCTAGTCACGTACACACAAAATCTGAAACTGCTTCCTCAACTGTAATGCCATGTTCAGAAATGAAACACATCCTTAGAGATTCCAGATCATAATCATAAGCTGCAGGGCCTGAAACAGTGCCTGGTTCATGGTAGGTACTCATCAACCGGCTCAGTCACTAACCAGAGTCTATGTTCCCTTCCTAAATCATCAGGAACAAGAAAAAGTGCATAATCATTGAATGCAAGATCTTTCTCAGCTCTCGTCCTGACCAATGAGCCACCTACCAGCTCAGCTACATTCAGGAAGAAGTTTGCTAATTATATGGGAAATAAGTCAGGACAGCTGGGTACCAACAGCCTTAGAATGTGTTAGTGTACAGTTCTCAGCCTTATTTCCTTTATGTAGAGAGCTTGTATAATGGCAAGAAATGAGACTCAGCTCATCAGTGAGAGGAGATGAGTCCCTTCCAAGAGTAATGTCTAAAGGAAGACTTGAGACAGTTGACAGCAGTTCAACTAGGAAATGTCAAAAGTCTCTGTAACAGATAAATCATTTGCCCTGGCAATTTCGTATCTGGGAATTTAACTGTAGGCAATAACAAGGGATTGATAAATCAGGAGCTCCCACAAATTTCTTTTTGAAATATTTATTTGGCAGCACTGGGTTTTAGTTTCAGCACACAGGATCTTCTGTCTTCATTGTAGCATGCAGGATGTTTAGCTGTGGCATGTGGGATCTAGTTCCCTGACCAAGGATCAAGCCTGGGCCTACTGCACTGGGGCTGTGAAGTCTTAGCCACTGGACCACCAGGGAATTCCTTCCCACAAATATTTAGCAAAGTTATAAGGAATGTGACTTTAACAGAACGTGTTTCAAGAAAGAAGTATAAATAACCAATTATTACAGGAAAGAAGTACTATACAATGGTGAGGTATCATTTTCATCCATCAGTCAGCCTGGAAGAATTACAAACATGAGTAATAGCCAATGTTGTCAAGGGTGTGGAAAAATACGTGGGAGAAATATAATTTGGTTCTCCAATGTTAAGAGTCAACTGTCTACCAAGGGTCCCCAACCTCCGTGATCTACTGCCTGATGATCTGAGGTGGAGCTGATGTAATATTTAATAATAATAGAACTGAAGTGCACAATAAATGTAATGCATTTGAATCATCCCCCTCTCCTAAGTCCATGGAAAAATTGTCTTCCATGAAACCAGTTCCCGGTGCCAAAAAGGTTGGGGACTGCTGGTATACTATTGAAATTGCAAATGCCCATACTCTCTGACTCAACTACTGTTACACCTCCAGGTAACTATCTTAAAAATACCTGCACACGTACAAAAAGGTATATATGCAAGAATACTTATTTCAGCTACCACTTTTTGTCATTGAAACAACAATCACAACTAAAAGTCCACTACCCAGGAAGTCATTGCATAAATTACACCATGTCACTTCAATGGAATAACATAAAGCAACTTAACAAAACAGTGGGTAGATATATGAATATGGAACAATCATCATGCTATATTATTAGACGGAAAAAGCAGTTTGCAGAATGGTACAGACTGTAGGATCTCGTTTAAGGGAGAATAACTCTATGAGCATATATACACACTCTTGAATATATGTATATAGAGAAAGTATAAAGGGAGCCACAATAAACCATTTGTAGTTGTTACTTCTGGAAAATTGAGTAGATGAAGGATCAAAGTAAAAAAATGTTTTTACATTTTACTGTGGAGGCTACAATACTGTCATAACTTTGCAAGTGAATATATATTTATATAGTGCTTAAATTCTTTTTAGAAAACAACAAAATATATATGAAAGCAAAATGGAAGTTTCAAAAAATGAAAATAAAAAGAGTGAGTGACTCTGTACAGCTGAAGGTTCAAAGACCACATGCTGACTCTCTACCCCCAAAGTTAAAAATTGGCCACTGAGAGGAAGAGACAAGGAATCACAGGGAGTTCTATTGACTGTTCAGGCTTGACTTAATCTGATAAGAACCGGGGAAGAACATGAATAAATATTTTTCTTTCCACTTTTCTCTCTGTAATAGATTAAAGAGGGCCACAGATTCTTTGCTCCCGCATCAAGAGATGAAGTCTATTTCCCTTCCCCTTGAATCTAGACATGCCCTGTGACTTGCTTTGAACCAGTAGAACATGGCGGAAATGACAATATGCTTGTTCTGGGCCAAGCCTTTGAGAGGCCTGGCAGCTTCCACTATCTCAGAGGGAGCCAGCTCTCAGTTAAGAAGTTTGACTCTTCTGAGGTCAGTATGGGGTGGCCTAGCTAGCCATGTGGAGCAGTCACATGGCAGAGAACAGACAGCCCAGGCATATGACCCCAGCTGAGCCATCTCATCCACTTCCCAGTTGTTCAAGCCACCTAGCTGAGGACCCAGACATTGGCCAGGGGAGACAAGCCATCCCCACTGTGCCCACAAAATCACAAGCAAGTAAAATAGCTATTGCTTTAAACCACTAAGTTCTAGGGTACTTAGTTACTTAGCAATCAGTAACGAAAACTCCGTGCTGTTCTTCTCTCCTCTCAACCATAAGAAGACGTTACAGAATTTACAGTCTGGCACAGTTGACATTTATTACAAATCTTGTAGTCATGATGCTGACCATGTAAACTGACTAACATTCTGACCAAAAAGATGCACCACGCCAGATATTCAGAAAGCTCTCTTCCTAAACACTTCCAACTAAAAAGTATTGTCAGAGAGCCAATAATGCATGGGTGTTTTCGAGCTGGAAATAATCAGGTCATGATTGAGTTTGGAAAACCAAATTGCCAGCTCCTAATGTCACGAAAGATTTTCTCTTCTCTGGAACCTGCTCTGCGCAAGTTTATCCAGGGGCTGGACCCTCTGGGGGCATACACTGGCTCATCCACCTGGTCCTTCTACATGCCGGGCTGGGCCCTGAGCAGCATGCATGGGGCGCGCCTGGGAGTCATCAAGCATCTGAGGGAAGCGGCAAGTGAGAGAGGTCACAGATGTGGGTGGGAGCAAAGCCACAGATGTAGCCTTCAGAGATCAACAGGGTGGGCCCTGACACTGAGCCTCCAACAGGGTTGAGACCCAGGAAAATCTGGCCATTTGAGTACTGGAAGCAGGAAGTGGGCAGTCCCTGTCACACTTGGTCTGAAGCTTCTCCAAAGGCAGTGCTTCTGGCACACTGAGACAGGAAGTTGCTTGGTTTCCCTAAACCTTGAAGTCAGTCTGTCCCTCAGAATCATGGCTTCTGACATGCACATGGGCCAGTATTCACCACAGTCCAGGAGCTAGCAAACACTATCCATCCAGATGAATGTACACAGATGTTTCATACTTCACTCTCACATGAAAAGTCACTGAATTGCTCTTTCTCATTCTGGAGTACTCTGACTTAATTTACTGGGACTTCATCTGGCTAACTAACAATTGAAGTATTTTTCTGAGGGTTTTCTTATTTTTATTTTTTTAATTGAATGAAAGATTTTTTAAATTCTATAGTGCTTTAGAGTTTTCAAAAGTTTCACATACATGAATTCATACAATCCCAGGATAACCATTTTTTTCACCCACCCCTATATTTCCCTCCTCCACCTGCCCCCTCCACCACCGGTAACCACTGGTTTGTTCTCTAGATCTGTGAGTCTGCTTCTTGTCTGTTTCGTTCACTTGCTTTTCGTAGTTTCAGATTCCACATATAAGCGACATTGCACAGTGTTTGTCTTTTTCTGTGTGACTTCTTTTACTTAACATAATGGCCTTTAAGTCCATCTGTGCTTGCGTGCTCAATTATGTCCGACTCTTTACGACCCCATGGACTGTAACCCACCAGACTCCTCTGTCCATAGGATTTCCCAGGCAAGAATACTGGAGTGAGTTGCCATGTCCTTCTCCAGGGGATCTTCCTGACCCAGGGATCATACCCATGTCTCCTGCATTGGCAGGCAGCTTCCTTATCACTGAGCCACCAGGGAAGCTATATATATATATACACACACACACACATATATATACACACACACACACACATATATATACACACACACATATATATACACACACACACACATATATATACACACACACACACACATATATATATATATGTATATATATATGGAATATGACTCAGCCATAAGAATGAAATGTTGCCATTTGCAGCAACATGAATGGACTTGGGAGCTTCTCCAGTACTCTTGCTTAGGAAATCCCATAGACAGAAGAGCCTGGTGGGCTACAATCCATGGGGTCGCAAAGAGTCAGACATGACTTAGCAAGTAAACACAACAACATATATATGCCACAGCTTGGCTGTTCATCTCTTGATAGGTTGCTTCTATATCTTAGCAATTGTAAATAATGCTGTTATGAAAATTGGGGTATTATAGTTGAAGTTTTGAAACCTCCCAAACATGGTAATGTTCAGTTGTTTGGCATAAATATATGTGACCACCATCTAGTCTAGGTCTGGAAGCCTACCGTTTTGGGAACCAGCAGCATCAGCATCACCTTGGAGCTTGTTAGACCTGGAGAGTCGCAGGCTCTGAAGATCTACTGAATCAGAATTTGCTTTTAAACAAGCTCCTTGGGGGATTTGTGTGCTTACTGACATTTGAGAAGTGCTGGTCTGGGGGAACCACATCCTTTGACTGTGGCTCCAGAAGCATCCAGGTCCTCTTCCTCCACCCCCCACCCCTAAGTTTCTTACAGGCAGAATCAGTTTTTGAGAAACATGAAAAGTGGCTTTGAAGAAGAAAATCCGGCCAAATAGGCCAGCACGTTGCCTCATAGAGCGGGAACTCGATTAGGTAGGAGTAGGACTTTGGCCTTGATGAGTTCTAGCTCTGGTGACGATGTCACAGAAACAAGTTTTCTCACAAGAAGAAGAGAACAAAAGTACTTAAAGGTACCTAGAACACCATGCACCACCCTGTTTTAAGCCCGGTAGGAATAAGAAGAAAGTGAAAGATAGCACAAACGGCCTTCAGAACGTAACTTCCTCGTCAGGGATTCAGCAAGCAAACTGGCTAGATTGCTCAGGAGGGTGCTACAGGAAACAGCTCTCTTCTGCTCTCTGCTCTGTCTCTCTTGCCATAACAAGAACTCTTGGCTGGTTTCGGCGTGTCCTGTTTAGTGCCACATGGAGCCTTCTATGGTTCTTCAGCAACACCACTGATGCACTGTAACTCTGAACCTCAGGCTGAGAGGGGAAATCCTGCCCAGCGCCCTTTCTCAAGATACCGAATGTATGCTATTTATTTTGTCTTATCCCTCCCTGTGGTTTACCAAGCATTTCAAAAGATCTTAGAGCCAAAATGAACCTCAGTAAACATCTGGTCCAACTGTCTTACACATGATGAAATAGAGGTCCAGAAAGGTCAGATGTTGGGCAGCAAAGCCAACATTGAAAAAAAAAAAAAACAAAAAAAAAACTCAGGCTGTCCAACTCGCAGGCTCTGCTAGTTTCATGGCCACAGTAAATAGACTGGCCCTTGACCATTTTTCATCTGAGGCAAGCTTTAGGAGACCACAACAACAACTTGAGCGCAGCCTTTGAAGTTGAACAGATCTGTTTGAGTTCTAAATCTTCCACCTACATGTTGGATGACCCTGAGCAATTTAACCTCTTGGTTTCCTCATCCCATACAGCAAGGATAAGGCCACCTACTCAGAGATGGCTGTGATGACCGATGAGAGAACACAGGGGAAGTTCTGTGTCAGTTGGGGTGATTTCAGCTCACGGTGTCTTCAATTTCACCCCTACATACACTCCCCAGCCACCTCTACCCCTTAACATCTTTCTCTTCCAAGATCCTGGGTGTTAGCTTCAGCTTCAGGCAAGCAACAAGATGGCTGCAGTAGTTTCAGGCATCTCCTCTGGGCACAGCAACTCCAAAGAAGAAGAAATTTTTGTGGCCCTCTCTTGGGAGTAAGGAAACTTTTTCCAGAAGACTCCCGGTAGGCTTTTCTTTGTTTCACTGGCCAGATGAGGTCGCATATCCATTTAAGCAAAATGGGAATAATGTTAAACCAACTAGGCTATCCCTGAATATGTGGACAGGATTGGTTTCTCTTGGGGACACATGGTTGAAAAAATGTAAGGTTCTGTTAAAAAAGAGGGCAGAATGGATGCTGGGCAGACAAGAAGCAGTGACAATTACAATAGATTATTTCCATGAACTTATTGTGAATGAAGAAGATACTTCTGAAGTATCTTAGATGACCTTTCTGATAAGGTTTTATATATATATACATACACACACACATATGTATACATATATGTATTTGTCTGTGCCAGATCTTAGTTGCAGTATGTAAATTCTTAGAATCTAATTCCCTGACCAGGGATTGAATCTGGACCCCCTGCACTGGGAGCTCAGAGTCTTAGCCACTGGACCACCAGGGAAGTCCCTGATAAGGTTTTAATGATAGTCATTGATGAATTCCTTTCCCCTATCCATGCCAGTTCACCCAAAGTGAGTTTCCTGACATTCCTGCTATGGCGTCTCCCTACCCCTCTGGGAAATATGTGGGCTGCACCCTCGGGATTGTGTTGGAAATGAATATCTTTAGGATATAAGCCATCTATGTGAATAGTACTTTCAAGTTTACAAAGATCTTCAGCCCTATTATCCCATATGAGCCTCTACATCTTAGAAGAAGGAGGAACATGGAGAGGTGAGGCAAGTTACCTAAAGTCATAAACTAAGAAGTTGTGGTGTGGTCTAGAACAAAACCACAAACACAGCGTGCTTTCTGCCCCTCTACTTTGCCACAGAGAATTTCATGTCAAAACTTGGTGTACGTGGCAGCCAGGAACAGAAAAAGGTTATTGGTGCCAACTGCACTGTGGAGTCTGCAGTCTGAACCCCATTATATCTGTCCTTTAGAGATTCATCCATTTTCCTCGAAGCACAAATAAAACCTTCCTTAGTTCAAAGTAGAGCTTCTCATTTATTTGTCAAACATTTATATAGCACTTGCTGTGTGCCAGGCATTATGCAATGTGCTTTACAAATATTAACTCAATTAATCCCACTTAGCTCTATCTGCTTAGCGAAGGCCAGCATCCCGAGGTCACACATGTTTCACAAAGCCTTGTATAATTTATTCCATTGGAAATCCACTGAAGGACGAAGTCCCAAAAGGGTCCAGAATTCAGGAACAGATCAAACTTTGGGGCAAAACATTTCCAGAACTAATTATCCTTTGTCCCATTCTTTTATTAGTAACAACCTGTGCCTAAATTACCCAGTCAGGGCAAACACATGTAAACAAATCACGCTGCAGTCTGCAATTGCTTGAGGAAAATTCTGGATTGTCCTAAACTTATTATAGAATGTAATCCTTTTGTAACCCTTTTTTCTATTTTGGCAGATTATAATCTTCCTTAAAAGGCGAGGGAGCTTTCTGGTTCAAGTTTAGGAGGGCCAGAGGGCATTGGTTGGTGCCGTTTTTGTGTCAACACATTCTTAATCTTCCTGTTGGTATTTTAAAATAACAGATCACCCATGGAAATTATAAACTGTACAGTGTCAAAGTCTCTGTGAAGTGCTGCCATTTGCAAGAAGGGCTTTCTGACAGCCCAAGAAGTCACAATATGTCTCCCTGCTTTTCATGTGACAGTAATTAGTATCTAAGCTCTGAAGTGTTTACTCCTGCAGCTGAGAAGACGACATTTATAACAGCTTCCAGCCACAAACCATTACTGTTTGCAATATATAATCCCCATTTTCAATAAGGAGGGAGAAAGCCTTTAAGCATAAAAAGAGAGAACCTAAGATATTTTCTCCAATTTAACAGTTTGGGGAACCCTTTTAAGGAGGATACAGTCAATAGCCTCACATTCTTGCAAAAACAAGTCACAGTTTTATAGACTTGATTAACAAAGTACCCAGAGGTGCTGGGGTGTTTATTTTCTCTTATACATTTTTTTCTCTTTTTCTTTTTTAAATTAAAATTTCCCACAGATAAACTAATAAAAATTCCTGCTTCTTATACCTTGGGGAACTAGAGAAAATTCTGTCAGATTCTAAGAAATTTGCTTAAGTTGCCCTTGATTAAATAGGTATCACAAATAGGCACTCCTCTATAAAATGTCAAATGTAGAAAATTAAGATTTCTTCCTTAAAATTGTCTATACCAGTGCTTCTCAGACCTTAGCAGCTTGTCAAAAGGCAGATTCCTACCCACTCTCAGAAAATCTGATTCATCAGGCTTGGGGTGGAGCCCAAAATGTGGCAGCTCTAACAAGTCCCCAGTTAATATTGATGCTGCTGGCCTGGGAATCAGCCTGTGAATAGCACTAGTCTATAGCAGTAGCCTCTTCAGTGAAGGCTGAAATTCCACCTTTGGAGATTCCTTTCCTGGAGTAAAGAAATGTGCAAATCAGATATACTAACCCATGTTATCAACTAAACTTGTATTATGAATTTGAATTCAGCTCAATTCAGCAAGCTCACTCTGCTGCCTTGCACTGTGCCAGCTGGACACATCAGTTTACGTTTTAGAAGATTCTGATCTATACACGCACATAAATAACAAGGCAAATTGTAATGATACTGTGAAATGAGAAATACCAAAAATAAGATACAAAGTCTTATGAGATTATAGCATGCAGAGAGTATCAAAATGGAGATGAATAGTATAAATGAGTATATATGACATATACATTATATATATATATATATATATATGCTTTACACATATTTTATAGGTGAGAAAATGAATGCTGAGAGAACTAAAAGTAATTTTCTAAAGGTGTGTTTAAAACAAATAAGTCAGATTTTAAGTCGTGGAGCTAGGATGATGGGCATCCTCAGATGAAGAAGCAGGAGGAGGAGAGAAAGAAAATTATAAGGTTCTAAGAGTAATAAAAATAGTAATAGTAGATTGCCAACATTTCTTGACCACTTAACAAAGCAGGCACAGTCCTATGAACTTAATAGACTCTACCTCCTGTCATCCTAGAAAACAATCCCATAAAATAAGTATATGATTATCCCCTTTTACAAAGGAGAAAAACAAGCACAGAGAGGTTGAGTAATATGTCCAAGGTCACATAGCTAACAAATGGCTCTGCCAGAATCTGAATCCAGTTCTTTTACAGTTTCAATAAAGAACAAGGGAGGGACCATTGACTAGAGCTTTGTTGCTGGAGGTGAAGGGCAGATGAGGTTAGAAAAAGGTCTTAATTGTTGGAGTTGATGTCAGTGGATTTGAAGTCAAAAGGAAGTCAGTGCAAGTTTTATTTAACGAATGGGAATGAAAAGATCAGAAATCTGTTTTAGAATGATGTTTGTAGCAACAGTATCTAGGATGGTTCAGTGGGAGCAGAGAAGAGAGGCAGGTGAATCAGTTACAGCTGTCAGGAGTCCCCTGAGAGCTGGAACCAGAAGCGTGTGATAAGCCCCAAGTAAGTGCTGCGTCAGGAAGGTGAAGAAAGGGCTGCAGAGTGAAGACTCTGTCCAAGAGGGGCTGCCACAGAGAGGCATCTGGGCCTCTCTGAGCAGCCTTATGGGTTGAGACCTCAAGTAGACCTTAGAGAAGCCTGGAGTCCTTATGTTTGTGTGGTGCCTTATACTTTACCATAGAGTTCCATGTAGCCTCCCTTGGTCTCCAGAATAAGCCTGTGAAGTAGATATTATCTACCCCATTTTGTAGATGAAGAGATGAAGGCTCAGAGAGTGAAAAATAATTTGCCAGAGTTACAAAGCAAGAGAGCTGGAGCCAAGGAATAAAGTTCAAAGCTAACATTATGCTTCCCTGAAAGAAAATTTGGACACATCACAACTTGGCTGAGACAGCCCTCTCTGATGGTGATTCCCCATGGCAGCAGGTCACAGGGCCCTGCCAGCTGTTAGTGGGAAGAGGCTTCCAGGATCAAATAAGAGGAGGTTAAACGGGGTTGTCTCCTGCAGAACTTCTCAAAGCCTTCAATATAGGTGTGCAATCCGAAGCTGTAAAAAAGGGGCTATAGGACAGGGTAATACTGTTAACAATACTGTGCTGTGTACTTGAGAGTTGCTAAGCAAGTCAATCTTAAAATTGTTCACCACAGAAAAAGGTAACTATGTAAGATGATGGATATGGACATGTTCATTAACCTTATTGTGACAGTTATCTCACAGTATAGTTGACCCTTGAACAAAGCAGGTTTGAAATGCACAGGTCTACTTATAAGTGAATATTTTTCAATAGTAATGCCTCAATACTACAAGGTCCATGGTTGGTTGAATACACAGAAGTGGAACCTTGAATACAGAAGGCCAACTGTAAGTTATATGTGGATTAACCCCAGTTGTTCAAGGGTCTGTAGATACATGTAGCAAATCATCATGTTGTCCACCTTATAGTTATACAATGTTATGTCAGTTATATCTCAAGAAAGTTGGGGGAGGGGAGAATTGATGCAAATGCAAAAAAAAAAAAAAAATGGAGGAGAGACTGTAGTACACATCATATACCAAAAAGAAAATATTGGCCCATGGAAAATTTGCCTTTTGCAAAATACATATTTAGTTAACTTTTTATTTTATAATGGAGTATAGCTGATTAACCAGAATACATATTAACTGTATAGCAGAGAGTACAAAATCATTCCCTAAGGAAATTGTTTTCAGTTCAGGTCAGTTCAGTTCAGTCTCTCAGTCGTGTCCAACTCTTTTTGACCCCATGAATTGCAGCACGCCAGGCCTCCCTGTCCATCACCAACTCTCAGAGTTCACTCAGACTCAGGCCCATCGAGTCAGTGTTGCCATCCAGCCATCTCATCCTCTGGTGTCCCCTTCTCCTCCTGCCCCCAATCCCTCCCAGCATCAGAGTCTTTTCCAATGAGTCAACTCTTCGCATGAGGTGGCCAAAGTATTGGAGTTTCAGCTTTAGCATCATTCCTTCCAAAGAAATCCCAGGGCTGATCTCCTTCAGAATGGACTGGTTGGATCTCCTTGCAGTCCAAGGGACTCTCAAGAGTCTTCTCCAACACCACAGTTCAAAAGCATCAATTCTTCGGCACTCAGCTTTCTTCACAGTCCAACTCTCACATCCATGCATGACCACTGGAAAAACCATAGCCTTGACTAGACGGACCTTTGTTGGCAAAGTAATATCTGCTTTTCAATATGCTATCTGCTGCTGCTGCTGCTAAGTCGCTTCAGTCATGTCCGACTCTGTGTGACCCCACAGACGGCAGCCCACCAGGCTCCCCCGTCCCTGGGATTCTCCAGGCAAGAACACTGGAGTGGGCTGCCATTTCCTTTTCCAATGCATGAAAGTGAAAAGTGAAAGTGAAGTCGCTCAGTCGTGTCTGACTCTTAGCGACCCCATGGACTGCAGCCCACCAGGTCCCACCGTTCATGGGATTTTCCAGGCAAGAGTACTGGAGTGGGTTGCCACTGCCTTCTCCAATATGCTATCTAGGTTGGTCATAACTTTCCTTCCAAGGAGTAAGCATCTTTTAATTTCATGGCTGCAGTCACCATCTGCAGTGATTTTGGAGCCCCCCAAAATAAAGTCTGACACTGTTTCCACTGTTTCTCCATCTATTTCCCATGAAGTGATGGGACCAGATGCCATGATCTTCGTTTTCTGAATGTTGAGCTTTAAGCCAACTTTTTCACTCTCCTCTTTCACTGTCATCAAGAGGCTTTTTAGTTCCTCTTCACTTTCTGCCATAAGGGTGGTGTCAATGGGGCCATAATATGACTGCTTGCTGGACCTAGAAATGAACCCATTGGATGACTTTGGTACTTCCCTGACTTTTTGTGTGAGGCTGGAACATTTAACAAAGGTTGGTCACTTTTAAAAAAAAGAGAAAGATATCACTCACTATCTGAACTTGGCTAAACTCTCACTGTCTGAAGGCAGAAGCTAAATTGAGTAGAGAAGCAAGGAATATTTGTATTTATCCCTGTCAAATGAGATACATATTCTTTACCATCCTTAGGGAAGAAATAAAAAAAATAAGCTTTCATGGAAACAGATTAATAATAACATAACAGGCCATAACTGTTCAATTGCCTAATTCCATCATTCCCACTCTTCTTCACTCATCTCTTTATTGGCAGGGACAGGAAACTTGCAAACTACATTTCCCAGACTCCCTTGCCTGTTGGCATCTGTTTGGGTTCTGCCAGTGGGAGAGAATGACAGGAGACTGGAAGGTGAAAGAAAAGAAGAAGTTCTTTTTCTCCTGCTTCTGGGAGTATTCCTGGCACAACGGTGGCCTTCCGTTTTTCCAGCAGCTGTGCTGGTGGACAGTTGTTGGTGACTGCCAGCAACTAAGGACTACAGTGAAAGTAGCAGATCTGACATCAGGGGTAGCTACAGGCTCTAGGGGCCTTTGGTGTTTTCAGGAGGGAGCAGGATTCCGAAAGCATCAGCAGTGTTTAAAGAGTTTCACTGATGAGCGTCCCCCTCTGGTAGTACCACCTCTTCCCTTTTGCTGCTCCATTCCTAACAATGATTCCTCCAGTCTTCGGAGGTAGCTTCCTGCAATTACTACTCTCAGGCTTTCCTCATCTTTTCTATGAGCTCTTTGTGCCTTGCCAACACTGTGTAAACCATTTCCTGTACTAAATTCCCCCTGAAAGACCTAGAATGAACTCTGTCTTCCTGACAGACCACTGACTGATACACCCATACAACTAAGTTTTCCCTTACTATTGCAATATTTCTCAAACTTTCCTACAGAAATCCTTCTGAAGTAGAGAAGGCTGAAGGTGATTGCTTTGTTCCCCATACCTGGCATCTGATGATTTAACCCAAAGTAGTTTCCAAAAGCAGGAAATATATTTTCAATCTCTTTGCTTCACATTAAAACTTTTCTTTTTATACACATATGCATCATGAATAAGACTTGACATTGAAGATACATCAAGTTTATTATGTGGTTCTGCTTACCCTGGCATGTCACCACGTAGGTCATGTGGTACAAATATCTCAGTTTGAAAAGCTAGAACGCAGGGGCTCTCTGAGGCTATCTTAGCCATGAGTCATCAATGGACTAGCCCTTTTCCTTAGAAAGCAAACTCTGGTAGGCAGCTTGGCAAAGTAGAAAACCTGTGGTTTTGGAAGCAAGACAGGTTGTGTCCCAATCCTGAGAGATATTTGCTAGCTGTGTGACTTAGGTCCAGTTTCTTAACCTCTCTGAATCTTGCTTTCCCTGTTTATAAGTTGAGCCTAGGAATCTCTCCCATACCAGGTTGTTAGGAAAATGTGCTATAATATGGAAGATCCCCTGGAGAAGGGAATGGCAACTCACTCCAGTATTCTTGCCCAAAGAATTCCATGGACAGACCATGGGGTTGCAAAGAGTCAGACATGACTGAGTAACTAGCACTTTCTACTTTCTAAATTCTTAATAAATGGTAAATTGCTGGTTGCTTTCCAAGCTCTTCCTCTCTGCAGATCTTGGGAATGAAGACGAGGCTAACAGCCCACTCCCATATCTATCAGCCAAAAAGACCTCACAGAAGTTGATAGTTGCTTCTCATCAAGAGGAGGATAGGACCCCTTGACCCAGTGACTTTTACTTTTAGTCAGCTTTAACCTCATCTGACTGAGACCTGCTTTATGAAAGGGGTCAATGACACCTCTAGGGAATTCCCTGGTGGTTCAGTGGTTAAGAGTCCATGCTTTCACTGCAGGGAACATGAGTTCGATCCTTGGTCAGGGAACTGAGGTCCCACATGACTCATGGTGAGGCAAAAAAGAAAAAAAGACACCTCTACTACTTACGATGCCTCTCTTGTTGTTCTCTTAAATTCCAGAGAGTCAGGTAATGTCTGAAAATCTAGGCACAGCTTAGAGAATAAAAACACTTTTCTTTAATTGTAGGATGTATAAATTCAATATTGAAACCACTCTGACTGTGCCACATTTAACTTAAGGCCAAAACTTTAATAAAATGGACAGCCTGGGCTTCAAGTTTTTGTGATGGGAGTGTATTTTGGGGTTGTTGAGTGTTTTTTACCTTTGTTCCTAAGTAAAACTTCCAAGTATTACTATAAGCTCTAATAATCATAATAAACAACAACACTGCCCAGAAACGTATAACTCTGCAATGCTATTTTTAAAAAACACTTGCTTTGAGGTATTTATATTTATAGTGTGGTTTCTCGCTGTTAGTGTTGCCTCCTGTCACTCCTTTTCTCCTATTATCCCCATGGTTACCGCTTTGTCACTAAGTGCTATCTGGGCTAGTGTAAATAGACCCTATTTAAAATGTTAAATGAATAATAATAAACCAGAAGGAATTAGATTTTAAAGCTTGACTTTACAAGATTGTGAAATAGGTGGTCAGTTGGTTTGAAAAGAGAGTTCGGTACATTTACAAAATAGCAGGGACTGACTTTACGGACGGAGAAGGCAATGGCACCCCACTCCAGTACTCTTGCCTGGAAAACCCCATGGACGGAGGAGCCTGGTAGGCTGCAGTCCATGAGGTCACTAAGAGTCGGACACGACTGAGCGACTTCAGTTTCACTTTCATGCATTGGAGAAGGAAATGGCAACCCACTCCAGTATTCTTGCCTGGAGAATCCCAGGGACAGGGGAGCTTGGTGGGCTGCCGTCTATGGGGTTGCACAGAGTCGGACACGACTGAAGCGACTTAGCAGCAGCAGCAGCAGACTTTACGGAACAATAGAATTTTTATAGAAATGAGTTCACCATACTTTAAAATGTGATCAGCATATCTATATTAGTGTTTTGGTAGTCTAACACATCCACCTAACTGATTAATATTGGAGACCAAACAAGACCCATTTATTCATTCAAAGAGCAAATATTTATTGAGTATCTACTATGTGTCAGACATTGCAATAGGCAAAGACAAATAATCTCTGCCTTTGCAAAACTTAGAGTCTAGTGGGGGTGGCCCACAAAAGATGTTCTACCTGGAACTTTGAGTATTACCTTATTTGGAAAAAAAGGTATATATAAATGCATATGTAAAAGGTAGATATAATTAAGGTAAGATTCTTGAGATAAAATCACCCTGAATGGGAGGGGGGACGTGGCAGTGGCTAAATCTAATCAGTGTCCTAAGAGACAGAACAGGATGACTCTGAGACACAGGGGAGGTCATATGAAGCAGGAGACAGAGATTGGAGTGGTGCAGCCATAAGCCAAGGAATGCCAGGAGCCACCAGACCTGGAGGAGGTGAGGAAGGAGTCTCCCTAGAGCATTCAGAGTTACTGTGGCCCCATTTGCACCTTGCTTTGAGACTTCTGGGATTCAGAACTGTGAGAAAACATATTTCTAGTTTTTTTAAGCCACCAAAATTGTAGCAATTTGTCTCAGCAGCCCTAGAAAACTAATTCAGCAGATACTAGTCAAGTAGCCACAAAATAAATATAAAATTGCAGCGGTGCTGAAAGTTATGATGAAGAGTTAAGTGATGTAAGCCAATACCACAGGGCTCTGACCTCCTTGGGAAGATCAGAAAATGATCTGAGGGATGAAGAGGGAAGGGCAGAGGGAAAGGCACAAGGAAAGTCCCTGGGAAAGAAGGCAGCACTGGCTAGTACCAGGTCTCAAGATGACTTTGCAGTTCCAGTTCATCCAGACCAGACCTTACCAACCATTTTAAGGATCTCTGATGTATAATCTAAGGTAAACAGAGAAGAATTCAAATATATGAAGTTCAAGGAATGCTGTGTAATCCATACAGAAGATTAAGCAGTTGGTTGAAAAGGCTCCATAAAATAAGAATCATTTAAAATGACACATGTATACCTTTCACATTTTATTTGAAACATATATTCATTCATCAGTCACTCCATGAAGACCCAAGACTTTAAGTGTGGTTTCGATGAATGTCTTTCCTTGGTCTCTGTCTTATCCATATAATGTGCTGACTGCAGTTTTCCAATTCAGTTGCTTTTAAAAAAGAACTGATATACATGTGCAAAGAATTCAGAGAGCAGAATTATTCTAGAGTTTTATTTTATTAGATCTTTTCTATATTTCTCACTTATACTTAAGTGAATACTTTTCTTTATAGCAATTCATCTTTATTGAGTCTTCCCAAAGTATCCAACCTAGTTTTCAGAGGGAAAAAGCAAAGCCCTCTGAAATATGAATGTGTTCATGTTTCATCTGCTTACATAATACATTAAATTTGGTATTTATTTCAAAAACAGACAAAAACAGGTTAGAGACTCTTAGTAAACATAGAGCCCAATTGGTAGGAGCAGAAATATATGTGCATCCTGGAGAGCAGTCTACTAGCAGTGAGTAAGCAGTGTTCTGTGGGCACGGACTGTGTTTTTACAAAGGGTATCATTGGACGGCAGGCTTCCCAGGTGGCTCAGTGGTAAAGAACTCACCTGCCAATGCAGGAGATGTGAATTTGATCCCTGAGTCTGGAAGATCCCCTGGAGGAGGAAATGGCAACCCACAACAGTATTCTTGCCTGGAGAATTCCATGGACAGAGGAACCTGGTGAGCTACAGTCCATGGGGTCACAAAGAGTTTGACATGGCTTAGCGACTGAGCACAAGCACAATCATTGAAGAGTACTGTTAAATTGAGCCAGGTGATTAAGTGTGATGTCAGTTATAAGAATAAAACTGAAAAAAAAAAAGAATAAAACTGAATCTTGGTTTTAAGAAGAACAGATTTCATGGAGAAAAAGAATAAATGGTTGCAAGCCAAATAGGAGGCTAACATAGTTCATGTGAAATATTTGTAGCTTGGGTTACAAGAGTTCTCCATAATGATAAAGGAAAGATAGGCCCACATTTGAGAGAAACATAGGACATAACATTGGCAAGATAGTGGGTTAGATGAAGTGAGAAACAGAAAGGGTCAAACGTGACTCCAGGTTTCTGGTCAGTGATGTTCTCACTAAGTCAAGTTATGCTGGAGTTGAACTAAGTTTGAGATGAGTTTGGGATACATTGAGTTTGAGTTACCTTTAATATCCAAAAGGGGTCTACAGCTCAGAGGAGATATGTGGGCTAAAGTTTAATGTTTAAATATAATCAATCTCATCTACCAATACATTGATAGTTATGGCAGGTTTCAATCAGCAGTAATTGTGCTTTGATTAGAACCTCATTAACTATGCAATCACCTCTACACAAAAATTGCCATGGCAGTTTTGCATGTGTGTATACATTATACAGCTATACATTGCCAATATTTAACAACCTGGCAGACACACATACACACACATATGGACACCCACACAGACACAGTTGTGTAGGTGACAACCTTTTGAAAGAAAATCTGATTCATTATGGTTTTTCTCTATTCCTCATTAATACTGATAGTAAAATATTGAGTGCTTTCTACAGGCATTCTCCTAAGTGCTCATACGTATTTCAGTTCATTCAATCTTTGAAAAGATACTTGAAGGTAGATACTGATGTCATCATGTCCATTTTACAGATGGAAAAGGTGAGCCACAGTCGGACTAACTGTTCTCATATTGCCCACCCAGCAAGTGGCAGAGCTGGGAGTCAAGTCAAGGGTATCTGTGTCCATAACTACTGCATATCACCGCTCCAAGCAAAAGGAGGTATCACCACCCACAGAGCTTCTGGACACAGAATATTCCAGCACTTGAAAGTGGAGGAGTACAAAACAGTGCAGCCATGATAAATGTCCTATTTGATTAGGCTCACTGTCCATAGTCATGCACTTTCCCAGCTCCTAGGATCCTGTGTTTTTAGAAAAACATATTCTCTAAAGTAGCAACTCAAACTGCTTCTTCAAAAGTTTTGAAGTCTTTGTGCTGCTGGCTCAGATAGTATTCTTGCTGGCATTGGAAAGCAGTAAAGCCGATAAGGAAACTACAAATGAAAGCTTCTTTAAAGAAGTCTGAAATCATCTTTCAGACTATGGAGAAGGAGGATATGTTTGCAAAACAACAAGAACTGTCTCCAAAGCCTTCTCAAAGCTTTAGCAATACCAGGTACTTGATATCTACAAAAAACCTCTTTAATCTCTAAAAAAGTAAAGACGTCATAGAATCAGTGCATTAATAACAAGGGCCTTGTTTTGCTGTCAGGCAACTAAAACATATTTCTCTCCTAGGAAATATTTTCTAGATTTCATCATTCCTGGTCATAAATTAGGCATTTCTAAATTGTTGTTAGCCAACTGCTAGAGTCGGCTGGACAATTCTTTTTACAGAGGCCTAACTTGACAGTGATTTGATATCACGAACTTCATTGGGCCTGCCCTGATTAAGTTTGTCAGAAAATAAAATTATTTGAAGAAAGTGAATTCATCTCACATGGAAAAACTATAATAAAATTCCACTGGCTTTCACACAGCCCTGGATAAGCTTCAGAATTCACTTTTCTTTTATCTTACTGATCTCAAAAAAATTGAAGTTGTTTTAACAGCTATTCTTTCTTTTTCTTGCTTTCTTTTCATCTCTTGTCTCTTTTCATTGACATCCTCCAGCTATCTCTTATTCCTTCTTCTCACTCAACTCCCAGACTTCCCTGGTGGTCTAGTGGCTAAGAGTGCATACTCTCAATGCAGAGGGCACGAGTTCGATCCCCAGTCAGGGAGATAAAATCCCATGTGCTGCCTTGTCAAAAAAAAAAAAAAAAAATCCCACTCAAAAAAACCCCTGTGATTCACCCAGTGCTCTTTTTGTCACCTGTGTCTGCCCTGCATCTCCAATCTTTCTTTTTATCTCAGATTCTTTCCTGTTCTTGTAAGAATTAAACCAGGTACATAGTTCACAGTATCTATCTTGGCCATTGATATAAAGCAGGAGTCGGCAAACTACAGCCTTCTGGCCAAATCCAGCCCTCTGCCTGTTTTCATAAATAAAGTTTTGTTGGAAGACAGCCAAACGTATTTGTTTACACACCATCTACGGCTGCTTTCATGCCACAACAGCAGAGATGAGTAGTTGCAACTGAGACCATATGGCCCACAAAACCAAAAATATTTGCTATTGAACACTTTAAAGAACAAGTTTGCTGACCCCTGGTATAAAGCAATGGGCTCCAGACTTGAGCAGCCATATTTCCAGGGTCTTCAGAGCACTTCTCTCTCTAGCCAGGGGACTAGATCACTATTCTGCCAACTTGGAATCTCTTTGCCCAGTTCTCTCACTTGTAGAATCAGTCCACAAAAAGTCATTCTTGCTCCTATTTCAGAATGCTGTGGTGATCATACATAAAATAATATTCCTGATATTAATACATGAATGGGGAAAGGTATGGGGGCACTATAACTTCAGATGCCAGGAGGAAAGTTTTGCTATGGACACCATCATGGAAAGTATAAATGACCTAGGCAAGGAATATCTTCCTTTTTGCACCTTGACATATCTGAATCATAGTATTTATTTCTAACAGCCTGCTCACCTTTGCATCCACTCTCTTGTGAGAGCTCCCTTATGATAAGGAAGTATAAGGCCAGCTTCAAATACCCACTGCAGAGGGAACTGGGGAGCTAGGTCCAGCTACGGAGCTACTGAGATCCCATAGCAAGCTGCCAAGAACGGACGTTGGCCATGGCTGCTTTGAGTTCATTCTTTGGCTGCTGTTTCTTCAAGATGTTCCCAGATTTCCACTTTGGGGCTGTGGCCACCACCCTGTTTATTATACCTTGAATTTACAAAGTGTGGTCTTATAATTCAAACTGTTTGGGGACAATCTACTTTCTCCTCACACCAATTTGGTAAGATGATCCCATTAGGAAAAGATGGATATAGTACGGAGAGCCTGTGTGGAAATCATGGGTGAGTTTGGGATTCTTCATCACCTCTTTAACATCACCTCTTTAACATCACATCTACTCTGTAGACACCCTGTCGAGTTATCACAAAGTGGTGGTCATCAATAAAACATTGTCTCCAGGTACATAGGATGAACCATCTGAGATCAGCCCGGATGAGCCCCTTCCTGCTTTCCTATTTGACTGATGGCATGAAATGGCTCAAGTTAAAACATTAATAGCATTTGGGAGAGGCCAGGCTTTCACCTTGGAACTCTCTGAATCCCCATCAGCCAGTGAAGTCCTGACAGATTTGATGCAGAAGCAAGAAACGAGAAAGCCCTAGAGTAAGGAAGGTGGGAAAGGAGGGCACACCACATGCCTGCCCCAAAGGTGGCACGAAGCCACAACTGACCAGCGAGAAGTCTTGTAAGGGGCTTCTCTCCATGCCGTACAGGAAGGCACAAGCACCAAATTCTTCAAGACCTCCTAGGATCTCGCCGCTCAAATGTGAGCATCCCTGGGAGCTTGTCAGAGATGCAGAAGCTTAGGCCTGGGGGACTTGTATGCACCTTAAAGTTGAGATGCATTGTCCTGGGATGCACTCAATTGTCAGAAAGGACTTGTGCCAGTTGTTAAGTTGTCCATTTTTTCACGTGTTCTCTCAGTCCCAAGCCCACCCTTCCATGCTCTGTCCTGTGACACTGGTGCTGGGACTCTGCAAACTACATTTCTATTTTGCTGGTTGCTCATGGTTTGGCTTGGCCAGCAACCCACCCCCTCTGTGGGGGTCAGTGCCTGGGCCCTTTTCTTGGAGATGTCAGCACCAGTGGCCTCCTCAGAGATCCGAGTTTCAGCAACATGTGCACCTTCCCCAAATCTCTGTGTGCATGCTCAGTTGCTCAGTTGTGTCAGACTCTCTTGCAACCCCGTGGACTGTAGCCCACCAGGCTCCTCTCTGCATGGGATTTCCCTGGGGCAAGAACGCTGGAGTGGGTTGCCATTTCCTTCTCCAGGGGATCTTCCCGACCTAGGGATCTGGCAGTGGCAGGCGGGTTCTTTACCACTGAGCCACTGGGAATCCCACCTCCCTCCATGCCAAGTCTCTAGCCTTTGCTCTCTCAGCCTCAGGAGTCAGAGTCGCTTCCTACAGTTGCTACCTTAGTGACATCTTAGAATTCTCCTTTCACCTTTTTGGTTACCTAGTTAACAATTGTATACATAGTTCAGTTCAGTTCAGTTCAGTCGCTCAGTCGTGTCCAACTCTTTGCGACCCCATGAATCGCAGCACGCCAGGCCTCCCTGCGTTGGTCATCACCAACTCCCGGAGTTTACTCAGACTCATGTCCATCGAGTTGGTGATGCCATCCAGCCATCTCATCCTCTGTCGTCCCCTTCTCCTCCTGCCCATAGTTAGTGATGTCTTAATGGGAAAACCTTATTGTTCAATAAGGTTCAAATAACTGATGTAGCTTCTATCCCCTGACTGGACCCTGCCTGACCCCAGACCCTAAGCTGCTACAACAGAACTGGTCCCAGGACTGACTGCTCCATGGGACCACCCTACGACTTTGTCTTCCATACTCAGAGCCACAGAGAAAACCTAAAAAGAGCAACACACCCCACAGCCCCCAGGGAAAAGCCCTTTCTCCCTCAGAGGATAGGCTAGTTCTGCTTAAATACCAAAGCCAGAGCCAAACAAGAAGCCAGGGCAGAGAAGAGGGCCAAAGAGGGAAGCTTCTGGGTTGTCAGCCTATGAGGGCCCGGTGCCCTCAGAAGGCCTTCTGGTGATCACTGGTGAACTTCCTCCCCCAGCACCTCTGCACCACCAAGCTGGTTCTACTCTGAGAGACGGGGCCTTGTATTCAGCAAGAGGAGTAGCTTCTTTCTTGGGTCAGAGTCCGGGTGTTCTGAGCCCCCTGCCACAGCCACAGGCATTTCAAACAAGGAGCTGAGGAGTGCGCTGTCAGCTGTGCTAGAGCAAAGATGGGTGTGGAGGAGAATGGGACTTGGAATTTAAACACCTAAAATTCCACCCCACCACACACAAGAAATAGAAGGATGGCATTGGTTTTAGCAGTGGGTCACCTCAGCACAAGGTCATATTCCTGCCTATGGTAGAGGCACACCCAAAATGATGGATTCTGATTGATCCTGTCAGCTGTTCAGAAGCAAGAAGTTGTCAGGAATATCTAATTAAAAGAAGAGCCCAAAAAACCCCAAACCAAACAAAAACAAAAATGAACCAGTATGTTTAAGCAGCAACATCCATTTGCAAAAGAGGGTACAGCAACAATAAAGAAAAAATAAAGATTGACGATAAACACCAAATGGAGCAAGAATTGTGTAACTTGATGTAAACTGGCATAATGAAGAGAAATGGAATAAAACAAAAGAAAATACAGATTTTCAAGGAAATCAGAACCAAATTTAGAATACTTCATTTCCTTGTAAGTTCTGAAACTACTTAAAAGTATTATGAGTGCATATCATCTCTCTACCCATGATTTAAATGGAGGAAAAGAAGAGAGACCACATCACATTGTCGGTCCCACTATTGTCAGGGATTGAGTTCAGTGCTGCACATGGAGGACATCAGAGAATTTTCTCTCCTCTGCCAAATAAACCTGTAGCTATTATTATCCCCATTTTAGGAGAAAAATGGAGCTCAGAAGTCCTGAGTCTTACTGAAATTTTGGCACATGTTGAAATAGAATTAGGCCACAGATTCCATGTCCTGTTTTCCATCCCATGCAGCTGCCTCCCAACAATCTACTTGTGGGTTATTGACATCTCGCATTGTCTCACACCATTTGGGTTGCTATCACAAAGTACTTCACACCAGGTGGCTTACAAACAACAGAAATGTATTTCTCACAGTTGTGGATTCTGGGAAGTCCAAAATCAAGGCACTGGAAGATTCAGTGTCTAGTGAGAGCCCACTTCCTGGTTCAGTAGACCATTGGCAGTGCCTTCTAGGTGTAACTTCCCTCAGCAAAGAGAGCAAGGGAGTTTTCCTGGTCTCTTTTATAGGAGCACTACCCTCTCTAACACTCTTGCCTGGAAAATCCCATGGATAGAGGAGCCTGGTGGGCTGCAGTCCATGGGGTCGCTAGGAGTCGGACACGACTGAGCGACTTCACTTTCACTTTTCACTTTTGTGCATTGGAGAAGGAAATGGCAACCCACTCCAGTGTTTTTGCCTGGAGAATCCCAGGGACGGAGGAGCCTGGTGGGCTGCCATCTATGGGGTCACACAGAGTCGGACATGACTGAAGCGACTTAGCAGTAGCAGCAGCAGCAGTCATGGGCTCTGCCTTCATGCCCTGAACACCTTCCAAAAGCTCCACCTCCTGATACCATCACCTTGGGGGTTAGGTTTCAACATATAAATGTGGGATGGACACAAAAAATCAAACTGTAACACCCTTCTGTAGTCTGTCCTCATTTATTATTTCCTGGGATTTGAGTAAAACATTCAGCTTTGCATGACTTGATTATTTAAGTAGTTCATTATATCATCCTGTTATGATTCTACTACTTAGAGAAGGAATTTCTAGCCACTGGGAACCTACGGTTCTTTCCTCACCACACAGGAAACTTCATTCAGGATCTCTTTGCTTTATCTGTACAATGGAGCTTACCACCTGATAAATTCCCTGTTATCTCAAGATGGAACCACTGAAGTGGATTATACTTAAATCATTAGACAGTCCCCCGTTCATCTTTAAAAGCCCGCTAGTTCATGAGAAGGGCAGACTAGAGATAACCCAACTTGTGGGTTCTTATAAATAGACTACATGTTGTATTGAAGCATCCCTTTGAATGGCAGCTAATTTGTCCTCTATCACAGTGGTTCTCACACTCCCCCAAATTCCCTGGGGAGCCTGTTCACACAGATCAGCAGGCTCTACCTCGGAGTTTCTGAGTCAGCAGCTCTGTGGTGGGACTCAAACATTTGCCTTGGTAACCAGTTCCCAGATGTTGCCGATGCTGACGGTCTGGAGTCCAGACCTGAGGCTCAGCATTCTATAGAAAGGTTATGGAAAATGAACTAGCCATTGCCTCTTCCTTCTTTACTAATACAACTGATTTTTTAGAGACTTTTTAAAATTTTTATTTTATATTGGCATATAAGTTGACTGGGGTTTCCCAGGTGGTTCAGTGGTAAAGAATCCACCTGTGATGCAGGAGACGCAGGTTCAATCTCTGGGTCAGGAAGATCCCCTGGAGGAGGAAATGGCAATCCACTCCAGTATTCATGCCTGGAGAATCTCGTGGACAGAGAAGCCTGGTGGGCTACAGTCCATGGGGTCACAAAGAGCTGGACGTGACTGAGTGGCTAAGCAATAATAAATAGTTAATAGACAATGTTATGTTTGTTTCAGGTATACAGCAGTTATGCATATACATGCGTCTATCCTTTTTCAAATTCTTTTTCCATTTAGGTTATTACAGATACTGAGCAGAGTTCTCTGTGCTGTACACTAGGTCCTTGTTGGTTATCTATTTTAGACATAGCGTGTGTGCTGGTCACTCCCAAACTCCCAATCCTTTCGCCCCCCTCCCTTCCACCCTGGAACCATAGGTTTGTTCTTTAAGTCTGTGAGTCTCTTTTCATTTTGTAAATAAGTTTGATGAAACAGATTTTAAATCAGGGTGGAAATGCATCTAACCAAAAGATTCTATTTCTTAGCCTCTCTTGCAATTTGATGTAGCCCCATGACTAAGTTCTAGCCTGTGAGCTAGAAGGAGAAGTGTTGGGTGGAAACTCCAGAAAGGTTGCTTGCAGGAAGCTGGGTCACTGAGAAGAGCCTGTGGGAGGCAGCCTCTAAGATGGCCCAGTGACACCCATCTCCTGGTGTTCAGGCCCTGCCGACACCATGTGAACGGGCTGGAAGCAGATCTCCTGAAAGGAGCCTTGGGGTGACTGCAGCCCAGCTGATGCCTTACTTGCAGCCTGGGAGACACTGAGCCACGAACCCACAGCTAAGCTGCTCCCAGTGGTGAGAAACTATGAGATAATAATATCTAGGAGATAATATGGAAACTGAGATAATGAAGGTTTCTTATTTCCAGCTCCTAAGTTTTAGGATGACTTGTTAAGCAGTGAAATGTAACTGATGCAGAGCCCGATTCTTGTGGTCCTGCCTGGATACCTGGATATGAGAGTCAAAATCGCAGAAGCCATCCTAGCCCTTGAGGACAGAGTCTACATGATGAGGATGGCAATGAAGGACAGGCGTCTGGGTCCTGATGATACCAACATCGGGGCTGCATTCCCCACTTTCTTTATATGTGAGAGAAAGAGGCTGCTCTCTTATTATTTTTTTAACTGGAGTATAATCGCTTTACAATGTTGTGTTGCTTTCTGCTGCACAACATAGTGAATCAGCCATATGTATACATATATACCCTGCCTCTGGAGCCCCCCTCCACCCTATCCCACCTAGAGGGTCATCACAGAGCACTGAGCTGAGCTCCCTCTGCTACACAGCAGCTTCCCACTAGCTCTCTATCTTACACATGGCAGTGTAATACGTCAATGACTGTTCTCTTATTAAAGCTTAAAAATATTTATGTATGCCTGCCTTTCCTCCTTTCACCAAGTCTATAAAATATTACCATTTTTTCAGACATTTAGCTCTTGCTATAGGCCAGATACTGTCTAAATACAAATATTTACCCATGAAATTAGCATTACAACCCTATTGTTGGTCCCGTTTTGCAGATGGGGAAACCTTGGACACAGCGAGGTTAAATGATTTGCTGAAGGTCACACAGCTAGTGAGGGTTACAAACCCGGAAGTCTGGCTGCAGAATCTGTGCTTTTAATCGCTAAGCCTTGTTGTGCTAACATTTCCTAAGTACTTCCCAAGTGCTGGCCATCATACTAAGTGCTTTACACATTTCACGGGAGAGGAAACTGAAGCTCAGGGAGGGTTAAGTAACTTCCTGAAAACCACAGGGCTGAAACTGGCAAGTTGAGATTCAAATCCATGTTTCCTGGCTTCCAAGGCCAGGGCTTTCACTTCTTGTGAATTGATCCTTCTGTTCTGGACCTAGTTTGTCTTCAGGGATTCCCAGTAACTGCATCACTGAACCCTGAAGCCCCCCAATCTTGGCTGTGCATACAAATCAGCTGGGAGGCTTGGTAAATGCAGATTCTGACTCAGAAGTTCTATTCTGGGGCCCGAGAGTCTGTATTTCTCACAGGTGCCCAGATGACAGTGATGCTGCTGGTCTGGGGACCACACTTTGTGCAGTGAGGGTCCAGACAGCAGGACATGGACTTTCTCCTTAGCGGGGCTTGACCCTAAGTGGCTGTGGCTACCTGTTTCCTTTTCCGTAAAACAAGAGGGAGCTAGAGGAGATAGAGGTTCGATGAGGTTCTTCCTTCTGGCTCTCAAAGTTCTTGATTCTGCACAGAATATAATTTTCTGCCACTCTCCACACCTTTGTACTTATCTGACAAAAGAATCATGCATCATTAAATGCGTCTACTTTGATATCAGGGAGAAGATCAATTTGTTCAAACCCCTCACTTTACAAATGAGAAAACAGAAGTGAAGCGACTTGCCCAGGTCACAGGGCTGGGGCGCGGGAGAGCTTGTGATCCGATGCTGTTGCTTCTCAGACTTGCCTGTGCCTCCAGGGATCTGGGTACAAGGCAGAGTCTAGTTCTGGGGCTTGTGCTTTGTGACCCAGCTCTCAGGTGAGGCCAACACGGGGCACAGATCCAGTGCTTCTCACAGTATCGCTCTCCTCTCCAGCCGCATGACTGGGGGGGCAAGACGGCTCAGCTGGGGCTGGAAATGGAGACCAGGTCTCTAAGCCCTTGCAGTCACAAGAGACAGGAAGTGCACGGTGAGACAGGAAGGAATGAGCCAAGTGACCCGAATTTAGGAGGACCACCACTGCAGGAGGGCTGAGGTTCGGGGAGGGTCTGAAGTTCAGGGGAAGTGGTTAGAGTCCCAGCGAGGGCTGAGAACACAGCAAGAGCAGAGCCACTTCCGGCTCTGCAGCACGGCTTTCCTGGCGTTTCTCTAACACAGGGGCCAACCCCTTGGAGGTGGTCCCGGTCTGTAGTTGGGCACAGACCTGGGTGGTAGCACTGGGGCAGTGTGCAGTGTTCAGGGGTAGCCCTCAGGCAACAGCCTGACCTGAGGCCCTGGGGTTCATCCCATGCATCTATGAGAACACTGACCTCAATTAATTAGTCTTTAGTAAATGTCCCCTGTGTGCGTAGTGCTGTGCTAGGTGGTCTGGCAGAGAAAATGAAGTATACAATATGGTTTCCACCCTCAAGCGGTTTGTCATCTAACTAGGGGAATCAACAGAAAAGTCAAGAATTCAAGAGTTCCAGAGAATCCTCAACTCTGCAGTGAGGACTGGATATGCAGTGGAGAATCTCAGAAGGAAAAAGAAAAAATGGGTGTGAGTCTGAGGGAGTCAGAAAAGGCTTCTTGAAGAAGTGATACCTAAGCTGGGGCCTTAGTGTAAGTGGTGTTGGTAGTGTTCATTTGCTCAGTCGTGTCCGACTCTTTGCAACCCCATGGACTACAGCACACCAGCCTTCCCTGTCCTTCACCATCTCCTGGAGTTTGCTCAAACTCATGTCCATTGAGTCAGTGATGCTATCCAGAGGTGTGACCTATTATCAAATGGCCCCAGTTCTTCCCCCTTCCTGTATCCTCAGCTTTTGTTATGTAACTTTGTAGCTCTCCCCACTTCCCTGACCATTTGCAAGTCAGCCATGTGACTTGCATTGGACAGGGGGGTGTTAGAAAACTCGACGAAACAGGGGTCTGAAAATTGGCTTTCATAATTCTGCTTGCCTTTTACACGCTCAGGCATCACCAGGCAGATATGCCCAGGCTGGCCTGCTGGAGACTGAGAGACCAGCAGGGCAAAGCCATTGCACCCCAGTGGTCCCAGCTAAGAAGCAGGCAGACCCCAGTCTTAGGAGCCAGCTGAGTCAAGGTCAGCAGAGCCACCTAGTCAACCACCCCAGTTGTGCAAGCACTAAGAGCTTCTTGTTACCTGACACTGAAGTTCTGTGACTGTTTTCATGCTGCATTATTATGAAAATGGGTAAATGATGTAATAGGCAGAGGTTGGAAGAATGGAGTACTCAAAGTGGCTCCTGTGGAAACTCCTTTAGAAAACTAGCTTGGTGTGATGATAATAGTTGCGACTTAGAACAAGGCTCCCTTGGTTAAACATGTTTGGGAAACACTGAGTAACCTAAAATAACAGGTTTCTTAATATAGGACTTCCTGGGACCTTGACTATGAAATTGTACATTGTAAATCTCCAGCAGCAACATTTTTTGAACATTATGTGAAATGCCTCATGGGACAGATGTGCCCCGGACACATTTTGGGACATGCCGGTCTCAGCAAATCATGTGCCATTCCATCACTAGCGGGGATAGCATCTTTCTGTTTCAGTGCTGTATCCCTGGGGACTAGACCAGTGCTTACCAGGTCATGGGCACTCAGTAGATAGAGAGAAGGGGAGGGGAGGAGGGCAGGAAGATGTGGGGTTTCTTACCCCTGCTCTCCCTTTTGTGCTGTGCCTCTACTTTGTCTACCTGGTGAGCCCCAACTGTGCATCAAAGCTCAGGGTACAAGTCCTCGATTCCCTGAGGATTTGTCTGAGGCCCTCAAGCAAAGTTGGGTGATTCATTCACCATTATAAGCACTTAAGTATGACTGCTATGTCCCTCTCCCCCATGATGCTGGAAGCTGGGCGGCTAACTTCATCCTGCCCCCTACACTGAGTCAGTCACACTGTAGATGCCTAATGAGTAGGTGCTGGGAGGAAGCAAGGGGGAGAAGGAGGGAGGGAAGGAGGGAGAAAGGAAAGAGGGATTGAACAGCAGAAAAAGAGAGGGAGGGAGTAAGAGAGAGAGGGAATAAGAGAGGGAGAGAAGGAGGTAGAAATTAATATCCTGGGGTAATTTTGTAACAGCAAATGGTTAGAGATGAGAAGATTGGAGAGATTTCCTGCGGGCAGGTGGTGGAGAGACATGAATATCAGTAAACGAGTTCAGTCTTTATCCTCTAAGTTGTGAGGCACCACTGATTAATATTTTAAGCAAGAAAGTAGCATTAGATAAGCTTTCTCAGGAAATTGGTTTTTTTCCAAAAGGTAAAACACTATTAGACCATGTATTCCAAGGTAACCCAAATATGATTTAAGTCATTTGCTTAATAGAGAAAAGACTGTAGCCAAAGAGAAAAAGAAATTTTGTTCAAGTCCCTCAACCTTTGTAAACTAATACAGAGACCGCTACTGAATGGAGATGCTGCACTCAGCTGGGGTCTGGTGACCAGCAGTCATCACCCATGAGGCTGAGCCATGTGTTTACACATTAAATATTGATTCAAATCTGCCCTGTGTTGATAAAGGAAGGCAGGAGTCCCAAGAAGAGTCACCTGCACTCAGAGTGGAATTAAATATTTTCCTCTTCTGAAAGCCAAGAACAGCACAAATAAGCATTTAATCAAAATTTGTTTATCATCAACCCTCATGCATGGAACATAAAGAGCTTGTCAAATTTATGGGTTCCATTTTCTACCCTTTAAACTCTCAAGCGCATTCTGGCAGTTTCTTCATGGCTAACATGCCTGCCAAAGTTGAAGGAATGCCTTGTATTTTTCTGAAAGCTATCCAGAATCACAGGTACGTTAAATGCTCTATACTAAGGAGGAGAAAATCAGAACATAACCACTGTGCCTGCTTCGTACACTTGTCGCTGCTGCTGCTGCTAAGTCGCTTCAGTCGTGTCCAACTCTGTGCAACCCCATAGACAGCAGCCCACCAGGCTTCCCATCCCTGGGATTCTCCAGACAAGAACACTGGAGTGGGCTGCCATTTCCTTTTCCAATGCATGAAAGTGAAAAGAGAAAAGTGAAAGTGATGTCCCTCAGTTGTGTCCGACTCTTATCGACCCCATGGACGGCAGCCCACCAGGCTCCTCCATCCATGGGATTTTCCAGGCAAGAGTACTGGAGTGGGGTGCCATTGCCTTCTCTGTCGTACACTTGTAGTCCTTACTAATTCAAAGCTGACTGAGATCCTTAAACAAGCTAAATCTTATTTGTATTGACATTTAATAAGAGGTGAAAACTCAATTCTGCCCAAATCTAAACAAGCCAAAAGAATTACAGAAGTTGGAGAATTGTCCAGAAGTTTCCAAAAATTTAAGAAACAGTGTGTGTGTGCATGCGTGCATGCATGCACACGCACACGCATATTAGAGTAGGGAGGCAGAGAAGGAAATGATGGATAGGAAGAATCTCTGTTGCAGTCAATATATGGAGGTGTGACATTTAAGCATATCCAGGAGGGGATGAGGTTAGGTAATGGATGTGATTAGCATTCACAAATGGAGAGGGCAATGGCATCCCACTCCAGTACTCCTGCCTGGAAAATCCCATGGATGGAGGAGCCTAGTAGGATGCAGTCCATGGGGTCGCTAGAGTTGGACACAACTGAGTGACTTCACTTTCACTTTTCACTTTCATGCATTGGAGAAGGAAACGGCAACCCACTCCAGTGTTTTTGCCTGGAGAATCCCAGGGATGGGGCAGCCTGGTGGGCTGCCGTCTATGGGGTCACACAGAGTCGGACACGACTGAGGTGATGCAGCAGCAGCAGCAGCAGCATTCACAAAAATAATCTATATAGACCCTATGAAATTGTGACTGAAAATATTTGAGGATACATCCATCCCACCAAAATATTTTGAGAAGGATCTCAAGGAAAATGACTAGAACTTTTAAAAGCTGATTGGATTGCTCTTGAGTCACCCCCGCACAGCCTTCTTGCGGCGAGTGAGCCCGAGGCAGCCATTGCCCACTTGGTGTTCTATAGTACCTGTGATTCTTATCCTTGAAGATGCCTGAGGATGTGCACCATGGAGAGGAGGAGGTGGAGACATTTGCCTTCCAGGCAGAAATTGCCCAACTCATGTCTCTTATTATCAACACCTTCTATTCAAACAAGGAAATTTTTCTTCTGGAGTTGATCTGTAATGCTTCTGATGCCTTGGACAAGATTTGCTATGAGAGCGTGACAGACCCTTCCAAATTGGACAGTGGTAAAGAGCTGAAAATTGACATCATCCCAAACCCCCAGGAGCGTACTCTGACTCTGATAGACACAGGCATTGGCATGACCAAAGCTGATCTTGTAAATAATTTGGGAACCATTGCCAAGTCTGGCACTAAAGCATTTATGGAGGCTCTTCAGGTTGGTGCAGACATCTCCGTGACTGGGTAATTTGGTGTGGGCTTCTACTCTGCCTACCTAGTGGCAGAGAAAGTGGTTGTGATCACAAAGCATAATGATGATGAACGGTATGCTTAGGAGTCTTCTGCTGGAGGTTCCTTCACTGTCCGTGCTGACCATGGTGAGCCTATTGGCTGCGGTACCAAAGTGATTCTCCACCTGAAGGAAGACCAGACAGAGTACTTGGAAAAGAGGCGGGTCAAAGAAGTGGTGAAGAATCACTCTCAGTTCATAGGCTATCCCATCACACTTTATCTGGAGAAAGAACATGAGAAGGAAATTAGTGATGATGAGGCTGAAGAAGAGAAAGGTGAGAAAGAAGAGGAAGATAAAGATGATGAAGAGAAGCCTAAATTTGAAGATGTGGGCTCAGACGAGGAGGATGATGAAGAGAAGCCTAAATTTGAAGATGTGGGCTCAGACGAGGAGGATGATAGTGGCAAAGATAAGAAAAAGAAGACAAAGAAGATAAAGGAGACGTACATTGATCAGGAAGAACTGAACAAGACCAAGCCCATTTGGACCAGGAACCCTGATGACATCACCCAGGAGAAATATGGAGAGTTCTACAAGAGTCTTACCAATGACTGGGAAGATCACTTGGCAGTGAAGCACTTCTCTGTAGAAGGTCAACTGGAATTCAGAGCACTGCTGTTCATCCCCCGTCGGGCTCCTTTTGACCTCTTCGAGAACAAAAAGAAAAAGAACAACATCAAACTGTATGTCCACCGTGTGTTCATCATAGACAGCTGTGATGAGTTGATTCTGGAATATCTCAACTTCATCTGTGGGGTGGTTGACTCTGAAGACCTTCCTCTGAACATCTCCCAAGAAATGCTCCAGCAGAGCAAAATTTTGAAGGTTATTCGTAAGAACATTGTTAAGAAGTGCCTTGAGTTCTTCTCTGAGCTAGCAGAAGACAAGGAGAACTATAAGAAATTCTACGAGGCATTCTCTAAAAACCTGAAGCTTGGAATCCATGAGGACTCCACTAACCGGCAATGCCTTTCTGAGCTGCTGCGCTATCACACGTCCCAGTCTGGAGACGAGATGACTTCTCTCTCAGAATACGTGTCTCGCTTGAAGGAGACCCAGAAGTCCATCTATTACATCACTGGTGAGAGCAAAGAGCAGGTTGCCAACTCTGCATTTGTGAAGCGTGTGCGGAAGCGAGGCTTTGAGGTGGTGTACATGATGGAGCCCATCGATGAGTACTGTGTACAGCAGCTCAAGGAGTTTGATGGGAAGAGTCTGGTCTCTGTGACCAAGGAGGGCCTGGAGCTGCCTGAGGACGAGGAGGAGAAGAAGAAGATGGAGGAGAGCAAGGCAAAGTTTGAGAACCTCTGCAAACTCATGAAGGAGATCTTGGATAAGAAGGTGGAGAAGGTGACGATCTCCAATAGGCTCGTGTTGTCACCCTGCTGCACTGTGACCAGCACCTACGGCTGGACCGCCAACATGGAGCGCATCATGAAAGCCCAGACGCTTCAGGACAACTCGACCATGGGCTACATGATGGCCAAAAAGCACCTGGAGATCAACCCTGACCACCCCATCGTGGAGACCCTGCGGCAGAAGGCAGAGGCAGACAAAAACGACAAGGCTGTCAAGGACCTGGTGGTGCTGCTGTTCAAACTGCACTGCTCTCCTCTGGCTTCTCGCTTGAGGATCCCTAGACACACTCCAATTGCATCTACCGCATGATAAAGCTTGGCCTGGGCACTGATGAAGATGAGGTGATGCAGAGGAGCCCAGCACTGCTGTTCCTGATGAGATTCCCCACCTTGAGGGTGACGAGGACGCCTCTTGCATGGAAGAAGTAGATTAGGAGTTTCTACCTGCAGACTGCTCCCTCTGTATAGCGTCCCCATGGCTCCTGCAGCAGCAGCAGACCCGGTGGCCCTGGCCCATGCGGTTCCCTCTGCTGATGTCTAGTGGTTTTATTTCTGTCCTTCTAAGGCAGAATACATGGGCCTCAAGCCCTATCCCTCTCCATGTTTGACTTGGGGGTTGAATGTTGTGTGTGGTGTTTTTTTTTTTTGTTTGTTTGTTTATTTTGTTCTGAAATTAAAGTATTAAAAATAAAGAAGATGCAGGTTTTTTACACAGTTTAAAAAAAAGTTGATTGGATTAAATTCTGATTTTTTTTTTAAAAAAAGATTTTAACAACCTCTCCCCCCAAAAAAGGATGCTCTGATTAAAAGCTAGAAAACAAAGACTTGGAAAGTGAGAATTCGTCAGCATCTCAACAACCATCCAAGAGTAAGGAACTCTGAACAGCCAAAATGGGCATCCACCCTACTCAACAAAGACATAATCTTTTTGGTCAGCTCAGCTGTTAGGTTTCCTATTGTGAATTTACTTTGCATTTATGCACTAGTCTCTGTGAGAATGACTAGCAGAAGCCAACCCCCCCCCCCCACAACTCCCACCCCACCAAAGTTGGTTAGCTTCAGTCATTCTAACACAATCAGTTTTCTGGACCTGCAATGTTGAGGTCTCAGTGTATAGGTTCCTGAGGTTCTTGCCATCCTACTGAATCCTGGCCTGGGTGGCCAGCTATCTTTCCTTGATGACATCTCCATCTCCTCTGTCAAAATGTAGCAGTGGCCTGAATTGGGTGAACTCATTTCAGGTACCTGTGGAAAGGTGGAGCCTTTTTTCCAAAAGATATAAGAATATCATGAAAATAGACACTTGATGAACTCGTCAAGTATCAGTCAGTTGCAAGTGAAGTAACCCCAACTCAGATTAGCTTAGGTAACAAAGAGAAACTCAGAATGGCTTAAAAACTTAAATATAAGATGTGATACCATAAAACTCCTAGAAGAAAACAGGTAAAACATTCTGACATAAATCATAACAGTATTTTCTTAAATCAGGCTCCCAAGGCAAAAGAAATAAAAAATAATAATAAAGAAATGGGGCCTATTCAAATGTATAAGCTTTTGTACCGCAAAGGAAATGATAAACCCAATGAAAACACAACCTACAGAATGGGAGGAAATATTTGCAAACTATGAGACAGACAAAGGCTTAATAAACTAAATATACAAACAGCTCATACAGCTCAATACCAAAGGAAAAAAAACAACAGCAACCCAATCAA
This sequence comes from Bos javanicus, assembly GCF_032452875.1. Lineage (NCBI taxonomy): Eukaryota > Metazoa > Chordata > Mammalia > Artiodactyla > Bovidae > Bos > Bos javanicus. The sequence continues at coordinate 129,696,028 of NC_083897.1, forward strand.
AAAAGAGTAGAAGACCTAAATAGATATTTCTCCAAAGAAGACAATCCAACTCCTGGGCATATATCTGGAGAAAACCATGGTTGGAAAAGACACGTGCACCTCAATGTTCATAGCAGCACTATTTACAATAGCCACAACATGGAAACAGCCTAAATGTCCATCAACAGATGAACCGATAAAGATGCCGTGCATATATACAATGGAATATTACTCAACCATAAAAAGAATGAAATATTGCAGCAACGTAGATAGACCTAGAGATGATCATACTAAGTGAAGTAAGTCAGAAAGAGGAAGACAAACACCATATGATCTCACTTATATATTGAAGCTAAAAATAATACAAATGAATCTATATACAAAACAGAAAGAGGCTCACAAACAGAAAATAAATTTATGATTAGGGGAGGGAGGTTAGAGGGGAAAGGGAGGGATAAAGTGGGAGTTTGGGATTAACAGATATACACTGCTATATACTAATTAGATAAACAACAAAGACCTACCATATAGCACAGGGAACTATATTCAATATATCTTATAATAACCTATAATGGAAAAGAATCTGCAGAAGAATATGTGTGTGTGTATATCTGAATCACTTTGCTGTATGCCTGAAATGAACACAACATTGTAAATCAACTATACTTTAATTAAAAAATAGCTTAGATAGACAAACCAAAAAATTATTTACTCTCATATCTGAGGTTCAGAAGGAAAGCTTCAGCTTCAAGCATACCTGGATCCAGGAGCCCAGTAATGTAACCAGAAATTCATCCCTTTCTATCCATCTCTCAGTTCTGTCTTCCTTTTATTGACTTTCAGTCTCAGGTATGCTTTTATTGCTGGGTGGCAGATATATCCATTAGAAGTTCAAAACTTACTTACCCTTCTATCTAGCAATCACTGCAAAAAGCAGTTGCCTCTTTACAAGTTGTCTTAGCAAAAATTCCTGGGAAAGCTCTAGTTGGTCCATCAAGACTTACAGATCCTCCTTTGAACAGTCACTACTAGGAAGTTTTGTGCTAAATTGTCAATGTGACAATTCTCAAAATGTTTCAGTATGAACAGTGTGAAATATGTGTTTAAATCAAGTTGAATCTCCACCCAAGGGGTGGTTAGTATTTGAAATCTTCTAATCAGGAATCAACACCCCAGGAGTGATTAGCTAGAAGTGCACTCTAATCAGTAATCAACACCTTTCTAATGTCCCAATAGTAAAAAGATAGCCCACTCAAATTAAGATAATTCAAGCAGGGTTTAATAAGCATATGGTTTACAAAAGTGTAGATAGGGTGTCAAGAAATCTCAAAGGATAGTACAGTACTTAGGAGCTAGTAACAGTGAGGCTATTACCACCCTAGGCCCAAAGAGATGAAAGGAAGGAGCAGTTTTGAGAACCTAAAGGAGACAGTCATGTAGAGGTTGCCCCACTGAAGGAATTGTGGCCTTCAAGATGCATCACAGACAACTTAAGGAGACCCTGCGGAGATAGAGTTGGGGGAATTAATACGGTAACCACTCTCTTCCCTCTCGCCAATCACCTGCTGGCCTCACCTTTGGCCAAACTCAGTTGGAAGCCAGAAAGTATGTATGGGAGCCCATTGATACAGTTCATGTAGGCCAGACAGCAGAGAGAGGAAGGGTGGAGAGTACGATCTGGACAGGCCAATAGAAAATATTCAGCAAAAGATGTGATGATACAGCACTCAAAACCTAAACATGGGATGTTTCCTAATGAGCAGAAAGAATGTTAGAGAAATGTTATTGATGAGATGTATAATAATCAAAGTAGCATATGGTTTGAAAAGCTATAGCGGTTGCACCGCTATTGTGTGAGAATCTGGTAGGACCGGCAGCCTAATGCCATAGGCGACCCTTGGGTGTAGAACCTCACCTCTCTGTGCTGCTCCCTTCAAGAACACTATCACAAGCCCACATACACGGCTGACCTGTCCTGCTGTCAGAGCACTGTGTCATCCACAAAGGGCTCCCATGCAAGGTGCTGTTCTCAGTGTCTAGGAAAGAATGGAACTTCCCTGAACTACAGAGCAGACAATGGTATGCTTGGGGCTGCTCACCAAAAAATGTGCATTCTATAGTACTTAGTCTAAGACTTGGTTTCATTGGATAGTTAGGTTAAGGAGGAAGGGCACCAATTGCTTCCTTTCACCAATTGCTAACCACCACAGGCTCCCAAAACTTCCCAAGGAGTCCAACATCTGCTGACCAGCAAGACTGGATCATGTGCCCAACCCTTAGCAAGGAGGAGGGGTCATTTCCACAAAGTTTATCCAGGATGTATTTTCCATAAGCAAAATAAATTCTGCTACAAGAAGAAGGTTAGGGAAGGAAGGACAGTTTATTAGGTGGACAGTTAACTATAACTACCCCAGCTTGCTACACTTTCCACTTGTGGATTTAACATTTATGGTTCCTGAGTCATGTTTTTTTTTTTTTTAATATTTATTTATTTACTTATTTGGCTGCTTCAGGTCTTAGTTGCAGCACATGAGGTCTTCATTGTGGCATGTGGGGTCCTTTAGTTCTGACAATCAGGCTTAGTTGCCTCCTTGTGGCATGTGGGATCTTAGTTCCCTGACCAGGGATGGAACTCCCATCCCCCACATTGGAAGGCAGATCCTCAACCACTGGCCCACCAGGGAAGTCCCATTGAGTCATCTTGAATACCATAACATTCATAAAAATTGAATTGCCCATGTATTAATACAAAGCCAGGGAAATGGTGCTTAGCTAGTGCATGAGCCTAGCTGACCATGTGTCAACCACATCTCAGAATGGTTTTGTTCTCTCCTACATCTACACAGCTTTAATAAGAGGCAAACTTTGTTCCTTGGGGAAAACGTCCCTCAGGTGATGGCAACGATTGATGTTGACTCTGAAGTAAAGAAGTGACTGAATCTTTTCTAAAAACTAGAACCACATTATATTCAAAAATCATCATAAGCCTGAAGGGACTACTCAGATATTTTCATCTTAGCTGATTGCATGTTATGAGTTTAAATGTCATAAAGTCTTCAAGAGCACCTGAGACACACACTATATGAATGATGTGGATTTACTATACAAAAAAAGTCTGCATAACCCTTTCAGTTATCTATTCTTACATAACAAACTACCCCAAAACTCAGTGTCTCAAAGCAACACACACTTTATTTATTGACAGTTCCACAATCTGGGTTGGAGTCAGCTAGGCCGTTCTGCTAGTCTTACCAGCACTCACTCATGAGCCTGGATTCACCTGGTGTGTTGGCCAAAAGCTAGGCTCAGCTAGGACATTAGAATGCTTGGATCTCCCTCTCTCCATAAAATTCTCAAGTCCTCTCTCTCTCTATGTATTCTCTTCAGTTCAGAGAACTTCCCATATGGCAGGCAGACTTCCTGTATGGCAGCTCAGAGCTCCCAAGAGTACAAATGCAGGAACTACCATGTCTTCCTATGGCTTAGGCACCGAACACACTCTGTTAATTAAAGTGAGTCACAGTGCCAGCCCAGATTCAAGGGACAGGAACTCCACAAGGGCAGGAATATAGGGAAACATGGTTCATGGGGGCTGTGGTTATAACAGACCACCACAGCTCCCCTATACTCCAGTTGTAGGTGCATTAGTCTAGTCTTTCACTGAATAAATCCAGATGCATCCTCATTTTGTAGATAATGAAGTGAGGCTTGTAGAGATTAAGAAACTATCCCAAAGTTGCCCTGTTAGATTTGAATCCAAAGACAGTGCTCAATCCACTAACCATAGGATGTCATACTAGCTTTGGAACATACAATTAAGTTCAGTTCCTGGAAATGTATTCATTGGGTGTTTCCGTCGGGTGTTTCCTGGTAGATTTCAAAACAAAGACACCCTTTCATCTTCCATTCTCTCCTGTTTAACCTCAACCCCAATATTATCATCCCCTACTCCAGGACTTCCGGCCACTCAGATTCCAGAGCTCATTTCTCTATCTGCTTTTCTCCAGGCACAAAATTAATCACTCACTGTCACACGCAAAACAGCACCCACTCAACAGTTAAGTGTGTGTGTTAGTCACTCAGTCGTGTCAGACTCTCTGTGACTCCAATAGCCTGCCAGGTTCCTCGGTCCATGGGATTTCCCAGGCAAGAATACTGGAGTGGGTTGCCACGCCCTTCTCCAGGAAATCTTCCTGACCCAGGGATCAAACCCGGGTCTCCGGCATTACAGGCAGATTCTTTACTGTCTAAGCCACCTGGGAAGGCCAAGACTGAACTCAAATGCAAGTACACTGAAGTTTCCCTTGTCCCTGATTCCCCACCCCTCCATCCTCCATAGCCTAAGGTAAAGGCTCTCCATACTATTCAAAAGTGCTGTCATGCTGCCAACCCCTCCCGCTCCTATCAGCTTTCAGCCAAGGTGGTATCATTAAGGAGGTTTTGAGGCTGTGGACTCTGGGCCAATGAGCTGAGGTTGATAAGCCTAGACTGGTGGTCTCAGAAGGTCTCCTCAGAGGAGAGGGTATCTCAGGGTATAGTCAAGGACCCATGAGTAAGAGAGCCACCAGGGCAGGACTACTTTATTATTATTATTAATTGATATTTTCAAAGATGCAGAGACAGTTTATTGATAAATAACTGTTAAAGCATATTGACATGAAAATTTGACTCTGACAGCTTTTCATAACAGCCTGCTGCCAAGCAAGTGCACTGAATATCCAATTTCATGTTTTCCCCACCATGGTCTCCACAATGGTGATTTGGAGAAGAGACTGAACCAAGAGTAAGAAGGAGAAGAGAAGGCCTACATGAGTCACCCTTGAGCCCACTGTTCCCCAGATTTCAGGTTCTCCCCTCTTGCAGTAATCTCTCCTGTACCCCAGGAGTTTACTTTCCTCCTTATGACAGTACCCTGGTGGCTCAGATAGTAAAGAATCCACCTGAAATGCAGAAGACCTGGGTTCTATCTCTGGGTTGGGAAGATCCCCTGGAGAAGGGAATGGCTACCCACTCCAGTATTCTTGCCTGGAAAATCCTATGGACAGAGGAGCCTGGTGGGCTACCATCCATGGGGTCACAGAGTAGGACATGACTGAGTGATTAACATTTTCACTATGACAGTACCACACTCCCTGGGTTTATGCTACAACCCAGGCTGGTACAGGGACCCAAGGTGGGAAGGGGAAACATAGAGGCCTTGCCCTTGCCGCTAGAGGGTTGATGAATGAGGGACAATGAAACCCCCTATGTTTATATGTCTGAGCCCAGCCTCAGCTTTAAGTGGGTGCCATTTTGTGTGTACATGCAAAACAGTTTAAAGATGTGAAGAAATTGTCAGCCTGAATTTTCCAAGATGTATAATCTGTATTAGCGTGAGAAGAGAAAAGCACAGAAATTGATTTAACTCTGTAAATATAATACTAATTATATCCTTTATGTGATCTATTTACTGTTTAAGCTAAATCACCACTTGGCACAATAGCAATTATGGGTATATCATTAAAATGTGTCCTGTTGGTATGGTTTCAAGTTATATTTGATTCTGATAATAATCCATGAGACTTATTTTATGAGCAATATATGAAAATTAATCTTTTTACTTTATAATTATATCATGAATTTTCCATCTTTGTAATTTGCTGCTCAGAAAATGTGGTCATGGCTGAAACAACTGAAGAAAATGTTAACTGTTACTCAAATCACATATTGCTTTTTCTCCATTTAATTGTTTCTAAAAATTCTATGATTTTCCATTTAAAGAAGTCAGCGATCCTTGGCTGTGGCACCATGAAATGTCTGTTCCTTCTTTCAGACATTTAATAGGCAGTATTTCTTTTCTGTTATGCTTAGTACATCTAACATCTTGTATTTCTTAGACCAGGGCCATAAAAGGAAAATGTAGTAGCATATTCTACCTTTACCTTTTATCTATATATACTTTTTAAAATTTATCTGAGCTTTAGTGCTGAACACTGAGGAGGCAATATATGAGAACAAGTTACCAAGGTGTCAGAGTTCCAGCTCCACAGTGATTATTTTTTTTCTCAGCTCTGCTGGACAAGGGCTATATGTTACAAGATGCTAAGGGCCACGAGATGATAGGGTGACTGGGTGAGATCTCCGTGACAAGCAGGCAAGCATATCCAAATTGGGACAGAGATTGAGTAGGTAGATTTACCCTCCCATTTGCTTCTGCTAAGGCACCCCCTGAAAATTGATCTGAGGAAATTGTTGAGTCACAAGTTTTCAGGGTTTGGAGACCGATAGGAGTTAGAAGTAGATGAGGGCGATAGTTCTTCTCTCCAACAATCTCACTATCAGGTGCTGCTGCTGCTGCTAAGTCGCTTCAGTCGTGTCCGACTCTGTGCGACCCCATAAATGGCAGCCCACCAGGCTCCCCGTCCCTGGGATTCTCCAGGCAAGAACACTGGAGTGGGTTGCCATTTCCTTATCCAATGCGTGAAAGTGAAAAGTGAAAGTGAAGTCGCTCAGTCGCGTCCGACTCTTTCGCGACCCCACGGACTGCAGCCCACCAGGCTCCTCCGTCCATGGGATTTTCTAGGCAAGAGTACTGGAGTAGGGTGCCATTGCCTTAAACCAAGTGTCAGCTCAAATTCAGGCACTCATACAAGCGTTCATAGCAAGGAGACAGCTTAACCGCCACACAATCTGTACTGAAAGTGCAATGATGTCCCATCCTGGTGACCCTTTGGCCGCTCCTACTGCACCTTGCATTGGAAGCTTCACATGAGATCTATGTGCAATACTAGGACTGTTGAATTTACCAAAACCTCTAGCCAGAATCAGGTAACCAAATCCCCCCCAAAATGGGGAAACAAGGGACCAGTCTAGAATCCTAATCCTCAAGTGCCATTCTAAAGGGATGTGGGCTATTGGCATCACCACATTCTTATGCCCCTAGGATGCAAAACTAGGACTTTCTGAACAATATTTCTAGCTACTGCACACTGCTTAAATACCTTTTATTTCATCAATGAGAAATTATTTCTAACATCCCATTAGGCTAATTAACAAAGCCTGTGATATTGATCTGAGATAAAGATATTCAAGGGCTTATAGCAGTTGCTTTGGGAATGTTGATTTCTGATTAGAGTCTTTCAAGGGAGAATAATCCCTAGAATGAATATCTTCAATTAGAGGACTTCAAATGTGAACAACTGCCCCTAGGGTATAGATTAAAATTAAGAGGCATAAATATCTATCACATTGTCTTTCCTGACATTTAATAAAGTAAATTACACCACAGCAACCATATGCTATAAGATATGATGTTATTATGGCAATGATTATAATAAAAGATGAATTTCAATATTTTGTTTGCTTTACATGTATAAGCTTTTGTCCAAATGAATACCTTTGAGCTAAGCTTAAAAATCACTTTTGCTAGAATGGCCATATGATCCAGCAGTTCACCTTCAAGGTATAAACTCAAAAGAATTGAAAGCGGAAAGCAGAGTCTCAGAGATATTTGTAGACCCGTGTTCATAGCAGCATTATTTACAACAGCTAAAACGTGGAAGCAACCCAAGTGTCCATGGAGAGATGAATGGATAAAGAAAATATGGTATATACATACAACAAAGTATTATTCAGACTTTAAAAAAAAAAAAAGGAGATCAGTCCTGGGTGTTCTTTGGAAGGAATGATGCTAAAGCTGAAACTCCAGTACTTTGGCCACCTCATGCGAAGAGTTGACACATTGGAAAAGACTCTGATGCTGGGAGGGATTGGGGGCAGGAGGAGAAGGGGACGACAGAGGATGAGATGGCTAGATGGCATCACCAACTCGATAGACGTGAGTCTGAGTGAACTCCGGGAGTTGGTGATGGACAGGGAGGCCTGGCGTGCTGCGATTCACGGGGTCGCAAAGAGTCAGACACGACTGAGCGACTGAACTGAACTGAACTGAACTGAAAAAAAATGGAATTCTGACATGTGCTATAATGTACATGAATCTTGAGGACATTAAGCTAAGCAAAATAAGCCAGTCACAAAAAGACAAATACTGTATGGTTCCACTTATATGAGGTACCTGTGCTAAGTCGCTTCAGTCGTGTCCGACTCTGTGACCCCATGAACTGTAATCCACCAGGCTCCTCTGTCCATGGGATTCTCCAGGCAAAAATACTGGAATGGGTTGCCATTTCCTGCTCTAATATGAGGTGCCTAGAGTAGTCAAAATCATGAAGACAGAAAGTAGAATCGTAGTTGCCAGGGGTTAAGGGATTGGGAAAAGGGGCACTGGTGTTTTGTTTTGTTTTTTAATTGAAATGTAGCTGATTTACAGTGTTGTCTTAGTTTTAGGTATACAGCAAAGTGATTCTGTTATATATATATATATATATATATATATATATATATATATATATATATATACACACACATATATGTGTGTGTGTGTGTATGTGTGTGTGTGTGTGTGTGTGTGTGTGTATGGGCTTCCTCAGTGGCTCACTGGTAAAGAATCTGCCTGCAATGCAGGAACTACAGGAGACATAGGTTCAATCCCTGGGTTAGGAAGATCCCCTTGAGGAGCACATGGCAACCCACTACAGTATTCTTGCCTGGAGAATCGCATGGACAGAAAGAGGAACCTGATGGGCTCCAGTCCATAGGATGACAAAGAGTCAGACATGACTGAAGCAACTTAGCATGCATGCATATATATATATAATACATACTGATATATATATATATGTAAATAAATGTGCTTTCTCAGGTTCTTTTCCCATATGGGTTATTAAAAATATTGAGTATAGTTCCCTCTGCTATACAGTAGGTCCTTTGGTTATCTATTTTATATATAGTAGTGTATATGTGTTAATCCCAAACTCCCCACCCTTTCCCCTTTTGTAACCATAAGTTCGTTTTCTATGTCTGTGGGACTATTCTGTTTTGTATGTAAGTTCATTTGTTTCCACTTTTTCTATATTTCACATATAAGTGATGTCATAAGATATTTGTCTTTGACTGCTTCACTTGATATAACAATCCTTGGGCCCATCCATGTTGCTATAGATGGCATTCCTGCTTTCTTTTTAATATCTGAGTAACATTCCATTGTATATATGTACCACATCTTCTTTATCCATTCCTCTGACCATGGAAATTTAGGTTGCTTACTTGTCCTGGCTATTGTAAATAGTGCTACTAGGAATACTGGAGTGCGTGTATCTTTTCAAATCATGGTATTCTCTGGATATATGCCCAGAAGTGGGATTGTAGGATCATGTGTGGTGGCTCTATTTTTAGTTTTTTTAAAGAACCTCCATACTGTTCTCCATAGTGATTCTACCAATTTACATTCCCACTGACAGTATAGGAAGGTTCCTTTTTCTCCACACCCTCTCCAACATTTATTATTTGTAGACTTTTTAATGATGGCTATTCTGACCCGATGGGTCAGATGGTCAAGAATCTGCCTGGAAGACGGAAGACCAAGATTCGATCCCTGGGTCAGGAATATCGCCTGTAGAAAGAAATGGCAACCCACTCCAATATTCCTACCTGGGAAATTCCCATGGACAGAGGAGCCTGATGGGCTACAATCCATGGGGTTGCCAAGAGTTGGACATGACTGAGCATGACTAACACACAACACACACATTCTGACCACTGTGAGATGATACTTCATTGTGTTTTGCTTTGCATTTCTCTAATAATTAGTGCCATTGAGCATCTTTTCATGTGCTGGTTGATTACCTGTTTATCGTCTTTGGAGAAATGTCTATTGAGGTCTTCTGCCCATTTTTTAAAATTGGGTTGTTTGTTTTTTGGTATTGAGCTGTATGAGCTGTTTGTATATTTCGGAGATTAATAATCCCTTGTTGGTCACACTGTTTGCAAATATTTTCTCCCCTTCTGTAGTTTTGTCTTTTTGTTTTGTTTATGGTTGCCTTTGTTGTGTAAACGCCTTTAAGTTTAATTATTTCCCATTTCTTTATTTTTCATTTTATTTCATTTAATCTAGAAGGTAGAGACAAAAAGATATTGCTGTGATTTATGTCAGAGAGTGTCCTGCCTATGTTTTCCTCTAGGAGTTTTATAGTATCCATTTTACATTTAGGTCTTTAATCCATTTTGAGCTTATTTTTGTGTATAGTGTTAGAGAATGTTCTGATTTCATTCATTTACATGTAGCTCTCCAGTTTCCCAGCACTTAAAAGAGACTGCTCTTTCTCTGTTGTATATTCTTAGCTCCTTTGTCATAGATTAATTGACCACAGGTGCTTGGGTTTATTTCTGGGCTTTCTATCTTGTTGCATTGATCTATGTTTCTCCATTTTGTTTCTCAAGATTGTTTTGGCTCTTCGGGTTCTTTTGTGTTTCCATACAAATTGTAAAATTTTTATTATTCTAATTCTGTGAAAAATGCCATTGGTAGTTTGCTAGGGCCTGTTATGACCAACCTAAATAGCACATTGAAAAGCAGAGACATTACTTTGCCAACAACGGTCCATCTAGTCAAGGCTATGGTTTTTCCAGTGGTCATGTATGGATGTGAGAGTTGGACTGTGAAGAAGGCTGAGCGCCGAAGAATTGATGCTTTTGAACTGTGGTGTTGGAGAAGACTCTCTTGAGAGTCCCTCGGACTGCAAGGAGATCCAGCCAGTCAATTCTAAAGGAGATCAGCCCTGGGTGTTCTTTGGAAGGAATGATGCTAAAGCTGAGACTCCAGTACTTTGGCCATCTCATGCGAAGAGTTGACTCATTGGAAAAGACTGATGCTGGGAGGGATTGGGGGTAGGACGAAAAGGGGGCGACAGAGAATGATATGGCTGGATGGCATCACTAACTCAATGGACGTGAGTTTGAGTGAACTCCGGGAGATGGTGATGGACAGGGAGACTGCGATTCATGGGGTCACAAAGAGTCGGACACGACTGAGCGACTGAACTGAACTGACTGAACTGAGAGATTGCATTGACTCTGTAGATTGCTTTGGGTAGTATGGTCATTTTTACAATATTGATTCCTCCAATTCAAGAACACTAAATATCTTTCTGTTTATGTCATCTTCAGTTTGTTTCTCATCAACATCTTATAGATTTCAGAGTTCAGATATTTTGCCTCCTTAGGTAGGTTTATGATCTTAGTTTTGCAAGACAAAGAGTTCTGGAGCTGGATAGTGGTGATGATTGCACAACAGTATGAAAGTATTTAATGTCACTGAACTGTGTATTAATGGTAAATTTTATATTAGGTGTATTTTATCACTATAAATTTTTTAAAATCACATTTCCTGCTTTCTTGATATTTGGGTTCATCATGAGAAAAATATTTTCTGGGTTTCTGTCCCTCTATCATTACCCTGAAGCCTCAGGAAGAATCCACTTCCTGCTACAACAGGTATTATTCTAGCAACAATAAGAGTAAGGTGAGTTCAGAGGTGTATACGCAGCCCACTATGTTAAAATGAGAACTTGAGTGGCAAGGAGATGAGATGAGATCTGAGAGAGTAACAGGGGCCTGCACAAAGGCAAAACTACTTGGCTGGGGCAAGTAAGCTACCTAGGGAGTAAAATTTAAGGTGGTATTCACACTCAAATGCTAACTCTACATTTCCACAATCCTTGAGAGTGGGTGCCTTCTTAAATTTTGCACCCAAGTGCCTTTATTGCCTCCTCCTACTTCCAGTCCTGCACCTTGGGCCTTGTTTGCAAAGTAAGAATCTTAGATTACATCCTGATGGCTCGAAAGGAAACTTTGCCTTTTTTTTTTTTAAATGAGAATTTATTTATTTATTTATTTTTAAATTTTAATTGGAGGCTAGTTACTTTACAATATTGTGGTGGTTTTTGCCATACATTCACATGAATCAGCTATGAGTGTAAATGTGGTCCCCATCCTGAACCCCTCTCCCACCTCCCTCCCCATCCCATCCCTCAGGGTCATCCCAGTGCACCAGCACTAAGCACCCTGCCTCATGCATCGAACTTGGACTGGCGATCTGTTTCACATATGATAATATACATGTTTCAATGCTATTCTCTCAAATCATCCCACCCTCGCCTTCTCCCACAGAGTCCAACAGTCTGTTCTTTACATCTGTGTCTCTTTTGCTGTCTCGCATATAAGGTCATCGTTACCGTTTTTCTAAATTCCATATATATGCATTAATATACTGTATTGGTGTTTTTCTTTCTGACTTACTTCACTCTGTATAATAGGCTCCAGTTTCATTCACCTCATTAGGACTGATTCAAATGCATTCCTTTTAATAGCTGAGGAATATTCCATTGTGTATATGTACCACTGCTTTCTTATCCATTCGTCTGCTGATGGACATCTAGGTTGCTTCCATGTCCTGGCTATTGTAAACAGTGCTGTGATTAACATTGGGGTACACATGTCTCTTTCCCTTCTGGTTTCCTCAGTGTATATGCCCAGCAGTGGGATTGCTGGGTCATATGGCAGTTCTATTTCCAGTTTTTTAAGGAATCTCCACACTGTTCTCCACAGTGGCTGTACTAGTTTGCATTCCCACCAACAGTGTAAGAGGGTTCCTTTCTCTCCGCACTCTCTCCAGCATTTATCGTTTATAGACTTTTTGATAGCAGCCATTCTGACCAGTGTGAGATGGTACCTCATTGTGGTTTTGATTTGCATTTCTCTGATAATGAGTGATGCTGAGCATCTTTTCATGTGTTTGTTAGCCATTCGTTTGTCTTCTTTGGAGAAATGTCTGTTTAGTTCTTTGGCCCACTTTTTGATTGGGTTGCTTATTTTTCTGGAATTGAGCTGCAGGAGTTGCTTGTATATTTTTGAGAGTAATTCTTTGTCAGTTGCTTCGTTTGCTATTATTTTCTCCCATTCTGAAGTCTGTCTTTTCACCTTGCTTATAGTTTCCTTCATTGTGCAAAAGCTTTGACGTTTAATTAGGGCCCATTTGTTTATTTTTGCTTTTATTTCCATTACTCTGGGAGGCGGGTCGTAGAGAAGACTGCTGTGATTTATGTCAAACAGTGTTTTGCCTATGTTTTCCTCTAGGAGTTTTATAGTTTCTGGTCTTACATTTAGATCTTTAATCCATTTTGAGTTTATTTTTGTGTATGGTGTTAGAAAGTGTTCTAGTTTTATTCTTCTACAAGTAGTTGGCCAGTTTTCCCAGCACCACTTGTTAAAGAGATTGTCTTTTCTCCACTGCATATTCTTGCCTCCTTTGTCAAAGATAAGGTGTCCATAGGTGTGTGGATTTATCTCTGGGCTTTCTATTTTGTTCCATTGATCTATGTTTCTGTCTTTGTGCCAGTACCATATTGTCTTGATGACTGTTGCTTTGTAGTATAGCCTAAAATCAAGCAGGTTGATTTTTCCAGTTCCATTCTTCTTTCTCAAGATAAACTTTGAAATAACCTAAATAAAGGATTCAGGTTTTTGAAAGATAATACTTGCCATTGTGTAGAGAATTGATTGGAAGATTGTAAGACCCCTGGAGGCAGGGAGGTTAATCCAGACAAAAAAAATTATAAAGGCCTTATTTTGAGTCTTAGGGCTGGAGGACAATGGATGCAGAAAGAGCTATTAAGGAAGCAGGATTGAAAGCCTGGTGACTAATTCAGTATGGTGGTGATAAAAGACAGGAATGGTCAAAGATGACTCCTTTGCTCACTTGGACAACTTGATAACATGGCAGTACCATGCACTGAAAAGAGATAAAGGAGGTGAATAAATCGAGAGTGTACAGAGAGAGAAAATAGGATGCATGTGTCTGCATGCATGCTAAGTTGCTTTAGTCATGTCTGACTCTGCGATCCTTTGGACCGTAGCCCTCCAGGCTCCTCTCTCCGTGGGATTCTCAGCAAAAATACTGGAGTGTGTTGCCATGCCCTCCACCAGGGGATCTTCCTGACCCATGGATCAAACCCATGTCTCTTACATCTCCTGCATTGGCAGGTGGGTTATTTACCACTAGCACCACCTGGGAAGCCCTAGCTGAGAATCAGTGCTTTATATATTAATGGAGAGGAGGGATGGAGAGGGAGTTCACCTGCTGACTCACCCCGTCTCCTTTTCCAGTAGATCAAAGTTCAGTGCATGTGGCATTAACTTACCTGTTCTTCCCCGTTGCATTAACTGCCTGGGTAAACTAGACCCTACACCCACCAGTTGTATTTGAGTTAGGGAAGAATGAGAAAAGCCAGAGTCTAGGCCTCAGACTCCAGAAAGGGAACCACTTGGGCCCACACAGAGACTATTGCCATAACAACACAAGTCGCAGAGAGTCCAGGAGACAAGTGAGGTTGCGAAAGTCTGAGGAGGAGGTGGAGATGGGTCTGATGCACAATGAACTTGACCAAAAACCAGAGGGGAGTGGGGAGTGCATTCCCATCCTTAAGACCGTAGCATTTCCATCATGATTTCCTAGAAAACTCATGCTGGAAGGTATTCTAGCTATGCTGAAAGAAACACAACCTCTGGAGTGGGCACAATATATTAGTTGCCTACCCTAAATTCCTTCCACTGATGAGTGGTTTATATAATTAGGGAACAGGCCTCCTTACCTCCCCTCCTACACCCTCCCACCTCAGAATGGACGTCTGAAACTGTCTCTGTGATGACTTTGGCTACAGCTGGAAAGACTCAGTAAATCTTTGCCATTCTATATAAACAGGAAGCCAGGAAGGGAGAGGAGCACTGTAGAAACTTTCACAGAGAATTATGTGAAACAGTCCTGCCAGAACAATACAGCTGGGCAACATCTTGCCTTTCTTTTTCTTATGGAAACTCTGTTCAAAGCACAGAAACACACACACACACAAATCACAACCACAAATGCAATAGTGTGCGTGCGTGCGTGCACACACACACAACAAAATTTGCCAGTCTCGCTAGCAGGGGTAGTTCTGAAATATTGTTTTAAATTTATTTACTTTCGCTTCCCTGGTGGCTTAGCTGGTAAAGAATCCGCCTGCAATGTGGAAGACCTGGGTTCAATCCTTGGGTTGGGAAGATCCCCTGGAGAAGAGAAAGGTTACCCACTCCAGTATCCTGGTCTAGAGAATTCCGTGGACCGTATAGTCCACGGGGCTGCAAAGAGTCGGACACAACTGAACGACTTTCACTTCACTTCATTTACTTTTGATTACACTGGATTGTCCTTGCTGCATGCAAGATGTCTCTAACAGAGAAGAGAGGGGTCTACTCTTCATTGCAGTGCTCAGGCTTCTCATTGTGGTGGCTTCTCTTGCAGATCATGGGCTATTGGGCAGGCTTCAAAAGTTGCAGCTCCCAGGTTCTAGAGCTTGGGCTCAGTAATTGTAACTCACAGGCTTAGTTGCTCCATGGCATGTAGAATCTTCCTAGACCAGGGATTGAACCTGTGTTTCCTACATTGGCAGGCAGATTCTTATCCACCATACCACCAGGGAAGTCCTTGAAATCAAGTATAAACCCTAGCCGTACAAGCATCTTCTGTGCCACACTGGAGGAACTTGGGGTAACTGAAAAAAAAATGGCCAAAATATTCCTCAGAATGCAAACTAGGGTTTCTCTTGCCCAGCTGAGAAGAATCCCAGGAAGTGAGTTTGAGAAAGGGAAATTTGAGAGGTTATTTTTCAAGGGTGAAAACACAGTAGTTTCTCTTAAATATTCAACTGCAAATATTTCTTGAGATCCTTCTATAGTCAATAGTTCTGATAGACACCGGAAGACGGGTATCATGAAGTGTAGAAAGCAGTCCTCACCTCTGGGACAGAAAAAGCCCTTTTATTTACTTCTCCTTGGCCCTTAAATATAAAGTTCTCTTTATACTTTTATGTCCTCAGGGACGTGGTAGACAGGAGGTTTCACCCTTCACTCCTTTCCTGGAAAGACACGAAGAGAGACAAAAATCTAACATCCATTGATCTTCCATCAAGTGGTAGAAATGTCACTGACAAAAGTGGCATGTGACTTTCTGGAGACATCCTACCCATGGGAGGGGGGTAGGTTTCCTAGGGCTTGCTGTCTCTTCCCCATTATAAGCACACTGGGGTGGTGCAGGGGAATCTTCCTTGCTGTGCTGGAGAATCCTTCAGTTTTCTGCTTGCTCCCTCTTTGTTTGGGCAATTAATGGTGGAAATCGTAGAAAGATTGATGTAGGTCTTAGTACTAATGGGAGGACCCCTTTCTTGTTTCTGTTATCACCAAGTGAAAAACAGGCCATGACTAAGCCAATAATTCAAGGAGAGTGAGATTCATGTAGAACAGACATGACCTCAACCTACAGTTGGAGCTGCCCAGCTGAGCCCAGCTGATACTGGCAAACCTGTGCCAGCCAACCTGCAGACATGTGGAACCTAAATGCTGATTATTATTTGCCACTAAGATTTTGTAGCTAATTGGTACAGAAACTGGTGGTTCTAAGTAATTAAACAACCAGAGTCTGGTTCTAATTGAATCAATCCAAAAGCCGATAAAATTCAGACAAGTTATACTTCCCTTTTTTGTGTCTGTATATCCATCAAATGGGTATAACACTATTTCATGTCCCTTAGTAGGTTGTTGTGAAAATTCAATTTCTTAATGCATTCAGAGTTGTTATTCAGTAGCTCAGTCGTGTCCGACTCTTTATGACCCCAAGAACTGCAGCACACCAGGCTTCTCTGTCCTTCGACAATTCCCAGAGTTTGCTCAAACTCATGTCTGTTGAGTCAGCGATGCCTTCCAACCATCTCATCCTCTGTCATCCCCTTCTACTGCCTTCAATCTTTCCCAGCATCAGGGTCTTTTCCAATGAGTCAGTTCTTCACATCAGGTGGCCAAAATATTGGAGCTTCAACTTCAGCATCAGTCCTTCCAATGAATGTTCAGGATTGATTTCCTTTAGGACTGGCCGCATTCAGAGTGCATGAAGCAATACCTGGAACACGGTAAGCATTCAATAAATGTTTACCAGCATCATTTTATCTAGCAGTAAAGCTGGTGTTATATTTTTGAACAGGAATGCAAATGTTAGAGTCAACTTGCAAACTTCTATCAAAAACTCCTGCAGGGATTTTGATTAGTATTGCATTGAATCTATAGATCAAGTCAGAGAGAATTGCATTTTAGCTCTGAATTTTCCAGTCCATAAATATGACATATATCTCCATTTATTAGGTCTTTTAAAATTTCTTTCAGCAATGAAATCTTGTACATAGTCTGTTAGATTTATAATGAATATGTCCAATTTTTATATTTTAAATGGCATTTTTACTTCAATTTCCAGTTGTTGATAGCTAGTATATTGCACTGTATCTTGTAAACTTGCTAAATGCACTTTTAGTTTTAGTAACTTTTTGATAGATTGTTTTGAATTTTCTATGTAGATGAACATTTCATCCGTTCATAAAGCAGTTTTATTTCTTCCTATTCAATCTTTATACCTTTTTTTTCTTGATCTCTTACACTAGCCAGAACCTCCAGTACAATGTTGAATAGAAATGATCAGAGAAAATATACTTGCATTATTCTTGTTCTGAGGAAGAGACAGAGCATTCAGTCTTTCACCATTAAGTTTAGCTACAGAGGGAAGTCTCTTCAAAAAAACCTTTGTATGATAATGTTCTTCTTTTTAAAATATGTTAATATGGTAAATTACATTGATTGCATTGACAGATACAGCTTTGCATTCCTGGGGTAAACCCCATTTCTTCATTGTGCAATATCATTTTCATATGTTGTTGGATTAGGTGTGCTAATATCTCGTTAAAATTTTGCATCTATGTGAGGGATATTGGTCTGTGGCTTTCTTTTCTTATTATGTCTGTGTGTGGTTTTGGTACCAGGATAACACAAGCCTTATAAAATTAGTTGAGAAAATTTTGCTGCTCTTCTATTTGATTGAAGAGTTTGTATGGCAGTAGTAGTATTTTTTCTCTTGGTAGTGCTTGGTAGAATTCACCAGTAAAGTTTTTTTGGGGGGAATACATTTCACTATGAAAGAAATTAATAGCTATAAAGTTATCCTGAGTGTATCTTCTTGAATGAACTTTTGGTCATTTGTGCTTTTCAAGATTTTTTGATCTACTTTGTCAAATTTATTGGCATAAAGCTGTCCACAGTATTTCCTTATTTTCTGTTTAATATCTGTATGATTTTTAGTGATGTCTCCTCTTTCATTCCTGGTGTTGGTAATTTGTATCTTCTCTTTTTCCTGATCAGTCTGGTCAAAGGTTTAGAAATTATACTGATATTTTCATAGAATCTACTTATAGTTTGATTTTTCTCTTTTTTTCTGTTTTCTGTTTTGTTGAGCTCTGCTCTTAATTTTGTTATTTTCTTCCTTCCACTTGGTTTGGATTTAATTTGCTCTTCTTTTACTAGATTCTTACAGTAGAAACATGGCTCATTGATTTGAAAATCTTTTTTATTTCCAATACAACCATTTAATGCTATAAATTTTAATCTAAGCACTGTTATCAACATTCCACAATGTTTGATATATTCAGTTCCAAGTATTTTCTAATTTCCTTTGTGCTCTCTTCTTTAACCAGTGATGTTGTTGTTGTTCAGTTGCTAAGTCGTGTCCGACTCTGAACCCCATAGACTGTAGCTTGCCAGACTTCCCTGTCCTTCACTATCTCCTGAAGCTTGCTCAAACTCATGCCCATTGAGTCGGTGATGCCATCCAACCATCTCCTCCTCTGTCATCCCCTTCTCCTCCTGCCCTCAATCTTTCCCAGCATCAGGGTCTTTTCCAATGAGTCAGCTCTTCACATCAGGTGGCCAAAGTATTGGAGCTTCAGTTTCAGCATCAGTCCTTCCAGTGAATATTCAGGGTTGATTTCCTTTAGGATTAGCAATGATGCTATTCTTTAATTCATACATGGATCCTGCATCTATCTCTCAGTTGGTTCAGAATACATATGACAAAGGGATGTGTTTTATTCATATCACCCACCGAGTTAACAACCAGGATCAAGCTGTGAGGTCAGACATAAAGCAACAGCACCTAAGTGCCGAAGACCAGTGTATCCTATAGACATCATACACCAGAATCACCGAAGTAGCTTTGTTTTTGTTCCTCAGAGACTCTACTTCAGTATATTTGACCTGTAGATATAGAGATCTATATTTTAAAATCTGCATTTAAAAAATAACACAAGAATAACTCTGTAGGTAACTATGATGTTCAGCTAGATTGGATAACTCGTGTTTGGATGTAGAGAGAACGTGCTTTCTACAAAGCCTGGACTACAGCCAAGGAAGAGAAGCACCTAGGGCACCACATTTAAGGAGGAACTCATTCTCAAGGTTTCAGGTGTGCTTACACACATCTGTGAGGGAATGCCACCTCACATTTTGTGCACCTGGTAGGTTTCTTGCCTCACCCTAGTCCTTGTTTTCAGCGTTCAGAAAAAAAAAAAAAAATGCAAGTAGGCAAGAGTCCCTGCTCTGCCTGATGCCCTGTCTCCCCCGACTCCCAGGCTTCTCTCCAAACTACCCCAGTTTAACGCCAGGCCATTTGCTTGCCAACCTGGAAGCAACTCTGCTGTCAGTCCTGCATCCCTAGCCATTCCCAACAGCTACATTCCTATTTTAGGCTCCTTGGTGACCATCTCTCACTCTTGCATCACCATCTCCTAAAAACTCAGCACATACTGCTTTATTTCCAGCTCCTTTCCCTAACTTGAGAATGAGTTTCTTTCAACTCTGTTTATAAGTCAGTTGTTTGAGGTTTGAAGGATTTCAGTTTAATTCTAAGGCTAACGGAAGGTCACTGGAGAATCATTGAAGAGTTTTCAGCAAGCATCTTAAATGCCACGTGTTTGTTTAGTTCCTCTCTTGTTTCGAAGAAATAGATCTCTATGTTTTTCTGTTTGCATGCTTTGTTTGCAATGATTTTCTTTTTCTGACATCTTCAAATGTGAACATTCTTTGAATGCTTTAATTAAAGATTTCCAAATGGTTTTGAGAAAACAATGAAATAAAATTTAGAGGACTCACAACAGTGTTCAAAGCCAATGTAGAACACTTAGTTTGATTTACAAAGTAATTCTTCAAAGCCTCAGAGACTTCTAAAATCCACTTGATGATTGCCAGGAAAGAGAAAGCACATACTATCATGTTAAGTATTTTAATTCAGCATCAGCTTTATCATAAAAATGTTGTATTTCAGTTATTCTAATGTTGTATAGATAGAAACATTTGTAAATTCTGAAAACTGCATCTTCTATTTTGATTGGTAGAATATTGCAGCTTGTTTGTATACAATTAATTATAAATTATGTTGGCACCTTGACAAATTCCAAGTACACTTAAGATTTCTTAATTTTAGTAAGAACGTTGTTCTTGCCATCATGTTCTGCTGCACCAATATTTGTATTTTAACCATTACTCAAAACAATTTTATCTTCAAATGTTAAACTTCTAAAATGAATTTACTATGAAATTACTAACAAATGATGGCAGATGTTTCACCTTTGTTAAAACGAATCTCCAAAAGTTTTTTTTGAGTCCATGAATTGGATGAAAATATTAAATTATAATCAAAATAAATTAATTTTTTATTCAAAACATCTGATGACACTAATATAAAATGTATCACATAACTCTTTGTGAACTTCATCTTCTGATGGAACCAACATGTTGACAACTCTTGTTTCACTTTTGTACATGCACAAGAAAACTTAGAATGCAGTCTAGCAGTTTATGAAACTATATGCTCCACAAAGTGATATGTAAATATTCTCAGATGTAGACAGGAAGGACCCCTGCCCTCGGACATGAACTTTAGGTAGCCTGGCCCATCACAAACACAGACAAAATACGTATGTTAAAAAACTTGTGGACAGCCCTGTCACTCATGATCCAAAACTCAGTACCAAAACCCTAAATGTCCACACTCAAAACTAATACCTTTTGAAGCTCTAGGCCCTCTTTTTCACAACTCATCCCTACTGTTCTAGAAACAAAAAGCAACTGCATGCAAATACCATTGCTGAAATCAAAGACAGAAACAGTTTTAGACTGCAAGCAGGAGGTAAGAAGTACAGGCACTTACATAAGAGGAAAAGCGAATTAATTGATCTTTCAAATGTTTCCCTGCAGATAGCAAGAATGCTGGAGATTTATGCACAACCATATTATTTCCAATTAGTCCTGAGCATCCGTTGCCTTGCTTTTCTTTTTGCTCCCCTTCTTGGTTCCAAAGGTACTAATGATTTAGTATGTGTTAGTAATGTTTTACAAGAGTAAACAATTCATAATATTCTTAAATGGGTGTGTGTACATATATCCATACATATAAATATATTTAGTTCATGTTAGGTAATTACGTGTAAGAATATATAAATCTAGCAATAACATGGGTGAGGTGTGATGCAGGTTCTTTTTTAATTTGACCACTCCACGATGATTGCAGGTCTTAGGATGTTTCCTGACCAGGAGTTGCAGATTGTTTTAATTTGTGACTGGATAGGCAATGAACCCTAGAATTGTGAGTAGTTCTATTTTGATAAGATTCCTTAATACAGCTGGATTTTCAATTTCAAACTTAAATTGAAATGTTCACCTTTCTTAATTTTGATTGTGAAATTTGTTGATATACATGAATCATAACTGGTATTTCCCTTTTAACTGGTAATTGATCATTTAATTGATAATTTTGAATATTTTAGAAGAAAAACCCCATTTTTGAAAACCTGAAAAGTACTTATTTTTTTATATTTTTAAATTCACTTTACATATTTCAATGAACATGTGTTCAAGTGCTATACATTTAATATAATTACATTTTATTTTTTAATCCTTTAGATTTTAACTATGAATAGAAACCAAATTATGTGACGATCTTAAATACAAATATGGAACTAGTGATTTTGCTGAAATGAAAGAATAAACAATTTCATAGAACAAATATAATTCCTATATTACATATTACTTTACTTGTATTACTCATCTAAACTTTGACAGCCCATCAAGAGAAAAATTCAGATATGTTCAATATTTAAGTTTAATCGTCTTTGAGTCTTTGCCAACTCCATATAAATACTGTAGCTTTGCATATTTTGGAGGGGTCATAATGAAGGTATTTTGTCAAGGTAGGAGCATAGAACATATTTTATTGAACAGTTTGCTAGCTTGATTTATCACTTGTAAATATTTAAACCTAATGGAATGCGGGCTTTCATTTGTCCTCTTGCCCGGGGCCCACAAATGTCAGGAACAACCAGAACACACGTCTGCAGCTGCATGTGGTAAATCACCATCTCCAGGCAGTCTCCCCACGGTGCTGATTACCTCCTGAAGCAGATGATAATGCTTCTTCAGCAGCTTTGGCTTTTCTACTTCCCACGTGGTCAGTGACATCTCTATGGCCTCCATGGCAGGTGATAAATATGCACCCACACTTGGTGCAGGTCACAGACTCAACATCAACATTCCCTTAAGCTTGATGTCAAAAGGGTTTACTGCAAAAACAAACCACCAAAAAAACTAGCAAATGATACAATAAATGAGGAAAGAGACCTAGGTTAGCACAACACAATAAACAACAAAACCCCTGTAGCAAAAGCATTGCGACTGCTCTTTCCACACTCCACAGAAGCACAGATCAGCTTCTATTTCCTGCACATACTTCACATACATCTAACCTATGATGTCCCCATTTCCCACTGATGCTGCCAAGAGGTGGCCTCTCCGTGTGTCACAGCAACTGGCTGGCACACAAACAGGCTGGCGAGGACAGTAGTTTCAAATATCACCACCCAAGACTGGAAGGGCTTCAATTGCTGGGGCTGCTATAATCTGAACCCACTTGGTTTTATCAGGGAGCAGCCTGCATGTTCCTCTTCATTGAAAGGCAGGCGTTAGCTCCCTTGCATCTGGAAAGGGCCAGGAAAAGAGAGGCAGGCTATCGCTGGTCTTGTTCCAGGTTTAACTACATGATAAAGTGAGACCTCTGGTCAGTGAATATGCCTCTCACTACTAGACAGGACCATGACAGAAGCTGGAAGCACACAGTGGAAGTCTACCAAACTCACCTAGACTTAATTGAATGCTTTGTAATTATAATACTTAATTTAAAAATGAAAAACCAAGGATAAACGCTCTAAACTGGGCAGAATCCCAGGACAACAGGTGTAGATCGAAACTGCCTCAAGCCAACTGGCACTTTCATCACTCAGAATATTCCCCCCTGATTGATTCTCCAGAATGCGGCCAGAGTGGCCTTGCTAAAGCATAACCTTGATCAGGTCAATCCTGTTTACAACTCTTCAATTACTTTCCAGTACCCTAGGGTTAAAATGCAACCCCCATGATGAAATAGACTATCTGGACTCTGCCCAGCTCAGCTTTGACTCCCTCCCCCTACATTCCTCTTCTGGACCCGAACTGAGTCTCACCTGATCTTCCTTCTAATGATATCCTTCCTCCCCTGTAACCTTTCTTTGGCTAACTGACATGTATCCATCCATCAAGATAGTTCAGCCCTCCTCTTTTCTGGTAAGATTCCCTGGCTTCTCTCTTCCAGTCAGGCTGTCCATCCCCTCTTTCCCCATGGTGCACTTTGAATGTTTCCCACATGAGGTCTATACCACAGATTGCAATCTTCAATTTATCCTTTCTACCTCCTCTGTGAGCACCTTGAAGACAGAGACCTTGTCACCTCTATATCCTCAGCACTTAAACATTGCTCTAGTCTACATGGAGTTGGGTTGGATTGGATACAACATGAAAATAAATATTTAGAGCCAAAATATGCAGAAATGTTAATGCCTGGTTAATGAAATTATGCTTTGCTAGATGGCTGATAATAATAAATGGGGAGATTCTCAGCTGAAGAAGGCATGTTGACAGTATTATTTTAGGAGAGTCAGTCTGGAGGTGTACGGAAGCAAATTTCCACTCACTCTCATACGCTCCCCACCAATAATGTTCCCAGTAAACACCCTCACATTCCCTCTCCAACCACTCCATCTGGGCCTATCAAAGTCACTAGCACATGAGAATATGGAAGGCATTTCTAACTCAACATTTTTCATTTTTAGTGAGTAAATGTTAATATCTTTACAGTATAAAGCGGAAACTTATAAATAAACATGAAAAATACTAACATCAATTGGACCAAAGAGAAAGGATATAAATAGGAATGTCACAAAAGAAGAAGTTGGGCCAAGTAAGCAAAGAAACTGCAGACTAAATTAATAGTGAGATACCAATTTTGCCTATCAAATTGTCAGAAATTATAAAACGAATAATAGCGTAGGCAAGGCTGTAGGAAAATGGCACTCTTATATGTTAGATGTAGGAGTGGAAATTAGGTTTCTGGAATGGAAAAAGAATTCAGAGATGAAGATAACAATATAGTGTACTAGACATTCAGAACATTTATATTCACTCAGAAATTTGCAAAGAATGGAGTGGCCAAAAATAAGGGAATAATTAAATTATGATAGTCTAATGACTATTTCATACAGTTATTCAAAACCTTAAAAGAATATTAGATACTTAGGGAATTTCATATTTATAATATAATATTTAGTTTAGAAAACAGAATATGGACATCTATACACAGAGTCATACCAAATGCATGCTTTGGCTGAATATAACATGACTGAGTGTTAAAATTGATATGTGGCTGAAACCAAATCTCACCATCACAGAGCGAACTTCTGAGATACTAGAGTAAATTAGAACTTTTATCCAAAATTTAATTCAAATTACAATTTCATTATAAAAATATTAGTAGTTAAAAATTCAATGTTGCCATTATAGTATTAGGACAATAATTTAAGGTATTCAATAAATGTTTTTTTAACCTAAGGCTGGTGGAATAACAAGATATTTTCATGTAGTTCCTTTTTAAACATAATCTTCCGTAATCTTCATGTTCTTTATATTCTTCATGATGGAGGAATTGAGGATGGTATTTCATGAATGTTGCTATGTGTGATTTTAAATTTCTTCTTCTATTGTTATTACATTTTTATAAACATTTGTTGACTTGAAAAGGATGTAATGAAGTCTCTAAAATTACTAAGCTAACACACTCTCTTAATGTTCCTATTATCTGTGCATTTATTTATTTAGCTGTTTTAGAATAATCATTTTCATACTTAAAATTAACAGATCTTACAGTCTTATAATAATAAACATACATCCATACTTCACCTGATTAGTAAAATTTCAGTACATAACACACTTAAGATATTCACTTCATTTATACCTAGTATCTTAACTACATTTGAAGGAAAATAACCAAGGAAACAATAAAAAAATCATACTAATACAGCTAACTTGCCTTCTTCATGATATAGTTTGGCCTTGCTTTTTTATCTAAGCTGATTATTTCTCTCTTTCAATTGGGGTATTTAGATCGTTTACATCTAATCTTATTGTTGATACAGTTGGATTTAAATCTACCATCTTGCTATTTATTTTCTGTTTGTCCCATCTGTTCTGTGTTCCTTTATTCCCCTTTTTCTGCCGTTTTTTTGGATTGAGTTTTCTTATGATTCCATTCTCTTTTTTGTGTGATCATTAGCTAAAACTCTTTGCTTTGTTATTCTAATGTTTGTTTTAGGATTTATAGTACAAGTCTTTAACTTATGACAGTCCACCTTCAAGTAATATACTACTTCATGTTAGTATAAGAACCTTACAACAATGACTTCCACTTCCCCACTCTCATGCACCCAGAGAGAAGGCTTATAACTTTTCAATTCAAGAGTCCACTAGAGAGTCGCTCTCTGGATTCTTCTGTTTCAGATGATGACCTGATCACACCAGCCCAGCTTCTGATTGGTTGTCCCAAATCAGGTGTCCACTCCCAGCCTAATCAACTGAGGCCAAAGGTGATACAATACAAATATGGCTGCCTAAGTCCTCCCCTTCCTCAAGGACAATTTCAAAGAGGGGTGAGTTCCACGGACATCCTAAAATGGGCCTGACACATATGTGTAAATAAATACAGTATGAAAGGCCAAAACTGTGAACCCTGTTTCTCTTTGGATAATTTTTCAACAGGTGACTGAGTCCCAGAGGCTTGGGAAAAGATTAACATTTGTACAGCACCTCTTAGAAGTCAAGGAAATTGGGGCAATAATGAGCAACTCTTAACCATAATTACTCATCTTAACTGACCTATAAAGCAGCTTGAAGTGAGAGTATTAAAGAGTGTGGGGCAAAAAGAGAAAGTGGAATATAAACAGAAAAGAATATAAAAGGGAAAGGAATGACTGTTTATTGAACACCTATTGTGTGCTATACAATGTTATGGGCACTTCCCACAGGTTTTCTGGTGTGTTTGTTTGACAAGGGGAAGAGAAGGAAGAACTTAGGAAAGAATTAAAAAGTTTGAAAATGTACTCTCTCCACCACTGGTAAATGCCACTGCCTGTTTTCCCACAGGGTGGATTTATTTTAAGAAAACTTTATTTTTTATGTTATCTGTAGAGCAAATCTCAGTTATCAGAAAACTTCAGGTGATGGGCAAGTTCTTCTAGTTTTAGGTGTAAAATATTTTTAAAAATTTTAATCAGCTCGTATAAATGAATCTCAAGCATTATGCCAAGTGAAAGAAGCCAGATTTGAAGGGCTACATAGTGTAGTTACACAACTGTGTACACTTCTGAGCACACATGGCACTATCCATACCTAAACAGGATGAATTTAATAGTATGTAGATTACACCTCAGTAAACTTGTCTAAATTTTTTTCTTAAATTCAGACTGAAATATTTTGAAATCTTATTACCTACTGTCTTATGTGTTCTGCCTCTAAACATAAGCTGATCTTTCTTTATTGATTTAGGATTTGAAAACAATGGGAAATTCTAATGAGTGTTCTCTTCTGTATAAAATTGATACCTTCAGAATCTATTTTACCCAAGACTGAATGGTCCCAGATCGCTGTGCCTTTTCAATCCTTATGACTGTTTTATAATTTTTCTTCACCCCACCCTTGCTATGTTATCAGCAGTGACATACACCCACCCCCACTCTCCTCCCACCGCTACCCTGGGAGTATACTTTCCCAAAACAGCAATTCTAGGGTGCTGCTTCTAATTTGTTGTGAACTATGAGGAGTAGGAGTGAGGGCAGATAATTGTGTGGATAAGAATTGTGTGTTCAGTACAAATAAATAAGTGCTGAATAAGGGTCTAGGAAGGTTTCCTACAATAAAACGCACCAGCTTGTGTGCACAGATTGAGTAATTAGTTTAGCCACTCAGAGGCCCATTTTACTTATTTATTAGTTCTTGCCCAAGTTCCTGAAAGGTCAGGTTGCTACATCCTTGCATTCATTTGAGGTGAGGTGTTATCACAGTATTTTATTCGTACAAACACTCATACATACATATTTACACACAACAAACCACTTACTTAAACAACAGGAGAGAGGAGGGAGCCAAAAAAAACATTCCATTCTGGATAATTCAGAAGGTACAGCATAGAACAGAGTTAAGGGTGGGGGGGATTACACACACGTACATACATATATATTTTATATATATAGACACACATATTATGTTATATAAAAATTATATGTAATATATATTATGATATAATATACACATATATGGCTTCCCAGGTGGCTCAGTGGGTAAAGAGTCCACCTGCAATGCAGGAAATTCAGGAGATGTGGGTTCGATCCCTGGTTTGGGAAGATCCCCTGGAGGAGGGCACGGCAACCCACTCCAGTATTCTTGCCTGGAGAATCCCCATGGACAGAGGAGCCTGGCGGGCTACAGTCCATGGGTCACAAAGAGTCAGACACGACTGAAGCTACCAAGCATGCACGCACATGTACATATATACTACATACATATATATGTGCATATATGCATGTTTCTTGAGTTAGAAAAGATTTTATTCACTGACCACATGAGGATAAGGTCACATTTTGAGTCAACCAACTGGTAACAGCAGGAAAGCATTTTAAAGAAGCATGAACATTAGCAGCTGTTTTCTCTTTCTCAAACAGGGCATTTGATTAAACTTTTTGCAAGATAAGAGAATCAGTGATGTGCATAGCCTGTTGCATGTGTATCTATACACGATGACACCATTTAAAATCTATAAAAATCAGGTGATTTCTACACTCACAAGTCTAGACAGAATTTTGTTAATTCCTTCTCAGAGGACATAGTAATTAGTGCAATATTTAAAACGACAGGAAATACTAATGAAGCTTTGGAGTTCTGCTGTGAAAAGGCATAATGACTAGAATATAGAAATTCAATTCTTGGCTTCTCTTCCCTGCGCTAAAACCTCAACAATTGAATTTGTAGGTGAATTTAGTCACTTTAGTCAGACATCCTCGGTTTGCTTCCCTATCTGTTCTGTAATTGCTACCAACTTCAGAACAGCTTCATAAAAATTAAGGCATTCATTTCAGATTTATCTTCTCCTAATATTTTTACACTTCTCTTTTGTCTCAGGCACTGTGCAGGTACTTTTAATCCTCAAAGGATAGGTACTAATATTTTCTCCATTTTATAGCTGAACTAACTAATGCTCAAAAAAAGAAATTTCAATAGACTTCCCAGTGACACATAGCTAGTAGCGGGGAGCTGGAGTCTGAAGCAAGGACTCTGTGCTAATGTCCTCGAAGTCATTGACGTCACTTTGACTCAATAAAAGGTAGAGGCCTTGTTTCCTTTTGTTGTTGCAGCAGAGAGTCTCCACTAAATCTCTATCTTTGTGTATTTTAAAAATTAATTCTACCTCCAGTGCCTCCACTCATGTGAATTATTCTCTCATCATTTTGTTTGGGCCAACAGCACATTTTTTGTAAACATGAGCCACAGTTTGCTATCTCCAGGAATTTTTCATTTTCTCTATTATGTACCAAGGTCTTCAGAATCCTCTTTTCATTGTGAAAATGTCCATTTTACCCTTTCCAAGTATAAAGATGGCTATCTCAAGGCTCAACTTTATAACCCTCCCCTGAATAAAATGGACTGAATCTTCATTTTCCACAAGGTTGAGCAGTCCTCCCTTCCCACTTCAGTTCATATGATCATCAAATCTTAGTAAGAAAAGAATTGGACCGTCTCAACAGTTTCATAGGATTTTTAAAAAAGGAATAGGAACGTCTAATTCAATCCCTTTGCTTCATCTTTTATGCTTTTACACAATTTATTTAAAAACGTATGTCTTCACCAATGCTATGCCTCTCTTTCCAAGGGACTCTCTAGAGAAATACAGAGGTTAGGAGAACCTTTACAGGGAAAAAGATGAGGCCCAGAGAGCCCAGAGAGATGTTAGAGTCCCTCCCTCTGACCCCCTCTCTCCTTCTCGGCCTGGGGTTTGCCTCCTTCCCACTGGTTTTCTCCTGATACCTGGCTCTCTTCAGTCTCCCTGTCAGTCTGCTCACAGAGAAGGCTATGTCTGTGCTTTCTAGCAAAAACAACTTCTGAATAGGTACCCATTTGTTTTCCTTGATGACTAAAGCATAACCCTGCTGGTGTTAACTTTCCAAATCATCAGATAACAAATTAAGTCCCCTCTGTGTTCCAAGCGGCTAGGCCATCCACTTGTGCTGACTGATGAGAAATGCCATGAAGGGCAGGGAAGCGATTCTGGGGCAACAAGTCAGAGGAGCAGGGATAGATTCTTTGGTACAATCGTGCTTGTTAGGTCAAGATAACCCACCCCTTTGCAAAAACCTGAATGGGAAAAGAGAAATGAGAAGTCCTTCTAGCTCTCACCAGTTTTGTTTTAATTTACACATCTTGTAAAAATGAGAAACTGAAATGAAAGAGGGAATGAGAGCGAGGAGAGAGAACGATTACTCTAGGGTACAAGAGAAAGTTCAAAGCAGAACAGCAAGCCCAGATTTTTGTCCCTCCCCTCAAGAGCTGGCCCTCTTCCTTCTGGAAGCAGGCAGGCTGCTCCACGCAGTTGGCCACCTGTGAAATATTGCCCCATGCTGGGTTTTCATCAGGAAAAACAAACACCAGCCAAGTTTCCTCATGTGTAAAATGCAAAACACAACCTGTACCTCAGAGTGCTGTGAGAATGGCATGATATGACTAATGTGAATGTGCCCCAGCACAGGCCTGACACAGAGAACGTGCTTCTCGAATGGTAAAGCACGTGGTAGACCCAGAACCCCTTCTGGGAAAGGCTGGTGGGCCCCCTGCCAGAGGTGCTGTTGGCCTCTCCAGAGACCGCCTCAGCT
Organism: Bos javanicus; assembly: GCF_032452875.1. Lineage (NCBI taxonomy): Eukaryota > Metazoa > Chordata > Mammalia > Artiodactyla > Bovidae > Bos > Bos javanicus. The sequence goes on from NC_083897.1 coordinate 129,726,123, forward strand.
GGGGCGCCCCCTTGGCGGAGGCATACCCTGTCCGGGGTGGCCCACACCCTGGAAAGGCAGGAATATAAAGGCCTAACCTTTTGGGTCCAACTTAGGACAACTTCGATGGGCTGTTTAGTCAAACTGCTCCCTGTAGGGTTGGCCTAAGGGGTCACAGCTTCTCCCCCTGTCCGCTCTTGCTTCCTCCCTTTCTCCTCCACAGTTTTGACTCCCAGGGCACCATAATAAACATCCTGCCCACTCAACCCTGTCTCCGAGCCTGCTTCCCAGGCAGCCCCGCCTACAATAGGAGAGTATGGAATTCGGGATTTAAAATGGTGTGTAGCTCTGGCTTGCCCAAACCTATTAGTATAAGATTTGTAAAGCACCAGAAAAATACCCCTAAAATGCATAATGACTTTCAAAAACTAACTCAAGTTAATATTACTTGGCAAATGGGACTAGGAAATTAGCCAGTGGGAAAATTGACTCCTAGGGAAAACATTTTTAGATATAGGCTTCACTTCCTATATCTACCAATTCATTTTCAGATATATTTCAGAGTTAAATGCATTTTCTTAAAAAATAGGAAAATGTATGGGTGACTGACTATTTAACTGATTTCTGCCTTTTATGAAATTTTTAAAGTAATTTACACATCATTGTTAAATTTTAATTTTTTTCTATTTTTGAGAAACTGAAAAGTTATAAAAATAGAAAGAAAAATATAACAAACTCCTATAGCCCCATCACCCAAAACTGATAACTGTTGATATTTTCTAATGTTTGCTTCCAGTCATTTGTTTAAAATTCACATGCATGGTATTTTTTTTGTTAGTTTGAGTATTTGAAATCAGGGGCTTCCCTGGTGGCTCAGTGGTAAAGAATCCACCTGCAGTGCAAGAGAAGCAGGTTTGATCCCTGGGTCGGGATGATCCCCTGAAGGAGGAAATGGCAACCCACTCCAGTGTTCTTGCCTGGGAAATCCCATGGACAGAGGAGCCTGGGGAGCTACAGTCCACGGGGTCACAAAGAGTCAGACATGACTTAGCAACTAAACAACAAAATTTTGAATTCAGGTAAGCAGAAGAAGGATACACTGGTTATTGGGTCCTTAAAGCATAGAAACAAAGTCTGGAGATGGCCCCTTAAGACAGGCAAGTGCAAGGGCTACTGGACAGTAGGCAGCACAACCAAGCTATGGCAGAGGAATAGTCTTATTTGGAGCCATTGCTGATCCTACCACTGCCTGCATTAGACACCTCTATCTCTGGACTCTCAATGTGGCTGTTTCAACCCTGAGTAATTTTTCAACTCTTCCTTAATCTTAGCATCACTCTCTCAAGATTCAAAGTACATTCAAATGCTCTAGCTGTCGAGGTTGGGGAGAGGGTATATCTGACCCACTTGGCAGAGACAAAACTTCCTCTCACTGACTCACAAAATTTGGAGTATCAGTTATTAAGCTACTTTTTCTCAGCTTCAAACCCTATTTCCTGTATACCACTTGGTGATGCTGAGACTGAGTTTCTGTAAACCACATTTCTCCTTTGCCAGCTGCTCCCTATATTGACTGCCAATGGAGGATTCTAGAAGAGAACTTGAAGTCTGGGGAAGAAAGAAAAGTTAATGCTCCTTCCTATTTATTTCCTGTGCCTGTCAGCATTAATCCAGTAATGCTTCTTCACCCCAGCAGTGGTAGAAGATTCCAGACTGCAATTTTTCCAATGCTCCCAAAGTGAGGTCCTCATGCTCCCTTGAGCTCAAGGACACCAGGGCCAGCTAGTCAGCTCCCACCTCCTCACAGGTCTAAGTCCAAGCCCCATGTGGTCCCTGCTCTAAACCTGTAAGGTTTAAACATTCTAACGTTTTGCCTCTCCTCTTTCATTCCTGGGGGTGGAAGTCCTTAGTGTCTCCTCTTCTGTGAATTTGCCTGGCCATATTTTGCATTCATTACTATAGTGTTATTTGTCCTTCACATATTGATTTAGAAGACTGCTTTGTATATTCCGGATACCCATCATTTTTGAGTGTCTTCTGTTGTTCATAATATGGCTTTTAACATTTTTGTGATATCATGTGCCAAGCAGATATTTTATAGTTTGATACACAAATTCATTGATTTTCTCCTTTATGGTTTGTACGTTTTATGTCTTGTTGAAAGGAAGATGAAGGGAGGGAGGAAGGGAGGGTGGATGGAGGGAGGGAGGGAGGAAGGGTGGATGGAGGGAGGAAGAGAAAGAAGAGAGGGATTGAGCAAGATCATCCAAGCCAAGATCATCCACTCATTCATTCACTGAACAAATTTTTATTGAGTTTCTGCATTGGTCTTTCTTCTGCTGTTACTTAACAGCAATAAATAAGACAAGTAAGGCCTGCCCTTGTGGTGTGCTTCTGCTTAGTCACTCAGTCATGTCTGATTCTTTGCGGCCCCATGGACTGTAGCCCACCAGTCCCCTCTGTCCATGGGATTTTTCAGGCAGGAATACTGAAAATTTGGGTTGAGTGGGTTGCCATTTCCTGGCAACCAATGGACAGAGGAGCCTGGCAAGCTATAGTCAATGGAGTCTCAAAGAGTCAGACAGAACTGAGCAACTAACATGCCCTGCAGAATTGATGTAAATATAGAATGGACTGTGGAAAATGAAGGTACTGGGAAGGAAAGTGGGCATGGGTAAGTGGATAGACAGGGACAAGAGAGCTACCTCGCCGAGGGTTGTCTGGGGATGCCACTCTGAATAGAGACCTGGATGGAGTGAGGGAGTATGCAGTGCACGTATCAGGGACTGGAGCCTTCCAGACAGAGGGGAAAACCACAGGAGTGGCCCTGAGATGCTGCAAATGTTTGAGGTGTTGGAGGAGCCATCAGCAAGGAAGCCAGTGGAGTTGGAATCCAGTGAGCAGGGGCAAGTGGTAAGATATGAAGAGAGAGAGGTCAGCAGGGCAGGGGCCACCTGGGGTCACTGTGCAGAGCCAAGAAAGAGAGCTTATCTTACAATTTCAAAGAGTCACTGTGTTCTCCCATGCCAAGAACAGGTGAGGGGAGGCATGCGAGAAACCAGAGAGACTAGCTGGAAAGGACCACAGTGTCCAGGCAAGAGATAATAACTGCATGAACTAGGTCATCACCATCTTCTTACATTTCTCACATTTTCTTCTCTTTTAGAACATTGTTTTGTTGTTGTTGTTGCTGCTGCTGTTTTAACCTTTAGGACTTTTATGTAGCAGAATTTATTTGGAGACATGATGTAGGGATATAATTTTAACTTTTTTCCATACGGAGAGCCAATTGTCCCAACTCCGTTTATTGAATATAATTGATCTTTCCTCAATTGATTTGTGAAATGAGCCATTGGACGAGGTCTCTTTTCTGTTCATGGATTAGTTTGTCTATTTCTATGCCAATACCATTCTATTCAAATTGTTAAAAATTTTTATTGTGTCTTGATATCTAAATATCAATCAAATAACCATTATATCTACTACTGTGGGCAAGAATCCCTTAGAAGAAATGGAGTAGCCATCGTAGTCAACAAAAGGGTCTGAAGTGCAGTACTTGGATGCAATCTCAAAAACAACAGAATGATCTCTGTTAGTTTCCAAGGCAAACCACTCAATATCACAGTAATCCAAGTCTATGCCCTGACCAATAACGCTGAAGAAGCTGAAGTTGAACGGTTCTGTGAAGACCTACAGGACCTTCTAGTACTAACACCCAAAAAAGATGTCTTTTTCATTATAGAGAACTGGAATGCAAAAGTAACAGGCAAATTTGGCCTTGGAGTACAGAACGAAGCAAGGCAAATGCTAATAGAGTTTTGCCAAGAGAACGCACTGGTCATAGCAAACACCCTCTTCCAACAACACAAGATAAGACTCTACACATGGACATCACCAGATGGTCAATACTGAAATCAGACTGATTATATTCTTTGGAGCCAAAGATGGAGAAGCACTATATAGTCAGAAAAAACAAGACCAGGAGCTGACTGTGGCTCAGATCATGAACTCCTTATTGCCAAATTCAGACTTAAATTGAAGAAAGCAGGGAAAACCACTAAACCATTCAGGTATGACATAAATCAAATCTCTTACAATTATATAGTGGAAATGAGAAATAGATTCAAGGAATTAGATCTGATAGATAGAGTGCCTGAAGAACTGTGGACGGAGGTTCATGACATTGTACAGGAGGTGGGGATCAAGACCATCCCCAAGAAAAAGAAATGCAAAAAGGTAAAATGGTTGTCTGAGGAGGCCTTAAAAATAGCTGTGAATAGAAGAAAAGTGAAAGGCAAAGTAGAAAAGGAAAAAAATACCCATTTGAATGCAGAGTTCCAAAGAATAGCAAGGAGAGATAAGGAAGCCTTCGTCAGAGATCAATGCAAAGAAATAGAGGAAATCAATAGAATCGGAAAGTCTAGAGATCTCTTCAAGAAAATTAGAGATACCAAAGGAACATTTCATGCAAAGATGGGCTCGATAAAGGACAGAAATGGTATGGACCTAACAGAGGCAAAAAATATTAAGAAGAGGTGACAAGAATACACAGAAGAACTGTACAAAACAGATCTTCAAGACCCAGATAATCACAATAGTGTGATCATCAACCTAGAGCCAGACATTCTGGAATATGAAGTCAAGTGGGCCTTAGGAAGCATCACTACGAACCAAGCTAGTGGAGGTGATGGAATTCCAGTTGTGCTATTTCAAATCCTAAAAGATGATGATGTGAAAGTGCTGCACTCAATATGCCAGCAAATTTGGAAAACTCAGCAGTGGCCACAGGACTGGAAAAGGTCAGTTTTCATTCCAATCCCAAAGAAAGGCAATGCCAAAGAATGCCCAACTACCACACAATTCCACTCATCTCACATGCTAGTAAAGTAATGCTCAATATCCTCCAAGCCAGGCTTCAACAGTACGTGAACCGTGAACTTCCAGATGTTGAAGCTGGATTTAGAAAAGGCAGAGGAGCCAGAGATCAAATTGCCAACATCTGTTGGATCATCAAAAAAGCAAGAGAGTTCCAGAAAAATATCTCCTTCTGCTTTATTGACTATGCCAAAGGCTTTGATTGTGTGGACTGCAACAAACTCTGGAAAATTCTTAAAAGGATGGGAATACCAGATCACCTGACCTACCTCCTGAGAAATCTGTATGCAGGTCAGGAAGCAACAGTTTGAACTGAGCATGGAACAACAGACTGGTTCCAAATCGGGAAAGGAGTACATCAAGGCTGTATATTGTCACCCTGCTTATTTAACTCATATGCAAAGTACATCATGAGAAACACTGGGCTGGATGAAGCACAAGCTATAATCAATTTCTGGGAGAAATATCAATAACCTCAGACATGCAGATGACACCACCCTTATGGAAGAAAGCAAAGAAGAACTAAAGAGCCTCTTGATAAAAGTGAAAGAGGAGAGTGAAAAAGTTGGCTTAAAGCTCAACATTCAAAAAACTAAGATCGTGGCATCTGGTCCCATCACTTCATGGCAAATAGGTGGGGAAACAGTGAGAGACTTTATTTTCTTGGGCTCCAAAATCACTGCAGATGGTGACTGCAGCCATGAAATTAAGAGATGCTTACTCCTTGGAAGAAAAGTTATGACCAACTCAGACAGCATATTAAAAAGCAGAGACATTACTTTGCCAACAAAGGTCCATCTAGTCAAAGCTATGGTTTTTCCACTAGTCATGTATGGATGTGAGAGTTGGACTATAAAGAAAGTTGAGCACTGAAGAATTGATGCTTTTGAACTGTGGTGCTGGAGAAGACTCTTGAGAGTCCCTTAGACTGCAAGAAGATCCAACTAGTCCATCCTAAAGGAAATCAGTCCTGAATATTCATTGCAAGGACTGATGCTGAAGCTGAAACTCCAATACTTTGGCCACCTGATGTGAAGAACTGACTCATTGGAAGAAACCCTGATGCTGAGAAAGTTGATGGTAGGAGAGAAGGGGACGACAGAGGATGAGATGGTTGGATGGCATCACTGACTCATTGGATATGAGTTTGAGCATACTCTGGGAGATGGCGATGGACAGGGAGGGCTGGCGTGCTGCAGTCCATGGGGTCACAAGGAGTTGGATGCGACTGAGTGACTGAACTGAACTGAACTGAACTGATATCTAAAAGGATGAGTTTCTCCCTTCTCCCCACTGTATTTTGTTCTTTTTCAAAAGTATTTAAGATTGTGGTGTACTTTCATTGTTTCATGCTAAATTTAGAATCAGTTGTTGTTGGGTTCCCCACCACAACCAGAAAAATACTCTAAGGTTTTTGGTTTTAATTACACTAAATACATAGCTTAACCTAGGGAGAATTCACATCTATAAAGTCTTCCTAAGTATAAATGTAGCAAGCTCGCTGGTGGCTCAGATAGTAAAGAATCTGCCTGCAATGTGAGAGACCTGGGTTCAATTCCTGAGCCAGGAAAATCCCCTGGAAAAGGGAATGGCAACCCACTTCAGTATTCTTGCCTGGAGAATTCCATGGACAGAGGAGCCTTGTGGGTTGCAGTCCATGGGGTCGCAAAGAGCCGGACACGACTGAGCGAATAACATTTCAACCCTTTTTCCATATATTCAGATCCTTCAATAAAGTTTACAATTTTTCTCCATAGAATCCTTCCAAGAACTCTAAAGTTTTTATTGCTATTATGAGTCTCTGTTTTCTGTTGGTTACTCCTGGTAATGAAGGACTCCACTCTTAGTGTCAATAAAAACGCTTATCAAATATTAAAAAAGGCAAATAAACAACCAAAAACAGTAGGCAAAGGACAATGAACAGACAGCATTTTCAGGAGAAAGACAAATAACTTATTAACATATTGAAGTTATTCAGCCCACAGAGCAAAGAAATACAAATTCAAACAACCCTGAGATAATCATTTTACACCTGCCAAAGTGGAAAGGTTGATTTTCAAATTCTGTGCTTACTCTATTTTGAATATACTAACAGGCACTCTTATACTTTGCTAGTGAGAATGTGTTTGAGGTAAAAGAATGTAGCACAAGGTTTCAAAAAATTTTTAAAGTGTATATTTGCAATCCTAGGGATTCTAACCAGAAGGAAAATTCAAAGATTATTGGGGGGGAAATGCTCATCAAACAGCCATTTCCAATAACAAAAACTGAAAGAATCTAAATCTCTGATACCAGAGGGATAGATAAATAAAGTATATTATGGCCACATGATAAAATGATGCATCTCTTATCATAACCATGTTTGAAAAAATTTTAATGGCTGAGAAAAAGGCTCATGATGAAATGTTAAATGAAAAAGTTTCCCAGGTGGTGCTAGTGATAAAGAACCCGTCTGCCAATGCAGGAGACATAAGAGATGAGGGTTCAATTCTTGGGTCGGGAAGATCCCCAGAAGGATGGCATGACAACCCACTCCAGTATTCTTGCCTGGAGAATCCCATGGACAGAGGAGCCTGGCAGGCTATAGTCCATAGGGTCACAGAGTCGGACATGACTGAAGTGACTTAGTATATATATATCGCAAATCAGATTAGAGATAATATATCAAAATATAACAGTGTTTATCTCCTAATAGTGGAATACCAGTGATTTTTATTTTTGTTGCAGCTATTTATATTTCCTAAATTTTCTATGGTGGGCATGTGTTATTTTTTAGATGCAGGACATGAAAATGTTAAGTAAATAATAAATTCTCAGAAATGCTACAAGAAACTAGAAGTGTGAAAGGACCCACCTTGAATTCTCAGTTCACTTTTTAATGTTTGGTTTATTATATGTAATAACAGACACTGCCTGTGGACAGATTGGTCTCTGCTTACAAGTGCAAAATGTTGGTTGTAACATTTGAGCTCCTAATGAGAAGGGGTCCACTTCATAGTCTTAAGATCCTTAATGAAAGCAAATGCAGCAATGAGATCTGAGAGCTATATAGTGTTAGGAATAGGGACTTTGTCCATGTATCTTATACTGGGAACTCATCATAGTTCTAAAGTATCCTTATTGCCCACCTATCCACTCGATAAATATTTTCATGCATATTTGGTTCTAGACTTTAGTATAATGTTGGCATTCTAAGAAAGATGAGTTTGCTGTGATTTTAGCAAAAACAAATGCATTTTTTCCTAAGGTTTATGTTGTGACTTGGTCTGGTGTCCAAGCCCAGCATATCCGCAAATATAATCCCACCCACAGCCTTTCTGGGGAATGTAATTCACTCCTCCTCGCCCTTGGAGCCAGGAAAGATTTCAGAGTATCCTTTTACACTTACGTGGAACTGCCTCCCAAGATATTTTTATCGTATCCTCAAAACCACTCATCTCCTTTTCATTTGCCTTTTATACTTACAATAACTTTGACTCTTTCCTCTTTCTGAAAACAAGGAAGTTCCCTTGATATTTGTGTATTTATTTTGCTAGGAAACAAATTGGAGTTAAGCCCATATTTCTATTCAGTGTCAATAGAGCTCATAAAGAGACCAGTTTCCCCCTCTATTTAGGCCTCTTGGTCAAATTTACTCAGCTTCCCAGTCAGCAGTCCATCCCACTCACAAATGCTGGGCACCTCCAGAGAATAAATAACCTAGGCCGGGAGCTCGGTGACTAATCGTGTTTGCCCAACCCTCACCATTCCCTCATTAAACAGCTTTTAAAATTCAACTTCCTCTGTCTACCAGCAAGTAACCAAAATACAGGGACCCTCCATCGCCAGCTCCAGTCTAAAATGGCAGCTCCTCCTGGCGGGGTCCTCATGGGCGGGCAGGCACGTAGTTGATGTGTTGTGTGTCCTCGCTCAGAGTTTGCCCAACTGGACAGACGCCCTTCTGCCTGTCCCCATCAGTAGTGTCTCCATTCAAATACGAGCCCTCAGCCAGCAAGTCCAGAGCCAAGGGAAGGATTTTTATGCTCCCCAAAATGATGAGGCCACTTAGCTGAGTCACCTGGAGCCGGAAAGGAGAATGGTGGTTGCCAGGGGCCAGAGGCGAGGGCAGTTGGGAGTTAGGGTTTAAGCGGGGGACATAGTTCCAGTTTGAGAAAATGAAAAAGTTCCAGAGATGGATGGTGGTGATGGATGTACTTCATGCCACAGAGCTGTGCACTTAAAAATAATTAAAATGGTCAATGTATGTGATGTGTATCTTATAATATTTTTTTGGTAAATCAAGTTGATAGAAGGTAAAAGAGAAAAGATACACAGAAGGGGAAGGAAAAAGCCCCCTTGTTTCTCTCCTGTAATTCAAACCCTCTTATCTAGATGCTGCCTCTTAACATTCCAGATGGGTGAGCTCTTAGATTTTCAGAGTTCCACACCAGGTCAACTGGTAAAAGGGACTGTGAAGAAGGGGAGAGAAGGGAGAGTTAAGAGGCACGCGCCCACCCAGGAGAGCCCACAAGGAAACTGCGCAGAAAGTGCACTTGGCTCCACAGCTCCTGCAGACTCCCTTTCCTGCCACAGGCTTCCTAAGCCCTTGTTAGGCAGAGGGCCTTGTTTCTATACTTCGTCTTTTTTGGAGGTGAATGCCTCTCTCACCAGCTCCAACGGAATTGATCCTATTTGCCCACCAGCTTTGCAGACTGCAGCCTTGGGTGAAGCACTGAGTTTCCCGCTTCCCACCCCACCTAGCCCCTTAGGATCACACCCTAGCTGTGCCCTCCCCAAATAGCAGGGGAGATGGATGGGACAGGTCAGTAGCGTGGGCATTTGACTCTGCATTTTGCTGAGCATTTGCCCCAATTCCTAAGTAAAATTCCTAAAGTAAAAATGGAATTTTTGCTGGAAGAGTTTTTAAGTCAAGCAAATCTGCCACATTCCTTAAACGACAGCTGCGGTAAGTACAGCTACTGTGTTGTTATGCAACATTCAGCCAATATTGGCACAACCGAGCACATGGATAAAACATGAAACGCTTTCCCTGTTTTCCATGTTTTGCCACAAAATTCTGTTGAGAAAAGTCTGTGACTCTTCACTGTCTGTCATTTCTGTGGGCTCATCCGGAAATTTAGAAAGTGCCCTTTCAGTTAAAACTCCTCCGCAGTGTAATGAAAGTCTTTGTTCTCACCTTGGGTAACACATTCTTACCTGAACTCATGTTTACCTGTGTATGCTTAAGCGGCAACAACTCCTGTTTTTATTTTGCACTTTCAAGGCTTAATATATAGGATCCCACTTTCCCAGGTAACTGAGCTAGCAAAGACCCACTCATCTAGTAGAAAACCGAAATTCCCCCATTCAGTTAACATTCTACAGCTTCCCTGCTCTTTGGAAACAGTATTGCTAACACTTCTCTGTATTTGCAATCTGTTTAGGTGTAACATTGTTGGAATTAACTGTAAGGTGTTACTTTAAGTGAACTAAAACAACAACTTTTGAACCTGAAATTTTAATGTATGCCAGGTAAAACTAATATGTCCAAAAAGGGAGAAAATGCTCAGGAAACTACTTGGAATATCACAAGAGTGTTTAGTCCCTCAGTCCTGTCCGACTTTTTGAGATCCCCCATAGCCTGTAGCCCACCAGGCTCCTCTGCACATGAATACTTCTAACTTAATTAGGCTTCCCTCACAAATTGGAAAAATGTGTTTATTTGTTCCTAAGAAATCAATTTTTTAAATATTTTGAATGCCTCTTTCCTTCTGGGAGAAAACTTTAATCATTCTTTTAGTTATAGGATTATAAAAATGAAAGAAAAAACTGGTAAAGAAAGTTGAAAAGATTTTTCAGATTAAAAACAAAATATCTACAATGCCAAGCCAAAATATTTTCCAAAGCCAGGTTCTAAAAAATGAACTACATCTTTCAGGATCCCCAAGGATCATTCCAGATTGAATTTCATAAAAATAAGTACCATTTTGGCAAAAAAAAAAAAAAAAAAAGTTTATTCAACAATAGGATTGCCAAAACCCTAACCAGTACCCATTCACTATAACAAAATTTCAACACACTAGTATTAATGTTTAAATGGACCTTACAAATTCCAATGGAGTGTGTGATAAATACAAAACAATATAGGAGTAGCTTGCCTTATATAATATACTAGATGTGTTCCTGCAATGATAACAGTAACTTTTGTTAGATTAACTCATATTTTTAAGACTTAACAATTCTCCATCAAAAGAACTCTGACAAAGCTCTTATTAAAAGAAGCATTTTTCAAAGAAAATCATCACCTCTTAATTTATGTGCTTTTTTAACATGTCATTTCAGATATTAGGTTTTTGTAAAGGGGAGCTTTCCCCACAATACAACCCTAAACCTTTAGGATAGACCCCTACCCCCAAACAAAGAGTTACCATTCCTCTTGAACTCTTGACTATTAAATATGTAGGGCAGCCATATCTTGGAGAATCATACTTACATAGGCAACTTTATGTGGTCCAGTAGTTTTCAAAGATGGGACTGAAGCAAAAGATTGAAAAAAACCTAAATGGCTGTGTGTAGGGGTGCCCTAATAGCTCAGCTGGTAAAGAATCCATCTGCAATGCAGGAGACCCCAGTTTGATTCCTGGGTCGGGAAGATCTGCCAGAGAAGGGATAGGCTACCCACTCTAGTATTCTTGGGCTTCCCTGGTGGCTCAGCTGGTAAAGAATCCACCTGCAATGCGGGAGACCTGGGTTTGATCCCTGGGTTGGGAAGATCTATAAAAACTGAATAAAGAAGCTCTCTGTGTACATGTATTGAAAGTCCTCCAAAATATAGTGTAAAGGGGAAAAAGCAAGATATAGATACTGGGTATAGAAGGTTATACTTTGTGTAAAAGGGATGAGGAAGAAAATAGAAATCTGTATTTGTTTGTATATGTACTTTTTGAATCCGTGGAATAATTCAGAAGCAATTAGAAGCTGCAGTGACCTGTGAAAGAAAGTGAATGGGCAGACAGGGAACAGGTTGTGAGAAGAGACCTTTCGCCACATATCATTTTATACATTTCAATTTTTGAAGCATATAAAGGTATTACTCTTTGAAATAATATTTTTTTTTAACTCAAGGTCAGATTGAGTGATCCTAAGCCACGTGCATGCATGTGTGCTGAGTCCCTTCAGTTAAGTCTGCGTCTTTACGACCTAGCCCACCAGACTCCTCTGTCCATGGGATCCTCCAGGGAAGAATACTGGAGTGGCTTGCCATGCCCTGCTCCAGGGGATCTTTCTGACCCAGGGATCGAACCCACGTCTCCTACATCTCATGCATTGCAGGCGGATTCTTTACTGCTGAGCCACCAGGGAAGCCCCCTAAGTCATATATTCTCTACATATTCATTCCCATCTTGGAAGCCTTCTTCAAGCCTCCCATCTGCTCTGCCTGCAAGCAGAGCCTGAGACAGGCATCCAGATGCTCATGATGGAGTGGAGGACTGCTCTCTGAAAGCCTGTTATGGAGGAGGGGAGGCACAGTAGGGTGGGGAAAGAGCCAGGCAAGGATGTGGTCTCAGGTAAGATCCAGAGCATAAATTGCATCACACATTGTCCCTACTTGAGACTAAAGAGCCTGCTTTTGTACCTTGATGTCAGACTCTGGGCCTTGGGGGCATGGGCAGGGGACTGTAAACTCTCAGGCCATGTGGCTCCTGTTCAGCCAAAGGCAAGTCTCCAGAGATTGCGATGGGCCAGCTGGGAGCAGCCAGCAACCAGTATTCCTGGCAGCTGGTGGGTGAGCACACGGCCTGGGGAGGGGTGAAGATGGGGCACCAGCCACTTCCCCTGCTCCAGGGATTCTCCACCTTCAATGCCCATCAGAGGCCCATGGAGGGCTTCTCAAAACAAATGACTGACCCCCAGCCCCAGAGTTTCTGATTCAGTAAGTGGGGGAAAATGGGGGGAGAAGAGAAGGCCTTGCTAATTCTAGGAAGTTTCCAGGTGATGCTTTGCTGCTGGTCCAGAAACCACGTTTGGAGAACCACTGCCCTACAGCATTGTTGCCTGTCCTTTTCCTCCATAGCCAATCTCAGGACCCTCTCATCTCCCTTTGAATCTTCTGCAAGGTATTTCCTCTCCATTCTCATGGCTGATATTCCAGGGCAGATCCTTATTTTATCAAGACCTAGACTAAGGGTATTTATTCCATAGACAAAAAAGGGCAGGGCCTATTGTGAATTACCTTTACTGGCTACCCTGATTAAAACCACAGAGTAATTATCTCACTCTGCTGCTGCTGCTGCTAAGTCGCTTCAGTCGTGTCCAACTCTGTGCGACCCCGTAGACGGCAGCTCACCAAGCTCCCCTGTCCCTGGGATTCTCCAGGCAAGAACACTGGAGTGGGTTGCCATTTCCTTCTCCAATGCATGAAAGTGAAAAGTGAAAGTGAAGTTGCTCAGTCGCTCTTTGCGACCCCATGGACTGCAGCCCATCAGGCTCCTCCATCCATGGGATTTTCCAGGCAAGAGTATCTCACTCTAGTTGTCCGTTAAGCACCACAGGGAGGGCCTGCTGCTGCTGCTGCTAAGTCGCTTCAGTCGTGTCCGACTCTGTGCAACCCCATGGACTGCAGCCCACCAGGCTCTTCCATCCATGGGATTTTCCAGACAAGAGTACTGGAGTGGGGTGCCATCGCCTTCTCCGAGGGAGGGCTTGACATGGGTTCAAACAGTGAAAGAACTGCTGCAGTTCCTTACCAGTGATCCATGTGCTAACTGTTTTTTCTAGGGAAATGTATACAGATCATCAAGTTCAGTAGTTTTTGTGGGGTGGTGGCACTGTGGTGCAAAGGAACAGCTCTCAGAACTGGGGTTGGGGGGTAGGTCACTGATCTCCAAGCCTTGCATTTTAGAGATGAGGAACCCAAGGCCCTGCTCACAGTCACGTGCCTTAGAGTAGCACACAGCTCTTTGTCCTGGGAGAATCCCAGCTCTGGCATCTAAGATGAGGACCCCAAGTTTGGGCTGTTTACAGCCCAAGAACTTCAGCAGCTGTCAGCTCACCAACTCCAAATCCACCTTCCTGCTTTTCAGGCTCCTCATCCCTAAGAAACAATGTAACTAACACAGGGACCCTAGTGTGTTTGAGACAACATACCAGAGTCATCATGTATATCACCTCTTTATCTCCCTTACACATCTCTCCAAGACCAATGCCAGGACTAGCGTGAGACAAGAGGAGTATGCAGTCCAAAGCCTGACCAGGACCACCACCTTCAGGGTGGGTACAGCCACCCTCTGGGGATGCCCTGCTTCTGGCATCCCTGACAAAGTCAAATCCTCTCAAGTGACATTGTGCCCGTGATCATGGCAGAAGAGTGCTCCTTAAGAAGTGATGGTATTGTGCAAAATACTGGTCAATGAAAAGTTACCCTTAGGTTCTCAGAATCACGAACTCCTTTGTAAAAAAGGCAGTGGTGTCAGCCACCCAGAAAAGCCATCTGTAGCCTCATTTTTATGTCCTCAACTCTGTCCTTAAAGGTCACTTGGGAATGGAGGCTTCTTTTGATATGAGATATCTCTTTCAAAAGGTAATGGCATCTCTTTCCAATGGGAAGATTTCTTGTTCTTTTGATGGAGTGAATGGCTACCTCCAGGCAGTTCTTTTGTCTATAACTGTGCCATCCAATATGATAGTCATCAGCCACATGTGGCTATTTCAGACTAAATTTAAATCAATTAAACAATGCAATTAACAATTCCATTTTCAGTCTCACTAGCTGCAGTGCAAGTGCTCATTAGCCACTTGCACCCAGTGGCTACAGTATTTGACAGCACAGATAGGAACATTTCCATCATTGCTGAGAGTTCTGTTGGACAGTGCAGGTATAGTGGCTTTCCCTATCCTTGATTTTTTCAAAAATTTTATTTCTCAGAGTCACCTAGAAAGAAAAAAAGTTTTCCTCCTTAATTATACAGAAACTGTTTTTGCCTTTAGTGTCATCCTTTAGTTTCTCTATGACTTTTAACTGCCTGAATTCACTTTAAAAATAAGTTCGTCTAGGTCAGTCACTCTCAAAGTAGAGCCCAGAGATCCCCGAGGGCTCCCACAAGCCTTTCAGGGGGTCTGCAAGATCAAGCTATGTTCATAGTAATAAAATAAGTAAGACATATCTTTTTCATTTTCATTCCTTCCAAATGTACAATGGAGTTCTCCTGAAGCTACATGACTTGTGATATCACAGAAGCAGATAAGATAATCCATGAATCTTCTATTAAGCCAGGCAAATCCATGAATCTTCTATTAAACCAGGCATTAAAAGAGATTTGCTAAAAGGTAAAAGCAGCACTACTGGCAAGGACAATGAACTAGGAGTTTGGGATTAATAGATACACACTACTATCCATAAAAATGATAAACAGCAAGGGCCTACTATATAGCACAGGAAACCATGCTCAATGTCTTGTAATAACCTAGAATGGAAAAGAATCTGAAAAAGAATAGATATATATATTTGTGCGTATGACTGAATCACTTTGCTATACACTTGAAACTAACACAGCATTGTATATCAACTATACTTCAATGTTAAAAAAGATTACATTATATCAGAATAAACAGTGCTACTTTCTCACTAATTTTTTTTTTGTTTTGGAAAAGAGCTATTTTTATTTCTTTTAATGTCATGTTAACATGTAATGGCTTATTAATGTTATCTTAAATGAATTGATGAATCATTTTAAGTATGTTTTCATATCTTATCTGGTAAATATTGATAGTTAAAGCCTATGTGAACAATAGCTCTTTGGGGGCCTCAATTATGTTTGGGAGTGTAAAAGGGACTACATTTTTACACTGCCAAGCTATGTTATTGCACATTTTTGTTTTCATCCTGGCTTTTGACACATACCCATCACTAGATAGGACTGGTCCCATCCCAGATTCTCCCACTGTTCCCAGCTTGTTTGCTGTAACATTAAGGAAGCAATCATCTCTAATCCCTTGTAGAATGAAACTGATGTGAACAGGAGAACAAGGGCTCTGTTGTCTCCCACATAGATGAGCAAAATGAACATCTTCTCAGGAAGTGGAGCAGCAGGCAATGAGAATGTGCTACACAAATGTCTTTCCCACCCACTAGCCCTTTTCTCTCCCAACCCGCCCCTGCCCTCTTAACCTAAGAGAGCTGCTGGAGAAAAATCCAAAGCTTGAGGAAGAAAAAAAGTCAAACTCAAAGGTTGTGATGCCCAGGGAACACTGGGGTGAACAAGGTTGCCATTCGAATCAGTGGCTGCTAATAAGATTGGTATTAAACTATTAAGAAATAAAGAGTAGGGAAATATACACCTGTGTATTTTAGGAGTCAATTTTTTAAAAAAGAAATTCTAAAGATGCAGCAGTTTCACATTGTTTAAGCTTTGTGGGATTTTTTTGTTTTGCTAAAGCATTGAACGCATACAGGAGGAAGCCATGTGTAAACGTAGCTAAACCACTCTGTCCCTGTGAGTGAAGGGAGGCAGGGACAGAGGAGAGGTGAGGGCTCCCTGGAAAAAAATAACATCTAAACAAATGCTAAAACTGAAGAGCATAACAAAGTTATGAATCTTAATGACATAAAAAAGAGAAACCCAGAGCCTGGACCCTAGGATGCTGATCTGAGGGAAATTGTCCAAAGATTCAATAAAGTTATATTCTTTTCTCCTGGTTTTTCTCTTTCGAGTGGGAGTAAGAAAAAGAATAAAGGAAGTTGGAAGGTGGGAGGGATATCGTCCCCAGTAAACAAGGTTCTCTGAACCCTGCCATGCCTCTTCCTCCTCCTCCTTCCTCCCTTCACCCACTTTCACCACCTCAGACGATAACAACAGTAACAAAAGTAGCTTCTGTGTATTGAGTCCTTGACTGTGCCGGGTACTGTTCTAAACACTTTCCACGTTTTTCCATGTGCAACTCACTTAGTCCCACAAGCCTACGAGGTGGGTACTCATGCCAACCCTCGCTTTATAGATGAGGATCCCAAGGCACACAGAGGTACCAGTAATTGTCCAAGGGCTTTGCACTTCTGAGTCAAGAATTCTAAGAGGAAAAATAAAAAGCATTGGTTTTGATTGAATGGATAATGCTTAAAGTTTACAATAAGAAAAATGTGCTGTTCGCACCTAAGATGTTATTCTTCTTTGAAGATTACTCTTTCAGTTCAGTTCAGTCGCTCATTCGTGTCCGACTCTTTGTGACCCCATGAATCGCAGCACGTCAGGCATCCCTGTCCATCACCAACTCCCAGAGTCTACCCAAACCCATGTCCATCGAGTCGGTGATGCCATCCAGCCATCTCATCCTCTGTCGTCCCCTTCTCCTCCTGCCCCCAATCCCTCCCAGCATCAGGGTCTTTTCCAATGAGTCAACTCTGCATAAGGTGGCCAAAGTATTGGAGTTTCAGCTTCAGCATCAGTCCTTCCAATGAACATCCAGGACTGATCTCCTTTAGGATGCACTGGTTGGACCTCCTTGCAGACCAAGGAGCTCTCAAGAGTCTTCTCCAACACCACAGTTCAAAAGCATCAATTCTTCAGCACTCAGCTTTCTTCACAGTCCAACTCTCACATCCATACATGACCACTGGAAAAACCATAGCCTTGACTTGACGGACCTTTTTTGGCAAAGTAATGTCTCTGCTTTTGAATATGCTATCTAGGTTGGTCATAACTTTCCTTCCAAGGAGTAAGCATCTTTTAATTTCATGGCTGCAGTCACCATCTGCAGTGATTTTGGAGCCCCCCAAAATAAAGTCTGACACTGTTTCCACTGTTTCCCCATCTATTTCCCATGAAGTGATGGGACCAGATGCCATGATCTTCGTTTTCTGAATGTTGAGCTTTAAGCCAACTTTTTCACTCTCCTCTTTCACTTTCATCAAGAGGCTTTTTAATTCCTCTTCACTTTCTTCCATAAGGGTGGTGTCGTCTGCATATCTGAGGTTATTGATATTTCTCCCAGCAATCTTGATTCCAGCTTGTGCTTCTTCCAGCCCAGTGTTTCTCATGCTGTACTCTGCATAGAAGTTAAATAAGCAGGGTGACAATATACAGCCTTGACGTACTCCTTTTCCTATTTGGAACCAGTCTGTTGTTCCATGTCCAGTTCTAACTGTTGCTTCCTGACCTGCATATAGGTTTCTCAAGAGGCAGGTCAGGTGGTCTGGTATTCCCATCTCTTTCAGAAAATTACTCTTTAGCATATTTCTAAAAATAATTATTGGAAAATCATTTGCATGCTTATACCATTTAATGTTTTAATAGAAAAGACCTACATAAAAAGGAAAGAGAATGATATTTGTATTTATCTTTACTGTCCACATTTGAGAATCTAATTGCTGATACTCAGTTGCTTGTTCTGTAAAACGGGGATAAGACACCAGCTTCTTAAAGTTGCTAGAAGGATTCAATGCCAAAAGTACAAACAGATTCTAATGTCTCCTAATACACATTAGGTGATAAGTGGCAGCTGTAACAATGGTTCTGCCATCCTCTGCCCCAGTTTCTGTACTTTACTTTCTCCTCTGTGTTGATTTCATCCCAAGGCAGACAAGGTCACATCTTGTGGTGACAAGATGGCTGCAAGCAGGTTCTCCTCAGCAACTTCAGCAGGAAACAAGGATTGTGACCAGTGTCAAGATCTATGCAGGCTCTTAGATTTTACCCTCTTTGCAAGCTAACAACTTATCCTGCCACAGTTTCATGGATGCTGGGAGAAGACACAAGACTCCTAGGTCAGAGATAAGGGAAAGTTTATTACTCATAGCTGTAGTAGTAGCTAGAGTACCAACAATTTTTGTGCTGGTTCCCCAGACCCAGTTCTCACAGGGCAATACTAACAGGGCCCAGTGACACCTGTACACAAGGTAATTGTGTTATGGGAGAGGAGCCTTGAGCTTGATGAACCTGAATCTTTTATAACTGTCTGGAGAGAACTATTATCTTTATTATGTGGGACAGTAAGCCTGCACATCCTTGCTTTGGAGGGAGACAGTATTTCAATCTTCCAAGTAATGAGAATCACTGTGCTGCTCACCCCAATACCAAGGTCTATTTATTTAATACTCTCTTTGAATTTGCCAAGGTAGCCATCAAGCAAAGCCTGGATGGCCATATATCTGGCAAGGATGTTATGAATGGGGTAGGAGGCTATGATAGATGTGTTTCCCAAAGTATATGGAACCTTTGATTATCTCATTAGATAAACATATTTTTGTAAAAAAAATCAAACAAAAAACAAATTCCATGACCAAATTTAAGAAATATGCTACAAAGCTGAACAGGTTTCTTTAATGCAGGATTTTTCAGTGCCTTTAAAATAGTAACATGCACTATGAATCTCCACAAGAGAAATAGAGAACTGCAGAATCACCCATACTTCTTTGACCTCAGAAGAAGCAATTTTTTTTCCACAGAAAACCTAATCATAATTCAGTGAAGCACTGTGAAAGATGAACACTAACAATTCTTACCAAATCAGAGGTTTCATAACTCTGTTACTTTATCCTCCACTGAAGACCTAATAGAAATGTGACCAGTGATTTTTACATTTTTATATAATTGACAGTGTCTATAGGACTAAAATTTCCTCCATAGATTATGTAATTCTTCAACAAATTATGGAAATTTTAGTTCGGCTCCAAATTCTTTTACTGTGACAGAGCACTTAGGGTTTCAAGATATCTAACTAAATGTGTCAAAATTAAACATGATTATTACAGACCAAGAGAGACAAAATAAAGTCAAAACTATCTGAACACTGGCATTTTCTTCAGGCTAAAATACACTTTTTACAGAGTGCGCAGCCATAAAACTAGCATTTATGTCAAGCCAGGATTAGTATTATCATATTGTAGATACACTGAGGTACTTTTAGCAATTTTGAAAGACAGTTTCATATTCCCAACTGTAATAGAGTGCCTGAGAAATCATACCCATCTTGCTAAAACTAGTGTAATTATAAGAGTGAAAACAACTAAATAGCTTTGACACAGCCCTTTGGCTGTCTTGTAATACTGAGACATTAAGTTAATGCAGTCTGCCTCTCTGAAGAAATGTAGAATCTGCCCTTCCATTTGAGTTTGAAACAAAAATTGGTAGCATAAAATTGAGAAGTAAATGAACCAAGAAAGATGTCCATATTTTTTGTGATAGCCTTGCCCTAGAGAATAAATCCCCCACTGAAGAAGTAGTTAGCAGTAGAGAATGAGCAGATCAGAGAGTCTCAGAGGCAAAAAGGACCTTAGACATCATCTGGTATTATGTAGACCAAGTTGTGCAATTTATTTCTTGGAAGTAATAAGTATGGCCATAGGAAAAAGATGCCTCAAGGTGGATAATGTCTTATTCCACTTGCTATTTCATGTTATCTGCCCATGTGAGACTGTGCCAACAATTGCACACACTCTTCCCAGACTTGCAGTTGGGAGCTAGCAAAACCAGGAAGCAGGGACAATGGAGAATCCATGTTGGTGGTGGTGGCAACAGCATTGGCCATGGTGGCAGGCGTATCTGGATTCCAGGGGTGGCAGCATCCAGTGCCACTGGTGCAGCGACACAGCTACAACATTTGCAGGAAGAACGTCACATTGAGGTGTGACTTTTGGCAGTTTGGGGGGCATTACCCAATGTCTGAGCTAGGGTTCAGCTGTCCTGAAGATACTTTGTGAGCTACCCAAAATCTTTTCATTAAACCTTTTGCCATTGAAGTCATCCAGTGTTTGGTTTCTTCTTCCAGAGAAAGGGAGTCTGGGAGATAGTTTTTTAGGTGGCCTCATCAAGGTGGGCTAGCCTGAGATATTTATCCATGGTAGGCATCCCATCTTGATACCAGTCTTCTGATCAGATCTCAGCACAGCCTTGTATTTCTAGTTTTACAAACATCACCCAATCCTAGGAGTGCCATGATGCATCTTCATATACTGACTGTAGGAGAGAAACCTAGAAAGGTTTTTGAGACCAAGTCCCAAAAAGAGGGCTATGAATGTCAGGCATGAATTTCAAAAGTTTCTGAGCAGAGGGCTAGTATTGGGTTGGCCAAAAATTCTTCTGGGCTTCTCCATAAGATGTTACAGAAAAACTCAAATGAACTTCTTGGCCAACCCAACGTGACTACAGCTGCACTATTATTAGTTAATGATGTATAGAATTGAGAGGAAGAATCCCAAAAGGCCAGCTGGGACGCCATCACAACAATACATGTAAAGTACTACCTCTGGAATAGCCTTCCCACCCTCAGCTGAACAACTAGACTTTATCCTCCAGTCTCAGCTCAGATGCCAAATCACCAAGGAAGCCATCTCTGAACACCCAGCCAGGCCGTGTACCTATTCTCTCTGCTGTCAGACATTCACGTGCATTCCTCTACATCAGTTCTTAACACATTATCTTGAAAGTAGCAATTTACTTGATAGTTTCTTCCAAAAACCTTACTGTTTCTGTTTGCATTCTAAACACCTAGAAGCTCATGGCATGGCCAGCAAGGACGCCCAAATCTTCTTTCCCAAATCTGCTCTAATTCCAAATATTTGCACTTTGGCAAATGACTCCTGGCTCAGGCAAAAACCTGGGAATCACCCAGGACTGACACCTCTGTCACCTTACCACCAACTGCCTCCAATCTCCTTTCCAATCCACTTTATCACCAAGTCATACCTGGTCTACATTCAAGACGTACCTGGAAAGAATTCACAGTCCCTAGCAGGCAGAAATATTCAACCACCAAGAAGCCAAGAGAAGGTAGAGTCCTTTTTATGCTCCTTGCCACGGCCCTCTGCCCACCTCAGATTCTCACTTCAGCCATGTGGACAGTACCACGTGACCTTCCACATCTCTATGCCTTTTTGCTTCAGGACTATTTCTTTTCTTTTTTTTTTTTTTTTATTTTTAAACTTTACAATATTGTATTAGTTTTGCCAAATATCAAAATGAATCCACCACAGGTATACCCGCGTTCCCCATCTTGAACCCTCCACCCTCCTCCCTCCCCTACCCTCCCTCTGGGTCGTCCCAGTGCACCAGCCCCAAGCATCCACTACTGTGCATCGAACCTGGACTTGCGACTCGTTTCATACATGATATTATACATGTTTCAATGCCATTCTCCCAAATCTCCCCACCCTCTCCCTCTCCCTCTCCCACAGAGTCCATAAGACTGATCTATACATCAGTGTCTCTTTTGCTGTCTCGTACACAGGGTTTTTGTTTCCATCTTTCTAAATTCCATATACATGCGTTAGTATACTGTATTGGTGTTTTTCTTTCTGGCTTACTTCACTCTGTATAATAGGCTCCAGTTTCATCCATCTCATTAGAACTGATTCAAATGTATTCTTTTTAATGGCTGAGTAATAATTGTGTATATGTACCACAGCTTTCTTATCCATTCATCTGCTGATGGGCATCTAGGTTGCTTCCATGTCCTGGCTATTATAAACAGTGCTGCGATGAACATTGGGGTACACGTGTCTCTTTCAATTCTGGTTTCCTCAGTGTGTATGCCCAGCAGTGGGATTGCTGGATCATAAGGCAGTTCTATTTCCAGTTTTTTAAGGAATCTCCACACTGTTCTCCATAGTGGCTGTACTAGTTTGCATTCCCACCAACAGTGTAAGAGAGTTCCCTTTTCTCCACACCCTCTCCAGCATTTATTGCTTGTAGACTTATGGATTGCAGCCATTCTGACTGGCGTGAAATGGTACCTCATAGTGGTTTTGATTTGCATTTCTCTGATAATGAGTGATGTTGAGCATCTTTTCATGTGTTTGTTAGCCATCTGTATGTCTTCTTTGGAGAAATGTCTATTTAGTTCTTTGGCCCATTTTTTGATTGGGTCATTTATTTTTCTGGAGTTGAGCTGTAGGAGTTGCTTGTATATTTTTGAGATTAGTTGTTTGTCCATTGCTTCATTTGCTATTATTTTCTCCCATTCTGAAGGCTGCCTTTTCACCTTGCTAATAGTTTCCTTTGTTGTGCAGAAGCTTTTAAGTTTAATTGGGTCCCATTTGTTTATCTAAAGCTTTTCCTAAGGCTGTTTCTTCCAGGGCAGTCCAGAAGCACAGTTCGAATAGGAAGACGCTGTTACTGTTCCAGAGAAAGCCCTCAACCAGGAGGGAACAAGGGTGGATAAATGCTCCAGCGTTCAACACTGGGAAGACATTTCTGAGGTGTATTCACCACAGTTCCTCAAAAAGTCCCCAAAGGCGTTGAGCACAGTGGCTGACAGAGATAACCAGCTCAATAACGCCCATGTCATTGGTTCTTGGTGCTTCCTGCAACTATCTCCCAAATAAGCTACCTGTACCCAAGGCTGTTTTCAGGATCTGCTTTCAAGGGAACCCAAACTAAGACAGTAGTGGACAAATGTTCTTCCTAGCATCTTTTAAACAACTAGCATTACCTTAAATATACAGATGGGTTCAATTGGCTGCAATAGAACTGAAACAGAGACTATGGCAAATTCAGGACACTGAAGATAGTTCAGTAAGCTGGAGAAGACAGAGTCAAAAAAAAAATGTGTGGCAGCGGATCAGGCTGGAGAGGAAGGCAGAGGTCAGGTCAAGTGACAAGACCTCACAGAGTTTGCTTTAGTAACTGTAAACTCCACCAAGGTCAACCTCCAGAGAGTGCAGCAGGACAGAACAGGACATGCACGAAATATACACGTGTCCATAGTGATCGTTTTCTCCCAAGCTACTCAGTATACTTCTTGGCCAAATAGATTAATAAGAGAATCTCAGAGCAGTTGATGTAACTTCAGAGAGAAGCCCCAGAAACAAACAATGGGTAAGGGATGAACACCTTTAGAGTAAAGATACATTATTTAATGTGAGGAAAATGAAAACGAGAAGGACTTGTCTGTGGTCTTATGAGGCAATGACTAAGCTAACAGATACAAAGGGATGCCATGGGTTCCTTCCACAGATTTATGGAGGGGCCAGGAGGAGAGGCTCTAAGTGGGTCTGCTAAACCCTGACGCTCCTATAGGTACCCAGCTGAGTAGAGGAGAGAAGGACTCAAAATAACCTAGAATTGGTGGATGGTAACTAAGATGAGTGTGTTACTCACTCAGTCATGTCCAACTCTTTGGATTAGGGCCCACCAGACTCCTCTGTCCATGGGATTTCCCAGGAAAGAATACTGGAGTGGGTTTCCATTCCCTTCTCCAGGGGATCTTCCTGACCCAGGGATTGAACCCAGGTCTCCTGCACTGCAGGCATACTCTTTACCATCTGAGCCACCAGGGAAGACTGGGAACTAAGGAGATCAGTGTAAATCAACACAGATGATTTCTCTGTGCTCTGGGGAATGGAAAGGCTGTGCTAAAGAACTGAGCAGACTGATATTCAGTGAAATAAAGGCATGTTGTCTGGGTCCTCTTACCTCTTACAACCCAGCAATAGATGCCTGGACTTCTGACTTTTGATTGCAGTGAGTTGCAGTGCATCATCATTTGGCAAAATCCAGTACCTTCTTTTGCCTGTTTGAAAATAAGCCAAATGTCCATGGTAATTTACCGGTCAGAAATGAAAGGGGGAACTAGTAAATGATGGGGAAATAATGGGCAAATAGATAGTGAGGGGTAAAAGTCTCTTCCATAAGATGGGAGAGGAAAGTGGGATGAGAAAGTGGGGGAAATTCTATTTAAAGACATTATTGGTAAAATACTAGTTACATTCTTCTTATTCTCGGAATTAGGGGCTTCCCAGATAAACCCACGATGGTATTTTGATCTTACTTGACTCTAATCAAACTGTGGTCATGCCTCCTCTCTGTTATCACAGGCACCACTCTCCCTCCTTAGTTCATTCACTGGTTTTCTTTGCAGCACTATTGCGCCACACTTGGAAAATCCCAGTGTACCAGCTGCACCAGCAAGTCAAGCCTTTCTATTTTGCAAAACCTTCACAAAATGCTTTCTATTAAATAGTGTTCACTGGAAATAATACCATTATCATGATCCCTTGAGGAAAGAGACATTAGACATCCTGGTGAAAGTGGCAGCCATCCCCAAGATGCTGTGACAACCCTGTTATCTTCTCTTTGTGACACTTCACACTTGCACCAGAAACAGTTATTCTCAGCAAGAGCCAGTGCAAGGATTGCTTCAGCAGGTCTGCCTTTTATGTAGAGCTGTGACTGGTTAGTTCTATCCTCGTATCTCCTCTGACAATAAAAGGTTGACCTTTACTTCAGGAGAAAGTTCATATCTAGTTGATGCTTTGTTTAAGAAGTCTAATTAGGATGATTGGTTTGAAGAGTTGAAGTGAAAAGTATGTATTTGAATTACATTCACTCCTTTTAAGTTTCAGGTCCTCACTTTTAAAAATCTGAAGTCCTCAGCTCCCACTTCACCCGAACACATCCAGGTGTCACCTGTCAGTGTCGTATGCATTGGCCCTTCCTGGTCTCAGAGGTAGTACTTACAGTCAGTTCCTTGCTGCCAGAAGCAACTTCTACCTCCTGACCACATACTCCCTGCCCAAGCGAGACGTTTGTAATTCAGTGTTCAAGTTTGATTTGCCTTCAGAGAAGATCTCTTTGAAGCGCCTTAGTTGCAAGCAAAAAAAAAAAAAAATCATTTTAGAATTAAATTTCTTCCTAATTTGTTTCTCACCCTCTCCTTCCTCCTGACAATTTTATGGCACTGCACAGGTTTCTGAGAGGTTCCTATAAGTTATTTCACTTGTTCTTCACTATCGTCTGTAAGCAGGTATGGCAGATTTACTTGTGAGGAAACTGAGATATTCAGGGGTCCAGTAAATTGGCCAGGGGCTCCCAGATGGCAGATGATAGAGAAATGACTCAGTGCCAGAGTTCCTGTTGCCTAACCCAGGGCTCTGACAGTTATTCCCTTCATTCCTTGGCTGTGATCTTCCACAAAGAACCACCCTTGTGGCTCCTGATCATTTGCATGAACTTTCTTGGGACTGCTGTCTTTGAGATTGATGTCCCCTTCTTTCCACCTGTCTCATCTCTGACCACCCTTGACAAATAGTGTGCAGCAGATGGAATCAGAGCCTTACCTCTGTGTAGGTAGCTAATGCCCTTCTCCCCACCACATACCCAGAAACAGCCCTCCACCCATGGCTGATGGAAGTGCGTACATAAATTCTCAGCTCCTTTACCTCACTGGTAGAATAGGAAGAATATTCTACATTTTGTCGCATTGTTTCTCAGTTCAGTTCAGTTGCTCAGTCGTGTCCAACTCTTTGTGACCCTATGAATCGCAGCACGCCAGGCCTCCCTGTCCATCACCAACTCCCGGAGTCCACCCAAACCCACGTCCATTGAGTCAGTGATGCCATCCAACCATCTCATCCTCTGTCGTCCCCTTCTCCTCCTGCCCTCAATCTTTCCCAGCATCATGGTCTTTTCAAATGAGTCAGCTCTTCGCATGAGGTGGCCAAAGTATTGGAGTTTCAGCTTCAGCATCAGTCCTTCCAATGAACACCCAGAACTGGTCTCCTTTAGGATGGACTGGTTGGATCTCCTTGCAGTCCAAGGGACTCTCAAGAGTCTTCTCCAACACCACAGTTCAAAAGCATCAATTCTTCGGTGCTCAGCTTGTTTCTCAGGTGCTTTGATTAGTATGCCGCTCAGTAATACTCCTTCTACTGGCTTCTTTTCCTTCACTGTCTCACTTAGTATTTCCACACCAGTGTTTCCCGGGATCACCTACCACACAAACTAGTTGTATTCAAATTCTGTCTCACAGTCTGCTTCTGAGAGAACCCAAACTAAGAAATGCATGCCCCCTCATCGCAACCTGCCTTCCTGGCTGGGATTTCCAGCCTTCGGTATGAAGAAGGAGTTCTGCTCAAAAAAATTCCCTTGGCCTTAAGGAACTACTTCTGCTTTAACTACCAACTTCCAGATTGGTCCTAAGTCTGACCATTCCCATGCCATCCTCATAGCTTGTGTATAGGTGTTCTAAACACATCTCCTCTCCCTGCACCGTCATACCTCCACCTCCAATACCATAGCCCCATCAATTCTTGGTGTTCAGCTGGATGGATGGATGGTATGGCACAAATCGATGAGGGTATATTCTAGAGGGAACAGCAGGAACAGAAGACAGAATGCATGTGTACATGTGGAACTAACAGGAGTTTCTATATGTCTGGAGAGTTCTGTATGTCTAAGGAGGAAGGAGAAGAGAAAGCTGGTGACAACCACTGGGGGAGCAGAGATTATGTCCAGAAGAACTGAGCATGCTCTGCAAAGTTTGCATTTTATCCTGAGGTCAGCCAGTCAGCTCCCAAAGATTTCAAGCAAGAGAGTACTAAGTTTAGATTCGTATTAAGAAAAGTTATGGGGATTCCCCTGTGGTCCAGTGGTGGCCCAGTTTCACTGCCCAGGACACGGGTCAAGGAACTAAGATCTCACAGGCCGAGAGGTGCAGCCAAGTAAAAAAAAAAAATTTAACCCAAAGGTTCTGTGGAGGGTAGTTTGGAGTATACTATTATCTAAAATCAGATGATGGATGTGAAAGCACAATGTAAACTGGGAAGATGATTCCAGGTGCAATATTTGGAGTCCTGAGGTAAATTACCCTAGGAGTCCTCATTTATATGGCATAGTGCCTGCCTCTATTCACTCCTCCAGCCCAAATCTGGGACTCACAGTGGCAGGAGGCAGCAGTGGAGGTATTCCATCAAGATTGATTCAGCATCTTCAGGAGCCTGACGGGTGACAACCCATGGGGTAGCAAACAGTCGGACACGACTGAGCACACACAATCTTCCAGGCATTGGGATTGTGTTGGGGTCACTTAATGCCCGACCCTGTCCTTAGTTGATTTCACTGTGCAACTTGCAGAACCGGCAGCCTCTGGACCCACCCACATGTCCCTCCACAGGCCTAATTGCAAGATTCTGTAGTAGCTTCAAGTAGTAGTTTCAAGGCTCCACTGTAGTTTCAAGGCTCTGATTATACTGCACCCAGTGATGGAAACTGATGGGAGACTAAGAGGGGGCAGAAGCTGAGGACAGTACCGGGTGGGGAGAATATACATGTTTCCTAATAAATTGTTGGAAAGTGGACATATACAAATAATTTCGGCATGCTTTTTACATTAACAGCACTTGAGGATTTTGCATTTAAAAATGAAATGTTTTCTGTGCTTGTGACTCTCCTTTTCTGCTAAAAGAAAACATAATGCAGCTGAACCTAAATGAGATGTATTTAAAAATTCAGTGACATTTTAGCAACAGTGTGAATAAAAACTAAATGGTGCTTTGCCTTGAATGAAACAAGAGCATTTGCTAACTTTGATAATATAAAAAAACAAGTTATTTTTTCCTTGTATAATATTAATTCCCTAAATAAACACTATGGTTTTGCATTATAATATTCTGGATAATAGCTACTTTATAGCTAATATTAATCCTCTAAATATGACAGCACACAATAGATTCGCATTTCAATATTTTTGGTAATGGTTGGTTTATGTCAGAGGGAATAAAGGTTCTTATTTGATATAATCTCTGCATTATCTTTTCACATACTATTTTTGATTAAATGTTCCCTTCCAATATCAGAACTGACCTTTTACAGAAATCTCTACACCAGAGCAGAAATTGATCTCATAAGGCAAAGGGATATTAAATAACAGAGCTTGGCAAGGATGTATAATATTATCGTATCCTGGTCTAGCATTTTGCTGCTTGTGCATGCTGCTGCCTTCTTAAAGTTACAATTAACATTCATAAGTAAGCTCATTAAGGCCACTAAGAGGAAACACAAATCAGCGAGGGTGATGAAAACCAAGACATATATCAATAATCATCTTGGCACACTACTCAAAAATCATGTCCAAGAAAAAAAAGTTTTAAAATAAACAAGACAGAGCTTCTTTTAAAAAAAAATTCATTTATTTATTTGGCTGCACCGGGTCTTATCTGCAGCATGTGAACTCTTCGTTGCAGCATATGGGATCTAGTTCCCAACCGAGGATTGAACCCTGGCCCCCTGCATTGGGACCATGGAATCTTAGCTACTGGACCAACACGGAAGTCCCCAGAGAGCCTCGAACTTAATCTTTGCTTTTGCATTCTAAATCCCCCCTCTGATGGTCTCCCAAAAATGGGTTCGCTTTCAAAATAATGTAGAAATGGAGAATGGACTTGCACTGGGTGTGTCTGCATTTTTCTCCTCTGTCAGTCTTCGCAAGCCTTCATTTCCGGTGTGCTTCTCCAGGCTTTAGAATGTTTACATGGCCCATTCCATTTTTTTGCTCTAGGGCAGTAGAAAGGGAGCATGGCTAATTTTAGAAGGAATAAGAAGACAGTTGTGCAAGATGTAGAAAATGAGAATATTTATAACTTTTCTGGAGAAAAAAATCCGAAAAACCAAATTTAGATCTTGTAAAAATTTTTAGCTAAAAAGCCTTAATATTTTCCATAACCTCCAGCGCTACAAAGAGGAAAGGACTGCCTTGACAAAAATGTTCTCTCTTTTTAAAGATAGTAATGGGGGGAAAGGAGCTATAGATTGTATAATAAGTATACAATTAACCTTTGAACAACATGGGTTTATTCAGCATGAGCCCACTCATACATGGATTTTTTAAATAAATATACTAGATTGAGATGAGTTGATGATGTCAGCCAAGTTTTCCTCATCACTGACTCGTTACGTGAGCAGTGAATCTCTACCATACTTGGAATTAAGCCTTATGTTGGCCATCTATGTAACAGTGATGCTTGATTTTCCAAATGAGCCCAGTCATCTTTGAATCCTCCAATGACTGAAGTCAGAAGGTCTGTCAAGTCTTACTCTGAATTCCTTTCCCGAAAACCATCTTATATTTTACAGTGCTTTCTACAACCTGGTAACTAACACTTAATGTTCTTAAATAAGAGACAATTTACAGGTTACTAAGCATTTTTGACCTACTGATAAGTTCCAGGCTCTGAAGGGTGATGTGGAAACTCTCCTCCATACACAGACCACAGGTACCAGCATCCTCTGGGAGGTCATTAGAAATGCAGAGTTTGGGGCCCTTCCTCAGGCCTAATGAATCCAAATTTGCAATTTGACAAGATCTGCAGGAGTCCCACGCACACAACTGTCTGAGAAGCTCTGATATAAATGACTGAGGAAAACTAGTTCCCACACAGGCACCAATGTGATGGGACCTTTCTGGAGGAAATTCAGGGAAGAAGGGGATACTCAGAAAGAGGCCCCCAAATCTACCCATTTGCAGACACATATCTTAAATAGAGGTCATAGCATTTCACGCCACAATCAGAGATAAGTTTTAAGAAAGGATAGCTTCTGGGAGGATACTGACTACATCCTCATACATACCTGCTTGTCCTGACTCCACAGCTCTGGTTTTTCCTACCACCTTGGCATATCTGCCCAAGGAAAGCCTGTGCTGAGCAGATAGGGACCAATTACAGTGCCTGAGCATTAGGTTCCAGGGGTTGGGCCTGAGGTGGCACTCACACCCCACTCATATCCCAATACCTTTTAAATCATATGCCCCCAAACAGCGACCTAGTGCACAAAAAATAAAATACTACTTCCTGAAGCCAGAAGTTTTATTCCTGAAATCTATCCTCCAACATCTACACACATTGTCAACAGGATGGAGGTTGCTTGCTGAGAAGCCGGCCTCTGAGTTTGGGTGCCAGCCCGTCACTTACTGTGTGGCCTTAGACAAATGATTTAATGGCTCTGATCCTCACTTTCCACATCTGTACACCCAGCCATAATAATAGCTCCCATCTCCTGGAGTAATTGTGAGGGCTCAATAGGTTAATACAAATAAAGCATTTTTAGCACCACCTAACACAGAGTAAAAACTCAGTAAGCAACAGCTACTGTTACTATCATCATTACTATAATTGTTATTATTATTACTGATTACTGGAGATCCGCTTCTGACTGAACATGAATGAGCTCTCTCTGGGTAGAGTTGTTCAATCAGTTCCATAGGCACACCATCCCCAGCTGTTTTTCATCCAGTTCATAATTCTCAAGGAAATGAATTTTTGTAAATTACTGTGACAAACAGGACTAAAATCTGATCGTGGAGTCTCATCACTGGAACACAGCCCTAATCTGCCAGAGCACTAATGATCAGAGCTTGAGTTAGTGACTCAGGCTTGAGTTACTGACTCAGGGTTGTTTGCTGGCCAACCCCTCTTCCCTGCGTAAGTACCCGTAAGCCACTCAATTTAATCATTCATTCTAGAGTTCTGAGCAAACTCAGTTTCCAGTCTGAGGTGGGAACTCTGGAGAAATTCAGACATCTTCCCCTTTTCCAGTCTTTGAGCTCTCTTCTTGCCTACAGTTCCTCAGAATGACCAGCCACGGCTCAGCAATTTCATCTGCATTTGTCTGATTTCTCTCGGATTGTCATTTTTCTGTGTCAGAAGACATCAATCCATTTATAGCAGCTTGTGGCTCTCTGCTGATCTTCTCACTTATCTCTGCCTTCAATTCCCCTTAACCAGACATGTTCTGACCTTTCTGAATTCTCTCTGCTGCCCACTGACATGACCCCATCAGACCCAAGCAGTCAGGCTAATCCCATTTTATTCTTCGTGAGCCAGGATAAATTGAAAAATCTACCCCCAAAAGAGTTAGCTTTGATTCATTTGGGGTTGAAATAGTCATGATAATAGTTTTACAGGCTTGTGTTTGTTCTTTTATAAATCAGGGAATGTCGGATGGGACTTTGAACCTAAAGTTGAGGACAGAGAAGTAATAAGTAGCTCCACATTCTAAAGATGAGAGGATGTTGGGAGTTTGGAGATTTATGTGAGCATGGAAACTGGAGCCTGCTTCTAGCCTGGAGGTGTAGAACAGGTGGATCAAGGTGGATGCTGAACAGCCCACCCTAGAAGGCTGGTGAAGAAGGTTGGCAGTGTGCTTGCATGGCATAGGCTGGCAAGACAAGAATGAGTACATTTCCTGCAGGCCAAGGAGACACTGAAGAAGAAGGTACCTGGACTTAAGCAATGGTACCTCATCCCACTCAAGAGGGCTGCCCGCTAGACCAAGGGACCCTCAGTAGTGAAAGGCTTGGGGAAGGCACCCAATGATGGTAGCTGATGGAGAGGGAGGAAAAAGAGGCTGAGACAGACCTCCGCAATCAGAGACCTATATCTTAGGGAGGCCCTCCAGGGTCTTCTAAAAGAGTACATGTACCCCGATGGATCATCTGGGCATGTTAAAATGCCAGTTCTCATGCAGTGAGTCTGGGATGGAACTCTGCATTTGCAACAAGATCCCAGGTGATCCAGATTCTGTTGGTCCATGAACTAACTTGGAATATCCAAGCCCTAAATCACCAGTTTTCAAACTCTGGTCTTGGGATCCTTTTGCAACCTTAAAGATTATTGAGGTCACAAGAAAATTTTATGTGCCTTATAATGATTGATATTGACTGAATTCAAGCTTAAAACTGAGAAATTTTAATATTTATTGAACAATTCATTAAATAATACATTAAAACCCATTACGAGTTATCATAAAGAACCTATCTTTATGAAAAGATAAGTATATTTTCCAAGGGAAAAGAAAATATTGAATGGCATTGCTTTACATTTTTGCAAATTTCTGACTTAGAAGACAGCTGGATTCTCACACATCTGCATCTGCATTCAGTCTGTTACCTCATGCAGATAGGGAGTTGGAAAAGAAAGGAATGTTTTAATGGCCTTTTCAGGTAATTATAAGTACTCTTCGTTGATATCACACTAAAAGTCTATAAGATATTTTCTTAAAGATTAGTTAGAATGTGAAATCTGAAACCACAACAATGAACTTTTCATGCTCTGTTACATTAAAATCCATCTGTGTAGCACTTTGAATGGACCCACACATGATTTTGTAACATCATGTATCCATAATTTCAATATATTGGCTCACTGAACTGTGCAGATGTTCCCAATGTTTACATATTTCATTATATAATTTCAAAAAGTCACATTTGTTAATCTTACCAGTGATCTCACCATCAGCTCACCAGAAATTTAAGAACTAGGAAGCTTTCATGCTCAAAATGGTGGATACAAGTTTTACAAAATTTTACTTTTGCTTGAAACCTAAAATTTTATCATTGACAACAAACGGTATCTGTTGTTTTTCTTGAAGTGGCAGGTTTCCTTCAATTGTTTACAGGAAAATGACTGCCAAATACCTGAGTCTAACAACCAGAGCTTGTCTGTTAGGAGTTTTTCCCAGTCAAAATTATTTTCCAGGAAGATAAGTGGCTAGTTCAGTTCACAAGTCAACCCACCATACACATAATTTTTCTCAAGATAACCATCATGCCTCAGTATACAGCCAGAGTGCTTTCTGCACGCTTCCCATTTTATCACACAGAGTATTAAGAAGACATATACTCAAAGGTCAGTATTTAACACAATTAATAATTTTTACTGCTTTGTCAAGGACATTCTTAATTGAAACTGGATTCTGTTTTGTTTTGTTACCAAGAGTGACAGCAATGAAGAACACCATAACTACTAGTAGAGCTTATTGTCACTGCTTTGATTTGGGCGAAGGGACAGTCAACCTTATCCCCAACTGCTTTTGCACTATCATTGCAAATGCCAACACAGCGAAAAAGACAAATAACATCTCAGCGTCAGTAAGCAAATAGTTTTGATCTCACAGACCAAAGAAAGGGTCTCTGAGAACCACCGCCCTAAGGAACTCACCATGTGCCCCCTAAGAAAGTCAGCATTTGGAAAGCTGCCAACAGAGGGTGCAGAGGCCTGGCGGTGTGTGCCCTCAAAGCCACAACCACTGAGAGAGCAACAATAGCATCCCAATAAGTAAAGATGTATTTTGCATTACGTGAAGGATACATTTAGAGCTGGATCAGACCATTTCAACACAGCTCAAACTTAGGCTTGGGCAAGGAGAGGAAATGAGAGATTGAGGTCAAAGTTGAGATTGAAACTTTAAGCTGGACTGGACTTCTCATAATTAAAAGTGACCAGAAAGTTATGGAATCTGCCCAAGATGTTATTAAGAAAACGGGAAGGGTAATAAGACAGAGCACAGTGGGAAACAGAGATTAAAGGGAATAAAACACTTTCATGTCTCTATCCCCACTGAGTTGAAACTCTTCATTAGAAAGTTATGTCTAGTCCCCCTTCCATTTATAACACATACACATTTGGGCTAATTGAAAAGCTCCCTATGTGACATGCCATATTCCTTTTTCCCTTGTTAACATCATATCATTCATCTATTCAACAAAATTCGACTGAATGCCTACTGTGTCAGGCACTGTTCAAAAGGCTTGGGAAACACTAATAAAAAAACAGATGGATATTGTTGGTAGAGCTTACATTTGTAACTGTTACTTTTTAAAGCTTTTGTCCGGTTAGCCATGGAGGCTCAGGTGCAAAGCATGCTGGAATTTTGGAGCCACATAGCAGGGTTCAGTAGAGCTTGGCAAAACATTCTGAGTAGTCCATAAAGCCAGGCCCAAGGAACACGGTCAGTAATCTATATCACAGTGTTCCAGGGCCTGCTGGCTCCAACAGTCAAGGTTATCTGATAATCTGGTGGGCAGATGCCCAAGAGCAAAAGGCTCTGGGCAAGATTCATAAGAGTGACAGCATCTTGATTTCAGTGGGATGGAAGAGGAACCTAATCCCAGCCAGTATCTGGAGGCACAAAGGACAGGGGCAACTCTTTTGAGGAGGGGGACCTGGCGAGGGGTTGGCCAGGGAAGGGTCTTTGACAAATGAACTGGTCTTCGTCAAATGAACTGGTCTTCTTCTGGGAACGTGAGTAGTAAGAACAGAAACCAGCTTACAGGCTGGAAAGGACACTCTGGACCGGATTCAGAACAAAGAGCAGTTCAGGGGTTATGTGGTTGCCTCCTGCTGAGCTCTTTAATGGGTGTGTTCCACGTCCAGTGAAAGACCAGTAAAGGTGCCACACTCTGAAAAGACATATAATATCAAACAAAAACAACTTTAAACCAGAAAATAAGTACAAGGAAGTCCAACAAAGTTCTACTTTTGCTCATGATGTCGTCTTCAAAGTAGTCTCAGTATCCACTTCCTTCAAATGGGCATTTGTGTGGGGAAGTGCGGGGTTCCTGCACTGTAGCATGTGTGTGTGCCGTGCTGTCTCAGGGGTCATCTGTGCTGCTCTGTCCCTAGCCCAACAGGGAACGTAAAGGACATATGATAGGAAACTTCAGAGTGAACCACTAGCACTCATGTGATCAAGCCTGAGCAGGCCCTTTTTTTTTAAACAATTTTATTGGAGTATAGATGATTTATAATGTTGTATTAGCCTCAGGTATGTGGCAAAGTAAATCAATTATACACATACATGTATCTACCCTCTTAGAGTCTTTGCCCATATAGATCATTACAGACTATTGAGTAGAGCTCTGTGTGCTATACAGCAGGTTTTTATTAGTTATCTATTCTATATATGGTACTGGGCATATGTCAATCTCAGTCTCCCAATTTATCTCCCCACCCCCTGCAACTTATCCCCTGGTAACCATAAGCCTGTCTTCCACATCCATGACTCTACTTCTATTTTTTAGAGGAGTCAAGGTGTTTGAGCACCAACTTCCCTCAGTCATTGATTGAAGCTGCATCTGGCTGGTATGAATTCCCTGATACTTCTGGCCTCCAAAATCATAGCCTTCTGGTAAAAAGATGAAGGTGCTAGGAAATGGCAATCGGGTTGAGTGCTCTGAAATTGTAAGGGTTAAGGAAATATAGTCAGGGACTCACCGTCATTTGCTATACCAGCTAAATCAACCTGCCTGTGTGTGGGACTAGAATCTACATTTTGAACAAGTTCCTCAACTTATACAAGTAGTACAAGTGAGATTGAATTTCTAATTTCCTAATGACCCCTGTAAAGAAAAAGATACTTCTATTCTGTCATCCCTCCCCACTGGGAAAAAAATCAAGTTTTAGTAAGCCCTCCTTTTCTTCTAACAAAAGCATAGAACTTGAGTCTACCACTCACCATTATTATCCCTAGGCTGACTTTCCATTTTGTACCAGGGGAGCTATTTTAGACAAACCCTGTGAACTTAAATAGGGAAAGTGATTCATTGGCATGTAAGGTCCGTTTCATGTTGATGTCAGGATGGAGAAATCAGATGGTGCTAAATGTTCTCTCAGGTCAATATTTGATGACTTCATAGCTTTCACCAGCGTTTTTAATGGTTCAACATTTAGCACTCAAGTCTAGGAGCTTTTTGTCAGCTCTTTGTGTGGGGGGAGGCAGCGGGGGGAGATGCTATTGAAAGGTTTTTTCAAAAGGTTAGTTAATGCACTAAGGCATGGATTTCATTACATGATCGCATAACACTGAGTGGCAGAACATATAGTGGGCAATCTAAAAATAATTACTGCTCAGATGTCGATTAACCAAGGGTTGGCCATGAGCCGGACTTTTGGAAATGTGAAGCTGGAGTCTGAGAGAGCAGGTTCCTGGGACCCCCATAAGGCTACAGGTTGGAAGCAACTTAAATCAAGTTCCTGCTATTGCAGGTCTCACTCATTTTCCATAATCATAAGCTAGTCCATGCCCACAGGAACTGCAAAGGGCTAATGCAGCAATATCTTAGTCTTTCTTTGCTACAGTCAGGAGCCACCTTATGAATACATATTAAGCATCAGTCTAGATTGTCTGTCGTGAGTGTCCTGCTCTTTCTGTAGTTTTGCCCTACCTATGAAAGTGTGGTAATTGACTGGATACTAAGGGAAGCCAGAGAAACTAGCCCAGAGTGGAGCTGAAGGTTCTCCTATGAAAACACTCAGGAGAGATAGGGAAGTGAATTCAGGTAACTGAGACTGACATTCTGAACTTCCACCCTCTGCCAAAGCACTCATCGTGTTGTCATGTCTTTGTCTCTTTCCTCGTCTCTCTCCTCCCTTCTGCCACCCTCCCTGATGGCTCCTTGAAGGCAGAGCTAAGTCCTGTTCATTCGTGGTAGGTTCCAGCATTTTTTGTCAATGGTTGTTCAGCAGTTAGTTGTGATTTTGATGTTTTTTTAAGAAGGGGGTGAGCTCATGTCCTCTACTCTGCCATCTTGAGCTAATCCAAGCCCTGTTCATTCTCAAATCTTCTCTGCCTAGTATCCAGTAAGCTCACACTGTATTTTGGTTGAGTAAACAAATGAGTAATGATTATTTTTCAAAAGAGACTTGTAATGCCAGAAAATAAGGAAGTGCTGAAAGAAAGAAAGAGGAGGAAAGGAGGGAGGGAAGAAGAAAGGAAGAAAGAAAATACAAGAGCCAACCGAAAGACTTCTCAGTAGTCAAAGTTGGAACAGTTGGACTAACAAAATAAAGTAGTATTGGATTATAACTCAAAGTATAAAATAAATATAGAGTCCATACTGATATAAACAAATTATTGAATAAATTAATACATGAGAAGAAACAAATTTTCCATGCAGAACAACTGAAAATAAATTTTGTAGATACTCCACCCTACAGAAAGGAGACCCTAACTTCCCACTCCTTAAAAGTGGGCTGTGCAGAGTGACTCCCCTGCAAAGAGGACTGCATGGAAAGGGGGAAAAGAGGAGTAACCTTGCTGTAAAGAGACCTGTATTAGCCGAATGACCAGTATT
This sequence comes from Bos javanicus, assembly GCF_032452875.1. NCBI lineage: Eukaryota > Metazoa > Chordata > Mammalia > Artiodactyla > Bovidae > Bos > Bos javanicus. The sequence continues at coordinate 129,763,572 of NC_083897.1, forward strand.
AATGTCAAAAGTCATTGATCATGTATAATAGATGGTATGTACCCCTGATATGCTGTGAAAGTGCTGCACTCAATATGCCAGCAGTATGCCAGCAAATTTGGAAAACTCAGCAGTGGCCACAGGACTGGAAAAGGTCAGTTTTCATTCCAATCCCAAAGAAAAGCAATGCCAAAGGATGCTCAAACTACTGCACAACTGCACTCATCTCACATGCTAGTAAAGTAATGCTCAAAATTCTCCAAGCCAGGCTTCAGCAAAACGTGAACCATGAACTTCCAGATGTTCAAGCTGGTTTTAGAAAAGGCAGAGGAACCAGAGATCAAACTGCCAACATCTGCTGGATCATGGAAAAAGCAAGAGAGTTCCAGAAAAATATCTACTTCTGCTTTATTGACTATGCCAAAGCCTTTGACTGTGTGGATCACAATAAACTGTGGAAAATTCTGAAAGAGATAGGAATACCAGACCACCTGACCTGCCTCTTGAGAAACCTATATGCAGGTCAGGAAGCAACAGTTAGAACTGGACATGGAACAACAGACTGGTTCCAGATAGGAAAAGGAGTATGTCAAGGCTGTATACTGTCACTCTGCTTATTTAACTTATATGCAGAGTACATCATGAGAAACACTGGGCTGGAAGAAGCACAAGCTGGAATCAAGATTGCCGGGAGAAATATCAATAACCTCAGATATGCAGATGACACCACCCTTATGGCAGAAAGTGAAGAGGACCTAAAAAGCCTCTTGATGAAGGTGGTAGAGGAGAGTGAAAAAGTTGGCTTAAAGCTCAACATTCAGAAAACTAAGATCATGGCGTCTGGTCCCATCACTTCATGGGAATTAGATGGGGAAACAGTGGAGACAGTGGCAGACTTTACTTTTTTGGGCTCCAAAATCACTGCAGATGGTGATTGCAGCCATTATATTAAAAGACGCTTACTCCTTGGAAGAAAAGCTATGACCAACCTAGACAGCCTATTAAAAAGCAGAGACATTAATTACTTGGCCAACAAAGGTCCATCTAGTCAAAGCTGTGGTTTTTCCAGTGGTCATGTATGCATGTGAGAGTTGGACTATAAAGAAAGCTGAATGCCGAAGAATTGATGCTTTTGAACTGTGGTGTTGGAGAAGACTCTTGAGAGTCCCTTGGAGTGCAAGGAGATCCAGCCAGTCCATCCTAAAGGAGATCAGTCCTGGGTGTTCATTGGAAGGACTGATGCTGAAGCTGAAACTCCAATACTTTGGCCACCTCATGCAAAGAGTTGACTCATTGGAAAAGACCCTGATGCTGGGAGGGATTGGGGGCAGTAGGAGAAGGGGATGACAGAGGATGAGATGGCTGGATAGCATCACCGACTCGATGGACATGAGTTTGAGTGAACTCCAGGAGTTGGTGATGGACAGGGAGGCCTGGCGTGCTGCAATTCATGGGGTCGCAAAGAGTCGGATGCGACTGAGCGACTGAACTGAACTGAACTGAACCCATGATATGATGTGATGACAACAACACTTTACCTTCATGATCTTACTCCCCCAAACCCATCACCCCAGTTCAACCAGAAGAAAAAAATCAGAAAAATCTCAATAGTGGAGCATGCTGAATTGTACCTGACCAGCCTCCCTCAAAACTGTCAGGGCCATCAAAAACTAGGAAACTCTGAGAAATTGTCACAGCCAAGAGGAACCTTAAAAGACATGACAACTAGACATAATATGGTATCCTGGACGAGAGCCTGAGAAAAGGACATGAGAGAAAAACTAAGGACATCTGAATAGACTATGGGCTTTCGGTTAATAATATATCAATTAGAGTTCATGAATTGTAACACATGTATCTTGCTAACAAGTTAGTTTGGGAGGAAACTGTACGCGAGGTAGTAGGAGAGGTAAGGAATGTGGGAACTCCCTGTAGGATCTGATCTATTTTTCTGTAAATATAAAACTGTTCTAAAAAATCAAAGTATTTTTTAAAAAGAGAGAAAGAAGGTGAGAAGGAAGGGAGGAAGGGAAAGAGTGGAAGAGAAAGAAGAAGACAGAGGGTTTAGATCTGTGCTCTAGGCCATGGCCAGGTCTGCTTACAGAAAACTTGTAAGTAACCATAAATGGGAAACTCCTAGGACCCACAGTGTAGGCATGGATCTGAGGCCTCTGTGATGTTCCAGCAAGAATTCAGGCCTGAGCGAGGGGCTTGCCAGACTACTGCCTGACCTGATTATACAAGTTGTTTCTAGATGGTGACATGGATGGGGTTTAAAAGGCAGTGGGCCCACAGCTTTGGGTTCCTCTGACTTAGGAAACGTCTCAATGTCTTCAGACAGCAAGATCACTAAGAAAAGCAAGAGAAGAGATGGGGAGCTGCATCAGCCTCGTTGCATCCTCATCTCTCTCATTTGCATGGTTTTTTGTTTTCACTTCTTTTGGGAGAAAGTGGAAGTGAAAGCCTCCTTGAGGTGAGCTTAGGTCAATCCCACCCATCCTTGCCCGCCGACCAGAACCTGGCCTAATCCCTCTGTAATTGTGGACTAGGTGGGACGTGAGAGTATCTCACCCGGTGAATACTGCTGACTTCTTCCACTGTGAATACTGTGTCTGGCCTGCCCAGTGAGCTACGTCTATTGAGAGCTTTCTGGGTGCTGGGTGCTTTATTTCTTTGGAATAATTTTTGGCATCTTTCTGTGTTGTTGCAGTACTGTTCCCATTTATGTGGAGGGGGTACTCCTTCCCCACCTGGAAATGGAAACTTGACATTTTCAGAGGGCCTATGGTGGAATCACAAAGTCTGCAGTCCAAATTCTATTTCTTTCTGGTCCATCAGTGAAGCTGCTCAGTCGTGTCCGACTCTTTGTGACCCTATGGACTGAAGCCTACCAGGCTCCTCCGTTCATGGGATTTTCCAGGCAAGAGTACTGGAGTGGGTTGCCATTTACTTCTCCAGGGGACCTTCCCGACCCAGGGAAGATAATCCCGGGTAAATCCCGGGTCAGTTAGATAGCCTTATATGGGGATTAGCATAACCATGGCCAAGAGTCAGAGACCCTGGGTTTTATTTCAGTTCTGACACTGACTAGTTGGAACATGCCTCAGTACTGATATTGACAGACACTCTGTGGTGGTAACAGCACAAAATATGCTGAGGATTTGGTCACATCTCTTTATTCCTTTCATTTTTATAATAAACATTTATGTTTGAGTTTCCAGTGTTCACACAGACCCTATCTCACTTGCTTTTCAAAAGAATTCTCTGAGATAACTAGAAGAGTGGTTTTTGTCTCTGTTTTGAAGAAGAGTAAGCCAGAGCTCAAAGAAATTAAGCAACTGGTAACAAACTAATGTGGCAACAAAGACAGCCAGGGTGTGGGCAACTCAGCAAATGGCTCCTCCTGAAACCTACAGTCAGGAGCCATCTTATGTCTGTTAAATATCAGTTTAATGGTATTTCCTGGGCTGCCCTTCCTACTCTTCTTTTAAGTTCCATTGATTGGATTTTTTTTTAATCTCAAACTCTCATAAGTCTCCAAGTTGGGCTTGTTGTTAAAAATGAAGAAACAGGTTCAAAGTTACTTGCCCAGTACCATACATCTCAGCAGTGTGAATCCAGACCTAATAAGACAACAGAACTCCTGTCCTTCCCTCTCAGGCATGGTTCTTTCCTCAAGCTACACCCTTCCTGAGTGACATCCCTCACTCCTGTGACATGTTAACCATCAGATCTGTCTCTAGCCCAGACTTCTCCTGAGCTCCAGGCCCATTTATGCAACAGCCTGCTGGCCATCTCCCCTTGTGTGGCCCATACACATGTCCAGGCCAACACATCCTAAACTGAGCTCATACACTTCCCAAACCTGCTCCTCCTTGGGGGCTTCCACCTACAGCTAGTAGTGCCGCCGTCCAGTCCACTGCACAAATCTGAAACGTGGAAGTCCTGTGACAGCCCTTCCTCTTTCCCCACCCCACCCTCAACTGGTGTGCCTTCTCAGTCCTTTCTCCTAAACCTGTCTCTGACCACTCTGCTGCTTCATCTCTCCTGTGCCTCTCAATCCTTTATCTTCTGCAGTAGATCTCTTGGCCTCAAGTCTCACCCCACCCCTCAAACTCTTCCTGACCTGGCAAAGCAGCCCCCATAGATCTGGCTGTACCTGACTACTGTTGCAGCCTCACCACCCTCACTTAACCTCAAGCACATTGCGTTCAAATCCAAGGTGCATGCAATCCACAAAGAGCCATGCACCTTCTGCCTGGAACACCCTGTCTGCATCTACAAGGCTCAGTTCAGCAGCCACTGTCACATACTTCCTCTAAGAGGCATGTGACTCCCCCAGGAAAGTTGCTTACTGTCTCCTTTGTGATGCTCCTGTACCTTGAGCTTGCCCCTGCTGTGGCCCTTCTAACAATTCTTTGCCGACATGCCCATCTGCCACCACGCTGGGGGATCCTTGAGAACAGAGACGAACCCACTATTCATTCTAGCCCAGTGCCCAAAACATAGTAGGCACGCCATAGACATGCACTGAATGTGTGCTGGAATTCATCATCGCTGACTTTTAGAATCACTGAAGGAAACTTAGAGCAAGTCGTCATTCCAAGCCCTCATTTTACAGATAATGATATCAGGACTGAGAGAGGATATGACTTGCTGAGCTATATAACTACTTGGCAGTGATGGTAATAAATAGATTCAAATCTCCTGAACAGATTCACTCCTTTATCAGCTCTCTTTCCATGATTCCTCATTGCCTCTCAGACTCAAAGTAGAAAAGCCATTATGCCTGTCAGTGTCTCTGTTTCCACTCATAGACAACGGAAATTACTAATGCCTTCCCTTTCTACAGCATAGGGATTTTATTTAATGATGGCTGAATGCTGTCTGTAAAAATACTTTGACTTCAGAGATGAGATACACCACAGCCAAGACTTAGCGGCCTACCACTTTGATTTCAACTTCTCAGTTTACTCTCTCACTTCCTATATTGACTTTTCCTCCCATGCAGCCTGCAGCCCAGCAGAAGCTGCAGGAGAAGGAGATTTGTGATTTCCTCTTCCACTCTAAATAAGGAGAAAGGCATTGTAAATAAAATAAGGCCAAGGTTCCTGCATAGCAGCATTAAAAATGTTGCCATTGATGTTAAGTTCAGAATGAGAATAAAAGGAGATTCAAATTTGGAGTCTTACACTGGGAGTGATTACATTACTCAGAAAATTCACATCCATCCATATGTATATAAAATAGTCTGCCAACCTAGGAGGTTTTTTTTTTTTAATTCTGACATTCTTTAAAGGGGAGAGGTGTGTTAACTTGAAAACTAACTGTGTCATAAAAGATGTGGAAGTGTTCCACCTTAAAGGAGGTGAAAGAAGCACAACTAGGTGCTGTATCTTGACCCTACACTGGATCCAGTATTGGAGGAAAACATGCCATAAAAACATTATTAGGTTGCTTGAGCAAATTGGAATGAGAGCACATTATTGATACAAATGTTATATCAGTATTTAATTGATGGAAATTGATCACTCTCTTATGATTAGGGAAGAGATTAGCCTATTTTTTAAAATATATTGTTTTTTTAATTAGAAGATAATTACTTTCAATACTGTGATGGTTTTTGCCAAACATTGATATGAATTGGCATTAGGTATGCATATGTCCCCTCCCTCTTGAACTCCCCTCCCACCACCCACCCCACCCCACCCCTTTAGATTGTCACAGAGCACTGGCTTTGGGTTCCCTGCATCATACATTGAACCCCCACTGGCTAAGATTAGCCTACTCTTAGGAAATATACACTGAAGTATTTAAGGGTAAGGCCTCATGATGTATATAATATATCCTCAAATGATTCAGGAAAAACACTCTGAGTGTGTGTGTGTAGATAATATGATAGAAAGATAGATAGATAAATGATAGAGATATTGAAATACAAAGGAAATGAAGTAAGATATTTACAGTAAGTGAATAAGTGAATCTGGGTAAGGCATTTACAGGTTTTATTTATATTATTTTTATTCCTGTAGCTTTTCTGTTAATTTAGAATTATTTCCAAATAATTTTTTAAAAATCATGCGTGAAAAAGACTTTGCATTTGTGATCTTTAAGAAGTTCAATTTGCTATACCTCTATCTTCAGTATTCATGTCCCTGACTATGTATTAAAAACCATAGGGGTTCAGAAGAAAAATAGGCACAATATTTTCTTTAAATAATTCATTTCTAGATCAGAAGAGAGGACATAAACACATAAAAAAAGGAAATAATAATAATAAGCAGCAAATACTGAAATCCAATTGAGTCATGGCAACAAAACGGAAGGCAAAATGGGATTTCAGAGCCTTAGAGAGGAGACAGAATTAGAGTCAGGCCGGTGAGTGGGAGTGAATCCAGAAAGGAGCAGAAGGGAGGAAAGGACACTGTAAGTGGAGAGTAGAGTGGAGCTGAGGTGTGGAGCTGGGAGATCATGGTCTGGCAAAAGTACGATTCGAGAGGTTTCATGGGGGACCAGGGCAAAGATCAGGGTAGAAGGGTAGGTTGGAAACAATCAGAGATGCCTGAAAATGCCAGGTTCAGGAGTTTGGGCTTTATTCCAGAGGCCAGAGGTCAGCAATCTCTTAGAAGTGGCTGGCCCGTCTTTCTTGCGGGCAATACAGATAAAGCTGGGAGCGGGCTGTGCTTATTATCATGTGAAGACAATGAGGAGGCTCAGATACTTCAAGAACATCTTTTTCATAGATCTTACCGGATGTTCTATAAAACTCCTAGAGGAAAACATTGGCAAAACACTCCCTGACATAAATCACAGCAGGATCCTCTATGACCTACCTCCCAGAGTAATGGAAATAAAAGCAAAAATAAACAAATGGGACCTAATTAAACGTCAAAGCTTTTGCACAACGAAGGAAACTATAAACAAGGTGAAGACAGCCTTCAGAATGGGAGAAAATAATAGCAAACGAAGCAACTGACAAAGAATTACTCTCAAAAATATACAAGCAACTCCTGCAGCTCAATTCCAAAAAAATAAACGACTCAATCAAAAAATGGGCCAAAAAACTAAACAGACATTTCTCCAAAGAAGACATACAAATGGCTAACAAACACATGAAATGATGCTCAGCCTCACTCATTATCAGAGAAATGCAAATCAAAACCACAATGAGGTACCATCTCACGCCAGTCAGAATGGCTGCTATCCAAAAGTCTACAAACAATAAATGCTGGAGAGGGTGTGGAGAAAAGGGAAGCCTCTTACACTATTGGTGGGAATGCAAACTAGTACAGCTACTATGGAGAACAGTGTGGAGATTCCTTAAAAAACTGGAAATAGAACTGCCATATGACCCAGCAATCCCATTGCTGGGCATACACACTGAGGAAACCAGAATTGAAACAGACACGTGTACCCCAATGTTCATTGCAGCACTGATTATAATAGCCAGGACATGGAAGGAACCCAGATGTCCATCAGCAGATGAATGGATAAAGAAAGCAGTGGTACATATACACAATGGAGTATTACTCAGCCATTAAAAGGAATACATTTGAATCAGTTCTGATGAGGTGGATGAAACTGGAGCCTAGTATACAGAGTGAAGTAAGTCAAAGAAAAACACCAATACAGTATACTGCGTTTAGAAAGATGGTAACGATAACGCTATATGCAAGACAGCAAAAGAGACACAGATGTATAGAACAGTCTTTTGGACTCTGTGGGAGAAGGCGAGGGTGGGATGATTTGAGAGAATAGCATTGAAACATGTATACTATCATATGTGAAACAGATCGCCAGTCCAGGTTCAATGCATGAGGCAGGGTGCTCAGGGCTGGTGCACTGGGATGACCCAGAGGGATGGGATGGGGAGGGAGCTTGGAGGGGGGTTCAGGATAGGGAACACATGTACACCCATGACTGATTCATGTCAATGTATGGCAAAACCCACTACAATATTGTAAAGTAATTAGCCTCCAATTAAAATAAATAAATTTTTTAAAAAAGAAATCCATTTGCAAATAGAACTATCTTTGTGTAGCTAATTCAGTACTTCTTGTTCACAGTTGAGTGTACTTCAGTAGGTAATCATGTCATGCTTTTAACACATGGCCATTTTCAGCTATGTTATTAGCCATTTTGAGGGAATGGGGGAAAATACTTTTGGGGGCTGTGTCACATGGCATGTGGGACCTTCGTTCCCTGACCAGGGATTGAGCCCACGCCCCCTGCATTGGAAGCCTGAAGTCTTAACCACTGGACCACAGGAAAGTCACCAACATTTTTAAAGGATGGAGAGAAGTCATTTTTGAGAATTGAGTGAGAGCAGGAGCATTAATCAGGATAGTTGATGCTGCTGCTAAGTCACTTCAGTTGTGTCCCACTCTGTGCAACCCCATAGACGGCAGCCCACCAGGCCCCGCCGTCCCTGGGATTCTCCAGGCAAGAACACTGGAGTGGGTTGCCATTTCTTTCTCCAATGTATGAAAGTGAAAAGTGAAAGTGAAGTTGCTCGGTCATATCCGACTCCTAGCGACCCCATGGACTGCAGCCCACCAGGCTCCTCCATCCATAGGATTTTCCAGGCAAGAGTACTGGAGTGGGGTGCCATTGCCTTCTCCGATAGTTGATGCTACCTGCTGTAATAAAATAAAAAAAAAAATCAGTGATTAATGTAGTAGTTATTCTTATTCATTTGTGTCGCAAGCTGGTGCAAGTGGGACAGCTCTCGTCAGTAGGTGCCCCCCAGTCGGTGACTCAGGAATCCAGGCAACTTCTATCTTGTGATACTGCTGTCTTAAAACGTGGCCTCTGGAGTCATCATGGAGAGGAAAGATTGAGAGGGATGAACACACCAGAAATTTTGTGGCCAGGCCTTGAAGTGATGTATATCACTTTGGCCCATGTGTCAGAGCCTAGTCACCTGGCTCAAGCAGACTGCAAGAGCCACTGGAATATGTCGCTGTCCTATGTGCCCAGGAAAATGAAATGAGATGGTGAGTTTGGGGTCCCCCTAAGACCAACTCTGAGACCAGGATATAGGTACTGATCATTTAGGCAAGAAGTGATCTTAGGACCCAAAAAGGAGAGTAGAAGTGAGGCAGAAGCCAATACAGATTATGGTGATGAACGTATTCTGGTCACCTCCAGCTCAGACCTACTGGGGACTACTAGGAGACCACATAAAATTAGCCCCAAGTTATTCCAGCTGAGTGGTGAGCCCGTTGAGCTGTTTATCCATCAGCTTCTGTCCTTCTTGGTTGAAGGCTGCTCCCTAGGAAATTAATTCTCTGGCATTTCTGGCAAGCAGGCCAGCATGCTCCAGTTACCAGAGAAAGTCCTCAGGCAGAGAGTACATGTGCTCGCACATGACGCCAGCAGTGTGTACTGAACGGTGAGTGCTGAAGGCATGTGAGAGGGACATCAACAGCATCTGCTACGGGGAGCACCCACCCGTAGCTTCTGAGCTCTCTTTGCCACTCATATCATTCTGATAGAAGAGCTCCTGGGAGGCCAGAATACACCCTGAGGCTATGGCTCTGGGGTGAGTCCTAGAAATGCATCTTTAATGAGCTCTCCAGGGGGGATCAAGGCTGCCCATTTATAGGTGAGCATCTGCGGCTATCTCCCAGTCTCTTCTCCACCTTCCTGCATCACTTCTCTAGCGAACCACTAGTGAGACTACCCTCCGTGGTCACCACTGGCCTGTCCCTTCAAATCTCATTGTCTCCTCCAGTCCTCAACTTAGTCATTTGATAAATCTTTTTATTTCCTTCTTTAAACACTCTTCTTCCTTCTGGGACCACCCCTCCCCACTCTTCTAGTACCTCCCCTGCTTTCGTGGGTGCTTTCTCTGGCCCTGATACCCAGAGCAGCTGACTCCCACAATTGTTCCTGATCACCACACCCAGATTTTGAAAAGAAACCAGAAATGGTAAGTGAATTTGTTGGCAGTGGCTCTCTGAAGCCACATGTTGCAAAGTATTTTGAGGTTCTATGTTCAATTAACTATGACTGCCATGGGTATTGACATAGGGAGCAGCAGCCGGAGTTCAGCTCTGCTGTGGATCTTTCTCAAGCTTCTATTTTACATGATCTGCCTTAACAATCTCCTCTACCCCCAAGGCATATAACCATCATCTCTCTATGTTGGGTGGGCCAAAAAGTTTGTTTGGGTTTCTCTGTAGGATCATATGGAAAAACCTGAAGGAACTTTTTGGGCAATCCAATACATACCACCTAAATATGTATTTCTATTCATGACCTCTCTCAGGAGTTCCAAAGCCATATTTCAAACTCTTTGGAGGACATACATACTTGATATTTATTTTCTAGTTACAACATCTTTCATCTGCATTCTCCATGTCACATGATGGCTTTACTGTCTTTCAAGACACCTCGGCTTAAAACGTTAGCAGCGTCTTTACTCTTTTAATATTTCTTCATCACTTTTCCCTATCATTTACCAGGGTGTGCAACAGATTGTATTAGAATTAGTTGTTTACTCTCTGTCTACCCCAACACACTGTGGGTTAATTGAACAAAATAATCAGTTCCCTGCTGGTCTAGAGGTTAGGACTCAATGCTTCCACTGCTGGGACCTGGGACCATTGATCTTGCTAAGATTCTGAAATCTACACGGAGTGGCCAAAAAAAAAAAAGAACCAGATTTGCACCTTCAGCTTCCAAAGCTGTTTCTTATACAAAGTAGAGTTTAAGTTCCTGAGAATGTATTACACATTTACATATATATAATACATGTATATATTTTTAATGTATTAACTATGAATATGTGCGTGTGTTGCTCCTTCTCTTTACCCCTTCCACCCTTCCCACCCAATGTCTCTAGTCAGTCATCAAGCTCTAGCCAGTGGATCACTCCACAGAGACATCTACGTATGCCAGCTCCGTTTCTAGACTAAATGTTGGGCTGACCAAAAAGTTTGTTCGAGTTTTTCCGTAACATCCCACTGAAAAAACCCGAATGAACTTTTGGCCAACCCAGCGTCTGCCATGCTCGTGGTCCCCTGGAAAATGGACACTGAGGAAGAGCTACCAATGCAGGAAGTTTATTAGGAACAACACCTGGGGAGGAGCGAGGTTAGCAGAATTGGGGAGAGGGAGGACTTGGGCTGAAATACAGTCATAATAAAAGCCTCAGCTTTTAGGAAGCTCGAGAGCCAGGATGGCCCGTATAAATCACCCCTCCACACACACACACACACGCGCACACACACACACACACACACACACACCATAGATTAATCATTGGATGTAGGCTGTCATAAAGAACAAGTGTGATTTGGGGCAGGGAGCTTTCCTCGTGTGAGTGCAAGGCCCCAAAGGAGAATTGACTGAGATCCATCAGCACCAGCACTTCCTGCTGCTGGGCTGACATGTGCCCAAGTCCTGAAGTGGGAGTCTCAGAAGTGCACCCCAACATTCATGCAACTGCTGTGCCTCATTTGTACCCACATATCTTCTTGTGCCCCTCACTACAGGCATTGCTAAGCCATGTCACTGCCCCCAACCTCTTTTTCCAATCCATCATTGCCCTGCCACCCAGGCTAATTTTTCACAAGCCAATCTGATATGGTCAAGAATCAAGAGATATATATGTTCAAGAGTCAACACAGCTTACTTCGCAGTATGTACAAATCCCTCTGTGTAGCTGGGGGGGGAAGTATATATGTAGGTAGTATGTGTTTTACACATGTATACACACAAAAAAATCTCTCTGGGAAAATCCATAGAGACAGAAGGTAGATTAGTGGTTGCTAGGGGTTGGGGAGGAGAAATGGGGAGTGATTGCTCATGAGTATGGAAGTTTCTTTGGGGGTTGGGGGGAGTGATGAAAATGTTCTGGAATTAGTGGTGATATTTGTACAACCTTGTGAATATCCTAAAATGCACTGAATTGTACACTGTAAAATGGTAAATTTTATAGTATGTGAATTCTATCTCATCTTGTAAAAAAGTATTTCAGAGTTGACATATTAAAGTGATAGCAGTGATTATATTTGGTTTGTGTCTTTCATGTTGGACTGGCTTTTCAGATTTTTCTGTAAGTGAACATATTTTTAAATATTAATTTAGGGAGGATAACAATTCTCACTTCAAAGTTATTCCAGTGCTTTAAGACCTTTGAAACTTCATCCTTCTGGGTGGAGTGAAGGCCAAACTCCTTGCAAAGTAGTCCAGGCCCTTACAGAGCTGTCCCGAACCTGCTTTGACAAATGCTCATCTTCCCTTCCCCCAAGACTTTCCACCCCTGTCTTCAGCCACTCTCTTCATTTCCCGAATGTGCCCTGGGCTTCCTGTCCCAGAGTCTTTGTTCCCTGCCACTCACCACCCACCCCCTTCTTCGTCTCCTTTCCCACCCAGCCCTACCTGCAGAAATACTTTCAGGGCCAGATCAAATCTCACTTCCCCCAAAGCTGCAATTGAAATGACTCTCTCTTTCTCGCTCTGCTACCACTTTGTTTGGCATCTGTTTCTCTAGCGTTTATCACAGGCAGCCATTTTATGTAGTCGTGTATTTTTCGTTAAGCTGACTTACCTTTGATTCCTCTCCTATATATATATATATCTCACATGGAATAGACAGTAAAACTCTACTTAATTTGGGGGTTAGCATTTTTAAATGCAAATCCACATCTATTCACTTGCTCAGTAAGTAAGGAGTGCTTACTGATAGCATCCTGTGTGTCAGACGGTAGTACCCAAGTCACAAAATGTCCTTGCTCTCATGGAACTTACTTTTTTATTTTTTTAATGTATGACATATATAGAATGTGCATGAATCTTAAGTATACACCTTAATGACCTTTTACATATGTACATATCCATGTACTCACCACCCACATCAAGATATAGAATATTTCCAGTACCTCAGGCTCCCTCCCAGGCAGTATCCTCCTGCCCAAAGGTAATCATTATTCCCACTCCTACTATGATAGATTGGTTGTGCCTGTTCATGAAAGTCATAGAAATGGAATCATATAATATGTTCTTTTCTGTGCCTTGCTTTGTTTTTTATCCCAGTTTCTAGGAAATCCATCCATGCGCTATGTATAGCAGCAGTTCGTTCTTCACATTGCTGTGTAGTATTCCACTGTAGAATATTCTATTAAATATTTCACAATTTACTTATCTATTCTCCTATTGATGGACATTGGGTTTGATCCCAGTTTGGGGCTACTATGAATAAAACTGTGATAAACATTCTTGTATGTGGCTTTTCATGGACATTAGCATTCATTCCTCTTGGAATTACCCCTAGGAATGCAATTGTTGGGGCTTAGGTGGCTTTGGTACATACTACCCAACAGCCTTCCCAAAAGGGTTGTGCCAACTTGCACTCTCACAAAAAACATAGGAAAACCAACATAGAAGGAAAACATCTGAGAGTGAAAGAAGTGACTGACATTGAGAGTTAAGATCAGATGATGAAGCTGCATTAGATTTGGTAGCAGGCAAGGCATCTCTGACAAGGTGAAATTTAGCCTGAGACCTAAGTGACAAGAAGTCTGTCATCTGCATGTCAGGGAAAGAGCAGTACAGGCCTAGAGAGAGCAAAAGGCCCTTGGGCAGGAAGAGGAGTGGAGAGGAAACCAATGGCCTTGGAGTGAGTCGGAAAGTGAGACACGGAAGGGAAGGAAAGGAAAGGCTGCAGATGAAGGGTATGTTGTTAAGCCAGCTGCCACAATAGATGACTAGAGCTTAATTCTATGGGCAAGCTATGGGAAAGGTATAAAATACACGCTTCCAGATTACCCCACCCTAGAGCTGAGAGAACTCAGGTATTTATGTTCCAGCTGCCGTAGTCATTGGTTGCAGATTGCTGCTGGGATGTTGAGCATGGAGGTAGATGTTCACTTCCCAGTGCTCTGACCTGGAAATTGACCTTCCGAGATTCTGGAAGAAAGCCCTTGGGTACAGGTTGCAGATACCAGCAGACAGAACCCACTAAACTGGACAGTGTCAGGGCAGGAGTATACTGACAGTTTTGCTATGTGTTCTTTTTTTTTTTTAAGATTTTTTTAAATTTTATTTTATTTAACTTTACAACATTGTATTGGTTTTGTCATATATCAAAATGAATCTGCCACAGGTATATGTATAATATCATATATGAAATGAGTTGCCAGTCCAGGTTCGATGCACAATACTGGATGCTATGTTTTCTTATGTTAATTTTACCTGTCTTCTATTTTAACACTTAGTCACACAGACACATATCTAATAGAGGTTATTTCCTTCCATAACTGAGAGTCAACGTCTTCCTCTTTGTCTAGGCTTTTAACTTCATCCTTTTGTCACTGTTCTCCTTGACCCTCGACTCCACAGCCGGCTCCTTGATTTCACCCTTCTCCATCACTCTAAACATCCTCAGTCATTTGACCAACTTTTTTCCTGTGGCTAGCCTTTCTAACGGAGAAGGCAATGGCACCCCACTCCAGTACTCTTGCCTGGAAAATCCCATGGACGGAGGAGCCTGGTAGGCAGCAGTCCATGGGGTCATGAAGAGTCAGACACGACTGAGCGACTTCACTTTCACTTTTCACTTTCATGCATTGGAGAAGGAGATGGCAACCCACTCCAGTGTTCTTGCCTGGAGAATCCCAGGGACGGCAGAACCTGGTGGGCTGCCGTCTATGGGATTGCACAGAGTCGGACATGACTGAAGTGACTTAGCGGCGGTAGCCTCTCTAAATCATGTCTATCATTTACTTTTGCTTTTGTGGGTTCCCATTCCTTAGGTATTCCTCATAGCATAGTGTCTTACCAATAATAGACTCAGTATATGCATGCAGAATGACTGTTGGAGTGGTATACATAACTGTGCTGATTTGCAAAGACTTCAGATTTGTGTTAGATCTCAGTTTGATTCTTGCTACTCCCTGCAATCCTCCCAAGCCTTAAGTACTTCCTGGATGTTCCTCTAACAACTAAAGTCTCACTTTCTGTATCAGTTATCTGTTGCTGCATAATGCTGTGCAACGAAATACCCTGAATCAAAGTCTTTAAACAGTAAATATTTATGGAGTTCATAGATATGTCAGTTTACAATTTAGACTTGACAGTGCTTCTGGTCACAACTGGACTCACTCAGCGGTCTTGCAGTCAGCTGCCGCTCAGGTGATCTAGGATAACCTAGTCAGTTGCAATGACTAGGGCAACTCAGCTCTGTTCTTCATGTCACATTTTCCAGCAGCATAATTGGGGCATATTCTCATGGCAAACAGAAGAAGAGGAAGCAAATGAAAACACTGAAGGTCTCTTGAGACCTAAATTTGGAACTGGTATAGCATCACATCCACCACATTTTATTGGCTAAAAGCTACAAGATCAACCTAGATTCCAGGGAGAGAAAACAGACTCTCACTCTTTAGTGACAGAAACTCCATGGTCACATGGTAAAGGAGGTGGCTATAGAAAGAAGTGAAGAATCAAGGTCATTAATGAAATCTGCCGTATTTTACTATGTGCTTTTTTTTTTTTTACTATGTGCCTTTTGACTTAGAAGGTTGAGTGTATATTCCCTTCCCTTTTCAGTTCAAAGTTTCTGTGTATTAAAACCTCCCAATAAATAGAGCCAGCAGTACTTTTTTGGTTCGAATGATTCAATATTGCTTCAGTTCTCCATTTTTATATGTGTAGACATCAAACAAAGAACTATGGAAAGTGTGATTTGGGTCATGACTATCCTGACAGATTTTAACAGGATTTCTAGTCACCAACTAAAAGCCGAGCTGGAAAAGAAGTTAGATAAAAATCACCCACAATCTTAGAGTTCATTTTCTAATGGAGAGAGAGATGCTTTTCCTACATCTGATGTCCTCATTGAAAGAGAGGCAGTGCAGGAAAGTGCTTAAATTATGTGTCGTTTATGAAAGGGAACAAAGGAGCTGCCACTATCACAGCTGTTGCCATGGCCTTATCATATTAAATCAGGGTAGAGGAGGATACTGCATCGGCTTTTCAAATGGGGTGTCTCCTCATAAGACATCTCTGCCAGTGACATCAGCAGGAGCACCAAGTACAGAGTGTCCAGTGGAGAATGTGTACAAAATATCCAAGACAGCGGTGATGCTGTGAATCAAACAGTCCTGCTGTGCCCCGCTCAACACTATTTCTGTCCTGTGTGAGGTGTGTGTCTTGAATTTGATTTACTATCTTTACCGCCATTCACCCACTGTGTAGCATGCGGCTGCAGTAAAGGACTCCAGCTAAGACCAAGACCTGGAAATCCACTGCAGTGCAATGAAAGCATGACAATTAGAAACAGATAAAAGCTGTAGAGAGGGAGAAGGAGGTGAAGACAACCCATTCCTGATTTCCTGCTTAGAGAGAAGGGACAATGCAGAATGGTGATTAAGAAGCTAGGTTTCCGAGACAGTCTCAGATTTGAGTCCAGGCTCTGCCCTTGTTCACTGCGTTACTTCAGGCAAGTCTCTTATCCTCTTGATGCCTCCATTTCTTTCCCTGCACAATGGGGCTGCTGTGGTTTCAAAGTCTCGAAGGTTTAATGGAGGGGAAAGATCCAGAGATAAAGCACTTCACAAGGTGCCTGGCACAAAGTAAGCACTCCATAAATGGGATCTAGCCATGTTTTAACTGCTAGGTACTTGGAATATTATCCAATCCAATCCCCTTATTCAGAAGATGAAAAACAGAGTCACGGAGATGCTAAAGAATCTTCTTGGAATGGGGTAGGAGGTGGGAGGGAGGTTCAAAAGGGAGGGGACATATTTATACTTATGGCTGATTCGTGTTGTTGTATGGCAGAAACCAACACAATATTGTAAAGTAATTATCATCCAATTAAAAAACAAAGAATCTTCCTTGGTTACAGAACACAGTCAAGGCTGAAACCCCAGAATGTGCTGATTCCCATGCCCCCCTTACCTTCCACTAGCACACCCAGCTGGGGCCTTCCTACCCTTTTCCACAAAGTGGGGCTTCAATAAATAGCTGCGAGTTTTCCCCTTTCCCCTGATAGCCGCATCTCAGGCACAGGAAACTCTGAATGGTATGGAATTTTCTAACGTGGCACTCACCGCCTGCTCACTTTAATCTGCTGCAAGTGTCTCTGGGAAATAAAATATTGGCAGGTTTGTCCAACAGCTGCTCAGCCTAGAGACCACAGCTTATTTTGGTCCATTTATGTTAACTCATCTGTCTTAAGCTCTTTGTTAGTGACTCACCGCATACTGCTACCAAAAATATACACCAAAATCCAAGAATCATTCATATGAAGGGCAAACCTCTTCCTTAAAATACCACATTTCTACCGTCTTGTCTTTATGAAGTTTTTCCTTCCTCCCACCTCCACATCACATTTTCTTTTTTCTTGCTTCTCCATCTTTGATTGCTTTCAGTGACATGGAAGCTGCAGGCTGTGGTCAGAATTCTAGAATGGACATCCGAGGGCTTGGTTCTGGTACTGGCATTCTTTAGCTGCAAAAACCTAGCAAGTCACAATCAGTATGAGACTCCGTTTCCTTATCTGTAGTACAGGAGAGTTACATCAGCTTTACAGCTCCCATCGGCACAATTGCCAAAAACTTCCTTATTATTTTTTCCTTCAAAGATTCTAGGCTTTGAACGATTTTCATCTGCTTTGTAGATTGCCTTTTAAAATAACATTAATATTCCCCATTTTCCATTAATTGCAGGTATAAACAACCAAAGAAATATATATTAGAATCAACAAACAACAATAAATAGGAAGTAAAACATCTTGGATTAAATTGAGCCTATTAAGATGACTGCTGCTTCAGGTACCATTGCCAGACTTATCACAGGAAAATAAGCCATCTTTGTTAGACTTAGTGAAATATTGAAAATAGTTCATATATTATGTCATATACTTAAAAATAGACAGATGTGGGAAGATACACCCCAACTTCAAGATGATGCTAATTCCAAGGAGGAGGAAGGGGAAGGAGATGGGAAGAGAGTCTTCAAGTGCATCTATAACATTTCATTTATCAGGATCAGAAGCAAATACAGAAAATTTTTGATGTGTTAAATCTGAATAGTATATAAAGACTGTCAGCTAATATTCATTTTTTTATCTTTGAAATGCTTCAAAATTAAATATATTAAATAAGTTTATCAATGGAAACTCTTATGCATGACTGGTGGAAATATTAACTGATGTAACCACCTTGGAAAAGCTTGGCAGTTTCTTAGAAAGTGAAGTCTACACTTACCATATGACCCAGTAATTCCCCTCCTGTGTCTAGACCCAAGATGAATGAATACATACATTGACCAAAAGACAGGCACAAGAATGTTTTTAACAACTTTATTCATTATAGCCAAAAATAGGAAGCAGCCCAAATAACCATCAATAAATAAGTGGATAAATGATAGCATGGTCATACAATGGAATGCTTAACAATAATAACAAGAGAACTTCTTTCATCCCATAATGTGGATAAGTCTTAAAAAAAAATACATATTGAACAAAAGAAGTCAGACAAAAAGAATTCAGACTGCTCGATTCAATTTACATGAAGTTCTAAACCAGGCAAAATGAATCCATAGTGATAGAAATAAGAAGGTTGGTTGCTGATTGTGGGAGGAGAGTGCCTAGAAAGAGGCATAGGGAAATTTCTGGGATGAGGGGCATATCTTATGGAAATATCTGGGTTTGAGGAAATATCTTGATTGAAATGGTGCTTATATGGGTCTTTGCATCTGCAAAACAAAATTCTTCAAATTGTACATGTAAGATCTGTACATTTTGCTGTATATGAATTTTACCTCAAAAAAAAATGAATTTTACCTCAGCGTGAAAAAGAAATACCTAAAGATTATAGTCATTATCTTCATGGGTTCCCAGGAGCTCTAGGGACCTCAGAAGAGGAACCAGTCTCAGCTGAGGGACTCCTGCAGCCATTTCCCTCTCTGAACAGTATAGGATTTTGCCTTCTTTACTGCTGTTTCCTTTCCTTCCAAACGAAGTCTGTCTCTGAGGTTGGCTTTCAAAGGCGATGTGGTGTTGTGGAAAGAATACGGACTTTAGAAATAGCTGGAACCCTGGGTTTGAGCCTCTGCCCCATGATTCACTGGCTGTGTGACTCTGGGCAAGGAAGTGACCTCCCTGTTTTTGTTTTTGTTTTGTTTTTTTCCTTAACTGTATGCAGAAGAGTATGAAGCCTACTCCCCAGGGTTATTTGGAAGATTACATTAGATCACACCAGCCAAAGTGTATTTCACACAGCCAGGCTCAGCACAGATGCTCCATACACTCTGATTTTCTTTTCTTCCTTCCTTTACTTTTTATAGACCCTCTACAGAACGGAAGTTTCATATCTCCTCCATCATCACACTTCAAATCCTAAGGATACAGGGAGTCGCCTCCTTGTTGCTTGTCAGGCACGATGAACAAAAGTGCCACCCTAATGTCCTGCAAATGGGCCACTGCCCTGGCCTCTGTGATTTCAAGGGTCTTGCTCTGACCCTCCCCCAGCCACACCCGCTCCTAGAGGGCAGAGTCAGTGGGGTCCAGGGGCTGTCCCCATCAAGAGCCTGTGCCCCATCTAGATCATATTCTGGGTATCAAGGACCCCAGGTTATGCTGCCCAAGTGGCCAAGAGCTGGCTTCCAGTACCAGAATGGGCCCCTGATCTGGTTCATCTTCCCACGAGCAGACTGTCATGAGTGTGCACATCTCTAGTTCCAAGGAGCCGTCAGAGGGCAGCTGGTTAGGGGGGTCTGTGGACAGAACTTGGCCATACAATCAGGGATGTCCACTCACAGGGTGCAAGAGCCCACATGGCGATGGGAGGATCCCAGGATGGGAAGATAAAGGGGATTGACCTCTGGCTAGTATCAGATGCCAGAGGCTGGCTCACCCCGTACCACCAGATTCCTGTGTAGAACCCTGAGGAGTCCAGGAATGCTAAATCTAGACCTGTCCTTCCTGGCCAATATTGACATATATTGGTCAAGTTTGGATAATAGGATATGTTTTATAACTTTTAATGTTGAGACATACATTTCATGGGCCTCGACTTGCACTCTTGCCCTGGGCTTCACAAATTTTAGGGACAGTCCTGCCAAGCATGTTCACCTCTCCAAGCCTTCTGTTCTTATGCCTGGAACATCCTTCTCCCAGATATCTGCTTGGCTTCTTCCCTCATTTCCTTCACGTTCTCCCTCCCATTCTCGCCTGCCTTCCCTTTTCTGACCATCATGTTTAAAATAGCTTCCCCACTCTCATGACTCTATACCCTTGCTATGATTTTTTGTGTTACAATTTCATATTTGAGGGTCTAACTCCTCCATTAGAGAAAATATAAGCTCCAAGCCATCAGAAATTTTTCTGTCTTGTACACTACTATATTCACAGTCCCTAGAACAGCACCTGGCACCTAGGAAGGGGTTAGCAAGGTATTCGTTGAAATAATGCAGGAGTGAGTTGGTGAATGAATTTCAGTTTATGCCTTACTCTCTGTTCTAGCCCTAATATTTTACAACATAAAAACCAAAACAAAACCAAAAAAAAAACTTTTTAAAATAGGCCAACTTACTTGCTTTTCAGATTTATTTCAGTTTTAATAAAACATGCTGAGCACAAACCCCCGTTCTTCCAGTGCTCTTGCTCTATTTTTACCATTACGTCTGCTCTTAGTACAGAAACCTCTGTCGCCTTGACCTCTCCTACTTTGTTTTCATCTATCAGCCCTCAACTGTCTCCATTTCCTTCCTTCTTCTGTCTACAACTCGTGGCACATCACTTCAACCATTCTTTTGCCAGTACCCTCAAGAATCTTGCCCTTTTGTCTGGCAAAACCCTAACTCTGGATCAAATCAAGGAACTTCTTCATCTCTACACTTTAGCTACATCAGAGGACAATATATTAACAGAGATAGGGAAATGATCTAAAAATATAGGCATTTCTTTCCTGGCCCAAACTCTTGCCTACCATCTATTGCACATTCTTTACATGGCTAAAATTAAATATGCAAACCTTCCATGGCATTTAATTAGCAATCTGTCAGAAAGCAAATGCTGCTCTACTTTCATTCACAAATTTTAGTTTAATTACATTCCATACCCTTTTCCAACCCAAGATGGTTGGGTTCAAATCTATGGTTAAAAAAAAAATCTAAGGTAAATGTTACATCACTTTTGAAAAGCTCCAAACTCACACAATCAACACATGTTCCTTCCTTTTTTTTCAGCTAGAGTGACGTAGCTTCCTTAGTCCTATTTTCTGTCTTCATAGAAATTCCAGATTTCTTTTCAAAAGAGAGTTGGCAATAAAAAAGCAGAATATAATATTGTATATATACTGTGATTGCTACTATGTTTAAAAATATAAATGTGTATGGGCAAAGAGTAGAAGGCAACAAATAGAAATGATAATAGTAGTATATGGAATTATGTTTCTGAATGCTCTTAGGTACTATAATACTGTTTTTGCAATTGGAAGTGCAGATAGGGTAGGGAGGAGGGATAGAAAGTCAATTTTACTGAAGAGAAGGTATGATGTCATTATAATATTCAAATTTATTTTGAATTTCTAATCAGCATGGATTCCACTGACACCTAGAAGTGGCCATCTCTCTGACCTTTGATAAATGTCCTAAACAAATCAAAGTGTTTGCAGTAGGACACTTATAATCCTGTGGTTTGATTGTCACATGCATCGTACTTATTACAAATGTCTTACCAGCCTTTTTTTTAAGTCCCAGAATACAGAAAGTTTTTTTACATGATCCTAGAGTCTGGATCAAGTTGCAAGAGAAAATCACTATAAACCCTCATGAAAAGACAACGATATTTTAAAGATTATGAATAATAAATGTATTACTAAAATTACCTCACAACATATACATATAGCTTTTCCAAGGCCAAAAGTAAAAGCTCAGAGCCCAGAGACTCAATTCTTGCAGAAGGAGGAGTGGGGGGAATACATTTAAAACTGGATTATTCTCTAAACCCAAAGAAAAATGAGGAAAGGGCCCTATCATTCCCTTCAAGTCCAGATTCACCCCTCAAAACTCAGTGTTTTAGTAAATAAATGAGGTGAATAATCCACTTATGATAGCACTAATTTCACAAGGTTACTTTCTAATCAGGACAAAAGTAAACCCGAGACATCAATGGATCTTGCTACTGGCTTCTCCATAAATAACATTATTATGTTCATTTCCTTAGGAGTATGTGAATTATTATTCAACATTCTTGCATAGAAAATGTGAGTGAAAACATAGAAAATTAAACAGAAACCATTCCAGTATCCCAGTATGTTCACTTTGGTTATGTCTTTCTTAGTAATTCTATTTCTGTTATTCAAAAATTTTTCCCTAAAATACCTGCTTGTTTATCTTAAGGAATCCTTCTAGAGTTGGGAAGACTAAATTGGTACAGTTTAATATCACTGTATTTTTTAATCAGGAATGATGGTAAACTATAAACATTTTAAATTATCAGTAGAAACATGCCTGGTGGGCTGAAGTCCATGGGGTCGCTAAGAGTCGGACATGACTGAAGCAACTTAGCAGCAGCAGCAGCAGCAATATCGTTGTATTTTTTAATCAAGGATGATGGTAAACTATAAACATTTTAAATTATCAGTAGAAACATGCCTCTACTAGCATTCAATTTACTCCAAGAGCGAGTTGTTTATGATTTCACTTACTTATTGTGTTTCTGCATTTGCTATAAAAATTTGTTTATAGAAATAATGAAGGAAGACTGAAATAAGCAATTAAGTGCATAGATCATTGAGCAATATTTGTAGAAATAGCAGCAGCAGCAACTGAATGTGCCACCTTTTTAACATGATACTGTAATCTCACTCAGAGCCATGTAAAGCAGTGTTATTAAGTAATAAAGTGTAAGCGGGGTGAAGGATAATGGAATAATTCCCACTTACCACTTTGTGCAGTGTGAACTCAAGTCAAGGGACATTTCCGCTTCTAAGTGAGTTTTATTAAGCAACAATAAAGAGTCCTGGGAGATTCTTTTGTAATTCTCATTTTTAAATAAGAGCCAAAGACAAAGAACCATTTCTAGCACCACAGCACTAGCACTTTTTTAAAAAAATTTACATATATTTCAAGTAAAAGGTAAAGTGCACTCAGGGGAACAAAGCTAGATCTAAGGAAATCCTGATGGTGAGTCCTTGATGATCTGTGGTGCGTTCCTAGGGCACTGGGGTTTGGTGTGGGCCAGAGTCTTGCTTTGGAGTTCTTGCTACTTTTAGGGGGCGTTCCTGTATTTGGAAGGTAAAGAAAGAATAACATAGAGTGCTTTTGTCAGAGTTCATCTGAGTTGTTAAAGAAAATATGTAGAACCTCACTGATGAGTTAGGGGAAGAAAAAAGTTTGAGGATCACTAGTTTAAGTTTTAAACGCAGTGTGAGCAAGTCTCTTAAGCCTGTGTTTCTTAATTTACCAGCAAAGTTCCTTTAAAGGCAAAGGAGTATAAACTCTTAACTAATGAGAGCCTACTGTATAGCACAGGAAACTCTACTCAGTGCTCTGTGGTGACCTAAATGGGAAACAAATCCGGAAAAGAGGGGATATATGTAAATATATAGCTGATTCACTTTGCTGTACAGTAGACATTAACACAACATTGTAAAGCAACTATACTCCAATAAAAATTAATTTAAAAAAACCTAACCATCACCCTACCCACCCTAGAGGCTGGAGACAGTTCAAACTAGACTCAGCATCTTGCCCAAGTTGCCCAAGAAGCAGACCTAAAGACTAGGATTTGAGTGGTTTATTTGGGAGATAATCCCAAGAAGCCATTTCAGGGTACACTAATGAGCAGGTTACCTCTGTGGGCAGAGAGCTCAATCCCACAGAGGACCTTTGGGAAACAGTATAGAACATAAGTCACAACTTCCTCTCCCACCCCCTCCCCCACCCAAAGTCAAGGAAGCAAGGGTATTGAAAGTTCAATTCCCATTCATCATTGGCTTAAGACGGATCTCGGGTTTGTTAACTGCTTCTCTGGCCAAGAGAAAGCCCTCAGTCAAAATTGCACCTGTTAGTAGTAAGACATCAACTGGCTTATACAGGAACCATGAGTGTCAAAGGGACATGGGTATGACCCAACTAGCTGGTTGCACTCTACAAGTCTCATAATGTATTATAAAAATTCACACTAACTATGCATCTCATTCCATTATAAGCTCAATGTTAAAGTGATGCTCTATAAATACGAATCCTATTTATACTGTGGCTTCAAGTACCTGTCTGTAACATGCCTTTGAGAACCTAGTATTAGCACACCCCAGTTTTGAGGGAACCACATAATCAGCTTCTGACTACACCCATTTGGGCAAAGAAGGAGACTAGGTCATCTTGGCAAAAGTTCTCTGCACAGGCTTCTCTAGGAAGTATATTAAGTCAATGCCTTCCACTTTGATTTTCCATAACCCATAGAATTTCCCAGTTTTTCATGGATTCCCATGGAACCTCAGTTTTTGCTGGCCTCCCTCTCCCAGTTGACCCCTCCTCTTGATTATGCACACAGGCTTGGACAACTGATTCTATCTCATTCTTCAGGAGTTCTGGTACTTCAATTCAAGTACCTGAGAAACCATCAGTCTTGGACCCAGACTCCAGTTGTGGCAGTCGTCTCATTTCTAAGACTCTGCTCATCATGTGGCCCCACTCTGACATCCAAGTTGTGTCTCACTCTCTGTCTGAATTGCTGTTTTGGTCATCCCCAATCCCTTCTCACACTAGGGCTCATCTTGTGCTCTTCAGTCTTTGTTACAGGTTAAATTGTGTCCCTCCTCCCCCATCAAAATCATGTTGAAGTCCTGACTGGTGTACCTCAGAATGTGACCTTATTTGGGACCTAGCATCTTTACAATCAAGTTAAAATAAGGTCACTGGGGCAGGCTCTAATCAAGTATGACCAGTGTCCTTATGAAATGGAGAGATTTGAACAAAGAGACATGCATAGAGGGAAAATAATGGAAAGAAACACAGGGAGATGACATCCATCCACAAGCTTCAGAGAGGCATGGAACAGACCCTTTCCCCCACAGCCCTCAGGAAGCACTCTGCCAACACCTTGATCTTGGACTTCTAGACTCCAGAGCTATGAGACAATAAGTTTATGTTGTTTGAGTCACCCAGTCTGTAGTGCTTTGTTTTGATAGCCCTGACACACCAGTATAGTCCTATTTCTAAGCTCCAGCAGGCAGCCCTTACTACCTGTTTACTTTAACTGCCTGTCTACCTGGATTCATCCATTTCTCCTCTCCCAGATTCCTTCTAAAGGCATTCAGCATTCACTGGAACTCCCAAGTATCTCCTCAAACTCCTAATGCTGGTTGCTTGCTTGAAATTATGACATGATTTTACCACTCCCTTTGGATGTTGTATCTTTTCTGCTAAACTCAAACATCTCTCTCCCCAACACCTACTGCCCTGCCCCTAGCAGGTGGACCAAATCACAGGTCCTAACCTTTCTTAATCTTTCACTACATAGTGTCAACTGACAGGCTCTGCCATAGTCTATCATAGAGCATCTTCCTCCATGCAACACTGAATAACTAGCATAGAATATTGGCTCTCTAGGCTTATAGATATTATTCCCTACTCTCAGGACTTTATATCTCTAAAATAAAGTTATTCATGTTCATATCTTGATAAATTATAGGTTTCTTTTACCTTCCCTTCATTTTGGTGATCCTCTCCTTTTTCATTGTTCATATGAATTAATCTAGGAGGCCTAAATCAATGTTGTTCTAAAATTAAGACATACTCTGGGTAGCAAGTTCCATCACCAAAAAAAAAAAAAAACTACCTTGTAGATATTATTTTTCCTCTCCAATCATGAGAGAGAGAATGAATTTGTAAAAATGCTCCAAGAACACTTAATACACACAAAAATAAGAAAAAAAAAGTCAAACTTGAACTTTTGTCACCACTTTCTTAGCATACCCCAGGAATACTACTATGTTTTTTTTATAACCATTCATATAAACTTAGGAGTGACCTTGAGATAGTGACTCTCTCTGCTGAGTAGGAAGGGGTGCAAAAGGCTATCATGTACAATGGTTCCATCTTTGTATTTTTTTCCATTCTTACTAGTGTTTTTCTTCTGATTTCTGTGTGATACTACAAGAAGTAGGATGGAGATTATTCAATGGTTTTCAGCTATCAGTTCAGTTCAGTTGCTCAGTCGTGTCAAACTCTTTGCAACCCCATGAATTGCAGCACGCCAGGCCTCCCTGTCCATCACCAACTCCCGGAGTTCACTCAAACTCACGTCCATTGAGTCGGTGATGCCATCCAGCCATCTCATCCTCTGGCGTCCCCTTCTCCTCCTGCCCCCAATCCCTCCCAGCATCAGAGTCTTTTCCAATGAGTCAACTCTTCGCATGAGGTGGCCAAAGTACTGGAGTTTCAGCTTTAGCATCATTCCTTCCAAAGAAATCCCAGGGCTGATCTCCTTCAGAATGGGCTGGTTGGATCTCCTTGTAGTCCAAGGGACTCTCAACAGTCTTCTCCAACACCACAGTTCAAAAGCATCAATTCTTCGGCACTCAGCCTTCTTCACAGTCCAACTCTCGAATCCATACATGACCACTGGAAAAACCACAGCTTTGACTAGACATACAAAAAAACTGAAACCTGCTTTTGAGCACCTCTACCTAAAGTATGGAGAAAGCAATGGCACCCCACTCCAGTACTCTTGCCTGGAAAATCCCACGGACGGAGGAGCCTGGTAGGCTGCAGTCCATGGGGTCGCTAGGAGTCGGACACGACTGAGCGACTTCACTTTCACTTTTCGCTTTTATGCATTGGAGAAGGAAATGGCAACCCACTCCAGTGTTCTTGCCCGGAGAATCCCAGGGACGGGGAGCCTGGTGGGCTGCTGTCTATGGGGTTGCACAGAGTCGGACACGACTGAAGCGACTTAGCAGCAGCAGCAGCAGCACCTGAAGTATTCTATCATTATTACCTAATGAAAACGTTTTTTTAATAACGTTAAAAATTATCCCCTGCTTTTGACCACTTCTTCCTAAAATACTCTATTGTCATTACCTAATTAAAACATTCCCTAAGGATATAATGCTTTGAACTTCATGTTCATTGAATATGGAGGTTTATTGTGTTTCAGTGGCCTGCTGAATTCTATGGTGAGGTGTCTAAGGGGAAAATTAGAAGTTATTTGCATTCATAATTAGACTCTTGTTCTGAATGTTCTGAACAATTTTTCTAACTCAGCTTTACAGTTTTTATCAAGTCATTTTAAGATTTCTGTTTGGGTGAAATAATAGCATCTCACATTGTAGAACTGAGTGGAAGCTTTGGCCTTTAGTCCTACCCTCTACTTCTATGGAGAATGAAACAAGCTCAGACAGAATAAATTATTTACCCAAAATGCCAGAAATAAAGAGTAGCAGAGATCTAGAACCCAGGTATTCTAACTCCTAGACTTATTATTTTTGGTCTACATGTGGAGTACCAATTTAAGGCAAAATTAAAAGATGCTTACTCCTTGGAAGGAAAGTTATGACCAACCTAGATAGCATATTCAAAAGCAGAGATATTACTTTGCCAACAAAGGTCCATCTACTCAAGGCTATGGTTTTTCCAGTGGTCATGTACGGATGTGAGAGTTGGACTGTGAAGAAAACTGAGCGCTGAAGAATTGATGCTTTTGAGCTGTCGTGTTGGAGAAGACTCTTGAGAGTCCCTTGGACTGCAAGGAGATCCAACCAGTCCATTCTAAAGGAGATCAGTCCTGGGTGTTCTTTGGAAGGAATAATGCTAAAGCTGAAACTCCAATACTTTGGCCACCTCATGCAAAGAGTTGACTCATTGGAAAAGACTCTGATGCTGGGAGGGATTGGGGGCAGGAGGAGAAGGGGACGCCAGAGGATGAGATGGCTGGATGGCATCACCGACTCAATGGACGTGAGTTTGAGTGAACTCCGGGAGTTGGTGATGGACAGGGAGGCCTGGCGTGCTGCAATTCATGGGGTCACAAAGAGTCAGACACGACTGAGCAACTGAACTGAACTGAGTTACATTCCTGAGATACAGCTTCTGAATCTTATACTGTATTTCCCAAGTTTTTCCTTCCTCCTTGAGGAAACTTAAATTTTTCACTCCCTTTTCTCCTTCCCAACTGCTCTCAGAGTTTGTCTTGAGTCTTAAACTCAGGAGTTTCTCTTCTGCATGTTGAGTGGCAGGTAACTAATTTAAGTCACATGATGATATCCTATGGCTTCATGCTAAGGGGTTCAAATATACTAATGGATACACGTAAGTATAAGGCCAAGTACATGGGATCATTGAAGCCTTGGATTAAATATTTTGACTCATCTTCACCTATCATCAAATTATCTGAAGAAATTGGTTGTGGAAAAGAGTGCTGAAATCTTTGCCCCTTCAGATACATGTTCTATCCCTCACTACCCAATTCTGTGCTCCTAGAAGCTGACCTGTAGAGACTACATCAATGGGCTCTCTTGTCTTTTGGTTTCTGATTGGGCCTGAAGAATAGAGAGCATCAACAGAAGATTAGAGGATATTGATTCCCTCAGCTCTGTCTCCACAGGATCTCTAGAGGTTGGCTCCATCTCTCTGCTGAAGGCTGGCTACTGTCAGACAGCCCACTTAGTACAGCTGAGTCCCCACAGCTGCTCCTCCAGTCCAAGCAGTAGTAACAGCTTCTCAGTATTACTACTTCCAGGGTGATGCACCATCCCTTCCTGTTTTCCACACCAATGCTTTTGTAAGTAGTCCCTCTCTCACACCCTCTTCAGCTACCCGGTTTTAATGTGCCATCTGTTTCCAGGCAGGAGCCTAACTGATAGTCAAACAGGACATTAAATAATTTGACTAAGTAATTTAAATATTTTTATATTATCACAAACTTACATATATTAAAGAGGAAAATACAAAGTATGAATTTGTTGTCCTCTGCTAAAGGACATCTCTATGGAAAATTTCAGGACACACTGGCAAATATAATTCTCTTTCCTTAGGGAAAATTTATGAGAATCAGAACTCAATTAGAACTTTTGCATTACTTTTTTTTTCTGGCCTTTGGCTTGTAGTGAAAGAGGAAAAGGAAAAGACAAAAATAAAAAGAATTTCATGGCAAGAATTCACCTTTATAAAAATGTTTTCAAATAATGCCCTGAGCTCAGAACATTTTTTTTGAAATTCAGTGTTCACATTTTAAAAACTTGCTCTTTTATGTTTCTACTCACAAATATAATTTTTTAAAAATCCATAAATCAGATCATATCATATACATTTGAATTTTTGGTGCAGTCTTTTTTTCTTCTTTGCCCATTCAACTTGGCTTCCCTCTCTCTCTTTCTTGCCTGCCTCTCTGGCAAATATCCCCCTTCCAAATAATCCATAATAGCAAAGTAGTCTCTATCTGTATGTATTTTCTCCAAGTGCATATTTTACTTACTTACCTACACAGACACATAAACACCTGCACATACATTTGAGGGTTTTTTTTTTTTTTTTTGGTCATTATTTTATAAAGAAAGATTTATATTATAGTGTGTTTCTGCATCTTGGTTTTCTCATTCAAAAACACCATTTGGAAATGTCCAAGTAAAATGGTATACCTCTCATTCATTTTTAAAATAACCAGTTGTACAGTATTCCAATGGATGGTATACTATAATTTATTCACCATTTCCTATTTTGCTTTTACTTTGATAATCTTCTGCTGGTATAAGCAGTGCGTGTGTGTGTGTGTTTGTGTGTGTGTGTGTGTTTACAATTGTTGCTTTTAATTCCTAAGAGCTGGATACGCTGAAAAGGGATGACTAGGTCAAATGCCTTGGATATTTTTAGTCTTAATAGATGCTGCCAGATTATTTTGCAAAAAGCTGTAGCAGGTCAGATTTCCTCCAACAATGAATGACAGTGTCTTTTCCCCTGAATCCAACCAACAATAAGAGTTATAGATACTTTTAAATTTTGTACCTGTTCCTTGAGCAGTGTGTCTTTGTTACCTTCATTTGCATTTTCCTTTGCTAAGAGCATCTTTTCATGTGCTGTTGACCATCTGGATTTGCACTTTGGCCTGTTTTTTCTATAGGCAGAGAAATTGTATGTATAAAATAGAAATGCAGAAAGCTTAGGTCCCAAAACCGCACTTTTTTTGGATACTCATCTTCAAATTGCCTATTCTACAAAAAAAAAAAAAAAAATCTAGTTGAAGTATATAAAGTTAAGTTGATCTAGACTTTTTAAATGCTCTTCAGTTCTATAAAAATGTGTATTCCTTCAAGAACTTAGCTCAAATAATTATTTTCAAGAAAGTTTTGAAATAATTGCCTTTTTAAATCTTTTGCCCATTTTTACATTGAGTTTATAAGTTTTTTTATTAAATATATATTATTATGTCTGTCTGATGTCAAACTACTGTGTCAAACTACTTTGCTATTTTTTCCCAAATATATTGTTAGTCCATTAAAGTTGACATTTTTACAATTTTACAAAGTCAAATATATCTGAGCTCAGTTTTACTTAAGAAAAGGTTTTACTTAACCCACCCCAACTGTGTAGTTGCCTAGACTTTCTCACAAGATGTTTATTATTTTATTTTTATCATTTGTGCTTAATCCATCTTAAATTTGTTAGTGTATACAACGTATACAAATTTTACAAAGTCAAATATATCTGAGCTCAGTTTTACTTAAGAAAAAGTTTTACTTAACCCACCCCAACTGTGTAGCTGCCTAGACTTTCTCACAAGATGTTTATTATTTTATTTTTATCACTTGTGCTTAATCCATCTTAAATTTGTTAGTGTGTACAATGTATAAGGTCTCGTTTTATTTTCTTCTAGATGCACAGGCTAGTTATGCCTACCCCATGTCTTGAAAATAGTCCGTCCTTCTCCCATATGTCACCCTTCTCTTCCTAAAATTCTCCATTCTCTCCCACGTTTCCTGTCTCTCCCCAAATCCTTTAGTTTCTCCGCAATTCTCTGATTTCTCCCACAGTTTCTTGTCTCTCCCACAGTTCCTTATATCTCCCAATATTCTTCATTCTCTCCCAATTTCCTGTCTCTTTCATATTTCTCCATTTTCCACCAAGATTCTCTGGTTTCACGAACACTTCCTTTTGTCTCCCACAGTTCTTTCTCTCTCCACAATTCTCCTGCAATTCCTTATCTCCCCCACCATTGTTCATTCCCTCCCACAATTCCCTGTATCTCACACGTTCTTGATTTTCTCCCAGGATTCTCTGATTTCACCCACAATTCTTTGTCTCTCCCACAATTCCTTTTGTCTCCCACAATTTTCCATTCTCTCCCACAATTCCTTATTCCTCCCACATTTTTTCATTTACTTCCACAGTTCTGCCTCTTCCACAATTCCTCATTCTGTCCTATAGTTCCCTATCCTCTCCCACAAACCCCTGACTCTCTCAAATTTCCCCATTATCTCACATAATTCTCTGGTTTCTCCCACACTTCTTTGTCTCTTTCAAAATTCCTTACATCTATCACAGCTTTTGTCACTCCCACAATTCTCCCACAATTTCTTGTCTCTCCACAATTCTCAGTTCTCAAAATTCCCTCTTACACAATTCCATGTTTCTCATACAATTGTCTGTTCTCTCCCACAACTCTCCATTCTTTCCCAGAATTACTTGTCATTGCTAAATTCCTAAATGTGTTGGAATTTTTTCTGGACTATTTTTTTTCCTTTGAAGCATTTGTTTATTCTTATTCAATTACCGTATTGATTGGGCCTTATAATATGTTCTTTCATCTGGCAAAATGTTTCCCCTTTATTGTAATATATCCCAAAAAATGCCTTGACTCTTCTCAGACATTTATTCTTCCACCCAAGAAAAAAAGGATATTTTATTCAGTTAAAAAATGTATGAAAGTTCAACTATTGACTTTCTAACTATAACTAATCAAATTAATATTATTAATTAGATAAAATTGAGTTTTTTATATTGTCTCCTCCAAGATTTAAGGTGTCTTTCCATTTGATCAGATCTTTTTTTATGAACCTTCAGTTTGAATTTATTAGCCTTTTTGTGCCAGTTCTGAAGCTTTCTTGTTAGCTTTCTGTTCTGAATCTCATGTGGGTTTTTTTAGTACTATGAATAGAATAGATTTTTTTTTCAATTTCCTGTTTTAGGTACTTATTGCTAGAAAAGAGAAAAACTATTGATTTTTGAAATGTGTGTCTTCTTACTTGCACATAGTGAATTGAGGCAGTGAATTATGTAGAAAGTTGGGGACGTAGAATCCAAGCAGAAGAAACAGTAAGAATACAGATTCTGAGCAGAGGACATGCTTAATGAGTCAATAAATACTGAAAAGATCACCATTGCTAGAGCCAGTGGGCAATGGGAACAGAGATATAAGGTGCAGTCAGAGAAGTAGCTTTGGGCGAGATTACCTGTCCAATTTCTATTGCTGCATAACAAATTACCTCAACTTTAGCAATTTGAAGCAACAATAAGCATTTATTATCTCACAATCTCTGTTGGCCAGGGATTTGTCAGTCATTTAGCTGGGAGATTCTGGCTCCTGGTTTCTCTTGAGATTGCCATCAAGATATCACCCTGGGCTGCAGTCATCTGAAGGTTTGACTGAGGCCGAAAGATTGACTTCTAAGATGGTTTACTCACAAAAACCCTGTTTCAGACATTAAAAAAATTTTTTCAATCAATTCCTACTTAACGCCTAAAGTGAAACCCTGAAGTATATGTAGTGTCACTTTTCTCTATTTTTCCTTGACTCCTATGTTAATTTTGAAAGACATGTTTTGAGAATGAACCCATCTAAATGTCAGACCCCAGCTACAAATGTCACAACCCATGTACATTTCTAAAGCCTATAAATGCTTTCTTTTGAAAACACAAGAGCATTTATGCAAGCAAGAGGATAGTAAGAAAAGAAGTATGAATATTTTAAAGCAGGAAATATGGGGATCCTCAAGATTTTGACAGACTCTCTTTGATGAAATACTGTGTGTAGCTCCTACTCTACTGCAAACAAAAGGCAATATCTCTTAGCATGGAGATTCTCTCACATCTACCTATTTATAGGAGGGGAGGCCTTATGTAAATGAAATGGGAGCAGACTTGACTATAGAGAATTATTCCATCCTCCAAGAGCTTAGTCTCTCCTTTCAGAATTAGGTTACAAGTTTATTCTCAGGCTGTGACCTTAGAATTTGGCATAAGTGGTTCCATGTTTTTTCTTTTAGTTTCACTAAGTTCTAATTACAGGAATTGGAGTTGCTTTCAATATTCAGCTTTCTGTGGACCTTCTCCTGGTCCAATCTGCTGGACCTGGCAAGTAATAAAGAGTTCCAGACCCAGGAGGTAAAGACAAAAGCCAGGAATGACATGAACAGTGCATCAGTCAAAAATCCAAGAGATGGCAACGTCTCTGATGAAAATTAATACAACTCAAGAAGGTAGCTGGGTGGGATCCATCCAGCGGAATAGATGCCACCAAAAAAAATTGTCAGTGCAAAGAGAAGGATATCTAGAACTTTTCCAGAGACTACTATTCTGTTTTTGAGAAGATTAGTTCATTAGGATATAACAAAGCCTGGATTTCTTATCATCTTGATTATTGATTGATGTCTTACTGATTTCTTCCCTCTGTAATTCCATCCGCATCAGCATGAACTTCCAATAAATAAGATAGTTCCTCACTATACTAGGAAGGGAGTATCTTGGAGAGAAGACTGTGATGTGGTTCAAATCACTAGAAAATTGTGTGTGTGTGTGTGTGTGTGTGCATGCTCAGTCACTGAGTTGTGTCCAACTCTTTGCAACCCCATGGACAGCAGTCTGCCAGGCTCATCTGTCCATGGACTTTCCCAGGCAAGAATACTTGAGTAGGTTGCCATTTCCTTCTCCAGGGGATCTTCCCCATCAGGGATCAAACCCACGTCCCTTGCATTCCCTGCATTGGCAAGTGGATTCTTTAACACTGCACCACCTATTAGTGTTAGTTGGTCAGTTGTGTCCAACTTTTGCAACCCCATGGACTGTAGCCCACTAGGCCCCTCTGTCCATGGAATCCTCCAGGCAAGAATACTGAAGTGGGTTGCCATTCCCTTCTCCAGAGGATCTTCCTGACCCATGGATCGAATCCAAGTCGCCTACGTTGGCAGTCAGATTGTTTACCATCTGAGCCACCAGAGAAGCACCGCCTGTACCTCTCTATAAATTAATAAAATTTTCATTTTGGTTCATAAACCAGACTCTTATAAATTTTATTTTATGGTTTGCTGCGACCTGATTGCTTCCTAGAGCAGGAGGAAATAAAGTGACATCTATTGTTTCTTTTCTCTCTCATTTTATATTCAAAAGGGAAATCAATACACTAATGTTAAAAGCACTTAAAACTTTAAAAAAATCTTGATAAATACAGATGGAGAAGTATGAAATAGGAGAAAGCTGAATTGTAGGATACTGCTAATGAAATACATATATGATCACATAATCTGCCAGCAGACTTCTGTAAGTATGAGACATGTTGAATTTATTGATAATTCATTTAATAGATGATTCATATCTAATTAGCAAAATCCATTTGGTCACAAGTAGTTACACTAATATGTGGAGTCCTTAAGCACTGGTTAATCCCCTGATACTGAGGGGACAGTTTCACATGTACCCTGTGTCATAAGTAGCACTGTCTCTGTTGCAGATTGTTGTTGTTATTCAGTTACTGCAGCACACCAGGCTCCCCTGTCCTTCACCATCTCCCGGAGCTTGCTTAAACTCATGTCCATTGAGTCAGTGATGCCATTTAACATCTCACTCTCTGCCGCCCTCTTCTCCTTTTGCCTTCAGTCTTTCCCAGCATCAGGGTCTTTTCCAATGAGTTAGCTCTTCGCATCAGATGGCCAAAGTTTTGGAGCTTCAGCTTCAGCATCAGTCCTTCCAATGAATATTCAGGGTTGATTTCCTTTAGGATTGACTGGTTTGATCTTGCAGTCCAAGGGACTCTCAAGAGTCTTCTCCAGCCCCAAAATTCAAAAACATCAATTCTTTGGTGCTCAGCCTTCTTTATGGTCCAACTCTCACATCCATATATAACTACTGGAAAAACCATAGCTTTGACTATACAGACCTTTGTCGGCGAAGTAATGTCTCTGCTTTTTAACACACTGTCTAGGTTTGTCATAGGTTTCCTTCCAAGAAGCAGTTGTCTTTTAATTTCATGGCTGCAGTCACCATCCACAGAGATTTTAAAGCCCAAGAAAATAAAATCTGTCACTGCTTCTACTTTTTTCCCTTCTATTTGCCATAAAGTGATGGAACTGGATGCCATGATCTTAGTTTTTTGAATGTTGTTTTAAGCCAGCTTTTTCACTCTCTTCTTTCACCCTCATTAGGAGGTCCTTTAGTTCTTCACTTTCTGCCATTAGAGTGGTATCACCTGCATATCTGAGGTTGTTGATATTTCTTCTGGCAATCTTGAATCCAGCTTGTGATTCATCCAGCCTGGAATTTCACATGATGTACTCTGCATAGAAGTTAAATAAGCAGGGTGATAATATGCAACCTTGTCATGCTCCTTTCCCAATTTTGAACCAGTCCATTGTTCCATGTCTGGTTCCAACTGTTGTTTCTTGACCTGCATACAGGTCCCTCAGGAGACAGGTAAGGTGGTCTGGTATTCCCATTTCTTTAAGAATTTTCCACAATTTGTTGTGATCCACACAGTCAAAGGCTTTATCATAGTCAATGAAGCAGAAATAGATGTTTTTCTGGAATTCCCTTGCTTTCTCTATGATGCAACAAATGTTAGCAATTTGATTTCTGGTTCCTCTGCTTTTTCCTAAACCCAGCTTGTACCTCTGGAAGTTCAAAAATACTCAAACTAAAGTTGTTCAAGCAGAAAGAGGAAATTGGGATAAAGATTTCTCACAGAATTCAAAGTCAAAAATGTGATTGATGCTGCCTTAAAAACGACTAAAATAAAAGATACATTTGGTGAATTCTATCATACTTCTCTCTGCTCGTTGGCTTTATTCTTCTCCCTTGCTGCAAAGTGACATTCTCCATGTGAAGAAAAGCATTGCTAATAACTCCTTCAGAACTTTACAGCTTACTTTTTCCAGTATCTAAATAGAAATTGATCTTCTTTCTCCTTTCCTGTTCTAAAAAGTCCTGAGCTCACACTGTAATTGACTTGATTTGGGTCAAGTGAAAATCCACACCAATCAGATGCAGCCAGGGATGAGCTCATATTGTACCAGCATTGGGACTCCTATGATAACCTAGTGGATGGAAAAGGAGTTTCCAGAAGAAAGGTGCAAAGGAGATAATTCCAATATATGTCTGCTACCTTGAATATATTTTCTTGGGATAGATCCATAAATTTCATCAAATTCTCAAGGGATCCTAACCTCAAAATGTTGATGAACTACTGTGTAGTTCAGTACAGCTCATGTCTTTTAACATTCTCCCACACCAGAGAAGATAAAGATATATGTGCTCCTATCTATATTTCTATACTACATTATTACTTAAAGTTAAGGTTGTACAAGGTAAATACAATGAAATTCCCACAAATTCTAAATTATTAGAATCAAACAAGGTTATCATGCCAAACAGACAGATTCCATAGTCAGTCTCTTGGAAATATTTTTATTGTTTTTTTCTAGTTATATATTGTTATTAACTGTGATGGGAGGCACCAATCACATCTTTGGTTAGAGAAAAATTATCATTATGTATGATCTTTGATTGATATCTGACAATGATAGTTTGAGAGATTTATACTAATAAGAAGTGGGGCATGAACTATTTGACTAATAACCAGAGCTCAGCTAGAGAAGTCTATGTCTCTGTTCTTGATTACTCTTTATATATTGTTATAGCTAATGATTTCTCATAGTACTTGAGCTTGTTTGCAAGGTAATAATTTCTGGAAACTGCGTCATGACCTCCTTGTTCAGCTTTTATTATACAGTCCACAAAAAAAGTATCTTATTGGTAAACATGACATACAGACTTGATAAATTTTTCTATATCATCCTAGAATAATATCTAAAGATTTTCAAGTTAGGGTAGATGATATTGTATGTGACTATACCAGTTGTAAAGCATTATCTTATAATCCAGCTGTATTAGCCCAGTTTAATATCCTCATAAACAGATTTTCAAGCATGTAGCTAAGGGATCAGTAGGTACCAAAGAAACATTTCCTTTTTCACCAAATATTCAAGTTGGTTCACTAAAAGATGATTTATTTGTGACTGTTAATACCTGCAATTTTGTAACTAAAATCAATGGAAAAATAAGAATCAGGTTACAAATGATTTTGCTAGCTGTGAATCATTAAATAGGCAACATGAAGTAGGAAAACAAGATCTAAAGTCAACAGGATTTCACACCTGACTTCACCTTCATTCTGCTTTTGTGATCTGGGTATATGACTTAACCACTTTGAACATCAGCTGTCAAATAAGAGTAGTGAATTCCCACTGAGTCATCTTCCAGCTATAATATCTTAAAATCTTATTTCTATCTATCAATTAAATTAGATTTGGTAGCAAGTAACAAAGACTCAAAGTAACTGTGGTTTAAACAAGGTTAAAATTTATTTCTCTCTCACATAAAAATTAAGAAGTCCTCCATCCAGGACTGCTATAGCAGTGCTGCTTCACCAAGTCCTTAAGAACACAAGTCCTTATAACTGTAGGATGTGACCCTCATCCCTGTGGTCTAAAATAGTGACTAGAGGAACTTCCCTGGTGGTCCAATGGTTAAGAATCTGCCTACCAATGCAGGGAGTGCGAGTTCAATCCCTGGTACGGGAACTAATATCCCACATGCCGCGGGCCTACCAAGCCCGCATGCCACAGTGAAAAATCCCGTGTGCTGCAACTAAAACCCAATGTAGTCAAATAAATAAATTTTGAGCAAAAAATAATAAAATAGTAACTAGAGTGCCAGTCATCATACCTGTGCTTTGGGCAGCAAGATGAAGAAAGGGAAAATAAGATAAGAAGCAAAGATCATACACTGGCCATCTTTTAAGGAAGATTCTTGGAAACTGCCACACCTCATTTCTGCTAGTGTCCCATTGGTCACACTGAGTTACAAAGGAAACCAGGAAATGTAGTCGTCATTTGGAGTGGCCATGTTCCCAACTAAAGATGAAGAGAATGGTTACTCGGAAATACCTTGCAGTGTGAGCTTCATTCATCATCTAAAAAGTCATCATTTCTGATAGGGTACCAGGAAATATCATTCAATATTTAGTGGTGGAGTTATCCACACCCATAGGAGTTAAGACCCTTGCTATTTCAATTCACTGTCTCCCTTTGCTTGCCACTGTGCCAGGCTCTGGGGACACAAAAGTAAATAAGGCAAGCTTAGTCCTTCGTCTCATGGGCCTTACATTGGAATGTGGAAGATCTTAAATACATAATTATAAACATGGTGATTATTACATAAGAGAACAGGCTGCTTTTGTATTTGTGATAATTTATCCACCAACTCCTCTAGACTCTCTAGGGAAGAACATGACATTATCCTTATTTGTCACAAAGACCAAAAAGGAGTTTTCTATGACGTTAACTTGTTTCTTACTCACCTACCTTCTTTCCTGCTCCTTCCGTCAATGCCAGGAAGTGGTCTGAGTTCACCAATTTTCCGTGGAACCTTAATGAATTACTCGTCAGTTTTTACCCTGAGAGCCCATCATGTTAAAATCTGTGTTCATTCTAATATCTAAGGGTAGAGCAATAATAGTGCCAGAGATATTTAAGAATTGGTTTCCTTCAGATCGCCAGTCTGGTTTCAATGCATGAGACAGGGTGCTCAGGGCTGGTGCACTGGGATGACCCTGAGGGATGGGATGGGGAGGGAGGTTCAGGATGTACACCCATGGCTGATTCATGTCAATGTATGGCAAAAACCACTACAATATTGTGAAATAATTAGCCTCCAATTAAAATAAATAAATTAATTTTTAAAAAAGAATTGGTTTCCTTGAGTTTATGTTTATGGAGGGAAAAAGCCTTGCAGAAGATTGCATCAAGAACTTTACAACCGATTGAACACACTTGGGGAAATTATATTGCATTGTTAAATATTATCAAATCAGGATTTGCTTTTTCTATTTTTCTTTCTTTTAAAATAATTTCCTTGAAACCTTTTCAAATGTATATTTGTCATTAAAATGGCACCCCACTCCAGTACTCTTGCCTGGAAAATCCCATGGATGGAGGAGCCTGGTGGGCTGCAGTCCATGGGGTCGCTAAGAGTCGGACACGACTGAGCGATTTCACTTTCACTTTTCACTTTCCTGCATTGGAGAAGGAAATGGCAACCCACTCCAGTGTTCTTGCCTCGAGAATCCCAGGGATGGGGCAGCCTGGTGGGCTGCCGTCTATGGGGTCACACAGAGTCAGACACTACTGAAGCGACTTAGCAGCAGCAGCATCACTGTAAAGCAAGCTGTCTGCTACCTACAGTATTCATGTCATCTCACACATCCATGAACATTAAACAAAGAGCAGCACAGCACTTATAATGTATTCAAAGAATAGGAAAGGAATCCTTCAAAAATAAAATAGTAGGTTTAACAGAGTTGTATGTAGAGGAATGTGTTAAATACTTATGTATGAGAGTGTAATTTTTTAATAATGAAGGAAGTTCATTAAAATGTTCTTCATATTACTTCCCTTAAGACAGCCTACTGACTTTCCCTGAGAAAAATTCTTTATTTCACATTACATTGTCAAAGTTCAAATGAGTCTAGAAAGCATTTAACCACTATACTGGATTGAATGGCACCCACCCCCAAGTTTATGTCCATCCAGGCCCTCAGAATGTGACTTTACATGAAAACAGGGTCTTTGGAGATGTAATTAGTTAACAGGAGGTCATACTGGATTAGGAAGGCCATAAGTCCAATAACTGGTGTCCTTATAGGAGGGCCATATGAGGACACACAGCCATACAAGCAAGAGCTCCATGTGAAGACAGGACATGTATTGGAGAGATGCATCTACAAGCCTGGAACGCTAGAGTTGCTGGCAACCAGCAAAAACTAGGAGGAAAGCATGAAATATTCTCCCTCAAAAGCTCCAGAAGGAGCCAACCCTGCCAAAAACTGACTTTGGACTTCTCGCCAACAGAGCTATGAGAACATAAATTTCTGTTGCCTGCATATGACAGCTGGAACTGTTGTGACCATCTTACGTCCATGATGGGACAAGCTTGAGGAGCAAACCAACTCTCTGAGAATGGTAGAGCAAAAATATAGAAAGAGCCTGGGCTTTTAGTAACATTGTCAGTCACTGAATTAGTTAACCTTGCAATCCCTCTGCCTTTATTTCTCTTCTTATATAAAATAACAAATTTCCTTGTTCCTTAAGCTTCTTTTAGTTGGGTCTTCAGCTCTTTGCAGTCAAAAGCATCCTGACTGATAAGCCTCCTCTGGTACAAAGACAAAAGAGCAGTACTTTAAAAAATTTTTATTTTGTTTTGGGATATAGACGATTAACAAACAATGTTGTGATGGTTTCAGGTGAACATCGAAGGGACTCAGCCATACATATACATGTATCCATTCTTCCCCAAACTCCCCTCACATCTAGGCTGCCACACAACATTGAGCAGAGTAAAAGAGCGATGCTTTGGCTTCACTTCATGTTACCTAGACTTTTGTGCACTACTCTGAAAGCTTTACCATCCGAGTCATCAGGGTTAAACACTGGGATTAAAAAATGAGTAGAATAGAACCTTTGTATGAGAAGGGGAAAATTCTCATACAAAAAACTTGAAGAGAGAAAAGATTATTCATCATCTGCATGATGTTTTTGCGCAGATAACAATGACATCAATGGTCTTGAATTATTTAATACTTTGTTCCACAATGTCATTTATGAGCAATGTCTTCTGCAGTTCAAGATTAGCAGCATCTTAACTTTGCATTTCATCTACCTTGGTCACTTAGTTTTTAGTCACATATTTTTCTGTGTTGGCTTTGCTTCAGTGTCTCTTTTCAATTTACTAAAACTCTTCTTTGTTGAACCTGAGCAAAATACAACAGAATATGTACAGTATATAAAAGTAGAGAAAATGGAAACAGGTAAAAAGTCATCCCCAAATAAATAATCCACAGTAAAAACATTGGTCTCGCTTCTATAAAAAGTTAATAAAGCAAGTAAAAAGTGCTAAAAATGACCAGCAAACTATAGCAATAAAACTTATGAACAGTTGTATGAGATGAAAAAAAAACATAAAAATGTATTTCTCTCTGAGGTGAAGCTGTTATGACATTAATGAGCTTGGTGAAGGAGTTTAGATGCTGAGTAGAAGCTTGAAACAGTACCAGGGAAAATAATAGTTCAGCAGCAAGGGCTGGGAAACTAGAAAGAATAAGTAAAATTGAGCCAAGGAGAAAGATGAGATCATGAAAAGCAGTCTATTTAAGGTTCAGATCTGAGATTTGTATAATTAAAGTGAAAACTTTTCCATTTCAGGACCTGGAATTATGTCAAAATGGATTTTGATAAAACTCACCATTCAAACTTTATGAGTATGACTGCATAATTGCTACCTATCCATTATATAGAATGTACCCACGAAATTCTGCTAGCTGAATTAGTCATGACTCATTGGTATGTTTTTAGAACATTTAGATATATTGGTTGCATGAACATTTTAGGCAGTTTGTTCAAATGCATCTCAATCACAATACTTCAGTAGTTTCCACCATTTCTAATGAAGCACTAAAACCCTACAAACCACTTAAAACGTTTCATAAAATAGACATTAGTAAATTGCGTTTTGTTAATTCCAAAGGAATTTAGCAACAGCCTAACCGAGACAGTTGTTGGAACTGTTTTTAGTGTTAATGATACTCCCTTTCAATAGAAATAAATATTGATGTGGTTATTTATTCATTTTGCTCAACATTTATCAACATGGCTCTGTGCAAAGCCTTATAGTAGGCCATGTGGGGAATATTCAGATGAATCAGGCAGGGATTCTGCCCATTCTGATATCACAGTTAGTTTGGAAAGATAAAACACATACACAAATGACTATAACATGAGATGGGAAGTGGTAAATGTTAAAAGAGATGTGGACACAAAATTCAAGGAGAATGAGAGCATATTGCCTTCCGAGAAGTACAGGGAAGGCTTTGTGGAGACAGTGCATTGATGTTGAATTCATTCCTTTTTCCAAGAAAAACTTATTGGAAAAGTCCCAGCCCTCGCAGAAAGGACAGTCCAACAGGGAAGACAGACAACGAGTAAATTTTTTTTTTTTTTTGAGAGTGGTGAAATCAAGAAATAGAAGTAGGGCTAATGTGGGCAGAGTGTAATGAGAAAAGGAGAGAGTGATAGGGGATGAAGTCAAAGGGGTAGGCAGGG
Organism: Bos javanicus; assembly: GCF_032452875.1. Classification (NCBI taxonomy): domain Eukaryota; kingdom Metazoa; phylum Chordata; class Mammalia; order Artiodactyla; family Bovidae; genus Bos; species Bos javanicus. Next base: position 129,805,934 of record NC_083897.1, read on the forward strand.
ATCAAATCACATAAGACCATGTAGGCCATAAGAAGGAGTTTGGACTTTAAGTGCTTTGGCAAGGCATGAGTGGTTGAGCAAGAGGGTAACATTATCTGGTTTGCTTTTTTAAAAGTTCACCATGGCTGCAAGGTGGAAAAGGGATTATAAGGAGGTGGCTCAGAGGGTAAAGCGTCTGCCTGCAATGCAGGAGACCTGGGTTTGATCCCTGGGTCAGGAAGATCCCTTGGAGAAGGAAATGGCAACAGTCCAGTACTCTTGCCTGGAAAATCCCATGGACAGAGAAGCCTGGTAGACTACAGTCCATGGGATCACAAAGAGTCAGACACAACTGAGCGACTTCACTTTCACTTTCAAGAGTGGGAGCAGGAACACCTCTCAGGGCACCTGGAAGAGTCCAGGTGAGAGATCATGTTGACTTAAATTCCAATGACAGCAGCAACGAAGACCCAGCACAACCAAAAAATAAATTAATTAAATACATAATTTTAAAAAAAATTCCAATGATAGCCAGAGGGCTAGAGAGAAATGAACAGATTCAAGATCTATTGTGAAGATAGAGCCAAAGTACTTCCTGATGGATTGTGGGTGGAGTTTAAGGGGACTGGAGGAATTGGAGATGATTCCTAGCCTTGTGGTTTATGAATGGTGTTGACATTTATTGAAATTGAGAAGGCCTTCGAAGGCAATGGCACCCCACTCCAGTACTCTTGCCTGGAAAATCCCATGGAAGGAGGAGCCTGGGAGGCTGCAGTCCATGGGGTCGCTAAGAGTCGGACACGACTGAGCGACTTCACTTTCATTTTTCACTTTCATGCATTGGAGAAGGAAATGGCAACCCACTCCAGTGTTCTTGCCTGGAGAATCCCAGGGATGGGGGAGCATGGTGGGCTGCCGTCTCTGGGGTTGCACAGAGTCGGACACGACTGAAGCGACTTAGCAGCAGAGGGAATGGAGCTGAGGAGAAAGATAAACAAGAATTCTAATTTGACCATGTTAAGTCTCAGATACCTACTGGACATTCAAGTGGAGATATCAAGTAGACAGTTACACACACAAATCTGGAGCTCAGTGGAGGCATTAAAGGCTGAGGTTACAGATTTGTGAACCATTAGCATATAGATGGTATTTAAATCCATGAATCTAGATAAGATCAATCTGGAGAAAGTGTTGATCAAGTAGAATAGAATAGAATGCCTGATAGGCATTTTGATAGGCAGAGATGAGAAGGGCATTTAATAGAAAGGAACAGAGTGAACAAAGTTCAGAGAAAGGAAAGTGCTTAGCAGGAGTCGGGAAGCACAGGTGATCCTTTTAGAGAGAACCTATGCTGCTGCTGCTGCTGCTAAGTCGTTTCAGTCGTGTCTGACTCTGTGCGCTCCCCCGTCCCTGGGATTCTCCAGGCAAGAACACTGGAGTGGGTTGCCATTTCCTCCTCCAATGCATGAAAGTGAAAAGTGAAAGTGAAGTTGCTCAGTCGTGTCCGACTCTTAGCGACCCCGTGGTCTGCAGCCTCCCAGGCTCCTCCGTCCATGGGATTCTCCAGGCAAGGGTAGTGGAGTGGGGTGCCATTGCCTTCTCCGGAGAGAACCTATAATAGATATCCTATAATAGATACCAAATCCTAGATTTGGTCCACAGATTTCCATGGAGAATCATGGAAGTTTTTAAATCTGTGGGGTGCTTCTGTTCCTGATAATGTGAGAGTAGCTCCTTTGTGACCACCCTTCTCTAGATAACAACTCTAAATCCTGGACAAGATTTTTTTTTAAATCTTACCTGAAGACACTGGAAAGCAAACAAGCAGGAAGGTACTAGAGGGAGGTCATCCCTTGAAGGACAGCATCAACTCCTTGTGAGTTTGCCATATTCATTTTACAGCTTTTTGCCTGAAGGCAAGTTCCAGTCTACACCAAGGAGGGCTGCTAAACCTGCAGTTTTATTGGACTAAAGAATCAGAGGACAGAATTTGGAGATGGGTTGGGGGGAGGAATCTGTGAATGGAGAGGGACAGAAAGGAAGTAATTTAAGTTCTGTATTGAAATGTTGCCTAAATCTCTGCACACATATACAGTGAAGACTCCAAGAAACCCAGGTAAGGTTAAAAAAAAAAAAAAAAACACTGAACTTTGATTTTAGCTGCTGCCCACCATGAGGGAGACAGTTTAGAATTTGAGCTCAACCAAGTTAACTGCCTGCAAAAAACAAACAAAATTTTCCTTTGGAAGAGCAGGACAGAATCCAGAGTCTCTAGAACATGTCACTTACAATATCTAGGATACAAAGCCAAATTATTAGATGTAGGAAGAAACAGGAAAACCTGATCCACACTCAAGAGAAAAAAAAATGATCAGTGGAATGAATCAGTGGAGATGACCCAGATGTTCAAATCAGTAGAAATAGGAAAACAGGTGGCTCAGTGAAGAACCTGTTTGCCAATGCAGGAGACAAAGGAGATGCGTGTTTGATCCTTGGGTGGGAAGATCCCCTGGAGGAGGACATGGCAACCCACTCCAGTATTCTTGCCTGGAGAATCCCATGGGCAGAGGAGCCTGACAGGCTGCAGTCCATGGGGTCGCAAAGAGTCGGACACGACTGAGCACACACATCCAAGGAAAACATGCTGGTAATGAATAAACCTGTGAAGTGAACTCATCACTCTGTATCTTAGAAGAATGAATCCAAAATTAGTGTATGAGAACCAGAACCTGCATTGTTAACAGATTCCCAAGATTCCACATACATGGTAAAGTTTAAGAAGTACTGTGTTCATGTGACTTTCACCTTCACTCCTTCCCCAAACAAATCACCCTTATCCAAAGTTCTTTCCCTTATTTAGCAGCAAAGTGCATGTAAAGGAAACAAGTTATTTCAAAAATAAATAAAATCAGTGTATCAGATCAATCTGAGGATGCAGAGGCCAGAGATGAGAGAATAATGAGGAAGTTTTGATGAGTGAGTAGTTCTATAAAGTGAGGAAATATGGTAAAAAATAACTTTGAAAACTGTCATCTGACTGACTAAGGGAAGAAATGAGAGGAATCAGAGATAGCACTGAGGTGTCACTGGTTAACTGAAAGAATGTTAGTACCACCAACAGAAATAAAAGCATCAATAGAGGATATAAGGCTTAAATATTGGATGACAAATCCAGCTTTCCAAATAGTAAGTTTAGAGTATTACACATGATATCCAGATGGAGTATTAAATATGGAATTCCAAATTCAAGATAGAGCTGAGCAAAGCTGGGAAGAGTGAGTTGGAGTCATTCAGTATGGTAGTGATCATTGAAGTCCCTATGCAATTGGATTCAATCTCCGAGGAAGAATGCATATAGTTGAAGGAGAAGTAATGTGTATTAGTTATTAATTGCTGCACAGCTAATCAAAAATGCTTAAGACAACAACCATTTGTCTAGCTCATAGTTCTGTGGGTTAGCAATTTGGGCTGGGTTCAGCTGGACATTTATATTAGTCTCTTGTGGGCTCACTCAGTATCTGCCAGTATGGCTGCCAAGTCAACTCTGCTGACAATGGTTGGAATCATGTCAAAACGGATTTTGATAAAACTTACCATTCGAACTGTATGACTCCTTAATTGCTACCTATCCATTATGTAGAATGTGCATCTTTCACGCCTCATATGTGATGGCTCATCTCTGCTCCATATGCTCTCTCATTCTCTAATAGTCTAACCTAGGCTTGTTCACATGGGTTCCAAAAGAGCAAACAGATGTCCAAAAAAGACCTCTTAAGGCTCAGACTTGGAAGCAGTACCATATTGCTTCTATCTTATGCTATTGCAAAGCTAGTCATCAGGCTGTTTCAAATTCAAGTTGTAAGGAAATAAACTTGACTCTTGGTAAGAGAAAATACAAACACATCAAAAAGGGTCATGGATACAGGAAAGGGAATAACATATGGCCATTTTGCAATCTACCGTATCGACAAAGAACTTTGGATCTGCACACTCACGTTCATAACAGGATTATTCAGAAATAGCCCTCAGTGTCCATTGACAGAAGAATGGATAAACAAATTGTATATACATGCAGTGGAATATTATTTGACCTTATAAAGGAAGGAAATTTACAGATGCTACATATGGATGAGCCTTGAGGACATTATGCTAAATGAAATAAGCCAATCATAAAAAAGACAAATAATATTTGATTCCACTTACGAAAAGTGAAAGTGATAGTCACTCAGTCATGTCCGACTCTTTGCAACCCCATGGACTATACAGTCCATGGAATTCTCCAGGCCAGAATACTGGAGTGGGTAGCCCTTCCTTTCTCCAGGGGATCTTCCCAACCCAGGGATCTAACCCAGGTCTCCTGCATTGCAGGCTGATTCTTTACCAACTGAGCTATCAGGGAAGCCCGATTCTACTTATAAGAGGATCCAAAGTAGTAAAATTCCCAGAAGCAGAAAGTAGAAATGGTGGTGGACATAGAGGAGAGGGGGAAATGAGAGCAGTTGTTGAAAAGGTCCAGAGTTTAAGTTTTGCGTGATGAAAAAGTTCTGGAGATGGGTTGTGAAAGTTGCTCAGTCATGTCCCACTCTTTGCAACCCCATGGACTCTATAGTCCATGGAATTCTCCAGACTAGAATACTGGAGTGGGTAGTAGTGTTAGTCGCTTCATTCATGTCCAACCCTTTGTGATCCCAAGAAGGACTGCAGCCCACCAGGCTCCTCCATCCATGGGATTCTCCAGGCAATTCCCTTCCCTTCCATTCATGGGATTCCCTTCTCCAGAGGATCTTCCCAACCCAGTGATTGAACCCGGGTCTCTCGAATTGCAGGTGTGGCCACCAGGGAAGCCACAAGGGAAATGGGTTAGTTGCACAATAATGTGTATATACATAACATTACTGAAATATACACTTTAAAAGGGGCTTCCCTGGTGGCCCAGTGGTAAAGAATCTGCCTACAATGCAGGAGACACGGGTTCAATCCCTGGGTTAGAAAGGCTCCCTAGAAAAGGAAATGGAAACCCGCTCCAGTATTCTTGCCTGGAGAATCCCATGAACAGAGGAGCCTGGTGGGCTACACAGTTCTTGGGGTTGCAAAATGGTTAAGATGGTAAATTTTATGTGTTTGTTATCATAGTTAAAAAATAAAATATTTTGTAGAAGATAGGACCTAAGACACGACCCATATTTTGGGGAGAGAAAGTAAAAGAGAACCAAAGAAAACAAATTTTGCCCAGTCCAGAACTAATAGAAACCAATCTAGCAAGTGGGATTTGAAAATGGTTCTCTTCTCTTCTGTCTATATGGACCACTGTCAGATAAAGGTTCTAGAATTTAGCCTTTCCACAGTGGAGAAAAGATGAAACCAATCTGCTCATCTGAACCTCTTCTCTCTAGCATTCTGGAGTTCACATGGTTTTCCAGTTACCCGAGTTTGGAAGATCATGGTGGAAATTCCAACCCCAGATTCACCTTCTTTTCTCATTCATGCCAGCCCTATCTCCTGATCCTGGACCCCAATTGTGGTCTCTTAGCTTCACATCAAATTGATTACTCCCTATTAATAACACAATCTGCATCCAATCCTTCTCAGAAACAGCCTGCCTTGCTCCTAAAGAGCAGGCATCCATACTTGGAGTAGTTCTGAAGGTTGGTTGCACTCATAGATTTGTTTGCTCTGGGCGGTCCATTTGCCACCAGGGAAGAGACAACTGTTCTGCCATCCTGGATGTTCTCATGTGCCTGGTTCTGCCTCGTGCCCTGCTTCCTCTCTCATTACACTCAGGTTGTCTTGTGGGCCAACCTAGAGTCCTCACTTGAAGCTGCTGCAGATGTTAAAGTCAGGCAGGGAAATGGGCATCCCAAAGAGCTGAATGGGCTATCAAAGTTCAGTAAAATTTGAAAACCACCAAATTCCATCCATAGTCACATTTTCATGATTATCTCCAAAATGTATTCACAATTGGTTTGTTCAAATCAGGTTCCAAACAAGGCCCACACATTACATTTGGTTGTCTCTCTTAATATAAAACATTGCTCTCTCCCCATTTTTATTCATTCCATTAGAATTATTGTAGAACCCAAACTACCTAAACCTGAAGAATATATCATATTCTTCATACTAGTCTACTTACTTGCTTCTAGTGTCATTTAATTTCTTTCTTTAACCCCCTTTTTTCCAAAAACAGAATTTAGCTCTGAATCAGTTCTGTCCAATAGAACTCTCTGCCCCAGTGGAAACATTCTATAATGTGCACTGATACCATAGCCACTAACCACAGGTGAAAACTAACAAATGAAATGTGGTTAGTGGGACTTAAAAACTGAATTTAAGAATTTTATTTTCCTTAATTTAAACGTAAATAGCCAAATGTGACAAGTGGCTACCATATTGGACAGCACACCTCTACAGGCTTAATTTAATCCCATTTCAGGTTTTTGGAAAGAATACCTCATAGGTGGTCTTATATACTTCCTATTGTGTGACAGAAGAGGCTGACAGTGCTTGGTTGTCCCACCTTTTTTGATGCTAAGATGGATCATTGTGTTTAGGTGGTGATAGCTGATCCTTCCAATTTCAAGTTCTCCATCCACCTTTCATCTAATGGCTTGATTCATTTACAGTTGTTGCCTGAATCAGTTCCTTCATTATGGTTTTCAAAATCTATCATTTTCTAAGTCTATCATTCCTTCTACAGAATAATCCTGTAAAGAACTTTCATCATTTAATATTACATGGTTGGGTTGGCCTTATATAAGAAAAGCCATGATAAATCCTTAATTATTCCTTCTTAATTGCCATTAAGTCTTCCCTGGTGGCTCAGACGGTAAATAATCAGCCTGCAATGTGAGAGACCTGGGTTCGATCCCTGGGTTGGGAAGATCCCCTGGAGAAGGGAATGGCTACCCACTCTGGCCTGGAGAATTCCATGGACAGAGGAGCCTGGCAGGCTACAGTCCATGGGGTCGCAGAGAGTCGAACATGGCTGAGCAACTTTCACTTTCAATTGCCATTAATGACTAGAGAAAAAGGCAGGAGTCTTGCATCTATGCAAAGGTGCTGGAACTTTATCCTGAGGTAAGGAAGGCCACCATGGGTTTTAAGCAGGGGATAAACAAGATGAGATTTTCATTTTAGGAAGCAACTTTTGGCCATGGTGTGAAGAACAAGTGAAAGTCAGGTAGGTTCTAAAGTGTGTATGCATCTAAGTCACTTCAGTCTTGTCTGACTCTTTGCGACCCCATGGACTGCAGCCTGCCAGGATCCTCTGCCCATGGAATTCTCCAGGCAAGAATGCTGGAGTGGGTTGCCATTACCTCCTCCAGGGGATCTTCCCCACCCAGGGACTGAACCCACATTTCTGGAGGCTCCTGCATTGCAGACATGTTCTTTACCACTGAGCCACCAGAAAAGCCCAAGTTCTAAAGGGAGCTGTCATAATATAGGCTGGATCTGGCAAACTCTGGTAGGGGTGCTAGAGTAGAAGAGTTTGACAGAAGTCAGATAGATGAGAAAGCAGAGTCAACAAAATCTAGCTGTCAGATAATGCAGGGGATGGAGGCAAGAGGGAGTGTGGTAGGATGACAGGATAAAACCTTGATTTCTACTTTGGAGAACTAAGTAGATGATAATGCCATAAACCACCTTGAGAAATATAGGGAGAGAAGTAGAGGCAAGTTACTTTCTAAATGAAAAACTAAATCGGCCCAAATACTGACCCCTCAGAGAGAAGGAAAGATTTAGGATGCTATAGCATATTTTTTTTCACTTCAGTCTAATAAATAAATAAACTGCATGGTGGGGGTGAGATTACTCATATAGAATAATCTGGATTCCAGAGATCTATAAGTAAAAATCAGGGATTATTTTTGTTAGCAGTAAGTGTTTAACCTGAAGGAATTAAATTCTAACTGCTAGTCCTAGTCCATTTTTAAACATAGTTCAAGTTCTTATCTATCACTATTTTTTGCACCATTCATTACAGAGGTGCACCAACTATTTTCAGAATTCCTTAATAGTAGATGCAGTGTTTTCAGAAGTGAAAATGCTATGCAAGTGTATAAGTGAAAATCTTTTCTATGTTGGATTAGTTTGCCGGGACTGCCGTATGAAACACAGCAAACTGTTATCTTAAAATAACAGAGAGTTATTGCTCACAATTTTAGGGGCTCGAAGTTCAAAATCAAAGTGGCAGCAGGGCCATGCCCCCTCTGAAACCTGTGGGAGAATCCTTGCCCCTTCCTAGCTTCCGCTGGTTTGCCAGCAACCTTTGGCTTGTTGATGCAATATTCCAATCCTCTGTCTTTACATGGCCTTCTTATAAGGTAAACAGTCACATTGGATTAGGGGTCCACTCTACTAAAGTATGACCTTATCTTAACTGATTATATCTACAATGGCCTCGTTTCCAAATAAGGTCACTTTCTGAGGCACTGTGTGTTAGGATTTCAACATATGATGTGGGACTGGGGGGTGGGGTGGACAGAATTCAACCTGAAACAGCGGTCTACAGACCCATGATGAATTATGGAAGGAAAAGTTTTCATTTGAAAATTATCTCCTTTAGCATCCTTTCAAAAGCCTTACATTGATCTTTGGAGAAACTAAAATTTATTTTCATTTTTTTTCAAAATGATAGTCATAGAAGCTTGCTGTCTCCAGAAAGCAACATGACATGCAGATATATTTAACAAGGATACTTTTAAGTACTTATTTGACTATATCTTATGGTACATTTTCCCCAAGCAATGTCCTGAAATTTTTTGAAAGAATTAATTATAGTGGAAAACATTCATTCTTTATGAGAATACAACACTAACTTTTGCTAACAATATTTCTTGTTAGAATGAAACACAGTAACATATGTAAACCATTTAACAATTTGCAAGTACTCAGGAGCTGTTAGCTGCTATTAATATATATTTAGTATTTTTTAGGATTGCAATGAAGATTAAAGGAGTTAATACACATGAAACACTTACCATAGCACCTGACATAGTACCTATGAAATAAATGTCTGTCTGTTGCTGTAAAGTGTCCAAAACTGCCAATGCAACTTCTAATTGGTTTATTAATTGGCTTACACACACACTCAACATTTGCATATTGTTTCATTCAATGGGGTTTCTTTAAATTTCATTTAATCTACAGAATTCATCCCTCAGTTAGTAGACAGTTGTAAGTTATTTAAATTCAATTTTTTAAGAAATTTCTTAATATTTATACTTCCCCAAAGCATTTATTTTATTTACTACTTACCTGAAGCATAACTTGAAAACAAACTACTGAAATCATAAGCAATGTTTTGTTTGATTAAAACATACTTTGTTTACAAATACACCTTATTATCTGCAACAGAACTGATTTGACACTGCCCCCATTCACATAATTTTTGACACATCTTTGGGATTAAAGCTGCAGATTTCCCAAACATGGAGATCCCAGGTTCAGTTGGTGGTCGAGGAATAGAGCTCTATTTGCTGCAATAGCTTTACCCAAATTTCATTCCCCCAGTTGAAGTCTGATCATAGACTGATCTTAAATGTAGGTCACTAAAAAAGTTAGGATTTTTTTAAAGTATCTTTTCAGGTTGCAGATGCAAATCTATATTCAAAAGCACAAATATAAACTTTAAAAATAAAACCCCCCACAACAATAGCCACGTTCTAAAACAACAGTTCCATAAAGTTTTTTTTGTTGTTGTTTTTCCATAGTGGTGAGTAGGAACTAGTGGTTCTTGGGTTTTTGTTTCAGAATGGTTTGTGGACTGAAAAAAGATTTGAGAAGCACTGCTCTAACCAACAAACTAAATTGATAGTTATAAAATGGGAATGTTTATTCTCTGAAGGAGTACTTTATACTGCAATTTTTGGTTAATGTTAAAGCAGTTGTTTTTAATATCAGTTTGAAAATGAAATTTTAATGTATTATCTCCCTCTTATGAATTAGTGTTTATAAACAAGAACATTTAGTGGGTCTTTTCTGTGCTAGTAAAATGAAAACTGAAGGAAAACAGTAGCTTATGAAAGCTCCAGGAATGGCTCTTCTCAATTCCTTGTCAAGTTTCAAAGCCCCATAATTCTTCCCCTTCAAACAACCCTAAAACAAAGTGACACCTATAAGGATTAAACATTTTGGAAACCAATAAAGGAAAACATTAAAGCATGTGTGACACAGACCTCTCCTCCATACTTCCCTGTTCCTTGTGTCCTCACTGTGTAAGTATGAGTCAGGTAATGTTAACTTTGAATCATACATTTGTAGTTTCTTTTGAGCATTACATAAACAAAGTTTTGATCATAGCCTATGAGGCAACTGACCTGTAATCATTTGCATTTCAACATATGTGGCTTGAAAACCAGAACAGTAAGTTACCCTACATGCTCTTTTATTTGAATTCCACAGAAAGTTACAGTATCATTTTGTGTGTGTGTGTCTCATATCACTATGAGAGTGCCCTCAAGAAATAGATTATACCCTAATGAAATGATCACACAACAAATGGAAAGAAGTAACTTAGGAGTAAAGTCTTTGAATTATATTATGTATGCAGGAATACTCCCTTTCTGAAGTTGGTAACAATAGCTCCATTTATTGAATGTTTCCTATGTGGCAGGCACTGTGCTTAATGCATCCCAGACATTATTTCTATTTAATCTTCCTCAAAATTTACAAGGGGGGCATTGTTATCCTCTTTTCAGATGAGGAAAACATCTTATTTAGCCATTGTTTATTGAGCAACTATTACATGCCAGACCCTGTTCTAGGCCTTTAAGTTGAAGCTTAGAGATGTAAAGGAACCTGGAGTTTAGACACAGGCCTAGCTCTGCTCTTGTCCTGATCCTGTACTGCCTTACCATGAAGAATGTTAAATGTTTCAAGTATTTGTATCATAGATCATCTTCCCCTTAGTTCCTTATAGATTTTATGAGCATCTTGCACCACATGCAATTCCAGAATCATTGAACTTTAATATCTATAGGAGAATCTAGAGAAGATCTTACATTTTCTGAAACTTGAATTCTTTCAAATAAAATGTCCAGATAGGTTTAGAAATATCTGTTGTCTCTTAAGATGTGTGTCAATCAGGAAACGATTACTTTTTACTTGGGAAATTTCAAAGAAAAGATGAAATTCATACACATGAAAAAAATATGTCACCATGTATTTTTGTTTAATTATTGTCTTATGCAAGATAAAATTCGAGCCCAAGTTTTATCTTTCTTTCTTACTGCAAAGAAATAGTTAAATAGTCTCGAGTGATTACTTTTTTGTATGGAAAGTAAACATGTTTCAGATAATGTAGAGGGATAACACCTGTTTCAGAGAGGTACTGATGAGTACATTTTATGGGTTTTCTATACGGACAAACCTATAACTGGGAGTACTGGATGTATGAAGTGGAGATTGTGCCATGAGCCATAGTTTAGTCATCTTGTAACTTTTCCAGACTGATGTAACTCCATTTTTTTTGAACAAATGTTATTTTGTTAAGTAAATGCCCATTTAAACTTGTATACAAAGGTTATAATTATAGCAGGAAATTGTTGGGGACAGAGGAGGTTAAATCTGGTTGTCCTGTCATACATCAGGAATGATTTCTTGGAAATCTAGTCCAGATTTTTGACTGAGGTTTGCTGTTTCCCTTTGCTGTAGTTTCAAGTAATAACTTTCCAATATCTTGGTTCTGACTAAGAGGTGTGTGTGTGTGTTGGGGGAAGGGGTGTAGAATCAGTAGGTAACTAAATCAACCCTTTCTGCAGATTTTGTACCGAGGAGCCCCAAAAGACAATGGAATATGAGGGCATCACTTAACATTACAGGACTTTAGGAATACATAAAAGGCTCAGTGTTAAAGGAAAAAGCTAACGCAGAACTGTCCTGTACAGCTATAATGCCAGTCTTGACAAGTAAGCCACATATGTAAGTATACATTTTATAGGAGCCACATTAAAGAAGTAAAAAGAAACAGGAAATTAATTTTAACAAAATATTTTAACTCAGTATATTGAAAATATCAACTCGTCATTATTACTGAGGTCTTTACATTCTTTTTTGGTACTAAGTCTTTGAAATCTGGTGCGATCTCAATAGCAACCAGCCAACCTTGTTTTAAGTTTTCAAGAGCCACGGTGTGGCTAGTGGCTACCATATTACCCTGCACAGATGCTCTCTAGAGGCAGCTATTCTTTGAATACCTAAGAGTTTTCCTTTCTTAAAGGGGAGGGGGGAGTAATCCTGCTCAGGGCAATATCACCTTCTATGTTCAAATAACTCCTTTTGTTGCCACCTGCAAGACAAATCCCCCAGCCTTATTTGATTTTCCCCAATTCTCCCAGCAAGAGTGAGTGGTTGCACCACTCTTGGATTTAATAAATGAAAGAAGCCAAAAGTTTATTGTTAACCAAAAGAAAAAAATCGCTTTCTTTTCTTTTGGGGCAAAAGGAAGGAGAATAGTGTTTTCCCAAATCATTTCACATACTTATCAACTTGAGCCTATTTGCAGGACAGCTGTGCTACTGGTACTTTAGCCCATTATTAAGTTCATTTAATGCTTAACTCCTGCAATGTGACCACTGTTCACACTACTTTTTCAGATGAATTCGCTATTTTAAAAGTTATTCCTCTGAATCAACTCCCTACTGAAATCAACTTTTCAGTATGCAAACAACTAGATTTATTTTTAAAAGGTTGGCTCACCCTTTGGGTGGAGTATTTAGCGTTGGACAGTGTTAGACACATAACTCTTTTCAACTGTATGTTTTTACTAAAGAAAGAATGTTAATTGGAATAATTGATCACCGTTGGGGGCGGGGGACTAATTTACCTTAAACTAACCAAACTGACCGACTTCTTTTCGCTGTAAGGAATGGTAACGTGCTTTGCAATATAAATGAAAGATAAATCTGGCACTTTGTGCATAAATGCAAAACGATATACAATTCCTTATCTTCAAACTACTGCAGGCTGGTTTTACTGTCAGGAGTTACAGAGACGGTGGCTGCCAAATTAGCTGAGGTTTGGGTCCAGATTGGATTTGCAGCACTTGAATCAGCATGCTGGGGGAGGTGACAAAATCACGAGCTCCGTCCTCCCCACCCCCACCCCACACACCACGCTGAGCCTGCCCAGATGTTGCTCAACCCTGAGCTGTCCCCCTGAGTCCAAGCCTGCAGGAGAGGGCGCGCAGCGAGGATTTCCGGCCGCCTCCTCAGGCTCCCTGAACAGATGGAGCCTCTTCAGGTGGCCACGGGGCTCCCGGGCCTCGAGCCTGTGCCCAGGGGCGTGCCAGCGAAAGCAGCAGAAAAAACTATCACCTGCCTCTCTCGGCCCAGAGAGAAACCTTGCACCGCCCGCACAGACCTGGCTAGGAGGCTAGGTGTGGGGCTCTAATCTCATCCTCACACCTGCGTTAGGGAGGAAGGCCAGGGCTCTCCAGGTGTGTGGGTCCCTGGAGGATGAAAGGAGCTGTTAAGAGGCGTGCACAGGAGCGCAGCGGGGGACGCGCTGTGGTCGCCGAGCGTGGGAGGACCCAGACGCCTGGGCAGAGGCCTGAGGGGATGGAAGCACTGACTGGCTTGGAGATTGGAGATTTCCCTTTACTTTTTTCCTTTTCCTTGTAGGGCGGTTAGCCAATGGCTGCGGTAGCTTTCCACTCAGCCCGGCGACTTTTACACAATTCTGCCCGGGCGCACTGAGCTCGCCGGGCACCTGGCGCCGGGAACATGGGGTCGAAACCGCCGCCCCCACCCACTCCAGACGTCCAGGCCTCTCCCTTCACGCTCTCCCGGTCTTCTGGCGCTGCCTCGCCGTCTGGGGCTTGGGATTCCTTAACCTAGGGCTTCCCTGTCTTGGGCAGGAGTTAGAAGCCCTCCCTCTCTCCCCTCCTCCACTCACCGCCAGCCTGATTTTTAATCTAATCTTTTATTTAAAGTCAACAGAAAAGCAGGAATCCCGGGCTCCTGCCACCAAGATATTTTAAAATAATTCCCCAACCTCTGCTGAGACTGGCAGCCTTAAAGAACCTCCTTGTTTTCTCCTTCGTGAAGATTTAGGCTGCGGAGAACCGGGGAGGGATGGGAGGGGGCGAGCTTGGAGGGTCGTGCCTGAAGCCCGAGGGCTCTGCGGACTTGGAGGGGGGGGGGGGTCGACTCATGCAAGACGAAGTAATTCCAGCTATTAAAAATAATATAACACAGAAGCGTCAGTTTGGAGGGCCTTGACTCAAACCGAGAGCCGAAGCCCCAAGCGGTTCCAGGACACGAAGCCTTCTGTGTCCCCATCGTGGGGGGTGGAGGGGCAGGTGAATGCCCATCATATGACCCTGGGAGAGGGTGGGTCCTGGGCCATTACGAGACGTGCCCATAGACTCGGCGCGCCCACATGCACCCATGGAAGAATCGGGCCGAAAAGACCCCACGACCCCTCCCCGGATCCTTGGTACCGTACCGCACCCCCTATGCCTCGCCGGTCTCTCCCTAGATGGGTGGGGACCACTATTCTCTACATCCCTGAGGAGCCTTCAACCTGCTCGGACCCGTGGCTCTTAGAAACTCTCAGCCTTTCGCACCTCCTCCTTTCCCGCTCTTTCCCCCACCTCGCGCCGACGCCCCCAGATTTCTCCGCTTGCCCTTCCTGAAAGAAGGCGAGGCCCAGAAGCTGAAGCTGGGGCGAGGAAGGAGGGACGAGCGGAGCGCCGCGGCCAGGGGCGTGTCTTCCCAGGCCCCGCCCCCGGGTGCGCGCGGCGGTGGCGGCGGCGGCCGAGCCTCGCTCTGAGAGACAGGTATCGCTTAGGCGCCATGTTGTGAGCGGAAGTGGGGGAGCGCGCGGGGGCCGCTGTTCTGCTGGGAGCGGAAGGGCGAGACCCGGTGCCGGGCAGCAGCGCGAGGCTCTTGCTCAGCGCGCGGGCGTCTCCAGCCGGGCGCGCGGCGTTCGAGGGTCGGTGTCGGCGCCGAGCCCTCTCTCGGGCAGCCGCCGTTGCTGCTGCAGCTGCTGCCGCCGCTTCTGCCGTGGGGCTCGGGCGGCGACGGAACGGGGCCGGCCGCGGGGCGGGCGGGGAGGGAGGAGGCGGTGAAGGCGGCGGGCCGGGGGGGAAGATGCCGCTGGCGCAGCTGGCGGACCCGTGGCAGAAGATGGCTGTGGAGAGCCCATCCGACAGCGCTGAGGTGAGTGCAGCCGGGCGGCTGGGGCCGGCGCGCCCCCTCCCCGCGCCCCCGCCGGTTTGCTCTCTTCCCAGGAGCCGGCCACTCGGCCCCTTCCTCTGCTGCTCGCTTCTCCCCTCGGTTCGGGATTCCGGTTTGGGTAGTTGGGGTTGATCTGTTTGTCCTTCTCTTCCTCCCACCCGCACCCCCTCTCCCTTCCCTCGCTAGAGGGGCTGTGGTGTGGTGGCGCGTGGGGTTTGGAGTGGGCGCCAGGGCTTTGCAAGAAGCCGATTTTCATCAACTTTGCGTGGGGGGAGCAGGACGCGGAGCGGGGGCCGGCGAGGAGTTGGGAAGTTTGGCCCTGCCTGGTCGGGGGCTTCCCTGGACCCTGGTGACTTTGGGGGATGCAAGAGGGGTGTGGATTGGGTTCACTGGAGAGCGGGGACTCTCGAGTCCGGCCAGGGGACAGGGTTACCCTGGGGAACCGGGCGCGCGTGGGCAGGAACGGCCCGGGGCAGGGGTAGCGACCTGTGGGGGGGTTTCGGATAAGGGGTGCAGGACAGTCGAGGGTTTTTGGCCCCCCTCCCATCTGCCGCAGTAGTTTTTGCTGCTGCAAAGGAAAAAGTGGAAGCCTGAGGTTCTCCATCCTATTTCCCCCACCCCCCCCGCCCCGTTTCTGAGGTCGCTGAGCTTGAGGACCCCGTCTCTTGGAGTTTAACTTGAGTTTCCTGTCCGCAGAGATGATACAGGAATATTCAAGGAGATCAGCGGCCGCAGTAAAGGGCTTTCTGGTTTACCTCGCCCGGGATCCGGTGACCGTCCCTGAGATACCCACCCTGGTGACCCAAACCCAAACGATATGACCAAACAGGGCCAGACAGAATTCCCCCGGCTCTTCGCAGCCGCTTCTGTCCCAGAACCAACTCGGGGTCTGTGAAAATAATCCAGACAAGACCCATTCCAAGGCATCAGCGCTCCTCTCCGGAGCGGAAAATCAATTCCTGATGGTGGCGCGTCTGTGATTCTTCCTTCTT
The DNA here is from genome assembly GCF_032452875.1 of Bos javanicus. Classification (NCBI taxonomy): domain Eukaryota; kingdom Metazoa; phylum Chordata; class Mammalia; order Artiodactyla; family Bovidae; genus Bos; species Bos javanicus. The sequence continues at coordinate 129,822,084 of NC_083897.1, forward strand.
GACTTTTTGCTGTCTTCTATCCCCACAGCGGACTTTGGGGGATTACAGGATGATAGGCTGCGTGTGTGTGATAGTTACTGAGTGAGTGACCCCATTTCTGGAAAGCATGACTGAAGCGCGGGGGCGGAATGGGGCAGGCTCTGATGAGTGGTGTACTTGGCGGCAGCCGCTGCCCTGCCGGCCTCCGCAGTGTGAGAGGTGGATAGGGTTACTGGTTACGTCAGTAAGACCGAGGCTCAGTTTTGATCTGAGATGCGGGACACTTGCATTCTTGGGTAGAATGGAGGGGGAGGGGGTCGGGGATCAGTTCAAATCACTTTGCACTTTTTGCCTGGTCACCTCCGCTGCTGAATAAAGTAAAATGTTTACTTGCTCTCCTTATCACAAGCAGAATTGTAATAGTGCTTACGGTTGGTGCTTTGCATTTTGCGACTTGGATCATATTTTTAAAACCTAAACGAAACGCTGTTCTTCCATGGAAAACACATTGATAGATGTTTCCTAAAAATATATTTTTTAAAGGAAATAAGGTTTTTAAGTCTGGCGAAATTAAGAGAATTTCATTTAAAATTGCTAGCCAGTCGAATATTGTAAATTTTTTTGTAAGGAAATCAAATTTAGAATGTTTAATCATCTTTTGAATGGATGGTGTGAAAAAACAATGCGTCCGGGACTCTTTTCATTCATTTTTTTTTCTTCAGAAAAAAATTTTGCTTTAAGTACCATAGGTAAAAGGTTAATAAAGTATATTCTCAAACTGCCTACCTTGTGGAAAGAAACTGAATTTGCTTTGAGCCTCATTTGTAGATGCAAACGTTAACATTTGCTACTCTTAATCAGTCCACATTTCTGCTTGCATTTATCAATGTGTTAAAAAAAAAAGTCATTTAAGATTCCACCTGATCCTTTTTCTATGCAGCATGCATTTAGCTAAAGAAAACACAAAACTGATGTTTATTTAGCACTTACTATATGCCAGATACTGTGCTCATGCTATTTCATTTTATCCTTCCAATCCCCCCAACAGAGTAGGATCTTGGTCTCCGTTGTTACAGATTAACAAACTGATTTCAGAAGTTAAGGGCACAAAGATTATAAATAGTAAATGGCAGAGCCATAATTCAAAGCCGGGTGAATATAATTCATGTGCTTTACTTTATACTAGGGTAGATGTTTCATATCTTTTGTGGAAAAAAATCAGTACAAACAAATAAGCCAGTAGTTAGAGGCCATGTATTTTTCAGAAACAATTATGGTATTATAAGATGTCTCATTTGTTAAAGCCTACTTATTTCAGTTACTGTCATGGTTTCCAGACCCTGGCAGATAGGTTTCCACAACTTGCCATTTTCAAGTAATTTTCTTGAAATTCTGGCATAAGGTATTTCAATCAGAGCCAGTGTTGCCTAGATTTATTAAAATTAGATTCTAACAAATTGCCTTTAGATATTTTATTGCTTTTGCTTATTCAGCTGTTTCAAGTAAATTACTTCTGACACAAATTTGAAAATATTGAAACCAGTAAGAAGAAGGTTGAAAATTTTCATTTGGATGTCTAATATTGGACTTAATATTATGCCATCTTCTCCCCAGTAAGTTCTTATCAGTGAATAATTGTATTTTACTAGAGTAAAATCATTTTTAAAAAGTCATTGAGTAAAAACACCAAAATGTTTCTCATCAGGCTAAAAGATTTCAGGGTCCTTCTCTATAGAGATTTACATTTATAGTCTCTTCCTTAGGAGACTGAATTCTTCAAAGCTGAGACTTTTTTTTTCTTCTCTATATCCTTAGCACTTGACACAGTGCCTGGCATATACATAATATAGGCCCCCTAGATGACCAGTGAGTTAATTATGAAGGTCAGGAATAGGGTAATTGTCAGTCTTATTTGTATTATTACCATTTTAATCTTAAATTGAAATATGAGCAATCTTAAAAGAACTGAGTACCTCACCAAAAGTACAGGCAGTTTGTTGATTCCTTTATATATCTTCTTGACCTCATATGGGTCTCATAGTGCTCAAAACAAAAAAACCCTTGTGGTTGAACTCAAACATGGGTCAGAACACGATAGGCTAGAACTATGCCAAATGTTTAAAGAAGCAAATTTAGACTAATAAAGGAAGTACTATGTAAGCAAAGTCAAGGTTGGTACAAGATTAAAAACAAAATACCTTCCTAAATGCTCCAGGTTAATTCAAAACTCTAATGAATTATTTAAGATGGTAGTGTGTTTTTGAATATTTGACGGTTTAGGAGATGGATATCAAGGGATTGTGGCTAATCAGTTCTACAAACTCCAGCCTCTGCTCTTAGGGACATTTACTGAATCTTAAGCCTAACTTAAAGTGACACTTTCTCAGTTTTAGTAAAGATAAATTATAGTAAACCTAAATATGAATAATTTTCAAAAAGAATAAAATTAAGGAGATTCTCTTTGCTTTATAGAAATGTGCTATGTAAAAATATAATAGCTACTTTGAATTCCTTTAAATAAAATGTACCCATAATGCATTGAAAAATATTAACTATATAAATATTTACAAAAAAACAAGACCCTTGTTTTGGAAACCATCTTCACTGGATGTGCAACCATTTGTGATCTCATAGATGATATTGGATTCTATAGTATTTCCACTATATCAATATTTAATTTCTTATATTTCATCTGTAGGGAAAAACATTCTATTAAAGTGTGATCTTTGATTTTGAAAAAAATGTTTTATTAAGTTTCTTTTCCTTTTCCTGTTTCATTTTTACCACTTTTCAGGTTTTTTTCTTTCCCCCAAGTGAAGATCTGAGGAGAGGACAGGTATTGTTACATGTCAACTGTCGAGTAACTGTGACACATTATTGAACACTTTGCTGTTTTCAGTGGTTATAATATTAAATATCAGTTTTTTAAAACTAAATTTAGGAAACTTTGCTTTATTTTGGCAGCTTGATCCTATACTAATGGGGTTAATCCAAAATGAGAAACTTCTTTGATACACTTAAATTTTAAGATAAAGAGAGAAGCCTATCCAATTAAACAGGTATAGGCAGACTGCCTTTTCATCATTGTTTCTGGAAATCACAATGAGTATATCTTATTTTTATATGAAAAGAGTGGCATAATTGGGATGTGCACCCTTGACCAAGGACATGACATTTGGTAAATTATAGAATGATCAAAAATATAGCAGATCATTTATCAGAAGTCTGAATTGCAAAAGAGTTGTTGTAAAGATTTTTTTTTAATTTATCATCCATTAAAAAATGTATGCCATTGTGATCATTGAAAAGAATTCACCCTAGAGTTCCATACTCGGGGACATGTGGTCTGTTGGGCTGTGGACGATGGGTGGCCTCGCGTGGCCCAGCTTGTCCAGTGCAGACTGAGTGTCTTAGACCCAGTGCTTTCAGGTTACAGTGTACAACAGTGACATCTTGGTGGTCTCTTGGTAATGCTTGAGTGTAATAGTGCTCAGTTGTTTATGTTTTTTGGTGGATAACAAGTTTTAAAGCATTGGAATGCAAGTGAGTAAATGTAATATTTTATACATCCCACTCCCTATTTCACGTAATAGGAAGAGAAAAAACAAGTAATTGCATTTTAATACTTGACATTAGAGTTACACCGGCACCACATCCCCTGCCACCTTAGGAGTTGGTAACAGTTTCCTGTGTCATTAATCTGGAACAATTATCGAATCTCAGTTACTCTAGTTTTTCAATTTTATACCAAATAGCAAGATAACTAAATCTTAATTGTTAAGTAAAGTGTGTCAGTTAACAAAACAAACACAAATATATATGTTATATAAAACAGTATAAATGTATCCATATAAAACATAACTATCATTCAGTGCATTTGGCTATTTCAAGCAAATAAGTTAGTTACTAGCAATTAAATATTTCAATTTTACTTATTCCACTTTGTGGGATAATTTGAATGTATGGCAAAGTGTTAAAGAACAGACTTTGGAGCCATGAAGATCTGGGTTTGAGCCCTGCCTCTACCACTTAATATCTTTGTAATCTTATGCAAGTTATTTAAAATCTCTATGCTTTAACATTCTAATCTGTAAAATAGGCATAAAAATAATACCTACTTTATTGGGTTGTGATGGGAATTAAATGATAATTTAATTAATTATTGTGATAATATATGTATTATCACAATATTAATGTGATAATATATGTAAAGCATTTGGTTCAGTACATGGTTTAAGTGTTTAATAGTTATAATGAATCATCTCTCAAACAGAACTATTTAGTAAATTCTGTATTTTTTTCCTGGGGTAATTTTTCCAGAATCAAACAACAATTAAAAATGGTTTATTTGGTTGACCTGTTTTAAAAGAACCTTTGTAATATCGGAATATAATTATAAGGGTAAGGTGAACAGAAATCTCTTGAATCTTACCCTTTTTTGTATTGTTCCCCTCTTCGATAGTGTCTTTAAAGGGGGAAACAGATAAAGAACATTTTGAGGAGTATATGTGGAAGGAAGAAAAGAAAGTATGTTCATATTTCAGTAATGCTTAAATTGGAAGCCCTCTCACAATCCATGGCATGTCGTTTAGTTAGTAGTTTTTTTCCCTTAGTGATATATAAAATAATAGTGTATCTTAACACATGATGGTATCTAGTAATTGATGAAATATGATATACTGTATATGTCAGCCTCTTGAAGGAGGTGTGTCTGTGAAGAAATAAACTTAATACGTAGTATCAATAGGTAGAACTTTAACTCTAAAAAGTAACAAAGCAAAATGTGTGCGTCTTTTTATATTTTAGGGTCACTTCTGTTAGTTTCCTTTTTTAGGGACAGAAATTAATACTGCACACCTCCCTCCCCATTACTATAACCATGTTTGTTTTGGTTATTTGATTATGCCATGAGTAGCTGGGTTTTCCTGTCTAGAAATACAATCCTTTGGACTTTATTCTGTTATGTGATACTGGTACATAAGCAACTTTCAATAGTGCATATGGTATTTTCAACTGAGAAGTCTCTGAAAATTTGCAAAATGTGTCTGTGTCCCAACAACCATCTTCTCCCTCCAACACACACACACAGCATCATGACATAATCAAGTAAATTTGAGGGTTGTGGAGTTAAATGAGATGTGACCAATGTCTTTACTGTCCAACATCTTAGAAATTTAAGATGATGATGTACATGATGAATCTGCAAAAAGGAAATATCTCAAAGCATTTGAGACTTGATGTCAGCACCCTTTTTTCGTGAACCATCTATTGAAGTCTCAAAGGACATAAGTGCTTTGCAGAACACAATTTTGGAAAGTCTGATAACTGTAGTAATAGGATCCAGTATTGCCTGGAAACAGGCTGTTATGTTTAATTGACTGTATCAAAGCTTTTTTTTCTGTAACTGTCAAAAGTTTTTGTTTCATTTTGAAGTCTTTCTAAATTAATTTGTGTAACAATTTTCCATCTTAATAGTGGACTAAAATTTAAATACAATAATTTAAATTAAAGTTTTAAATAATTTAAACTTTTAAAAGCCAATGTTCTACAATTAGTGGTCATATTCTATCTTAATATCAAGCTAATTGCCCCTACTAAATGGCCCTCTTATTGACTTGCTGTGTAACTTATTTTTAATATTCAGAGTTTTTAAAAAATTTATCACTTGCTACTTAATGCTGCTGTCAGTCTGTCTACCTGTCCCATTCTTTTTTAATTAATTGCTTCAAACTTACAGTTATTAGAAAATAGCTAGGATTAATAATATTTTGATGCAGCTGTTTTTAACTTGGGAATATTGTTACTTCATCTTTTAAAAAATTTACACTTACAGCTTACTAAATAATGTAAGGGCTTCCCTGGTGACTCAGATGGTAAAGAATCAGCCTGCAATGCAGGAGACCCAGATTTGATCCCTGGGTTGGGAAGATGCCCTGGAGAAGGGAATGGCAACCCACTCCAGTATTCTTGCCTGGAGAATTCCATGGACAGAGGAGCCTGGAGGGCTACAGTCCATGAGATTGCAAAGAGTTGGACACAACTGAGTGACTAAAACTTTCACAAATAATGTAAAATGACTTTCTTAGCCTTTTTCTGATCTCTGACCATCATGTACACATACCTCTGGAATCAGGGATGTTTGATGGACATATTACCTACTAACAAGTTGATTTTGTTTCAACCTACCATAGCGGAATAACTCAATTACTGGCATTACCTACTCTGAATCTTTACCTTCTTCTCCTGAAGGTGTCAGCTAGAAAGAAATGTGAATGAACTAAAGATCAGCCGGCTGCAAGACTGAAAGCTAGCCTGCTGTCCCACCTGGAGTCAGCTCTCCACATTGTCTTTTGGAGGGTATTTGTGTGTGTGTGTGTGTGTGTGTGTGTGTGTGTTCCCCATGAAACAGTACTAGTTCCCTGAATATTACATAACCATACATTTATGTGTAAATCCAAAAGCATTTTTATGCTTCCTATTATTCTTTTCCTCTATTAGTATAAATAGAATTATAGCAGTAGCATAACTTAAGTCAGATTTGCCTGTCTTAACTAATATTCTATCCATGGTCTCTTACATACCTTAAAAACTAATTATGTTTTATCCACCGTGTGAATTGATTTTTATAATCTTACATGTGATGATGATCTCATCTTCATTTCTGACCTGGTCATCTAGATTTCTGTGAGCTTACCTCTAATCCTTTGGGCCACAAAACTTGTTATAGGAAACTTGGTTTAGTCATTTGATATGAGTTAGAAGCAGATGTCAAATGATAACCTGAAACAAAAGTTCATTTTGACATTAAGAGATTGAAGTACATCTCAAGTGCAGTGTTTGTGGAGATATCGTCACTCCAGAAATCTTGTAGAATCTGTACTAAAAACCTCAGTTATGCAGGATCTTATTTTGCTTCTTCACATTTAGGAGCAGAGGAGTGTATCTGAAAACAATATAAAATGATAGAGATTCACTTAAACAACTTCTAGACAGGCACTGTTTGGTCGCCACTAGCCACATGTGGCTATTGAGCACTTGAAATGTGGCTAGTATGAGGAACTGAATTTTTTAAATTAACTTTAATTAAAATTTTAATAGTAACCTGTGGCTATTGGCTACCACATACAACAGTACAATTCTAGATATAGAATACAAGTTGAATCCTTTTTTCTACACCAGTGTTTTTCAACCCTACCTTCTATTGCTTGTATTTTAAACTTAATAGGCTTAATGCTTTTTCTAAATGAAAAGTATATTGAATATGCTTTTTCAAATTATGTTTAATCAGCTTTGTCTTGTCTGTCTTCTACCCTGAAGATTTCGATAAGTGATACATGTACCTCAAATAACCATTCTGCAATTTATACAACTCTACTAATTTTACAGTGACATTCTCATTCAAGTGGTAACATCGAAGCATTGGGGAAATTTGGCAATCCGAAATGGTGCCTTTTGTTCACTATACTGTACTAATAAATACTGGGAAAGTAGATTGATACGTCTTAGAAATTAACATTTACTGAATGCCTTTTCTTTGACTGGGGTTTCCCTGGTGGCTCACATGGTAAAGAGTCTGCCTACAATGCAAGAGACCTGGGTTTGGTCCTTGGGTCAGGAAGATCCCCTGGAGGAGGAAATGGCAACCTACTCCAGTGTTCTTGCCTGGAAAATCCCATGGATGGAGGAGCCTGGTGGGCTATCATCCACAGGGTCGCAAAGAGTCGGACGTGACTGAGCGACTAACAACTCTCTCTGTTTTCTTTGACTAGACGCTTTGTGTGTATCAACTTGAATGAGATAGATGTAATTAACCTCAACTTACAGATGAGGAAACTGAAGCCTAGAGAGGTTAAGTAACTTGCTCATGATTGCACAGCTATTAAGTGGAGGAGGCAGAGTTCAAACACCAAGTCTCACAGATTGAAAATTCCATTGATTTTCCGCTAGACTGCCCGGCTTTGGTTGAGAACAGCATATAGGTGAGTGACTGAGTCAAAATGACATCTCCTCCTAAGGGAGAAAGGGTCCATATGGTTTGTACTGAGCACATGTTTTTATGGGAATGTATAGGTAGACTTAGAAAAGCAAAATGGATATTACTCTTCAAATAGAGCTTGGATAAAATAACCTGTGAGCTGGCTTGAGAAACAGCATTTTTGACATTGTATGGGAAATTTTTACAATTTTTAAGCTGTCTTACAAGTGAGAATTTGAAACAAAAACTACTGTACTTGAAAAAGGAGGTTTGCCCAGATGTAACTTAACCCCTCTCCATACAGAAGCCCTTAGGTGTGTGCTTGAATAACTGCTGTTTTTTAATTGCAGCTTATTAAATCATTACCTCTTTATATTTGCATCTTCTTTTCAGAAAAAAATCTATTTAACTTTCCCTCAGAGTGCCAGAAAACAGGGTCTGACTGAGCCTGAAAAAGTTGCCAATTATCTTGCTACAGTGAAAGAAAAGGAAATTTAAAGAAACGTTACACAATCATTGGTGGCTTTTTTTTCACCCTTTGGGTTTTTTTAACTGTTAGGTTAAAGAGCCCCAGTTAATCTTTTTAAAAAATTGAGATATGATTTATATGCCACAACATTTCACTCTTATGAAGTATGTAATTAGTAGTCTTTAGTATATTCAAAAAGTTGTGCAACCATCATCACTATCTGATTTCATAACTTTTTCATCACCCCCAAAATCCCATACTTGTTAGCCAGTTACTCCCTATTCACTCCTTCCCCCAGCCCCTGGTGACTAATAATCTAATTTCTGTCTCTGTAGATTAGTCTCTTATGGACATTTCATATTAATGGAATTATATGATATGTGGCCTTTGTGTCTGGCATCATTCATTTAACAATGTTTTCAGGGTTCATCAGTGCTGTAGCATATGTATCAGTGCTTCACTTTTATGGCTGAGTAATATTCTGTTGCATGGTTATAGCAATTTTGTTTAACCATTTATCTGTTGATGGGCATTTGAATTGTTTCCACTTTGGGCTATTATAAATGCTGTGAACATTTGTCTACAAGTTTTTATGTGAATATGTTTTCAGTTCTCTTGGGTATATGCCTAGGAGTGGAATTGCTGTGTCATATGGTAAGTCTGTATTTAATTTTTTGAAAAACTGGCAAATTGTTTTCCAACTGGTTTGTACCATTGAAAGGACTGATGCTGAAGCTGAAACTCCAATATTTTGGCCATCTGATTAGAAGAACTGACTCATTTGAAAAGACCCTGATTCTGGGAAATATTGAAGGCGGGAGGAGAAGGGGACGACAGAGGATGAGTTGAATGGCATCACCGACTCAATGGACATGAGTTTGAGTAAACTCTGGAAGTTGGTGATAGACAGGGAGGCCTGGCATGCTGCAGTCCATGGGGTCACAAAGAATCAGACACGACTGAGGGAGTAGACTGAACTGAACTTGTACCGTTTTACATTCCCATCAGCAGTGTATGAGAGTTTCAGTTTCTCCACATCCTCACCAACACTTGTTATTGTTTTTTCATTATAACTACCCTGTTTGTGTGAAAGTGGTATCTCATTGTGGTTTTGATTTACATTTCTCTAATGAATTGAGGATGTGAAGGATTTTTCATGTGTTCATTGTCTGCTTGTATCCATAATTCTTGCGCATGTTTTGTTGCTGATTAGGGAACTTAAATGGAGTTTTACTCTAATGTTAATATAGAAGATGCTTACCTATGTCATGCTATATACATTGTTCTCAGAAAACTTAGTTTCAGTTTGTACTTTTAAAAAATTTGCTTCATTTTTAGATATGATAAAAAGCTTTTTCTAAATAGCTTTCCAACTGAGTGAATAGAGACCTACATTCTGTGGAAATATCTTAGGCTACCTCATCACCTGGGCCCACCTCCCAGCTAGAGCAGAGTTTCTAAAGAAACACATCTAGGAGTAAAAGATTAATTTTAAAAAATTATAGAAAGAAAGCAAAAATTGAGGTGATATTTTTCCTTACAGTCCCTTCAGCCTTCAGTCTTGTTATACTATAGTTTCTTACTTAAAGCAAGACTATAGCAATAAATCGAAGACCAATCAAAACAAAAAGTCTACAATCTCTGAAATTAAATATAAATAAACGAATTTTCAAGAGTCCATCTCTTAATGTGAGATATACAGATGTTTCATTTAAAGAAGTAAAAATGCAAAGCAAAACCCCTGTTTGCCTTCTTTCCTTCAAGTTCCTGTTGGCTCTTCGTATAATTCAAGAAGAATAGCTATCAAAATGGATGTTGGTAGCAGTAAGGGGAGTTACTTAGAGGTGTCACTGGCAAGTTAAAAATAAAATTTGCTTTAGATTATTAAAAAGAAGAGCTCAAAATGAGTTTTAAAGTGATCTTTCCCCCCTGGCTGTTCTGAGTTTGTGTAGCATATTTCTAGGTGATAATGAATAGAGTTCTTTCCTTTGGAATATTACAATGTGAAATTATTGAGGTGGACAGACAGTTGAATAACATGAAGCGAGCTAAGTTTGCTAGGAACAATATAAACATAATTGGATCTTTAGGGGGAAATTATGATTTATGATGTTGTAGCAGTTTTCCATAGTGCATTTTTAACCATAATGTGGAAACTTAGAAAATAAATGTTATTACCCCAGACACCCAATAAAGTTTCTTTTAACATGTATACACACACACACACACACACGTTATTTCAACATAAAAAGTAGTCATTTGGAAGAGACTTCTGTTTATGCCAAGATGGAGGAGTCTTTTTTTTTTTTTCCCCTTAGGTCTTCCTTTACAACTAAAACACCTAACAAACAAGCACAGAAACACTCTGAAATGTGGAAATAAGAAGGCAGACTGCCTGCAGACTTTGAGACTAAAGGAATGACACAAATAGTAAGTTTTCTGGGTGTTCTTATCACCTCCCATATATCCTGGAGGGTGTTGTAAAAGCCTCAAACCTGGAACCAACAACAGGCACAGACAAAATGGACTCCAAGAAAAGCCAATTCTCTTTAACCAGACTGTGGGGGGGAAGGGTAGGCTAACAACAGTAAACCTTTTTGGCAACACCCACCCTACTATAGCCAAACACCAACAGAAAAACCCCACCCTACTTCCTAAGCAGCAAGTGGCAGTACTTGGATTCCTCCACCCCATGGTGTTGGCTGGGCAGCTGAGGGACCTCATCTTCCCTTCCTGCCTAGCAAAAGCAGACAGCACTTTGATTCCCCCTGCTGGGTGGTTTTGGCAGGTTGTGCAGGGACCTAATATTCTCTCACCGCCACCCCTGTCCCACTCCATACAGAAGGAGGTGGTGTTCTCACTAGAGTAGTGTCTGTGGGTCCAGCAACCACTGAGCCTCTACCCCAACCTGAAAGAAGTGAGACATAACAAGGTGGTGTGAGGCGAGGCTAGTCCTGGCTAAACCTCCCCACTGCCCTGTGTTAGTGAAGTGTTGAGCCTTCACCCTCACCCAGCATCAACAAGGTAGAGCAAGATGGTTGGAGGTGGCCTAGTCAACACTGCTTCCCCCTCCCCTGATGCAGTAAGGCCCAGGTGCCACCCCCATCTGGCAGCTACAAGGCAAAACAGTGTTGGATGACAGGGCTGATTGGCACTCCACTCCCCCCTCTCCCCTCTCCTGTTGTCAGCTGGGTCTTTAAGGGAGCTGAACTTTCCTCTCTGTCTTGCAGGAATGAAGCAGTGTGAGTCAACCCTCCACTTCCCCTCTCCCTACTGTCAGTGGGATCTGTCAGGGAGCTGAGCTTACACCCCTACTCTGTGGCAATGGGGTGGTGCGGGTTGGTGCCCCACTTTCACTAGGAACAAGAGTGAAGCTGAACTTCCATCCCACCCATCTGCAAAAAGGCAGTGTGAGTCATTGCTCTACTTTTGCCAGGGTGGTGTTGGCGGAGCCCAGCAGGAAGCTGAACATACACACTCACCCTGCCCTCACACTACACCTCAGCTAGTAGACTGCCTGCTAAAAAAGAGTAAATAGGATCTAGAGTCTTAAATTCTCCAAAATGTCCATTATTGCAGTTGAAGTTTGCTTAAGAACTAGGAAAATCATACCATGAATGAGAAAAAAAGGCACCAGATACCAATAGTCAGATGCTTTAGATGTTGGTTGTCTAACAAGGATTTTAAAACAGCCAGTATAAAAATTTGAAACAAATGAATTAGTCTCAGAAAAGAAATAAAGCAGAAAATTGACATTTTGGAACCAAAAAGTACAATAACCAAAATAAACTTACTGCATGGGCTCAACAGAGGAACAGAGGGACTTCCCTGGCAGTCCAGTGGTTAAGAATCTGGGCTTCCACTGCAAGGGGCATAGGTTTGATCCCTGGTCAGGGAACTAAGATCTCACATGTGGCACACCCAAACAAAAAAGAATGGAGATGACTGGAAAAGAATCAATAAAACTGAAGATAGAGTGGTAGAAATTGCTCAATCTGAATATCAGAGTAAAAATAAACCATAAATTAAATGAGTATCTTAGGGGTCTGGGGAACATTAACAGGAGATTTAATATTCATATCACCACAATCTTAGAGCTAGAGAAAAAAGGTGGACTTGAAGAAATAATGCCTGAAATTTCCCCAATTTGGCAAAAGATGCAAACCTACAGATTCAAGAAGCTGATTGAACCCCACATAAGGTAAACCTAAGTAATCCACACCTAGACACATCAAAATCAAACCTTTGGAAATGTGAAATTATTTAATGGCTATAGAGTTTAAATTTTGCAAGATGAAAAAATTCTCAAGATTGGTTGCACAACAATGTGGATATGCTTAACATACTGAACTGTACACTAAAAAATAGTTAAGATGTTAAATTTTATGTTACATGTATTTTACAATTAAATTTTTAAAAAAATCAAACTAAATGACAAAGAATCTTAAAGCAGTTGGAAATGAACTGTTACTTACAGGGGAACAATGATGGAAGCCAGATAGAAATGGCACACTGTATTTTAAGTACTGAAAGAAAAGAACTGGCAACTCCAAATTCTGTACTTAGTGAAAATATCCTTCTATCATGAAAGTGCGACCAAAGCAGTCTCAGATGAAGGGAAGCTGTGAGAATGTGTCTGTAGTAAGACTGTGAAAGAATGACTGCAGGTAGTTCTTCAAGCAGAAAGGAAGTGATAAAAGAACGATCTGGAACATCAAGAATAACATTAATTCTACATATTTTCTTCCAGAAAATAGATGGGGAAACATCACAAGTCATCTTTTGAGGCCAGTGTTACCCTGATACCAAAACATAAAGACAGTACAGAAAAGAAAACTACACATCAGTACCCTTAGAAATATAGACACAGAATCCTCAACAAAATATTAGTAATATAAAAAGAACTATACACCATGACCCAAGTGGGTTGTATTCCAAGGATGTAAGACTGATTCAGTATTCAAAAATCAGTTGATGTAGTCCACTGTGTTAAACAGTTGAAGAAACATATTTAAAATGTGCAAAACACATGATTAAAGACAAACAGATTGGAAAGGAAGAAATTAAAAAATAGTCTCTATTAGCAAGTGACATGCAAGATGAAAAAATTCATCAACCTAAACCTTAATCTTTATACAAAAACTAATCAAAAGTATATCATGGATTTAACTATAAAACTATAAAACATTTAGAATTTAGATATGAGAAAATCTTCAGGACCGTGGGCTGAGGGAAGGGTTCATAGACCAGATTCCAAAAGCACAACCTATAAAAGAAAATAAATTGGACTTCATCAAAATTTATAATGTTTGCTCTATGAAGAAGATCCTGTTACAGAGATGAAAAGACAGGTTACAGATGGTGTGAAAAAGTATTTGTACACGTATTTCTGAGACAGGACTTGTATCTAGAGTATATACAAGAACTTTCAAAATCTAACAATAACAAAGGAAAATAGTCCAATTAGAAATGTCCAGACATTTCATCAAAGAGGATATATGGAAAACAAATAAGCATATGAAAACATGTCAACATGGTTAGCTATCAGAGAAATGAAAATTAAAACCACAGTGAGGGATATCTACATGCCTTTTAGAATACTGTTTTGCTGAAAGTTTTCACTTTGGTCTCAGGTTCAAAGGATTTGTTAACAAAACAAGCCACTCATTATATACAAATAAATAATACAAATAGTAGAGAATTATCTAGCTTAACTTTCAATAAACTAATATTAAAAGAGAAATAGCAAGAGCAGAGAATACATCACCAAATTGGGTTTTGACCAATATCCAGACTTAAACAATGCTGGGAAGTCCCATGTCAGCACATCTGGAGTCCCAATTGGGAAAGGGTCCCAGGCAGGGCGTCTGGTCCATGGGTGAGACCAAAGATTGCAGTTCAGGATTCAGGATTCCCATTTATAATCCCAGGGTGCAAACTGATTTCATCATCAATGTGTGACGAAATTGCAGCTCTGGTTTTATGTTAAAGCTGTTGGTTTTGTCATGTAAAAATTGAATGTTGCTAAGCCTGGGGCTTGGTTGCCCAGGCCCCCTCCAGGGGCACAATAATCTTAAGATTCCTCCCCCATCTTATATATGGTGCTGCAAGTCTTGCACTCACAGCAGGCAATTATTCACAGTCAGCTCACCATATGGGCAGTGTCCAGGCAGGTTAGAAGTAAGGTCAGAGGCCTACTCTGCTTTGTCTCTGAAGCCTAATCAAGACTATTTATTTAATTTCCCTAACAAATAGCCAAAATGAAAAATACTAACACTACTTAGTGTTGGTGAGGATGTGGACAGACTGGCTATCTCATGTTGTTGATGGGGCAGTAAAATGATACAGCCTTTCTGGAAAACTTTGGCCATCTCTTCAAAAACTAAACATACACTTACTATACAACCCAGCAGTCGCATTCCTGGACATATGTCCCAGAGAACTGAAAATGCTTGTCCACACAGAAGTCTGTACATACATGTTCACAGCAGCTTGATTTGTGATATCCGAAAGTTGGCAAATGTCCTTCAATGGGTGGATGGTTAAACAAGCTGTGGTATGTTCCCACTGTGGTATACTGGAATACTACTAAACTAAAAGGAATGAATTATTGATACACACTCAAGGGAATTCATGCTGAGTGGGGAAAAGGTACATACCATATGATTCTATTTATATAAAATTCTTGAAATGACAAAATTGTAGAAATGGAGACTAGATTAGTGGTTGCCAGAGTTAGGAAGAAGGGTGAGGGAGAGGTGAATGGTTATAAAAGGGCAACACACAGGATCCTGGTGGTAAAGAACTGGTATCTTTACTCTGGTGGTAGATACAAGAATCTATACATGTGATAAAATGTGTAACATGAGTGCACAGACACACACGTGAGAACCTGTAAAACCAGTGATATCTGAGTAAGGTCTGGGCATTGTACCAGTATAAATTTCCTGGTCTTTGACAGGAAGTTGTGTAAGATGTAACCATTGGGTTAAGGGTATATGGGACCTCTGTATTGTTTTTGCAACTTCCTGTGAATATATAATCATTTCTAATTAAAAAGTTAGGGGAAAAGTTGAGAAAGCATTAGACAAAATTCACTATTATCCATTTAAAACAGTGAAATAGAAATAAAAGAGTGTGTCATTAATGTTATTAAAAAATAGTCTAAAACCAGTAACCAGCATCATGCTTGATAGAGACATATTAGGGGCAATCTCATTAAAAGTATGCCTACTGTTTTCACCTCTATTTTACATTCTAGAAGAGTTTGCTAATGAAGTTAGACAAAATCAAAGAATATTCAAAGAAGGATAAAACAAAACTATTCATAGGTGATATAATCATCTACTTAGGTAATCTAAGGAAACCACTAAAAAGGTTTGTTAAAACCAATGATAGTCTAATAAGGTGGTATTAAACAGTATATATTTTTAAGTTGATGAATAGTTTTCTTTGTTAGAAATGATAATGGGAAAAGATTTAATTCAAAATAGCAGTAAAAATATTAAGTATATGGAAATAAGCAAAGGACCAGAACTAAATGAAAGAAAATAGTTGCACTAAAGAATAAGTTGAGAGAAAAGCTATGATTCTTTAAATTACTTTAAACAGGATTTGGTGTTTGTTATTTTCTTGTTTATTAAAAATTGAGGGTAACTTTTTCTCTGTCTTGAATGAATATTCCCAGAGTTTTATTATTTTTTTTCTGATTTGTTTAGGTTTCTTTCAGTTTGTAGCTTATCTGGACAGTTAATATAACAATTTTAGTCGAATACTCTTATTAATAGTGTTTGTGCTTAATACATGGACAGAGGAGCCTGGTGGGCTACAGTCCATGGGGTCACAAAGAGTTGACACGACTGACTAACACATGCTTAATATATATACAGCTAGGATTCATTATCTAGCTGTAATTATAAACTATATTTCTCATTTTTCATATGTAAACCTTGCTGCCATGCCAGGTTGTGTGTAGACGTATGATAATTTTAAATATATGTATCTGTGTACATATATGCATGCATAGTTAATGAGTGAGTAGTTTAGATTGTTTTTTCCTAAGTAATTTCAGTTCTAAACTTGTCTAATACACTTCGTGTTAAGGTACAGTTGATATTGCTTGGGTGTTAAGTTCTTTTTTATTGTGTATTTGAGAAAGTCCTACATCTTGTTTCTTTTGCAAGCTATTATTGCTGTCTTTTTGTTCGTAAGGGTGTTTGTAAGACTGTGTGTAAGTTTAATTATTTTAATTAACAATTATGTTATCAGTAACATTTTGGGTTCAGTTCAGCAAACATTTAAGCACCACTTGTTTTACCGATGAGGAAACAGTAATTGGTAATTTTGCTAATTTATAGTAAATTTTGCTATTTATTATAGCAAATGAAGCTTGGGCTTTGAAGCTCAGCATAATGGTGTATCTTTTTTAGATAGGAGGGCTTCATTAATAAACCTCCAGAAACCAGAATAAATTATTAGACTTTTCCCTAAGACCTAAATTAGCCAAACCAAGTAATGCATTAGCAAATTATCTACTACTCAGATTTTTAGCCCTAGAAATGGAAGTGGACCCATTAGGGTAAGGAGCTCATCAGAATATTCTTAAGTATTTGCATTTGTCACCCCCTTTGGCAAGATAAGCAGGAGGAGAGAGAGGTTAACATTCACTGAGCAGCCAGAATGGCTAAGCACACTAAACTTGATTACAACCTCCAGCATAGCTAGTATTCAAATCTTGTAGTTTAGAAAACTGAGACTCATGTTAAGTAGCTTGCCCAAAGTTACACCTATAATAAAGGGCAGAGCCAGGTTCTGAAACTGGATATGTCAGGCTCCAAAGCCCATGATCTTTTCTCTACACTGTGATTTCCCAGACTTACCTAATCACAGGAGTCATCTCAGGTGCCTGTTTAAAAAATGAAATACCGAGCCATGGGGCTTCTAGAACTTCTGATTCAGTTTTGGTTTGGGGTAAGGCCAGGTAATGAGTATATTATTAACAGGAGTCTTAGGTGATTCTGATAATCATACATGTTTATGAAATACTGTCAACTCCATGAAGTACCAAGAGGTGGGATTCAAGGTGTTAGGAAGGCAAAAGTCGCATTGGGAGTACACAGAGGAGATTAAAAAATAAGTTGACACTTTACTAGTAAAATGAGAATAGTAAGATTGGATTGTGGAAATTATGTTTTAGGTTGCTTAATCTGCACAGAAAAACAATGTTTCATTTATTTTATTTTTATTAGTACTTCTCTTTCAAGTGGGGCTTCCCTGGTAGCTCAGTGCTTCCCTGGTAGCTCAGCTTGTAAAGAATCCGCTTGCAATGCAGGAGACCCTGTTTTGATTGCTGGGTCGGGAAGATCCCCTGGAGGAGGGATAGGCTACACACTCCAGTATTCTTGCCTGGAGAATCCCCATGAACAGAGGAGCCTGGTGGGCTACAGTCCATGGGGTCACAAAGAGTCGGACACAACTGAGTGACAAAGCACAGCACTCTTTCAAATGACAGCATTTGTACATTCCATTCTTTGACGTTATCCTTGTTTACACTGGAATACAAAGCACCCCTAAAGGATACAGATAAAACTGTATTTTGGATGCAGAAAAGAAAGAAGAAACCAGAGTTAGAAATAATGTGCAGAACAGCTTTAAAAACAGAATTAGTAATGTCCTGAGGTGTAAAAAAGCCCACAAAATTTTAAATACTTTTAATCCTTAAAGTCATAGGATTATAATATTTTCAAGCTGGAAGAGCTCTTAGATATCCATATATTTTATGCATGAAGAAACCACAAATCAGAGAGGCTTAAGGGCTTGACTACAGTTCTGTGCTTAGTGGCTTAGTCGTGTCCGACTCTTTGTGACCCCATGCCACCAGGCACCTCTGTCTGTGCGGATTCTTTAGGCAAGAATACTGGAGTGGATTGCGGTTTCCTTCTCCAGGGGATCTTCCTGACCCAGGGATCAAACCAGGGTCTCCTGCACTGCAGGCAGCTTCTTTACCATCTGATCTATGAGGGAAGCCTACACCTAGTGGCAGACAAACTGCACACTGGCCAAGATTCCATGAAACTCTTATGGATTGCAGATAAATACCAGAAAATAGTGACTTTTTAGGAATAAATTTAGTAGCAAATCATGTTTACCTTATATTCCCTACTTTATCTGATTTTATGGTTTCTTCCTTTTTAATTGCCCTCGAGAATATGAATGTTTTCAAAGGAATCTTTTTTAGGAGATTATGCAGTTTGAAATATAAACAGACATTTTCAGAACATGTGTTGAGGAAGAATTCTAGTCTTTTCCACTTTTTATTACAAAATTTTATAGAGAAAAATGAGCACAGGTAGTTGCCTATACTTGAACAGTAATAGGGCATTTCTGTGTAGTGTGAGCTTTGGATTCAGATGTGGGTTCAGTTGTCTTATCTGCAAACTGAATACCTCTATGACCTTGGACAGGTTATTCTCAACTTTTTTCTTCTCTATATAATAACATGACTTGTGGTTTATTAATGATTAATTGGGATTAAATGAGAGAATATATGTAACACAGCTAACACTGTACTTTGAACAAAATAATTGCAGAGATAATAGCTATTATTATTTCCTTGAGCCAGTAGTTACTTAGAATAATATAAATTTCTGAATGAGTAATTTATTTCCTTATTCAGTATTTTTTTTATCATAATCAGAAAATACTGATATAATTCCTGCTTTTAAGAATTTTGCATTTACTTCATGGCCTGGAACATAGTTCATCTTTATAACTTTATAGACAGTTGAACCCATATTCTTTTCACAGTATAAAATTCAGTATCTACCTATTCTAATGTAAGTTACATCAAATGCTTCATCCTTTTCTATTCATTATGCTAGTTTATGTTAGTGTGCTAAAATTTCCCCTTCTACTTGTTTCTGTTTATTTCATGTCAGTATTTGTGTTTTGTGATTAGGTTAGTGATTAACTTTTCAGTACTGTTTTGCATTATATTATTTTTAATGACTTGTTTGAAAAAAACACAGGCTAATTGTAGAAAATCTGAAAAAGAGAAATATGCACAAAAGGAAATAAAAGAAAAAATAGAATATCTTTACTCTTACTATGAAATATCATTAGGAAAAGATTTAAACGTGATTGAGTAGGGGTTTTAGAATCAGATTTAGGTTTGAATTTAGGCTTTGCTTATTTGCCGTAGGCAGGATATTAGACTTTTTTACTTATTCAACGAATATTTATTGAGCACCTACTGTATGCCAGCCAGGCATTTTGTTAGGGGCTGAGGATACATGTGTGTCAGTGCTTTCAAAGATTGACATACCCGTCTTAACTTCCCATTTGTAAATTAGTGATAATGCCTCACAGAGTTGTTAGAAGCATCAAAGATGGACTTGCCTAGTATGTGATAATTGCTCAGTAAATGATAGCAATTATTATTACTATATGCATTAAGTACTAATTATATTTTTAGTCCAGATCAAATCACCTTTTTAATCAGTTTAAGGTTTTTGCTTCACACTTTATTTTTGGCCTTATTATTGCAAACACTTGCTTTCTTGTTTTTCTTTGTGCTTTTTTATGCTTATCTGTTTTTGTTTGGGTTTCCCTTTAAAGCAGTAAATAATTATGTGAATTTTTTAAGCTTTATAAAAATGCACTAAAGACCATTAAATTTTTATTATCAAGCATTTTGAACACATACCAGAGTAGAGAGAATAGAATAGTGAACCATCATATTTCGATAGCCCAGCCTCAAAGATTATCAACTCATGGCCACTCTTGTTTCATCTGTACTCCGCATCACACACACACTACTCTCTCTCTTCCCCTCCCTGGCTCTAGTGGATTATTTTGAAGCTGATATATCATTTCAGACATAAATATTTACATGTGTATTTCTTAAAAGATAAAGAATTTTTTAAACATCTAATTAACATACCATCATCACTCATAAAAACATCAATAATTCTGTAATAGCGTCAAATATCCTTTAAGATACTCAGTTTTAAGTAGATACTTTACAGTTCTTAGTGTAAATAGGTGTAAAATAGGAATTATTTCCGTCATCTTATTTTAACTTTTTTATTATTGTGGCTTGGTTTCTTTATGCTGCTTTATGGATTCTTTTGTTTGAGGAGGTTATGAAAACTTGAAGAATTACAGAGCTGGAAAGACTTGGGTTTGAGTCTTGCTTCTGCCATTCACTAATTAACTTTGCTGAACCTTGGTTTCCTCATCTGTAAAATAGGGGTAATTATACCTACCTCATGTGCTTAGGGTTGAATGGGATGCCTACGTAAGGTACTAGTCACAGTCTTTGCCAGTTATTATATTCTCCACTGATTTGGACTGCAATAAATAATTATAATTCTCAGTTGTTTCATGGTTTTTCAAAGCATTCCAAAGTTTATTAGCTAGTTACTAAAAGCAGTGGTTTTTAAATCTCTTTTTAGGAAAGACAGAATTTAGAATCTTAGTTTTTCCTTTCTTCCACTACCTCTTATTTTCAGTCCACTTTATTTTATCAAAACTTGCTAAAGTTT
Organism: Bos javanicus; assembly: GCF_032452875.1. Classification (NCBI taxonomy): domain Eukaryota; kingdom Metazoa; phylum Chordata; class Mammalia; order Artiodactyla; family Bovidae; genus Bos; species Bos javanicus. The sequence goes on from NC_083897.1 coordinate 129,843,052, forward strand.
TATATTGTTTATATACTTGTATCAGTTATTTATTCTTCATTAGTGACCCTTTCTCCTTTATTGGGGTTATTATTTTATTCAGTTATTTCTAGATACTAAGTTGGTGTCAATATACTTTACCAATTCTTTCCTACCTCAGTATTTTTGAATTCTTATTTTGATTCTCTTTCAATGGTCTAAGACATACCTTTGAACAGTTCATGAAAAAAGGTACTACTAAGGTGGTGAAATTTTATAAGACTTTGCAGAACTAAGAATAATTTCCTGTAACTTTTGGATGTGAAGAACTGGGACAAGGTATAAAATTCTTAGATCCTAACTTTTCCCTTTTAACTCTGTGTAAGTCATTACTTCATTGTCTTCTGGCATTTTATTGTTGCAGAGGAGAAATCTGAGGTCAATATGATTTTAGTTCCTTTGAAAATAACCTATTTTTTTCTGCTTGTATGCTTGTAGGATTATATCTTTATCCTTGACATTTAAAAACATTTGCCAGGACATGTCTTGGTGTTGATGATCTCTGTTGAACCTTCTCAGTCTCCAGTCTCAGGTATTTTTTTTTCAGAACTGGAAAGTTTTCTTATACTTTTGATTGATTAAACTGCTGGTTTTTCTTTAGGAGCATCTGTTATTCATAGATTATTTCTACGTCTGTCCTCCATAGTTTTTTAATCTTTTCTCTCCTTTTTTTTTTTCATTTACTCAAGTTTGTCCTCCGTGGCATGGATTCTGTTTTCTGCAGTGTCAGTTCTGATACTTGCTATTCATAATGCAGATTTAATTTTGGCTACCATGTTTTCATTTCTTTATTCTTATCTCAACATACTCTTGTTTCATAAGCAGAATTCCCCTTAGGGGTACACTCCAAAAAAATGAGATGGATTCAGGCCTAAAGACTTATTTTCTGAGGCCACAACCACAGGAAACCATCAGAGAGGGAAAAAAAAAGCTTCTGAAAGATTCTTCTAAAACTTAATAATGTAAATATAACCAGTGGTCATTCCTACCCTAGTCTAGAAAATAGAATAGTCTTGAGTACTAGCAGACCTTTAGTTGCTAGAGGAATAGCAAAGCCCATGTAATGGCACCTTAGCTAGAAATAAATGGATTTTTCTAATTACATTGATTGTTTTTTCTCTTTATAAAATAATATATAATAAATGCATATAATTTTGAAAATACAGTACAAAGAAGAAAATCCTATGACCCAGGTAACTACTGATAAGATTTTATATGTTTTCCAGTTACATGCACACATGTTGGGAGGGGGGTGTGCAAAATTGGGATCATACGATTTAGTTTTGTATCCTTTTTAACTTAATATATTGCAGTCATATTTTTGCATCATTAATTTTTATTTGAGGCCCTTATTTTAACCATTGCATAGTATTACTACATATGAATAGATGTGTTATGCTGTATTTAACCAGTCCCCTGTTGGTCATTTAGATTGTTTTCTATTTTTCAGTATAATGAGTATGATGAATATCACTGTACATAGTCTTTATGCACATCTCTGATATTTCCTTAGGATAAATGAGGAGCTGATTCTTAATCCTGTCACATTGGTAAGGATTATATACATTCCTTATTAAGAATATAAAATGCTTGTTTCTTATTGTTTCAATGTGATTGCATAGAAGATTCTTTGGATTCTGAACAATTTGATGCTATCTTAACTGAAGTTTTAGAGAGGTTTCTCATGCTTCATCATCAGCACCTTCATGGAAATCCTCTGCCATATGTTTTGGGCAGGAAAACCGCTGCTGATATCAGGGAGTTTGGAAGGCAGATATACTTGTGGAAACTTGAGGATGGTTAAAAAAAAAAAGGCATGGTTCTTGTTTATATCTACAACCTGGATCTCCAGATCAGTACACTAAGGCTCTGGCCCCGTTCTTTTCCTCCTCCCTTCCTGTTGTTTTAGGCTGTTGTCTATGAGGAATTCTTTTCTCCCAATGTTCATATGTATATTTCATTTCTAGGTGGTAGGATGTCACGAGATGATATGTCCTGCTAAGTTCAAGGTAGCATTTATGAGTCACAAATCATTTTTGTAGTCCTAGTGTATTTGTGCAAGATGGTCTTCTGCTAGACTCAGTGTATTTTTTAAAACTTATTTTATATTTAGTGATAGCAAACTACCAAGCAGCCTAGAAATGTGCATGGTAGTAACACACCATTACAGCAAAACAATCTGTTTAATAGGGTTGCTTAAAATTAAAAAATTTTTAATTAGAGAAATATTCTTGATTTTAACATTTTTAAAATTTTCCTTAAAATACTTTGCAATATTCTAGAAGTCCTGAAACCTTGGTTCAGAATTACTGATTTGAACTGAGGCTAACAGTCTCCTTTGTCTGATTTGTTCTGGTGAGACCCATATTGTATATTATTCTAATTTTTGACTTTTACACATTCAGACTACCAGAGTAAAGCATGATTAGCATTTCCTAACCTTTTCCAGTATTTCACATAATATTTGCATATGTACAGTCTGCCAAGCTCTGTGATTTTTTGGCTGGAAGGCATTATGGTGGGATGAGAGAGGATAAATACGTTTGCCTCGCATTTAAACTATTCTTTTTCACTCGTACTCATTCTTTAGCCACATTGTATAAAAATATATCACACATATGAATGATCTCTTCCACCCTGCTTGGCAGGAAATTGGCTGTGTAAGTGGTGAAACAGGTATCTCAATACTCTCCTGTACTTCTTCATTGCATTATGACTTTTGGAAGCTAACTGTAGAAATAGAAATATTACACAGTCAATTGAAGGCAAAGAGGGGACAGGAAGTAGCATTTACTGAGCATCTACTGTCCCTTGGTGAGTCCTTTTAATTACAACAGCCCTGTGAAGTAGATATTATATGCATCTTACAAATGAAAAAACGGAGGCTCAAAATGTTAAGTAACTTAGCTAGTTAACTACAGCAGTAAGTGACAGGACTGGGGTTTAAACCTGCTACTAGCCAGACTCAGAGCACATGTTTTTTTCTATTTGTTTCTTAAAATTAGAGAAATTTTCTTGTTTAATTGGTATTATTTCTTGAACTTTTGAAACTATAAGTATTACAATAGTGAGTCACATTAGTGGTCCATGTAACCTAATCTCTAGCGAAGTCAAGAGTCCTTTTTCAGAAGGGAAAATTCTTAGCCACAGAGGTAATTATCCTCATTTCTAAATAGTTAGCATTTGAATCCTTGTTTGGCTGAAGTGATACAAAAGGTTTATTGAAGTAAAGTTGCCTTTTGGGGTTGATTTTGGTAACGCTACACTGGTATGTAGGATAAAATTAGCTTTTATATTTCCCTGCTTTAAAAATTAAATTGTTCAAAGTTCTAAATCTTTCATAAACTCAGAAAGGAAGTAGATGTTTTTATTCTCCAATTAAAAATAATTATATAAAAAAAGGCTGAAACATTAGTAGTTTGAAAAAATGTAGAACATAAAATACCTTTAGATTATATTTTACTTAACTTTTTTCTTAGACCGCTTTGTTAGTATATTGTATGTATCAACCGGGTGGAAAATTCAGAAAAGAGAATGCATTGTACAATTTATGGATTACATAAAGCTGAAAATAGTGAAGAAGCTGATTGACAGAGTTGGAATCTAATCTACAGAGGTTGTAGCAATGAATCAGAACTGGAAAAAGATGAATAAAAAAATTTAAGACTCTAAGACTAAGTAACAAGTACAAGATAGAGGATAGAGGGCTTAGTTGCAGTGTAAGTGAAGAAAACAAGAATTTAACCAACAGAAAACAAGAAAGAAATAGTATGACTCAGCAATGTGTTGTGGACATTCCAAAAATAATGCATTTGTGAACTGCATTAATATAAGTGTATTATGTAGAACAAGGGAGGTGATATGCCCTTTACTCTGCATTGGTTATATCAAGGTTACGGTTAATTGCGCACAATTCTCTATACCACCATTTAAGATGAATTGGTTGCATGCTCAGAAAAGAAAGTGGTCTGATCTTCTAAATGGATTGTTTGAAGGAACTTGAATTATCTAGAAAAGAACAGACTTGAGGTGTTCTTTGAGTTTATGGTCACAGCTGTAGATTTACTTCCATGACTTTGTAGATAGAGTACAGACAAGTTAGTCATCGTGTATTAGTAATCCTCTTAAAAAGAATTTGCATTTGAGGAAAGTTACTATATGAAGAAGAGCATTATCTAGCAGTCAGTGCTTTTCCTGAAATAGTATAGTAAGCTGCCCAGTGAGGTATAGTACTTTCTTGTCCTGATACTGTTCATAGGTGAGAAGGGGATAGAAAGAATTTAAGCATATAGTAATATGAGTATGTTTGTGTATTTGGAACAGAAAACTAAGATCAAAATGACTTTATGCAGTATTATTTTATCCTCTTGAACCTACCTTACCTTAATAATAGTAATTTGTGTTGGTACAGCTTCTTACAGTTTATAATGTATTTTCTTATGAGTTATCTCATTTTCGAGCTTAACGACAACCCTTTGAGTAGACAGGGCAGGTACCCCCATTTTGAACAGATATTAAGTAATGGATCAGGAGACTCTCTGAATTGGCCCAAATCATAAAGCTTTTTAAGTGTCAGATCTAGGACTCTACCCCTGGTCTACCAATTCAGATTTTAGTGCTGTTTCTCCTATACATAAAAGTAAGTTACAAGCTGTGATTCTTTGCATTGAAAATTGCAAGGAACAGATGATTCTCAAATTATATTCCCATGGAAAGTATAAATGTAGCTCAAGTTAAACCAAGGGTTCTAAAAGCCAAATAATGGGGAGCCATTGAGTAGATCTGTGTTAATAGGAGGAGAGCACTATGTACAATTAGTGAGAAAATCTACTTTGAGCTTCTAGATTAATGATGATACCATTCACTGAGACAGTAAATGCTGGAGAAGTAGCAAATTGGTGGGCTGCAGAGGGAGTGATTGAATTTTGACAATAATTAAAATAGCTAACTTTGATTGTTTACTGACAGGTCTTACATCATTATCTTATTTAGTCTTCAAAGCTCTCTGAAGATAAGACTTTTTAATCTCCACTTTCCATATGAAGAAAGAGCTTAGATAGTTTAAATAACTTGTCCAAGGCTTCATAATCAGTGTAAGAGCAGGACTTTGAATCTAGGTGTCTGACTCCAAAACCAGTGTTCTTAAGAGCTCCTTAAAGGTTTTTCTGGGATATTTGGATAAAAATGATCAGTGTTCAGTTGAATAAATGGTTGTGGCTTATAAGAGAAAGATGTATCCTGGTGTTATTTGAGTCCTTACTGTAGGAGTGGACAATACATAGCCTCTGAAAGTGTCTTCAGAAAATAAAGATTTTATACCTGCTTCCTCCTTTTCTGTATTTTGGCACCATTTCTGTGCTTTGTAATCTTGTGTGGGCATTTCCTAACCCTGGCACGTACTCTATGAGTGTTTGAAAATGGAAGTTGCCCTTTTTATGGGTCAGTAAACCTATGAGATGCTGTAGGATGGATCTTTAGGATGAGGGTATGTTTCATTAAGTTTTCATCTCCAGTTTGGTGCCTAGAACATAGCATGAATGAAATGAAACGGATGGATGAATGGATGGATGAATAAATAGAGATAGGGAGAGTACAGAGAGGAGTTCAAATTCAGACCAGATGTCTCTTGTGGGATATGGGGTAGTGGATGCCTACCTTTTATTTCCTAGTTGATAATTCTCTAAAGATGGTTAGCTTAGATCCTTGTACTTTGTTGAATTAACAAGTGGCCAGGGGCATTACTCCTTTTTCCAGTGAGGGAGTTAGAGAAGACATTACGTATACCTGACTTTTGCTTTTGTTTTTAATTACGCAAATAATACATATTCATTGTAGACATTGTAGACACATTAGAAAATCCAAATAAACAAGACAATTTAAATTGTCTAAAATTCTACCACTCAGAGATAGTCACTGTTAACATTTTGGTGTATATCCTTCCAGAGTTTTTCCCATACAAATATATACATTAAAACATGTATATATTTATTTACAATGGGATCATTACAATCCATACTGTTTTGTAAACTGCTTTTTCACTTATTACATGTGAGTGTCTTTCCATGTCAATAAATTTACATCTTTATCATCATTTTTAGTGACTGCATAGTATTCCATTATATGGATGTACCATAATATATTTAACTAGTTCTCTATTGTTAGGAATTTAGGTTTCCAATTTGGAGTTCTTTTTGGAAAAAGTTATGGTGAGCATTCTTATATGTATATCTTTGCACACGTGTCTATTTTTTTAAAAAGTTGAAATGATGAGACATTTCAAAGTTTTATGTGTCTTTTTTGTTTTTTAAATACAGGCTTAGATTGCCTTCTTGAAAGGTTGTGCTGGTTTACACTTGCTACAGCAGTATATCCAGAGTGTTCTTATCCCCATACCTGTATTAGCACTGGGTGTTATTTTTTTCTGTAAATCATTACCAATTTGAAAGTCAAAAGTATCTTTCAGTTAAATACATTTCTTTGATTAGTACTAAGGCTGAACTGTTTTTTCCCTTATTGCTCATTTCTGTTGAAGTTCAGTGTTTTTTCTTACAGGTTTGTAAAACGAAGTTCTTTATGTATTGAGGATACCAACCCTTTGTCATATGTTGCTTTTATTTTTTTTTTTTTTGTAATCAATTTGTCTTTATCTTTTTTATGTCTGACAGAGACATTTTAAACTTTTATGGATTCAAATGTCATTTTTTTCCTTTATGATTTCTACCCTTCTTACCTTATAAGTAGTACTCACCTGTGTTTTCTTCTAATGCTTATATAATTTTACTTTTTGACACTTAAATGTTTAATCCATCTGGAATCTCTATTGATGTAGAGATTTAGCTTAATTTTCCCCCCAATAATTAATCATTTGTCCTGATTGTTTATCAATGGAGTTGGAATTCAGAATGTGTTTTGCCATAGAAACTATTGTAAATGATGTTTGGTGAGGTTTAAATAAGACCATTGTAATGCATTTAACTATTAAAATAAACTCAAGGGCTTGCCAGGGATTACCTGGAAAGGTAACCATCAGTTATTACATCATTTCCATGGAAAAATATTTTTATAATTTTAAACATCAATTTATACATTAACTTTTGAAGCACAACCTGTTGCAAATTGGCAACTGCATACTTAAATGGTGGTTCTTTATTTCATTAGAACCCTTTAGGAGTGAAAATATTCCTATATGATTTTTTTTGTCTGCCTTCGTTTGACTCGAACTGATGTGAAATCTGTTTTGGTAACTTTCTACTTGCTATGCTTTTCACAGAATGGACAGCAAATTATGGATGAACCTATGGGAGAGGAAGAGATTAATCCACAAACTGTAAGTAAAATATTGTATCATAGGGATATAGATAAATCAGATATCATAAAACTTAAACATTCTTATTTTTAAACTGGGCAAAGTAATGATTTTACAGCATTGGAAACTTATTGATGCTTTCACATTAACTTTACCAAAATACATTCTTGAATATGCCAGTGATATTTTTAAAAGCTGTTTGACAAGCCTGATTTTAAGACAGATTATAAAGACAGACTTTATATTGTTGAAAGTTTTTCGTTAGTAACTTAAATCTTGCTTTAAAAAAAAAGAACCTAACCATAGATTTATTGGTGAAATAAATAAATGGTCATGCTTTTTAGAGATGTTTAATGTTGAAAATCATTGTTCACCGTTTCCTCATCTTGCTTTTTTAATTCAGTCCTGAATCCCAGCACCTAGACCAATGCCTGGTACATAATAGGCACTCTGTAAATATTAAAGAAACAAATAAATAAATAGTCTCCTCTTACAAGATAACCATCGCTAGCAGCTTAGTTATTATCATCATTTTGTTCTGTATATAAGACAATTATTATTACTGTTTTACATTATTTATTATTATTCCTGGTTTTACATCCATATATCCGCCATCCAGTACCCAGTAGATGTTCCATCAGTGCTTGTTAATTAAAGGAACGCATGAATTAAGTCTTGGCTAACATGTAGAGCCTAGTGCCTGAGGCTGCCTTCAGATTTGGTCTAGATTTCTGCACCTCCCAGATTATTTGGATGATTTTACTTCATTGGTCTATAGTATATCTTTATTAGCATGTAAGCAAATATAAAAACAAGTATTAATATTGATTTTTCTGCCATCAGCCACCTTGTTTTCTTGCACAACAATTCCTTTGGAAGGAAAACCTTCAAATTTTTTATTCTCTGTAGTATAAAATCAAATCATTTTCCATTGTGATATTCTACATACATGGCTCATACTTTCCCTCTGAGTACTCCCAGCATTAGTGACATTTACATCTGAAAGAAGATTGCATTCTAGAGATAGATAGGTTGAAAAAGTGCAGGGCTAAGAAACTACCAGCAATGTGGGTTAAGTTGTTGAGATCATTCCCCATTACAGGAATCGGGTATAAGATGAAAGCCTAATATTTAATATTTATTTAATGATATTAAATCCAGAAGACTATCAAATATTTCTTAACCTTATCCTTTTAAATTGTATTTGCCTATAATGTACAATTACATGTTTTTGTCAGTTACTGTTAAATAGTGAAAGTTGAGATGTTGTAGTAGTTATTTTCGGAGAAGGCAATGGCACCCCACCCCAGTACTCTTGCCTGGAAAATCCCAAGGACAGAGGAGCCTGGTAGGCTGCAGTCCATGGGGTCGCTAAGAGTTGGACACGACTGAGCAACTTCACTTTCATTTTTCACTTTCATGCATTGGAGAAGGAAATGGCATCCCACTCCAGTGTTCTTGCCTGGAGAATCCCAGGGACGGGGGAGCCTGGTGGGCTGCCGTCTATGGGGTTGCACAGAGTTGGACACGACTGAAGTGACTTAGCAGCAGCAACAGTAATTTTATATGTAACAAATTACCCTAAACTTAGTAGCTTAAGCCAACATACATTTTTTAACTCACAGTTCCTGTGGGCCAGGAATATGGGCATGGCTTAACTGCGTCCTTTTGTTCAGGGTCTCTCATGGACTACAGTCAGGGAGTTTGCTAGGGCTAAAGTCTCATTTGAACCTTGACTGGAGAAGGGTCTGCTTCCAAGCTCACATGTTGGGCGGCCTGGATTCCTGGCCCGTAGAAACTGTGAGATAGTAACTATGTATGGGACTGGTAGACTTTCTTGTAGGTTGGTTGACCCCTTTTTGAACCCCCACTTCTATGGGCTGGAATGCAGAGTGTGATGATTAGCCAGTTTTGGCCACAACAAAACTATAGAATGGATATAGAATAACAAGAAAGAAGAAACTTGGATCCTTAATGACCTAAGGACCTAGCGACACTTCTTCACTCTAACCTAGCCTTGTACCTGTGAAATGCTCTGTGAGAGAAAAATAGGCACTTCTCTTGTTTGAGCCTTTGCATTTGGGGTCTTTTTGTTAGAGCAGCTGAGTCTGTACTCTGACTATATCTAGTCATTCATTAATGAAGAATTTAATGAAGGTCTGTTTGGTGCCAGGAACTCTGCTAACTTGTTAGAGACACAAAAATATATAAGGGAAACTTGTAGTTTTAAAATGGCAAAATAAAGCTGTTTTTGTCCTCTTCTCTGAGATATTATCACTCTAAACAACAAGGAGAATAAAAAACAGAAAAGTGGTCTTTGAAATTAGAAGACTTCAGTTATTTGAACCACAATATTTAAATATGGAAAGCAGATAAAAGAATCATAAAAAGATGGAGTTATAGGACCTACATGCTGGTAAGGGGTATATCAGCATGAAGGAAACCTTGTTCAGGGCTCCAGAGCCCCAGAAGAGCTCAAAAATGAGGTCATCTAGTACTATGGAAAGTGGAGGTATGGCCCAGGCTGAAAATAGTGATTGGTTGAATGTCGACATAAAAAGCCTTCACTGTATCCCCTCTCCTACCCCTGGAAGAGACAGAAAGTATTTCATAGAGAAAAATTAACCAGAGAGGCTCCAGACATGGGGAAGCCCAAGCATAGTAGTAAGTGGGATGAGACACTGGGCTGGAAACAGGGAGATCAAGTGAAAGGCTACTCCTCAATGGCACTGTGATCCCCTACCGCTACCCGTTTCACCAGCCAAGACCATATCCTCCATACAGGAGAGTGGAGTCACCTTTCCTGAAGAAACAATGATCCCTGATAAAAGACCTTCAGATAATTGCCGTTTGGGAGATCTTATTGTAAAGGCTGGCTGCTTGGCCAGATAACCTACAATAAAGCCTACCAGTTGACAAGCTCCAGAATATTTGGTCCACTTCTTAGTGCCTCACTCTTAAATATGAGTTAAAAGCCAAATATCACCAGATACTTGAGAAAGGCTTCCAACGTGAAAGAATAAGATCTTAAGGGAAAGAGACAATGCAGGAAAAAGAAAAATTAATATCCTTTGAATGCTGAGGTGAAATTGATTTTCTAAATCAGAAGTAGAATGCTATTTTTTTAGTTAGAAAAAGAAACTCTTAGAAATTAAAAATGTGATAATATTTTATATTTCAGTAGAATATTTAGAAGCTAAAATTGAGGAAACTTCAAAAAATAGAATAAGACAAAGAGAAATAGGAGAGAAAATGAAAGAGAAGCAGTCTAACATTTACCTAATAGGAATTCCAGAAAGAGACAGTGGGGAAATGGAGGGGAAGAAATTAGGAAAGAAGTAGCATGAGAGACATATTTTCCCCTGTATCTTAATAATCTTTGAAATCAGAATGTTTGTTATGATTGAAGGTGTGACACATTTTAATTGGCATCACTTTCTCTTTCTTGTTATAGTGATAATCACGCTCTTAGATTAGATAGAATACTAAAATAACAGAAAAAGTTTTTTTCCTTCAGCATGAGGACCATGAGTCTCTGGATTAAAATGGCTTACTGAAAGCCTGTTAATAATAATAATAATAATTAAACCAGAAAGACCACCCTACTCTAAAGAAGGGTCCTTATAAAATATCAAAACACCAGGGATAAAGAGAAGATCCAGGGATAAAGAGAAGTTTTGCTGTGGGCTAAATGTGTTTCCTCAAAATTCATATGTTGAAGCCAATGTGATGATATTTAGAGGTGGGGCCTTTGGGAGGTGGTTAGGTCACAAGGGCAGAGCCCTCATGAATGGTATTAGGACCCTTATAAAATACACCCTAGAAAACTCCCTCACCCCTTCTGCTGTGTAACGAGAAGACACAGCAAGAAGATGGCTATCTGTGAATCAGGAAACAGGTCCGTACCAGACACCATATCTGCTGGCAACTTGGGCTTGAACTTCCTGGTGTATAGTACTGTGAGAAATAAATTTCTGTTGTTTATTATAAGCCACCCACTGTATGGTATTCTGTTAGAGTGGCCCAAACAGACTAAGATAAGCTTTTAGAGATTTTTTTTTTTATACCATATATAAAGGAGTGGATATAAGAACAGTATCAGACATTTCAGCATTGAAAGTTGAAAATCAAGGAGCAATGCCTTTGAAATGCTTAGTGAAAGTGATTTTCAAGGAAGATATTTTCAGACATGTACCTATTCTTTGGAAGTTCCTAGAAAATGGGCTCTGCCAACAGTAGAAGACTGTTAACTAAAGCAAAGAAATTCAGGCAACAGAAGACCCAACATTTGCAAAAGCACAATGAAGAAAGTTCCTTCCCATTATGATGAATAAAGGATGCCTTAGAAGATTAATTCATTCAGTCCACTTAGACAGTCCTCAGTCCAGATTGAAGCAGAAAGATGATTCCAGGAGGGCTGTCTTCGGGGGAGAAGATGTTAGAAGTTATGAATTATCCAATAGGTTTTGAGTATTGAAAATTCACTTGAGATACAAAGAGAAGAATTTGAGATAGGTACAAAGAAAAGAAAGCAAGTTCTAAAGCAAAACAACTATTAACTAAAAAAAAAATGTGTACGAGAAATTTAACTATAGTATATTCCTTCAAGTAGTGAACAGTGTTTGCATAGTCATAATATTTATAAAGACTAAATATTGATTTAACCAAAGCTTGTGTTATGAGTTATCATCTATAATAGGATGTCTAAAGGTAATAACTGAAATTGGTGAGTCAGAAGAAAATAGTATAAAGTTATTAGCTGTCATATAAATACCAGAGGGAACAATGAATAGAGCTGAAAGGGTATTGGAAACACTAGGTACTGCTACTTTTTGGTTATATAAGCCTTGCATTATTTGACCTTTTAACCTTCACTCAGACCTTCTTGACATGGAGCTGCCCCTGTGATGTCTCTTAAACATGTCCCCTGATTTCTGTTTGTTGGGAGAGTTGTTTCATCCTGGCTGAATTTTTTTTTTTACTTCTTCACACCTCATCTCTTCTGCTCTTCCTTCTGTTCTTTGCGCTGCAGTCTGCCTCCTTCCCATATCTTAATCCACCTTTCTTCCATCTTCTAGAATTTATTGCTGTTTTCCTTTCTTCTGCCTTTCTGAAGGTTCAACCCTTTCTTGTCTATATGTACTTGAAGTACAATTATTTCTTTCATGTGTCTAATAAAATATTAGAAAATTTATCTAATTAAATTGATCCGTACCAGAATAAACAGGTAGTTATCACCTTCCTCCATCTCCTTGCCCCAGGAATGTTTGCATGTTCAGTTCAGTCACTCAGTCATGTCCGACTCTTTGTGACCTCAATGGACAGCAGTACGCCGGGCTTCCCTATCCATCACCAACTCCCGGAGCTTGCTCAAACTCATGTCCGTCGAGTCAGTGATACCATCCAACCATCTCATCGTCTGTCATCCCCTTCCCCTCCTGCCTTCAGTCTTTCCCAGCATCAGGGTCTTTTCCAGTGAGTCAGTTCTTCACATCAGGTGACCAAAGTATTGAAGTTTCAACTTCAGCATCAGTCCTTCCAATGAATATTCAGGACTGATTTTCTTTAGGATTGACTGGTTTGATCTCCTTGCTGTCCAAGAGACTCTCAAGAGTCTTCTCCAACACCACAGTTCAAAAGCATCAATTCTTTCGGACTCAGCTTTCTTTATAGTCCAACTCTCATATCCATCCATGACTACTGGAAAAACCATAGCTTTGACAAGATGGACCTTTGTCAGCAAAGTAATGTGTCTACTTTTTAATAAGCCATCTAGGTTGGTCCTCCTTTTCTTCCAAGGAGCAAGCACCTTTTAATTTCATGGCTGCAGTCACCATCTGCAGTGAATTTGGAGCCCCCCAAAATAAAGTCTCTCACTGTTTCCATTGTTTCCCCATCTATTTGCCATGAAGTGAGGGGACCGGATGCTATGAGCTTAGTTTTCTGAATGTTGAGCTTTAAGCCAACTTTTTCACTCTCCTCTTTTATTTTCATCAAGAGGCTCTTTAGTTCTTATTTGCTTTCTGCCATAAGGGTGGTGTCATCTGCATATCTGAGGTTATTGATATTTCTCCTGGCAGTCTTGATTCCAGCTTGTGCTTCATCCAGCCCACCATTTCTCATGATGTAATCTGCATATAAGTACAGGGTGACAATATACAGCCTTGATGTACTCCTTTCCCAATTCAGAACCAGTCTGTTGTTCCATCTCCAGTTCTAACTGTTGCTTCTTGACCTGCATCCAGATTTCTCAGGAGGCAGGTAAGATGGTCCGGTATTTCCATTTCTTTAAGAATTTTCCACAGTTTGTTGTGATCCACAGAGTCAAAGGCTTTGACATAGTCAGTAAAGCAGAAGTAGATGTTTTTCTGGAACTCTTGCTTTTTCAATGATCCAGCAGATGTTGGCAATTTGATCTCTGGTACCTCTGCCTTTTTTGCATGGTTCAGTTCAGTTCAGTTCAGTCGCTCAGTCATGTCCATCTCTTTGCGACCCCATGAATTGTAGCACGCCAGGCCTCCCTGTCCATCACTAACTCCCGGAGTTCACCCAAACTCATGTCCATTGAGTCGGTGATGCCATCCAGCCATCTCATCCTCTGTCGTCCCCTTCTCCTCCTGCCCCCAATCCCTCCCAGCATCAGAGTCTTTTCCAATGAGTCAACTCTTCGCATGAGGTGGCCAAAGTACTAGAGTTTCAGCTTTAGCATCAGTCCTTCCGAAGAACACCCAGGACTGATCTCCTTTAGAATGGACTGGTTGGATCTCCTTGCAGTCCAAAGGACTCTCAAGAGTCTTCTCCAACACCACAGTTCAAAAGCATCAATTATTCGGTGCTCAGCTTTCTTCACAGTCCAACTCTCACATCCATACATGACCACTGGAAAAACCATAGCCTTGAGTAGATGGACCTTTGTTGGCAAAGTAATGTCTCTGCTTTTGAATATGCTATCTAGGTTGGTCATAACTTTCCCTCCAAGGAGTAAGCATCTTTTAATTTCATGGCTGCAGTCACCATCTACAGTGATTTTGGAGCCCCAAAAATAAAGTCTGACACTGTTTCCACTGTTTCCCCATCTATTTCCCACGAAGTTTAATGAAGTTTTGCATGTTTAATAGCCATCTTTGCATGTTAATTCATATTTATGTATAATTAATTGAATTTATCACCAGTTAACTTGCTCTAGCCACTGTATTTTGTTCTTCTCCCTTACCTGTTAGACTTTATTTTTATCCTTTATTCTGCTAAGGCTGGGAGAGAGAGATTGCCTTCATAGTAGAAGATAAGTTACTATATAGCTCCTCAAGTGAGGATACCTTCCTGGACTCCAAAATTTTCTATCTTTTCTCATCTGGTCAGAGGACTCCATGCTCTGATGATCCATGCTGAGGAAATAGGGTGTCTGAGCTGTTTGAGTCTCCATAATCATCCAGGAATCTCTAAAGCAGTTTCTTGTTTAGTGGGGAAATAATTCTCTTAATGGTTCTTACAGTGGCAGGCAAAGGTTCTTCTGAGGCTTGAGAATTAAAGGAGATAAATAAATACCTTGCACAAAGGAAGAGCCCAATAAGTGTTAATTTTCCTGTCCTCTTCCTCCCAGAGACTGATCCTGCTCTCTCAGACTATTCACCAGGGAGAAAGTATGCCTTTTAGAAACAAGGGTGGTATCCAGTAATTTTGTGGCTGACAGTAGACCTGGCTTCAGACAAAATTGAGAAATGACTTTCTCTTAATTTGGTCCTTTGGCCCTTCCGTTCCTTTTATTGTATATTTCTAATGGCCATGTGTATGTGAATTGCTCATAACATTAACTTTGTATTATATTACTACAGTCCTAAGTACTATATATCAACTCAGTCTTTTGTAGCTCTTGTATCAGAGCCACATGCATGATTGTCAAGAATTAGAAAAAGCTTGTTAAAAGTAGCAGTGGTAAAAATGGTTTTAAAAGATACAATGGAGATGGGTCATAGATGACCTTAGATGCCAAGTTAAAGAGCAGCACCCTGTGAAGGACACAGGTAGAGGTACATAGGCAGTGTCCTGTTCTTCTCACGTCTCCTGATGGGACATAGTTTTTTCCAATGTCTACACATGCCTAAGGCAGCAGTGATGTGTTTGATGGCCTTCACAGCATCAAGGGAATTTCACCAGTTCCCTGTTGATTTCCTCCATGTCCTTCAAGGTTCCCTCAAACTCTTTTAAAACTTGGATTTGAACATCCAGAAATGACACTCATAGCCATAAGTCCAGCACACACTTGTGTAGCTTTTGAAGTTATGGGTTAAATACAAACTACAGAAAGAGAAGCCCTAGAAGAGTAGATAATAGTCAGTGAATAACCCACTCAACACAGGAAAGTACAATAGAGTGCTCATTGGCAGTGAGCATTTGTGGAGTGATACATTGATGACACTGACTGTGTAGAGTATTGTCTGTGGTTCTAACTCTCATAGGCTGAGAGTATATTTTAGCACTTAGAGCATGGGGAAAATATGCTCTAGTAGATTTAAGTATATGCCACTTAGAAAAATATTTCTGAGATTAAGTAGTATTATAATTAGCACTGCATGGTGGCATTAAATGGAGTATATGTATAATAGACAAAATTTCCAAGCATGTAAGATTTCCTATACTACATTTTTCACCCTCTTTCAGGGCTATTTTTAATTTCTAGTGTCCCTTCTCTCCTCCCCTAAGAGCTTTTAAAAATCACACATGCACACTCCCTTTCAAAAAAAAAAATCATAACTTGCCTAACTCATATAATCCCCCTGATCCAAATTTGCTTCTCCTCTGCTCTAGTCTGCTTATCACAATACTCATTTTTCAGAGTTTGAGTGATCCAAACCATAATTGGAAAGAAAGAATATTCATTTGATTAAGTTCTTTTGAAATGGGAATGGTTTATTTAGTTAACCTGAAATACTGGTGTATTGAAAGTTGTAACCTCTGTACTTGAGTGGATCTCTTAATTTACCCATTTTAGATGAAAATGACTAAGTGAAAAGAACTCCAGGCTAAGCAGGAAAAAATGAATAAGGAGACCAGCAATACTGCCTAGGGTATATTGCTGCCTACTGCAAGATGCCAGTCTGGGACTCTGGTGCTGCCCCGTTGCTCTTACATCATGCTCAGGGGAGATGTTGTGAGTGAAATACAGTGTGCTTTCCATTGAGACAGGGCCTTAGAAGCAACCCCTCTCCATTTTCAAGGAAGCCACTACCATTTGGTTCAGGTTGATGGTCATGAAACTTATTTCCCATTTCTGATTTAAAACCTTACAACCTTAACATTTTATAACATTTTTTACTAATGGATGTGTGCTACAGAATTCTTCCCCTATACTTAAATATCTGAAAATTTAGTATCTGAAAATTTGATTCATACAAAAAAAAACAAAAAAACAAAAAACACCCTGTATCTGAAGGAATTGGTTAAGAACATGTTAAGTTTTTATTATAGCAGTTGATTTTTCTCCAGCAGAGTTCAGCTCTCATAGAGTCATGAAGATGGTTGATAATTGACCAAAGTTCAGGTTTTGCCAGACAAATATAATGTGTGGTGTAGAAAAAGTGTTCAGAAACTCTGCTGTGGACCCTCTACTGAGCCGTATTCCTTCAGGGTCATATCAAAAGGTTTAGCACCTCCTGGTGTCTGGCCTACGTCAGCCACTGGCCATACATATACACACTCTTTCCCCAGATATAATTGCCTGCCTGTGCTCCTACCAACAACATCGCAGCCATTCCCACTTCTGAACTTGGGCAGCAGGTTCCTTAACTTCTCTCTAACCTTTTGTTTCTTCATCTGTAGTGTGGATAACAGTACTTATCTCATTGCGGTGAGAAGTAACTGAAATAATTTCATGTGAAACATGGTTCTTAGCATATAGTAGTATCTTAAATGGTATTGTTAGAATTATACTTGAAAAAAGTTTATTAATAAATGAGAATTCAAATAAAGGAATGGAGAATTCAGTGAATGAACTGGAAAAAGAACTACACAGTAAACCTATAAAAAGCCAGAGAAGAATTTAAATTCCAAAATTGATGAATTAGAAAACAGGAAAAATAAGAAACAAAAGGAAATGCACAACATTAGGAAAGCAAAATAGGATATAACCACAGATAGGAAGGAGATTAAAACATTATAACAACTGAAATATTTACAGATGAAATATTATAATGTCTGGGATTTACTTCAAAATAATTAGTTATGAGAGTGGGGGGAAGTGAGTATTTCAAGCAGAATTGGCCATGAGTTGATAATCGTTATAGTTGAGTGCTGGATTCATCAGGGTTTGTTATACTATTCTATTATGTAAGCTTGAAGTTTTCCTTAAATTTGATTAAAAAAAAACATAATAGTGTACTAAGTATGGGCTTCCCTGGTGACTCAGTAAAGAATCTGCCTGCAGTGCAGGAGACCCGGGTTCAATCCCTGGGTCAGGAAGATGCCCTGGAGAAGAGAATGGCAATCCACTCCAGTATTCTTGCCAGGGAAATCCCATGGACAGAGGAGCCTGGTGAGCTACAGTGCAGGGAGTCACAAAGAGTTGGATACGAATGAGTGACTGACACTTTTTTCACTTTCATATGAAGTCTATCTCTATGCCAATATGAAAGTCTTGCTGAAATATGTGTTTTTTAAGAAAACCTGAATGATTTCATCTAGGAAAATATGGAAAAACTATGACTTTACCCATAGGAAGGGAGAACTTTAAGTTATTAAAGAATATGTGTTGCTCCTGCTGCTAAGTCGCTTCAGTCGTGTCCGACTCTGTGCGACCCCAGAGACGGCAGCCCACCAGGCTCCCCGTCCCTGGGATTCTCCAGGCAAGAACATGGGAGTGGGTTGCCATTTCCTTCTCCAATGCATGAAAGTCAAAAGTGAAAGTGAAGTCGCTCAGTCATGTCCGACTCTTAGCGACCCCATGGACTGCAGCCTACCAGGCTCCTCCATCCATGGGATTTTCCAGGCAAGAGTACTGGAGTGGGGTGCCATTGCCTTCTCCTAATATGTACTGCCATTGTCCTAAAACATATGAAAAATTTGTATCACCTTCTAGACTGTTTTATAAAGTTAGCAGAGCCCTGAAAATGAAAGAACACAGAAAAGGAAATTGTGCCAATTTAATTTATGAATACAGATGCAAAAGTCCTTCTAAAAATTTACAAATCAAATACAGATTTATAGTAAAGCAATGGAATTTTCCCAGAAATGCAAGCATATTAGGACATCTGTTGATCTAAGTTATCAAATCAGTGAGTCAAAGGAGAAAAACTAAGTTTATTATATTAATAGATAATAAAAAGACACTTTACAAAATTCAGTATTCATTCTTCTTTTAGTAAAGAGGAAGTTGTCTCATATTATCATGATTAAAATATGTCTAAACCCAAATATTGATAACTGTATTTGAATGATTTTCTGAGTGTATTCCCAAGTTAGGATCAAGGTAGCATTTATTAATGTTTGCTTTATGCTCCATAGACTATGAGAAATTTGAGTTTTAGTCTGGAATTCGAAGCCATTGAAGCATGTTAGATAGGGGTATGACCCAGCCTGATTTCTGTTTTAAAATTATTCTGGCTGCTGTGAATAAAAAGGATTATATAGGAGAAATTTGGAAAAAGGAAAATCAGTTAGATGGCACTAGATGATAATGGCTTGTACTGACAGTGTCAGAGGAAATAGAAACAGACAGATTTGAGGTATATTTCAGAGATAAAATATGTAGAATTTATTGATGGATTAAATATGAAGAGGAAGGAAATTAGATTAGAAAGGAAAAAGCCAAAAAGGGCTTACAGATTTGGGGAATCAGTATTGATGCTGCTGCCTAAAATGAGGCAGTTTAGCTTCCCATTACACTGGAAATCAAATCCAAACTTCTTAATAGTCTGTAAAACCCTGCTTGATGTGGCCCAAACCTACCTCCCTATTTCCTTCTCTTTCCTTGGTGTTCACACATTCTAGCCACCAAGGTCTTTCCTTTGTGTTTTGAGTTCATTAAGCTGATTTCCTAATCTCAGGGCTTTTGCATTTGCTGCTCATTCTGTTGGAAGACTCAAGACCATGAGTCAGCAAACTGTGTCTATAAAGGGCTGGGTAGTGAGTATTTTAGGCTTTGTGGCACGTGGGCTTTGTGGCAACCACTCATGTCAGTGGTAGCCATTATGTAGGGCAAAACCAGCAGGAGCTGTTAGGTAAATAGTGATGGGCATGACCAGATTTAGCCCTTGACTGCCCCTGCTTGGCTGTAGTTTACCCTTGCCTGAGGTCTTGGTATGGTTCTCTCATTATTATTTACATTCTTCCTGGAGGACAACTTGCCAAATAAGTTAGGATCAAGAAACTTTAAAATGCTGTATACTCCTTTAGAAGGTTCCATCCCTGGTGGCTCAATCGATAAAGAATCTGCCCACAACATGGGATCCCCAGGTTCTATCCCTGGGTCGGGAAGATCCCCTGGAGGAGGAAATGGCAACCCACTCTAGTATTCTTGCCTGGAGAATCCCATGGACAGAGGAGCCTGGTGGGCTACATTCCATAGGGTTGCAAAGATTCAGACATGACTGAAGCAACTTCGAATGCACTACCTCTAGAAATACAGTGCCATTTATAGAAATTATTTCTGATAAACTGTGAATGTACACAAAACATGGAGACATTCCAGTGATATAGATCAAATACCCACCACCCCAGGGAATTTATATAGTAGAATCCTCTGCAGTCATTAGTGACACATTGAGGCTGATTTAATAATAGAAAACAAGAGTCAGCAAACTATACCTGAGACCTGCCCCCTATTTTTGTTAATGAAGTTTTATTGGAACACAACGTCACCCATTCTTCTTCCTGCTGCAGTGGCGGTGTTGACACCAGTATGACTTGCAAAGCTGTATTTTCTGACCCTCTACAGAAAAAAAAATGATAATATTCTGTAGTATGGTTCAAGTGTGTGCATGTATACCTGTGGCGGATTCACTTTGATATTTGGCAAAACTAATACAATTTGTAAAGTTTAAAAATAAAATAAAATTTTTAAAAAAAGAGAAAAAAAATTAAAAAAAAAAGAAAAAAACTAGAAAGCATTGACATAGTGAATTTTTTCCCCTCTTTTGTTTTTCTCCTTTTTGTTTATCTTTATTATTTAAGCTTTCTATCCTGGACATGCATAATTTTTTATAATGAAAGTTACTTTAATAAGGTGAATGATAAAACCAATAAGACACAAAAATGAAAAACTAGCTGAAAGTTTTAAAAGATAAATTTAAAGATAGTTAAAAGTTAGAGGCAGGAGAATATTAACAATAGTATCTAGTTTCATGGGTACAACCACACAAGTAGTGTCCATTTCAGACTTCAGTATATGATACTTAATTGGGCAGCCGTTATTTGAGTTTCTCCTATGTGGTGTTTGCTATAAGGATACAAGCAAGTATGGTGCCTGTTCCAAAGATTAATCTGGTAGGGACAATGGGATATGCTTAAACACTGATAAATGCCATAAACAATGTCCTGAAGGACTTTAAGAGCTTTTGTTCTGGTTAGGAGATAACTAACACCCAAGTAAAGCAATTGTTCAATGATATATATTGAGCTACTCTTCTAACTTTGTTTATGGTGCCTTTTGATGTAAAGGAGTTTTTAAATTTTATAACCAAATTTGTATCAATGTTTTCCTTTATGCTTGCATTTTCTAAACAGGTAGCCAAATACCACCACATCTCCCTCAGAGGTAAAGCGTCCCATTCTTTTCTGTCGCTATGCTTATCTTTTATACAGCAGTACCATGCTGTTTTAATTAAGGTATCATTTCAACTGAGGAAGACTTAGTTCAGATTTTGGTGTCTGAAATATTGCTTTATATTTTAGGGGTAATATTAAAAAGCATAACTCACAGTAAAATGTGAATTGTTAACCTGAGTATCACTAGTCATTAAAGCCAATTTAGACCAACCCTTTAAATTCAAAAAAGGTTATTTGGTTGCTCCTGTTCTTAAATGTTACAAGAGTAAAGTTGGTGACTGCTCTGTATGGGGACACTCCTGTTTTGTTTTGTGCACCTTAGTTGGTTGTAGAATAACCATGACGTTTGCCTCTTCTTGACAGTCTTAAGAAGCACCTCATGTTGAGAGACTGGTTCAGTGTTGGGTGATTGTCCTGGCCTTGCTGCCCTTTTGCAGTATTGTAAGGAGCCTTAAGTAATTGATTTTGGGAGATGGGAGGGTTTATGTTCTGATGGAAAACTTTTTTTTTTTTTTTTGATGGAAAACTTTTTAAGTGCTTTCCTTGCTGAAAAACTAAGATATGCATTTTTAATCAAGAGACATGCAGTTTCCCAGGCACAGTTGAAAATTTTATCTTGGCTATTTGTTTTGAGTCCCAGGTGATTCTAATATGTTTGGTTACATAGAATAATTTTTCTAATGGAGTAATTTTTTTTTAATTCTTCAACTGTATTAGGTCATTTATAGAACATGGCCATAAAAATTTGATCTAGCAGAAAGAGCCGTGGCCTTTCACATGGTATCTGTAACACCTAATACTGCTACTGCTAAGTCGCTTCAGTCATGTCTGACTCTGTGCAACCCCATAGATGGCAGCCCACCAGGCTCCCCTGTCCCTGGGATTCTCCAGGCAAGAACACTGGAGTGGGTTGCCATTTCCTTCTCCAATGCATGAAAGTCAAAAGTGAAAGTGAAGTCGCTCAGTCGTGTCCGACTCCTAGCGACCCCATGGACTGCAGCCTACCAGGCTCCTCCGTCCGTGGGATTTTCCAGGCAAGAGTACTGGAGTGGGGTGCCATTGCCTTCTCCAAACACCTAATAGGCCCTCTAATGTTTGCTCAATACAGGACAGCAGCACTGAGCTCTCATGGTAGGTAGCTCTGTCATCAAATATGTGCCTCCCTTCACCGTAGTTCCTTCATGCTTGGAGCAAACCTGCTGATTTCTAAATGCTCTTCAGTTCTTGAAAATTCGGTGATTTTTATGAAATCGGTACAGGTTATGTAGATTAACATTTGAGGTTTTTATTGGTTCCACATAGATTGTGTACGTTAAATAGAGTATTTCCCCACAGATCTTGATGCTTCTGTCGTTTGGTTTTGTTTAAATGACACTGTCTCAGTGATCATGTCTGAATACTGGCATACTTTAAAAAATATTTCTCAAAGCAAAAATACCTTAGAAGAACTTCTGGAAGCTATTTGAGGATGAAATGGAGTAGGGGGTTGTACAGTAGTTTCAACCTTCTTTCTTTTCCAGATTTACTTCAGTAAATGTTCCTTTTGCTCACTAATAACCCAGGGAGTGGACTTTTTTTTTTTTTAATTTAGATTTTATCAGCTAGGAATGTGAATTTTAACTGTGGGCCTTGAAGTCTTTAACCTGGTTGATAATTGATGTTAGGAAACCAATAAGAATTTAAATGTAATTTACTTTCATTTAAGATAGGAAGAATCTGTCCTTACATCACAATCAAAAAGTTTCTTGCATGTGGTCATTTTCTTCCCATAGTTCGGAAACTCTTCCTCATTGACAGGGAACACCCATTACATGTCTACATGTGACCTTAAAGTAGTCTTGAAACTGTCTTTTGGAGTGTGTGTATAAACATTACACAGGGTAAAATTTCACATGTGAATGGATGACTTATTATTTTAGCAGTGCTGACTAGTTTCCGTTGCTTTTAAAGTGTCATATAGTTAAGAAATACCTTAAGAAATACCAACCTATCTCAGGATTCTGAAATAAAAGAATGTTCATTTTACTGGTTGTGAAAGTCATCCAGATTTCTGGGAACCAGGCGTATGAACATTTCAACAGGATTTTGCTATCAGCAAATCTGTTTTGGTTTCCTGTTCTGGCCTCCCTACCTATCAGCTACATTAGTGCCCTCGCCATTACGGTTCTCCTTTCTTTTACCACAGGAAAATTGTCAGGCCTCTTTCTCTAGCATTTCGGGACCCGCCTGACAGGAAATTTTCTAATTGCCGGAACAGCTGGTAGGGAAAAACTTTGCAGGGGCTTGGCCTTCCCTTTCTAACTTAAGTTTTACCGTCAGAAATTCTTTTATCACCACCATGGTTTCGTAGCCATGTTTAAATTTCTGTCTTTTCGTGTTCGCTCTATACAGGTAAGCTTTGTTCAACTTCTTTAAAGACTAAAATGTTTCGGTTGGAGCTAAGTATAATTACACTAATTAAACAATTATTTTACTTTATATGTTCTTTTAAGTAGCTTTTCAGAATTCAAAACCAGTTCCTAAGGAACATTTAAAGGATGCTATTTCTGTTTGCTTAAAGTAAACCAGCTATTTATATTATACATTTCAACTCTGTGTATTTTCTACAGTTATTTTACATTGGCTTTTTAGTGCTAAAGTAATTTTTATCTTGTTAGTGTGTATAATTTTGTATTATAAAACAGATGACTGTAACTCTCAGTATTAAACTAGGCCTGAACAAAATTGGAAACGTACTAATATTTACAAGATTACCATGTAATAATAATGAAAGCAACATTGTAGGAGAATGTCTTATTTTAAAGTCAAGAACTTAAAAGCAGAGTTTTGTTGAAATTAGTTCTTTCAAAAATTTGAAGTTTTTAATCAATTATATTTTAAGCAGGTAATTTTATCTTAGAGTAGGCACAGTTTTTAAAGCATAACTTTGTTAAAATGTGTTTGTGAATGATAATTTGCATTGTATTTAATCTAAAAGCATGCCAAAATCAACTTGATATTTTCCCATGAGAATTGTGCTGTCCTCCTGCTTTTTAAAGAGAATTAAATTTGTTGATCAGGATTCCCGACTGGGAGAAAACTTAGTGCTCTTTGCAGCAGTTATTGAGAATATTAGTCTGGGAAACTAGCAATGCTCTTTTTTCAAGCATAGATTCAAGAAACTGGTTGGAATACTCTCTTAAAGAATTTGATTAAATGAGAAATGTTGAGCATATTTATTATTCATTAGCAAATCAAGTAAATTGGATTTGGTCAAATTGTAATCTAGAATAAATTAAAATGTAGTTTCTCACCACAACTTGAATAAGCAGCCTAATTATGTGTCACAGCCAAAAAATTAGCATATCTTTTTAAAATTAAAAAAATGTGTATTATGGAACTATAAGTATCTATATAGAAAGCAGTGTTTAATTTTGGATTATATATAATCTTATAATTTCATTTGTCAGAGTTTTTTTTTTTATGATAGGCCACAAAATGATTACATATCCATGAGTAGAAAATACTTATGTATTGACTTTTACTAAGGAATATTTAAATGTTTTATTTCCAGCTTCAACAATGTTTTCTGATATTAAAAACAATTTTAAAAATACAAATGCCTTAAGAACACACTTCCTGATTCAAGGGAGGGGAGGAAAAAGGAAATCATGTATACAAGGCAGGGCATAATGCCAAATGTTGAATCACTCTTTAAAATCAGTTAATGTCACCCAGTTTGGTTTTTTGATGTTTGGATGATAAAATATTATGTTTTCTATAACTCAGGTAGGCAGCATCAATTTCAGTTCCTTTTCTTTAATCCTTTTAAAAAAACATTTTAAGAACAAAATTCTATTTTTTCCCTTTCAACTTGAAAGGAAACATTGAGTTAATTTTTCCCTATTAAGGGAAAGACCTCAAAGACCATTTAAGACAAAACCTATGGACCTTTTCTTGGTCCTGGGAAACAAATGAAGTGACCTTTCTCTGTGATGGAAGGAGCACCAAAAGATCCATCTGTCCATGAATTTTCTTCTGCCATTTTTCTGTAATGTCTAAAATGATACTCTTTACAAATTCCAAAAATTACAAATTTTTTTTAACTGAACGGACTTTGTTTTATCTATCAGGGTCATATCTCAACAAGTGTTTACCCAGTAGTACGTTTTTGAAACCCTGGGTAAATTCCTGAAGAGCAGTTACTTTTCAGTATCTTAGTATTGCTAATACCTAGCACCATGCTGCTGCTGCTAAATCACTTCAGTCATGTCCGACTCTGTGCGACCCCATAGATGGCAGCCCACCAGCCTCCCTCGTCCCTGGGATTCTTCAGACAAGAACACTGGAGTGGGTTGCCATTTCCTTCTCCAATGCATGAAAGTGGAAAGTGAAAGTGAAGTCACTTAGTCGTGTCTGACTCCTAGCGACCCCATGGACTGCAGCCCACCAGGCTCCTCCGTCTATGGGATTTTCTAGGCAAGAGTGCTGGAGTGGGTTGCCATTGCCGGGCCCATAATCTGAATTGCCTTCTAACAAAAAGGAAGGACCCTAAGAGAATATGTCATAGATCAGAAACACTTCCATCAGGACCAGGCAGTCACGAAGGAAAAGTACAAGAGCTGCCTGAGTTTTAGTCCCCTCTTGAACCTTTCCTTTTCTTCCTCTCCTTCTCACTCTCTGATCCGAACACTAGTTTCCCTGTGTGCGCCACACTGGCCTTCACACTGGTTTGTCCATTTGCCTGGAATGCTCTTCCCCCAGATGGTTGACTCCCTCAACTCCTTCAGGAAATAGCGTCTTTTCAGTAAAGCCTGCCCTGGTGTTTTTATTTCAGATTGCAAGGCCTTCTTTCCATCCATGCACTTCTGATCCCTCTTATCCAACTTAATATCTTTTTTCCACAGTATGTATCATGTTCTAAGATGAACTTACTATAACTACTATTACTAGTAGTAATACTACTACTACTTATTATTATTAGGTCTCTCCCAGAACAGCAAAGATTTTGTTCTGTTTCATTTATCATATGTCTCAGACAATTAGAAGAGTGCCTGGCATGTATTAGGTGTTCAATAAATAAATGTTTAAATGGATGAATGAATTAATTCCCATTCATAAGTTGAGAGTATTGAACACCTAGGCTGGAGTGCCAAGTGTCTGAAAGTGCGGGGAATGTAGATGAAGGATACAGGATTGTGATGTAGACCAGCTGCCAGCCTCACAATTTTACCTACAAGTACACCTTTATCAAATAAATGTGGACTTTGTAAAAATAAAAATATGAAATTTGTTACAACTTTTTTTAAATACGCAAGCTAAGTTTTTGTGATAATGAATGGGCAGCTACTGCTGCTGCTAAGTCGCTTCAGTCATGTCCGACTCTGTGTGACCCCATAGGCGGCAGCCCACCAGGCTCCCCAGTCCCTGGGATTCTCCAGGCAAGAACACTGGAGTGGGTTGCCATTTGCTTCTCCAATGCATGAAAGTGAAATCGTTTAGTCGTGTCCAACTCTTGCTATCCCATGGACTGCAGCCTACCAGGCTCCTCTGCCCATGGGATTTTCCAGGCAAGAGTACTGGAGTGGGGTGCCATTGCCTTCTCCAATGAATGGGCAGATATCCATATATCAGTTAAAGTGCAGTTGTGCTAGAAAATGTAAAAATGTGAGCCTCACAGAAAAATTATAATGGTTATAATGTATAGTTCTCCTCTACCTCATTGACAAAATTCTTTTCCCATAAAATTATAGTTGCTTCACTGTATACTTAAAGGCAAAAACACAATTTTACACACTATCAAGCTGTAATTCTATGTTTTCCTATGACAGATTGATTTCAGTAACAGTTGATTTAGTGACATAAAGATAGGTTTGTCACATGTGAATGTCAGTCTGTCCTTGGTTATCTATATCTTCAGAAATTTGATATTCTTCCCTGCATCTATCTCATTGGATTCCAAATATGAGCTGGAAGAGCACGCTGTTGCTTTCCTATCTGTTATCCAAGATTGCCCAAGCATTAGTATAACGTCCTAATTGAACCTCAAGTTCATTTCTGAAATATTCATGGTCCAATAACTTGGAAAGACTCTAACATAAAGCACAATTTGGGAATCAAGATACCAACCAAGGATATCATGCCTATTATGCTACTGTGACTTCACTTATACGTAAAAGTAGATAGAAAATGGTTTACTGATATGATTAGTAAAAATTTCAACTGGGAAGGAAAAGAAAAATGTGTTGGGAATAGAACAGTGGCAAGGTTTTGGAACTTGAGCCATAGACATTGATCTTTTCTCTCTACCCCCAAGGACGATTTTTATATTCTCTGCACTCTCAATTTAGAAAAAAATTTTTAAAAGTCTAATATCCTCAAAATGATTGCATCCATTTTGGAGAGGATGTGGTAGGGGAGTGGAGGAAAGTGCTGTTTAAAAAAAGAAGCTGAGAAAAGAAGGATTTGAAGATTTATTTTAAAACAAGATTTACCATAATAGAAACTTTGGTATGAAGGTGGGAAAATAAAGTCAAGGATGTCTCTCAGAAAAGAGACAGAAACCAGGAGAAAAAAAGATGAGAATTAAATTCCAGACATACAATGTCCAATTGATAGAGTTGTTGTAAAAAGAGAAACCCTGAAGAGTAGTTGGAAGGAATTTATCAAAGAAATGTTAGAATTCCACCAGAGTTAAAAAATTCAAGTCTTTAGATTATAAAGGTTTACCAAGCATCTAGCATTCTGAAGGAGAGGAGACCATTTTTATCTCACTTAGTGTGGAATTTCAGAAGTACAAAAACAGAGAAAATTCTTAAAACTTCCAGAAAGAAAAAGCAGGTCACGTACTAAAAAGTGTGTATCAGACTAGCATCAGCAGCAGCGCTGACTGCTAGAAGGCAGTGGACAAATGGCGCCAACATTCTTGGGCAAGGTTGTTTTTATTCTAAAATTTGGTAGGAAGCCAAACTATACAAATGTGAAGACAAAATAAAGACATTTTCAGATGTGCGAGATCCAGAAAGTTTTCTTCCACATCACTTTTCTTAGGAAGTTAGAAGGGAGTGATCTAAGAAAGAGAGAAACGTGGGAAACTGAAAATAGTAAATTCAACCAGGAAAGCACTGACGATACATCCCGAGATAATACCTATGCAGCAAGGTCTAGAGAACGACCCTTCCTGAGGGAAGGTAAGAAAGGCTCTCAGAAGAATAGAAAGTATGATTAAAAGCTAAGATTTCAAGTCCCCTTGAATTGTCCCAGAAGTCACTGTTAGGGACCGTATGAAAGGAAATTTAATAAACCTCCTAGCCTTCGTTTGAATAATGTACTGTCATGAAAATGCTGCTGCTTGTATAGGCATTCAGCTTTTAGAATCAGGCTTTGGGGAGAGCAAGAAGAATTTGGTAGTGGTTACAAGAGAGGATGTTAATTTTCTTAATATTAAATTAAATATTAATACAGCCTTAAATATTAATACAAAGAAGCTATCAGCAGGTGGGGGGTAATTTGAGGAAAAGAATGTATGGGCACTATTACCCTCCTACAAAGTGAAGAGTTAGGATCCTGTCTAAAACTTATCAAAAAAACGAGAGGGTTTTGTGAAAATAATTATCAGATAGTAGGGAAGAAGATGATGGATGGCAGGGGCATATAAGTAAGTCCTTCATCTTATTTTTAAATCAGTAGGCATTGTCATAAAGTTAATAAACTAAAAAATTATCAAAGTTAGTGCAGAAAGAATTAGATTTTTTTTTTAAAGCTTAGGTATGGCAGTGAGAAGAGACTTGCTTTTCATCTTAAACTATTCTGCCACTATTTGATTTGTTACCCATGTGTAAGTATTACTTAGATTTTAAAGACAAAAAATTTAGGAAACAGGAAATAACCCAGCTTGACAAAAGACTTTATAAGGGAATGTTGGGAAATAATGCCAGAAAAAGCAGTTGAGACCATGTTGCAGAGGACCTCCAGTGCCAAGGTGAAGCAGCGCATTTAATTTGGGAAAACTTGGAGAAGTTTTTGAGCAGTTGGTCATGTAACTGGAGCATCTACTTTCAGAAAATGAATTTGTCAGGAGGATGAATTGGAGTGGCAGTGGCAAAAAGGGGCATGATGAGTGACCAAGCTAGTTTCAGTTTCCTACAGGAAAGGTAATGATGGATTATATCTAGACAGCGTTACTAGAAATAGAATGAAAGGTATTCCCAGTACTGTGCTTAATACATAGTAGGTGCTTAGTGCGGTTATTCAAAGGAAAGGAAGGGTAGTCATCAAAAATGAAATCTTTCTTGAATAGTAACTGCTGTTTATTGTGAGATCCATGGCCTGATTGTAGCTCACACTGTGGAATGAGGCTTGATTCTGAATGCCTGTGACAATGCAGAACGGTTATAATCAGTAATCCTTCCCTGCCTGTGTTGCATTTTTATTTGTGACAGATAATTGTAGTGGGTATTTGCTATGAAATATAAGACGAAAAAATGTTGCAGCCTAATAAATTACATCCCACTTAACCCAAGGAAAAAAGTGCTAAAATATACAGCGTATGATAATAGTCTGTGACAAGCTTATGTTTCTCGTTTTGTTGGGTTTTGTTTTATTGTAGTTTTGGGCTGATTTTTATGTGTCTTGATTAAATAAGGTGTATTTAATCTTCTGATCTCAGGGTAAATAAATAATTGAAATTATATGTATACTTATATGTACTTTCAGCCTTTCTCTTCTGACACCTTCTCTCAAATATAGTAAAACCACCACCATCTTTAACTATCCTTTTCTTAACTCTAAGATGAAGAGTTCCATCTACTGTTCCATCATGCTGGAAAGACACTTTTTTTTCTGTCTAATCCTCCATCCAAATGTTAAATATTTTTTGATGTTGTGTTTTAGAGATATCCCTTTCTCCCCTCTCAGATCTCAGGTTGTCCTAGAAACAGGAAGTAACTTAGATATTTCAAACACAATAAATTTCAGCATGCTAATTCAGATGGCCTTGCTGAGGGTAGAAATTTCCACATTTACTTTGGAATATGTTTCAACCCCTCTCCCCAATAATCAGGTTTTTTTGTGTATAGTATTGATTCTACCTGATACAGCCACATATCAGAGCATAGCAGATTAGTCTGATCTGTTTTCAGATTTCTTTACACCCTATGCCCTCAGCCAATGAAACTAATTATTCTGATTATTTCCATTAGGAAGCATGAAGACTTGAAAATATTCAGTGCTAATGTTATGTAGAGGTTTAACTGGCCTGTGTGGTTGGCTGGTATTATTCTGTCTCTGACATTTAACTTAAAGTATATTTGCTTGGCATGTGTTCTCTTTTTACTTGATGGGTCAGTAAAGGCAGTTTATGTATGTTAACTTGAGGATTTCTAATATGAATACACTAAATTTATATTGTTTGATTTATAGCCAGAGGAAGTAGCTCTAACTCTGTTTTATCCCCTTATATTTGCATCAACAGGAAGAAGGCAGTATCAAAGAAATTGCAATCACACATCATGTAAAGGAAGGACATGAAAAGGCAGATCCTTCCCAATTTGAACTTTTAAAAGTATTAGGGCAGGGATCATTTGGAAAGGTAAGTCATGAATATGTACTTTTTAAAAAGTTGTTTTTTGAAATTAATGTGTATTTCATACAAATGGGGAATGGAAATATTTTATTGAAATACTACTGATCTCCCTACAAAGTGGTATTTTCTGTGTTTTTATAATTCTCACTGTCAATAAGTGTGAGAAAGTGAATAAAACCATTCAAAAGTACATTAGAAAGTTTTGTAAACTGGCAGTATTCAGTTCATTTTATCTTCACGGCGTTCTGTTCATTTTATCTTCACAGCATTCAGTTCAGTTCAGTCGCTTAGTTGTGTCTGACTCTGCGACCCCATGGACTGCAGCACACCAGGCTTCCCTGTCCATCACCAACTTCCGGAGTTTACTCAAACTCATGTCCACTGAGTCGGTGTTGCCATCCAACCATCTCATCCTCTGTCGTCCCCTCTTGCTTCTGCCTTCAATCTTTCCCAGCATCAGGCTCTTTTCAGATGAGTCAGTTCTTCACATCAGGTGGCCGAAGTATTGAAGCTTCAGCTTCAGCATCAGTCATTCCAGTGAATATTCAGGACTGATTTCCTTTAGGATTGACTGGTTTGAGCTTGCAGTCCAAGGGACTCTCCAGAGTCTTCTCCAACACCACAGTTCAAAATCATCAATTCTTCAGCACTCAGCTTTCTTTATAGTCTAATTCTCACATCCATCCATGACTACTGGAAAAACCATAGCTTTGACTAAACCGACCTTTGTCAGCAACCTCTCTAATTGCACTTCTCAAATGATTAAAAAACCACAAAATGTTCCTGTGATACACTGGTCTCTTTTTGAGGCTTCGTGTAGAATTGGAAGGTGATCCTGCGTTACATTCTAACACTGCGTATCAGTCTTTCCTCTGGAATATCCCTAATTCCAGCAGAAAGTGAATAGGTACATCCAAGGAAATAGGGTTGGGGGTTAGCACTACAGATATGAAATTGGGGGACTTCTAGCTTGTCTTTAAAATGAATGCAAAGGTTGCATTCTAATCAGTGATATCTGTGTCTGTTTTAATATCTAAAAATATTTCCCAAATCTACTAGCTGAAATTGCAACATCTTTATCATTTTTCCCCCTGTTGCATACCTCAGGAGCACTTCCTGTACTCCATTTTGGGAAATATAGCTTTATAATCACTACTACTTGACCTGTTTATCTAGTACATTTCTCAGCAAGAGGAACTTTCTGAGAGTGCATTCAACTTTAACCATGCAATACTTCTTTGCCACCTCGCTGAGGAAGCATTTGAAGATAACATGTTTTGCAAGTTTCAAAACAACACCAGTTTTTCTCTCTTGTGTATTTTAATGGGACTATTTAGCAATTCTTGGCTAACATAGGTAATCTGTTACAGCTGTTAACTTCTTCCAAACCCAGAATGATATTTTTAATCCAAATACAGATTAAGTAGCCAAAAGAAGATAATCGTTGCAAGTTTGTGCTCTAGGTCAGCCAGAGGTAGATTCTCTTTCTTTTTTTCCTACATACTTGCTATTTGTGCTTGAGCAAGTTACTGAACCTCTTAGAGCACCATTTCCCTCTTCTAGGCAGTCATCAGGTATTAAAGTTCTCAATGTTCCATTCTAGGCTCCCTTCTCCTCACTCTCTACCTGCTCCTAATTACTTTCTCTATGTCCACTATCTTAATAAAACCCTTGTACAGCTGACCTAAGAGATTTGCACCTTCAGTCTAGATTGTGCCTCCAAGCTCTGAACTCTATGTATAGCTACTTGTTTTTTTTTTTTTCTTTTTGCATACCTTAAAGTCAATTTAAATTCAATGTGTATAGACCAAACTCATGATTTTCCCCTAACCCCCAAACCTTTCCTGTTTTATTTTTCTCCATCACTATGAATGGCATCCATTCTTAACATATCCTTCTAGTCCCCACCCTTCCCTCTCCCCTCACCTCTACCAATATGATTTGTCCACAAGTTTTGTTGATCTAGTAAAGATTTCTCAAATCATGCCTGTTTTCTCTTTTTCCCTGCCACTTCTTCAGTCTATGCCACCACCATTTCTCCCTGACCTAATGAAGAAGGCTCCTACCTTGGGCTTCCCAAATTTATTCTTGCCTCAAGCCATTATTTACAGGGCAGCCAAGAGGAGCTAGTCTTGTACTCTATCCCCTTAACCCTTTGGTAGCCTCCCTTTGCTTTCAGGAGAAAGACGAATTCTTTAAGATGATAGAGGAGCCCCTGAGTCTGCCCCCTAACTACCTCATCAACATCGCTTTATATACTTTTCGCTACCTGTGTTCTGGCCACATGGGCCTCCTTTTCAGCCTGTAAGCAAAAGCCTTTTGCACGTGCTGTTCCCTCTGCCTGAAACACTGTGTCCCACCCCACCTCTTCCTCCTCTGGTTAGCTCCTGTCATGTTTATGAGCTCAAAGAAGTCTTCCCAGCCATCCTGGCTAGATCATATTTGTCTCTTTTACCCTTGCAGAACATTACATACCTCATCTTCACAGCACTCACCACAATTGCAGTCTTTTGTTTGAGTAGTTATTCATTAATTGGCTATCTCCCACACTAGACTATATGTTCTATGAGTTCAGGGGCCATGCACGCCTTGTACCATGTCTCAGTGTTGATCCTGTAGCACGGTACCTAGCATATAGTTCTGGAAAGAATTAATGAGTAAATAATGTCCTACCCTCATAAAGTAGTAGTGAGAATTAAATCATGTAAGCTCAAGCTCATAATATCTGCTATGAGATTGTATTATCATGTAATTTATTACAGATAAACCAAAATAGATGGACTTATTTCAGTATATTATATTTTCAGGGAACATAATATTGAAGTTTCCAGGAGTTAGCATGCTTCTCCCTTTATTTCTTTAAGAGTAACTTAAATACCTTACTAAAAATAGCAAACATTAAATATAGGGCGTCTCCTTTCTTACTCATCCTCAAAAGCCAATCTAAGCCAAGGAAACAGGGATGACCTGTCACAGCCTAGAATAGCTTCATGGGGGAGTTAGAAAGGTCAGAAATACTGGTGGGAGAAGATCCAATGGCATTTTGGACTGCTGCTGCTACTGCTATGCTTGACTGGTGACCTGCCAGAGGCAGCGGAATAAGAGGGCCCTGAGCAGAAGCACAGAACTGAGTTCAGTTCAGTCGCTCAGTCGTGTCTGACTCTTTGCGACCCCATGAATCGCAGCACGCCAGGCCTCCCTGTCCATCACCAACTCCCAGAGTTCACTCAAACTCATGTCCATCAAGTCGGTGGTGCCATCCAGTCATCTCATCCTCTGTCGTCCCCTTCTCCTCCTGCCCCCAATCCCTCCCAGTTTCAGAGTCTTTTCCAATGAGTCAGCTCTTCGCATGAGGTGGCCAAAGTATTGGAGTTTCAGCTTTAGCATCAGTCCTTCCGAAGAACAACCAGTCCTTTTGAATGGACTGGTTGGGTCTCCTTGCAGTCCAAGGGACTCTCAAGAGTCTTCTCCAACACCACAGCTCAAAAGCATCAATTCTTCGGTGCTCAGCTTTCTTCACAGTCCAACTCTCACATCCATACATGACCACTGGAAAAACCATAGCCTTGACTAAATGGACCTTTGTTGGCAAAGTAATGTCTCTGCTTTTGAATATGCTATCTAGGTTGGTCATAACTTTCCTTCCAAGGAGTAAGCGTCTTTTAATTTCATGGCTGCAGTCACCATCTGCAGTGATTTTGGAGCCCAGAAAAATAAAGTCTGACACTGTTTCCACTGTTTCCCCATCTATTTCCCATGAAGTGATGGGACCAGATGCCATGATCTTCGTTTTCTGAATGTTGAACTTTAAGCCAACTTTTTTGCTGAAACTGGGTAGCTGGCCCAATTCTTATCCTGATGTCACCACTGTGACTAAGTGAACTGTTTCATCTCTCAAAGCCCTAGCTTGGGCAGCTATAAAATAGACATTGCTTAGTAGGCCTGCTTCCCAAAATTATCATGAATGATGCATTACAAATCCTTGTGAAAGTCATTTGCAAAAACTAAGATGTGCTGAAAGGTATCAAGAGGGTGCTTTCAAAGAAGGGTGAAGAAAGCTTGCAACCCATGAAGACAATATTTCTTGTAGAATGGCCCAAAGAAACTTGATTAGGGACTCTTAAGAATAAATATAAATATCATATAAATCCTCACTATCCCTACCTAATTAGAATTTATTTCAGATCAGAAATACTCATAATCTCTGACTGCCTTTAATATTTGAACATCATTCCTTCTTAGGAACCACCCTGACTGAGAATACACTTTTTCTCCCCAAGTTGGCTCACTGCTAGCTGGCTGAAAGAAAGTTTCACCAGTGAAGGGGGACAAGGGGAAAGATTTAGGCAGAGAAGCATACCCTGCATCAGGGTTTCTGTGTACACTGTGGCACTTTTCAGTGAGGTCATTGCCCATTGTCTTTGGAAAAATTTCTCAAAGTGAGGAACTCTGCCTTGCACCAGAATCAGTTGAATGAATCAGTTTTTGATTTTGTGCTAATAGTCTACTGTGCTGATGCAGATAATTGAGAGCTGACCCTAGAATTATTCCTTGATTATAGTTGTGTCTCTTCTTAGCATCTGTGGCAGCTCAATAGCACTGCTAGGAAAGAATGGGTAGGAGAAAAAAGAAGTCTGTTAAAAGAATGGGTAGGAGAAAAAAGAAGTCTGTTAAAAGTCTGTTTAAACAGACTTTAGCAAGTCTGTTTAGGAGAAAAAAGAAGTCTGTTAAAAGAATGGGTAGGAGAAAAAAGAAGTCTGTTAAAAGTCTGTTTAAAAGTTTGATGGAAAAGATCATGAAACTCATGGTCAAAATGAGTAGAGGGGATATATTGATAGTTTTGTATTAGCCATGTTATAGTATGACCGTGTGGAGAAGGCAGTGGCACCCCACTCCATTACTCTTGCCTGGAGAATCCCATGGACGAAGGAGCCTGGTAGGCTGCAGTCCATGGGGTTGCTAAGAGTCGGACACGACTGAGCGACTTCACTTTCACTTTTCACTTTCATGCATTGGAGAAGGAAATAGCAACCCACTCCAGTGTTCTTGCCTGGAGAATCCCAGGGACAGAAGAGCTTAGTGGGCTGCCATCTGTGGGGTCGCACAGAGTTGGACATGACTGAAGCGACTTAGCAGCAGCAGCAGCAGCAGTATGACTGTGAGTTATTTAGAGCAGGCTTTATTCATTTTGCATAAATCTCACACTGAATTTTGGAAATATTTGGAAAATCAAGAAGCTCAGTTACATACCTGGGAATTGTATTCTTAATATTTAGGTTATATGTGTATATTTTATTTTTAAAAGATGGGGAAGCAGGGTTCTGACTTAGCTTACATTAAGTATTTATGAGTAGGCTTCTTCAGTATAAGTGTTTTAAATTGTTCTGCCCAAGGCAAAACTGCAGTGAGATATCACCTCACACCAGTCAGAATGGCCATCAATAAAAAGTCTGCAAATTGTAAATGCTGGACAGGGTGTGGAAAAAAGGTAACCCTCCTACACTGTTGGTGGCAGTGTAAATTGGTACAGCCACTATGGATGTTCCCTAAAAAACTAAAAATAGAGTTGCCATATGATCCAGCAATCTCACTCCTGGACATACATCCAGAGAAAACTGATTCGTAAAGATACATGTACCCCAGTGTTCATAGCAGCATTATTTACATAGCCAAGACATGGAAGCAACCTAAATGTCCATCAGTAGATGAACGGATAAAGAAGATGTGGTGTGTATACACAATGTAATATTACTTGGCCATACAGAAGAATAAAACGAATGCCATTTGCAGCAACATGGATGGACTTAAAGATTATCATACTAAGTGAAGTAAGTCAGAAAGAGAAAGGCAAATATCCTATGATGTCACGTACATGTGGAATCTAAAATATGATACAAATGACCTTATTTACAAAACAGAAACAGACTCACAGGCATAGAAAACAAAGTTATGGTTACCAAAGAGGAAAGAGGATAAGGGAGGGATAGAATAGAAGTTTGGGATTAGCAGATAGAAACTACTATATATAAAATAGATAAACAACAAAGTCCTACTATATAGCATGGGGAACTATATCCAATATCCTGTTGTAAACCAAAATGAAAAAGAATGAATATATAAATGGAATCACTTTGCTGTACACCAGAAACTAACACATTGTAAATCAAGTATACTTCAATTTAAAAATAAAAATAAATTGCTCTGCCCAGTAAATGAGAAATTGCGGCAGTTTTTATATAGAAAAGACTATTCAACAGAATTGAATCAGCAGAAAATTATGGTTAACGGGAACTCCTGTATAACAATTTTTATGGAATCAGAATTTTTGTTCTGTTAAAAGCAGAGTAGTTACCACCTGTGTTATACTTTAAACACGTTAGACTGATTGCTACATGTTTTAAAGATTTTTCCTTGTCTTACATGTTATTTGATCTTCAGGGAATTGGCAAATAACAATAAGAAATGTGTTCACTTATATTGACACCTAAAGTTATAAGCACTGCTTACAATTCATTGTGTTTATAATTGATAGAGTTTGAGGAAAATAGTTAATGTACCAGAATCTTTCTAATAAGCTGTATTACAATAGGAGTCTTATTTTAGCAATAGCATAGTTTGTGATACTTTGTAAAACTTACTTTCTCTTATTTAAATACAGGTTTTCTTAGTCAAAAAAATCTCAGGCTCTGATGCTAGACAGCTTTACGCCATGAAAGTACTGAAGAAGGCCACACTGAAAGGTAAGTGCTACTGCAGTTTGTAGTGTTCGTGTAGTATGAACAGACGAAAAATCTCAATTGATCTCATATGATTTCTCAGCCAGTTACTTAAATTCTGAATCTGTTCCTATTACTGTCTTTAAATTTAGACTTTGTTTTAGTGGATTTTTTCCTACAAGACTAGGACTCATATGACTAGTGATAATGGGAGTTGCCATGTTTTGAAAGAAGTATGACAAATTTTTCTTGGGTTTTAGGCAAATAGAAGTTTAGAATATTAAAACTAGGTTTGATACGTTTACCAGTTCATATTAGTATTTTAATATTTTAAAAATGTACTAATTAATTTATGACACACAATAGCTTTTATTCTAAGGACTTTAACATTTTGACTTCTGGTCTGCAAATTGGTTCTTGTAGGTAAACAGTCTCTTAGAAAAAATTGTACCTAGATTTCAAAATACTTAAATCTTCCTTTTTAAAAGTAGTATTGGGGTTTTTTTTTTACCACATAACCTCTAATTGTTTTATGTGTTGATTCCTAACATCTCTTTTTCCTCTTCAAGTTTATCTGTATTTTCTAAAGGTTTTAAAATATTCTGGAAGGAGTATTTATGATGATCAATTACTATTTCTGATGTTATTCTTCCCAATTAGTAACTCACGCTGGATTTTGCCATCATTTCAAGAAATTTCATCTTCTTCTAAAAATACCATCCATTGCTTCTTTTCTTTTGCTCTTTCCTGAATGTATTTTTTCTTTCCTATCTAGTGTCCACTTCCTGACCTACTACTTAGTTGATTCTTGCTGGGACCAGGGCATTAAAATTATATCCTTAGTGTCCTACTCTGTGTCACTATTTTTTATAACTTCATACTCAGGAATCCCATGTTATACAGCTACATCTGTTGTTTGGTCATCCAGTTGTTTCTGACTCTTTGTGACCCCATGGACTGCAGCATGCCAGCCTCCTTGTTACTCACCATCTCCCGAAGTTTGCTTCGGGGTTGATTTCCTTTAAGATTGGCTTGTTTGACTTCCTTGCTGTCCAGGGGACTCTCAGAAGTCTTCTCCAGCTTATTTAAGAGAGTTCATTTACAGAAGCAACAGAAGTAGTTTGTTTTCATGTATATAACAGCACTTGTGTTGTGCATAATATATATAAAGGAAACAATGAAACTCTGAGAAACCTAAAAGATATTAGGAAAGGAAAAACATGCCCAATTTCTTTTAGAGAAGGCTAATAAGATTCTCAGTATTCCACTAGTCATCTAGTTAGCTCCATATCCTCAAGATTCCTGTTGCGTTTTCCTTGAAATATTCAAAATTTCACTTGAAAACATATGCCTCAAAGAGTATTCTAAAAGAGAAGAAG
The DNA here is from genome assembly GCF_032452875.1 of Bos javanicus. NCBI lineage: Eukaryota > Metazoa > Chordata > Mammalia > Artiodactyla > Bovidae > Bos > Bos javanicus. The sequence continues at coordinate 129,881,791 of NC_083897.1, forward strand.
AAAGGAACAAGCTTTATCAGGCTTAAAGCTTATTAAAGCAGTAATGCTGCTAAGTCACTTCAGTTGTGTCCGATTCTGCGCGACCCCATAGATGGAAGCCCACCAGGCTCCACCATCCCTGGGATTCTCTAGGCAAGAACACTGGAGTGGGTTGCCATTTCCTTCTCCAGTGCATGAAAGTGAAAAGTGAAAGTGAAGTCGCTCAGTTGTGTCCGACTCTTCGAGACCCCATGGACTGCAGCCCACCAGGCTCCTCCGTCCATGGGATTTTCCAGGCAAGGGTACTGGAGTGGGGTGCCATTGCTTTCTCCGAAAGCAGTAATAATTCAATGTATTTTGAGGGGGAAATAATATAGGTATATAAACCAGTGGGACAAAATAGTACAGAAGTATTATATATTAAAGTTTAATGTATTTGTTACAAAAATATTAATTGCTGTGCTGTATGACAAAGCATATGTCCAGAAAATGAGAAGTTTAATACTGATTTTATAAATTTTGCTTGAAATCCTTCTGAACAACCTGGAAAAAAGTTAGTCTTCTCTTAAACCATATACCATAGTAAACAACAATCTAACTGAATTTTACAATTTAACACATCCTAGAAAACTTGTGAAGAAATGTTGAGCAAATCACAAATTATAAGCAGATTGACAATACAAAAATTATTGGCCCTTCATATAATGAAAAGTAGTATAAATAGGAAATCAGGAGATAATTTGCCTTAGATATCACAAAATAGTAATATATAAGGAATTTACTAAAAGACTCCTACTGGCCAAATCTAGGACAGTTTAAAACATTGCAGTAATTAATGATAGTGATCGATTACAACCCACTGAATAAAGAATCCATGGGTTAATCCATAAAATAATTCATGGAGAACAACAGAAAGCTCTTTCTTACAGTAGAATTCCAACTAATAAATGTAAAAGGAATGATTGGTTTAGGAGTTCCTAAGAAATAACACTACAACCTCCACCTACAGGGTTTTAGAATACATTTTATATAAGGGGACAAAATAAACCATATTTGGAAAGATGTCTCAGTTTTCTGATAAATGCATGTAAAATAATGAGTTTTTTCATATGATGGCAACATAAATTAGAAAGCTGTTTTGCATTAAGTATAGCAAGCCATTATTGCTGCTAAAGTAACCTGAGGAAATAATCTTAAAGGAAGATTTTGTGTACTTGTCATTTTTTCATTGCAACAGTATTTACAATATCAAGAATTTAAAATCTTATAAATATTGAAAAATAGAGGCCCGCTGGAGCCTGTTCAGGTCGACTGACCAGAGTCCGCGAATTCAACACTCCGAGCCCGTCCGGATGGCCCCAATCCCAGCTTTCTATCCTTTGAAAACACTAAGAATAATGTCCCTGCATCAGTTTTACTGGAAATAGAACTGCCTTATGATCCAACAATCCCACTGCTGGGCATACACACTGAGGAAACCAGAAGGGAAAGAGACACGTGTACCCCAATGTTCATCGCAGCACTGTTTATAATAGCCAGGACATGGAAGCAACCTAGATGTCCATCAGCAGATGAATGGATAAGAAAGCTGTGGTACATATACACAATGGAGTATTACTCAGCCATTAAAAAGAATTCATTTGAATCAGTTCTAATGAGAAGGATGAAACTGGAGCCTATTATACAGAATGAAGTAAGCCAGAAAGAAAAACACCAATACAGTATACTAACACATATATATGGAATTTAGAAAGATGGTAACAATAACCCTGTATACAAGACAGCAAAAGAGACACTGATGTATAGAACAGTCTTATGGACTCTGTGGGAGAGGGAGAGGGTGGGAAGATTTGGGAGAATGGCATTGTAACATTTATACTATCACGTATGAAACAAGTCACCAGTCCAGGTTCAATGCACGATACTGGATGCTTGGGGCTGGTGCACTGGGATGACCCAGAGGGAGGGTATGGGGAGGGAGGAGGGTTCAGGATGGGGAACACAGGTATACCTGTGGTGGATTCATTTCGATATTTGGCAAAACCAATACAATATTGTAAAGTTTAAAAATAAAATAAAATAAAAAATTTAAAAAAGAGCTAAAGGGGGAGGAGCCAAGATGGCGGAGGAGTAGGACGGGGAGAACACTTTCTCCCCCACAAATTCATCAAAAGAGCATTTAAATGTCGAGTAAATTCCACAAAACAACTTCTGAATGCCGGCAGAGGACATCAGGCACCCAGAAAAGCAACCCAACTCTTCGAAAGGAGGTAGGAAAAAATATTAAAGACAAAAAAAAAGAGACAAAAGAGGGAGGGGCGGAGTTCCGTCCCTGGAAGGGAATCTTAAAAAGAGAGAAGTGTCCAAACACCAGGAAACCTTGTCACTGCCGAATCTGTTCTGAGCTTTGGAAGCACAGAGGGCAACATAACAGGGAGAAAAAATAAACAAACAATTAAAACGCGCAGATTGCGAGCCCTAGGGTAACTCCCCCAGCGGAGAAGCAGCGCAGACGCCTGCATCTGCCATTAGCAAGCGGGGGCTGGGCAGGGAGGCGCGGCGCGGGCTGCATCGCTGAGAGTAAGAATCTGGCCTGAATACCCTGAGCGCTATCTGAGCGAAATAATTTGGGCTAGCAAACCAGACTGTGGGATATCTACCACGCGTAAAGCCAGCCCTAACCTAAGACCGCCAGGCCCGCGCACGGAACAAAGGACTGAACAGAGAAAGCCGGCTGCAGACCTTCCCCCTCCGGTGACAGGCAGCCAGAGCCGGAAGGGGGCAATCGCAGCCCCAGAGAGACATTATCTATAAAACTGTAAGCAGGCTTCTTTGCTAACTAAAACTTCTTGGGGGTCTGGACGGTCAACATCTGCCTGAGAAGGTGCGCCAGTTTTACACCCAGATAACCGAGTGGCGGGGAGGCGATAAGTCACAGCATTGGCGCTCGCCAAACACCTCATCACCTGAGCTGCTCGGACCTGGGAAGAGCACAAAACGCAGGCCCAACTGAGTCTGCGCCTCTGAGGACTACCCGAGTGCCTGAACCTGAGCGGCTTGGACCTGGGAGGTGCATGCAACCCAGGGCCGGCCTCGGATTGTTCCTGGCGGAACAACCTAGAGCCCGAGCAGTGTGGTCAGGGTGGCTACACGCGCCGTGAGCGGGGGCAGACCCAGGGTGGCTGAGGCACTGCGAGCCCACGCCAGTGTTATTTGTTTGCAGCATCCCTCCCTCCCCACAGCGCGACTGAACAAGTAAGCCTAAAAAAAAAAAAAAGTGTCCTCTACCGTCCCCTTTGTGTCAGGGCGGAAACCAGATACTGAAGAGACTAGCAAACAGAAGAAGATATAACAGAGGGAAACGCCTTGGAAGCTACTGGCAATAGATCAAAACCCTGTGGTTACTACGGACTACATAGGAAGGGGCCTATAGATCTTGAGAAATATAAGTCTGACCAAGGAACTAGCCAAAAATGAACTGAACCCACAACACCCACAACAAAACCAAGAAAGTCCTAGATGTATTTTTATTATTTTTACGATCATTCTTTTTTTTTTAATTAAAAAAAATTTTAAGTCCTCTATTGTTCCTTTAATTTTCACTTCTATAACCTATTACTTTGCAAAAAAAAAAAAGACCCTATTTTTTTCTTCTTCAGCAAACTTCATATATATATATTTTATAATTTTTTGACCTTTTTTTTTCCTTCTTTTCTTTAACATTGTATTTTTGAAATTCCAAATGCTACTCTAGATTTTTAATTTTCACTTTTTGGTATATGTTATCAATTTTGTACCTATAGTTTTTTTTATATAATTTCTGTGACTTTTTTTTTATTCTTCTGTTTCTTTCTCTTCTTCTTTTATATAACATTGTATATCTGAAATTCCAAACTCTACTCTAGATTTTTAATTTATGCTTTTTGGTATTTGGTATCAATTTTGTACCTGTATTTTCTTTATAATTTTTGTGACATTGTTTGTTTTTGTTTGTTTGTTTTCTCTCTTTATTTTTCTTCTTCTTTTTTTTTTTAACATTGTATTTTTGAAATTCCAAACTCTACTCTAGATTTTTAATTTTTGCTTTTTGGTATTAGTTATCAATTTTGTACCTGTACTTTCTTTATAATTTTCGCAACCTTTGTTTGTTCATTTTTTTCTCTTTCTTTTCCTTCTTCTTTTCTTTAACATCGTATTTTTGAAATTCCAAACTCTACTCTAGATTTTTAATTTTTGCTTTTATGTATTTGTTACCAATTTTGTACCTTTAAGAACCCAATCTTCAGGACCCATTTTTCACTAGGGAGCGAGATTACTGGCTTGACTGCTCTCTCTCCCTTTGGACTCTCCTTTTTCTCCACCAGGTCGCCTGTGTCTCCTCCCTAACCCCTCTCTACTCTACCCAACTCTGTGAATTTCTGTGTGTTCCAGACGGTGGAGAACACTTAGGGAACTGATTACTGGCTGGATCTGTCTCCCTCCTTTTCATTCCCCCTTTTATCCTTCTGGCCACCTCTGTCACCTTCCTCCTTCTTCTCTTCTCTGTATAACTCCGTGAACATCTCTGAGTGGTCCAGTTGTGGAGTGCACATAAGGAAGTGACTACTGGCTTGCCCACTCTCTCCACTATTGATTCACCTCATCTCATTTGGGTCACCTCTAACTCCCTCCTCCCTCTTCTCTTCTCCATGTAACCCTGTGAACCTCTCTGAGTGACCCTCACAATAGAGAAACTTTTCATCTTTAATGTAGATGTTTTATCAATGGTGCTCTATAGAAGGAGAAGTTTTGAAACTACTGTAAAAATAAGACCGATAACCGGAAGCAGGAGACTTAAGTCCAAACCCTGACTCCAGGGAACTCCTGACTCCAAGGAACATTAATTGACAGGAGCTCATCAAATGCCTCCATACCGACACTGAAACCAAGCACCACACAAGGGCCAATAAGTTCCAGGGCAAGACATACCAAGCAAATTCTCCAGCAACAAAGGAACACAGCCCTGAGCTTCAAGATACAGGCTGCCCAAAGTCACCCCAAAACTATAGACATTTCATAACTCATTACTGGACATTTCATTGCACTCCAGAGAGAAGAAATACAGCTCCACCCACCAGAACACCGACACAAGCTTCCCTAACCAGGAAACCTTGACAAGCCACCTGTACAAACCCACACACAGTGAGGAAACGCCACAATAAGGAGAACTCCACAAACTGCCAGAATACAGAAAGGACACCCCAAACTCAGCAATTTAAACAAGATGAAGAGACAGAGGAATATTCAGCAGATAAAGGAACAGGATAAATGCCCACCAAACCAAACAAAAGAGGAAGAGATAGGGAATCTACCTGATAAAGAATTCCGAATAATGATAGTGAAATTGATCCAAAATCTTGAAACTAAAATGGAATCACAGATAAATAGCCTGGAGACAAGGATTGAGAAGATGCAAGAAAGGTTTAACAAGGACCTAAAAGAAATAAAAAAGAGTCAATATATAATGAATAATGCAATAAATGAAATTAAAAACACTCTGGAGGCAACAAATAGTAGAATAACAGAGGCAGAAGATAAGATTAGTGAATTAGAAGATAGAATGGTAGAAATAAATGAATCAGAGAGGATAAAAGAAAAACGAATTAAAAGAAATGAGGACAATCTCAGAGACCTCCAGGACAATATTAAACACTACAACATTCGAATCATAGGGGTTCCAGAAGAAGAAGACAAAAAGAAAGACCATGAGAAAATACTTGAGGAGATAATAGTGGAAAACTTCCCTAAAATAGAGAAGGAAATAATCACCCAAGTCCAAGAAACCCAGAGAGTCCCAAACAGGATAAACCCAAGGAGAAACACCCCAAGACACATATTAATCAAATTAACAAAGATCAAACACAAAGAACAAATATTAAAAGCAGCAAGGGAAAAACAACAAATAACACACAAGGGAATTCCCATAAGGATAACAGCTGATCTTTCAATAGAAACTCTTCAAGCCAGGAGGGAATGGCAAGACATACTTAAAATGATGAAAGAAAATAACCTACAGCCCAGATTATTGTACCCAGCAAGGATCTCATTCAAGTATGAAGGAGAAATCAAAAGCTTTTCAGACAAGCAAAAGCTGAGAGATTTCTGCACCACCAAACCAGCTCTCCAACAAATACTAAAGGATATTCTCTAGACAGGAAACACAAAAACAGTGTATAAACTCGAACCCAAAACAATAAAGTAAATGGCAACGGGATCATACTTATCAGTAATTACCTTAAACGTAAATGGGTTGAATGCCCCAACCAAAAGACAAAGACTGGCTGAATGGATACAAAAACAAGACCCCTACATATGTTGTCTACAAGAGACCCACCTCAAAACAGGGGACACATACAGACTGAAAGTGAAGGGCTGGAAAGAGATTTTCCATGCAAATAGGGACCAAAAGAAAGCAGGAGTAGCAATACTCATATCAGATAAAATAGACTTTAAAACAAAGGCTGTGAAAAGAGACAAAGAAGGTCACTACATAATGATCAAAGGATCAATCCAAGAAGAAGATATAACAATTATAAATATATATGCACCCAACAAGGGAGTACCACAGTACGTAAGACAAATGCTAACAACTGTGAAAGGAGAAATTAACAATAACACATTAATAGTGGGAGATTTTAATACCCCACTTACACCTATGGATAGATCAACTAAACAGAAAATTAACAAGGAAACACAAACTTTAAATGATACAATAGACCAGTTAGACCTAATTGATATCTATAGGACATTTCATCCCAAAACAATGAATTTCACCTTTTTCTCAAGTGCACATGGAACCTTCTCCAGGATAGATCACATCCTGGGTCATAAAGCTAGCCTTGGTAAATTCAAAAAAATAGAAATCATTCCAAGCATTTTTTCTGACCACAATGCAGTAAGATTAGATCTCAATTACAGGAAAAAAACTACTAAAAATTCCAACATATGGAGGCTGAACAACACGCTGCTGAATAACCAACAAATCACAGAAGAAATCAAAAAAGAAATCAAAATTTGCATAGAAACGAATGAAAATGAAAACACAACAACCCAAAACCTGTGGGACACAGTAAAAGCAGTCCTAAGGGGAAAGTTCATAGCAATACAGGCACACCTCAAGAAACAAGAAAAAAGTCAAATAAATAACCTAACTCTGCACCTAAAGCAACTAGAAAAGGAAGAAATGAAGAACCCCAGGGTTAGTAGAAGGAAAGAAATCTTAAAAATTAGGGCAGAAATAAATGCAAAAGAAACAAAAGAGACCATAGCAAAAATCAACAAAGCCAAAAGCTGGTTCTTTGAAAGGATAAATAAAATTGACAAACCATTAGCCAGACTCATCAAGAAACAAAGGGAGAAAAATCAACAAAATTAGAAACGAAAATGGAGAGATCACAACAGACAGCACAGAAATACAAAGGATCATAAGAGACTACTATCAACAATTATATGCCAATAAAATGGAAAACGTGGAAGAAATGGACAAATTCTTAGAAAAGTACAACTTTCCAAAACTCGACCAGGAAGAAATAGAAAATCTTAACAGACCCATCACAAGCACGGAAATTGAAACTGTAATCAAAAATCTTCCAGCAAACAAAAGCCCCTGTCCAGACGGCTTCACAGCTGAATTCTACCAAAAATTTAGAGAAGAGCTAACACCTATCCTGCTCAAACTCTTCCAGAAAATTGCAGAGGAAGGTAAACTTCCAAACTCATTCTGTGAGGCCACCATCACCCTAATACCAAAACCTGACAAAGATCCCACAAAAAAAGAAAACTACAGGCCAATATCACTGATGAACATAGATGTAAAAATCCTTAACAAAATTCTAGCAATCAGAATCCAACAACACATTAAAAAGATCATACACCATGACCAAGTGGGCTTTATCCCAGGGATGCAAGGATTCTTCAATATCCGCAAATCGATCAATGTAATACACCACATTAACAAATTGAAAAATAAAAACCATATGATTATCTCAATAGATGCAGAGAAAGCCTTTGACAAAATTCAACATCCATTTATGATAAAAACTCTCCAGAAAGCAGGAATAGAAGGAACATACCTCAACATAATAAAAGCTATATATGACAAACCCACAGCAAACATTATCCTCAATGGTGAAAAATTGAAAGCATTTCCTCTAAAGTCAGGAACAAGACAAGGGTGCCCACTTTCACCATTACTATTCAACATAGTTTTGGAAGTTTTGGCCACAGCAATCAGAGCAGAAAAAGAAATAAAAGGGATCCAAATTGGAAAAGAAGAAGTAAAACTCTCACTATTTGCAGATGACATGATCCTCTACATAGAAAACCCTAAAGATTCCACCAGAAAATTACTAGAAATAATCAATGACTATAGTAAAGTTGCAGGATATAAAATCAACACACAGAAATCCCTTGCATTCCTATACACTAATAATGAGAAAACAGAAAGAGAAATTAAGGAAATAATTCCATTCACCATTGCAACGGAAAGAATAAAATACTTAGGAATATATCTACCTAAAGAAACTAAAGACCTATATATAGAAAACTATAAAACACTGGTGAAAGAAATCAAAGAGGACACTAATAGATGGAGAAATATACCATGTTCATGGATTGGAAGAATCAATATAGTGAAAATGAGTATACTACCCAAAGCAATTTATAGATTCAACGCAATCCCTATCAAGCTACCAACAGTATTCTTCACAGAGCTGGAACAAATAATTTCACAATTTGTATGGAAATACAAAAAACCTCGAATAGCCAAAGCGATCTTGAGAAAGAAGAATGGAACTGGAGGAATCAAGCTACCTGACTTCAGGCTCTACTACAAAGCCACAGTTATCAAGACAGTATGGTACTGGCACAAAGACAGAAATATAGATCAATGGAACAAAATAGAAAGCCCAGAGATAAATCCACGCACATATGGACACCTTATCTTTGACAAAGGAGGCAAGAATATACAATGGATTAAAGACAATCTCTTTAACAAGCGGTGCTGGGAAATCTGGTCAACCACTTGTAAAAGAATGAAACTAGACCACTTTCTAACACCATACACAAAAATAAACTCAAAATGGATTAAAGATCTAAACGTAAGACCAGAAACTATAAAACTCCTAGAGGAGAACATAGGCAAAACACTCTCTGACATACATCACAGCAGGATCCTCTATGACCCACCTCCCAGAATATTGGAAATAAAATCAAAAATAAACAAATGGGACCTAATTAACCTTAAAAGCTTCTGCACATCAAAGGAAACTATTAGCAAGGTGAAAAGACAGCCTTCAGAATGGGAGAAAATAATTGCAAATGAAGCAACTGACAAACAACTAATCTCAAAAATATACAAGCAACTCCTACAGCTCAACTCCAGAAAGATAAACGACCCAATCAAAAAATGGGCCAAAGAACTAAATAGACATTTCTCCAAAGAAGACATACAGATGGCTAACAAACACATGAAAAGATGCTCAACATCACTCATTATCAGAGAAATACAAATCAAAACCACTATGAGGTACCATTTCACACCAGTCAGAATGGCTGCCATCCAAAAGTCTACAAATAATAAATGCTGGAGAGGGTGTGGAGAAAAGGGAACCCTCTTACACTGTTGGTGGGAATGCAAACTAGTACAGCCACTATGGAGAACAGTGTGGAGATTCCTTAAAAAACTGGAAATAGAACTGCCTTATGATCCAGCAATCCCACTGCTGGGCATACACACTGAGGAAACCAGAAGGGAAAGAGACACGTGTACCCCAATGTTCATCGCAGCACTGTTTATAATAGCCAGGACATGGAAGCAACCTAGATGCCCATCAGCAGATGAATGGATAAAGAAAGCTGTGGTACATATACACAATGGAGTAATTCTCAGCCATTAAAAAGAATACATTTGAATCAGTTCTAATGAGGTGGATGAAACTGGAGCCTATTATACAGAATGAAGTAAGCCAGAAGGAAAAACATAAATACAGTATACTAACGCATATATATGGAATTTAGAAAGATGGTAACAATAACCCGGTGTACGAGACAGCAAAAGAGACACTGATGTATAGAACAGTCTTATGGACTCTGTGGGAGAGGGAGAGGGTGGGAAGATTTGGGAGAATGACATTGAAACATGTAAAATATCATGTAAGAAACGAGTTGCCAGTCCAGGTTCGATGCACGATACTGGATGCTTGGGGCTAGTGCACTGGGACAACCCAGAGGGATGGTATGGGGAGGGAGGAGGGAGGAGGGTTCAGGATGGGGAACACATGTATACCTGTGGTGGATTCATTTCGATATTTGGCAAAACTAATACAATTATGTAAAGTTTAAAAATAAAATTAAATTTAAAAAATAACAAAGCAAAAAAAAAATGTAGTTTGGCAAGGAAAAAAAAGAAAAATAGAGAACTATTTATAAAATTATGGTATACCACTTAATAGAATATTATTTAAATGAACTATTTCAAATGTGAGCATAAAGATGAATGTAATAAAAATTTGCAAGTGAACATTATAACAAATTTGTCTACCTAAAGTATAAAGATATAAGCTATAGAAGAGACCATAGAAAAGTGAAGATACTTGACATATTGGAATTGTAGGTTGCTGGTGTGTTCTTAAATTTAATTTTTATTTTTCTCAAAGTAATCTGCATATAGAGTCTTATAAAATATCAGTGCTTTTCCTATCCTCCTCCCTATCCCAATTCTTGACCCTCAGAGACAATGACTTCAATCTCTTTAGCCACTACTTATGCCTTTTACCTCTACATTCAGTATTCTTTTTTTTTTCTTTGCCCAATTTTATTTTATTTTTTTGTGTGATGATGTGTATTTTATTTTTTTAATTTAAATTTATTTATTTTGGAGGCTAATTACTTTACAGTGGGGAACATGTGTACGCCTGTGGTGGATTTATGTTGATGTGTGGCAGAACCAATACGATATTGTAAAGTACATTCAGTATTCTTGTAATTCTTTGCCCATTTTCATTAGGGGACATAGTCTTTTGACTTCCTACCATGGAAGTTTTGGATTTAGTTCTTTTATACTACCATCTACACACAAGTTGCCTTTTCATGTCCTCCTAGTAATATTTCCATGATGCTTTATAAAAGCTGTTCCTTACTGAGCCAGATAGTATACTGAAGTCACATATCCTTCACATCTTTGCTGATTAGATCTCCTTTCCTAAATTCTGTATCTACCTTTTTCTGAGTTTGCTTTATAGTTTTGGTGGAATACATCTTCTAGGAGGTACTTCAGAAAGGTTGGACAGTAAATTTTTTTACAACTTTACATGTCTGACAATGCCTTTATTTTACCCCCTCACAATTTATAATTTGACTAGATATAAAAATTCTAGATCAAAAATAATTTTCCCTCAGAAATTTGGAGACATTGTTTCTATTGTCTTCCAGTTTCCTATGTTGCAGTTATGAAATTTATTGCCATTCTGGTTCCCAGTCTGTGTGTAAGCTGCTTTTCCTCTTTAGAAGTCTTTATAATCAATCTACTCTTTATCCCTGGTGTTCTTGTATTTCTTTAGTGTGGGTTTTTAAAATTCATTGTACCAGAAATGGGGTGGTCTCTTTCAATCCAGAAACTCATTTCTTCAGTTCTGGGAAAGTATTTTGTCAAATTTCTTCTCCATTTTACAACTTCTACTCTTTGGATATGTTGAACCTCTGGGTTTGTTGATTAATTTTTATTTTTTTCCTGTTTTCTAGGAAATGTTATCAACTATCTTCCAACCCTCTATTGACTTTTTGTTTCTACCATTATTTTTAACTTCCTAGATTTTTCCTTGTTCTCTAATTATTTCATTTTTAAAAACTTTTTATTATGGAGAGTGTCAAACATCTACAGAAAGAAACAGAAAAATATAGAGAACCCCCATATACTCTTCTTTTTCCTTCAGTATTTCTCAACTCATGATCAATCTTTTTTATCTGTGTTCTTCCCCTTCCCTTGTTTTGATATTTGAAGCAGTTTTCAGACATTGTATAATTTCTTGCATAAATGTTTTGGTGTGTATCTCCAGAAGATCAAGACTCTTTAAAGAAGTAATATAATTCTGTGATTATATCTGAAAAAACCTTACTGTACAGATGTCTGATAACTGTTCAGATTTCCAGTTGTCCCTATTGTTAGAATTCATTTTTCTTTCTACAGTTTGTTTGAATCAGGATCTATACTTTTCTGTTTATTTTGGTAGCTATTTTTCATGTTTAGAGTCTTTTCTTAAATTCTTGGGAATTCTTTGCTTTCTTTTGTCAAATTTGTCAAAGTGAAGTACCAAAAAGCTAATTGGAAGGGATTTTGTGGCAAGAATTTTCTGAATTCTCATTGGCTTCTTTTCCTTAAGCTTAGATTTTAGCTTTCTCTGATCTGCTGTGTGAGTTACCACTTAGTCAGTTTCTGCTACTGTGTCTTCTCTTTTTTGTCCTTGTGAGTTTATGTGTAATTTTCCCCTTATTGTAATTTCATTAGGATTTTTGAAAGAAAGTAGAAAGTAAAACATTAATGTTTAATTAGAAGTCTCTTTCCATTTTGAAGTTTCTATTAATACAATGAATGGGGTCAAAAAGAAGTCAATAGTATTAGGTTGAGTTTATAGGGACTCTTGTCCTAATAATCTGTGGGCCTAAAAGGTTTTGTAAACTATTTCTTAAAGCATTTGTTTAATATGTAATTCTAGACACACAAACAGCATTTCTTCTTATTCGTTCTCATGTTCAAGTCAAGTCGAGTTTAAAATCTAATAACTAGTATGTAATACAAATTATTCCTGAGGAATGTAGTTGCTTTGCCAACATGAGTCAGTATTAACAACTTCTATTTCAGGATTTAGAGTTTAACTAATATAAAATTAGTGGTTCTTCTGAACCACTAATATCCTAATCAAAATTCTTGATCGTAAGATGATTTATATTTGTCACTAGGTCTTTATATACATAAAAGAAACCAGATTGGAACTATTGTACAGACCTGTCTCCAACAAAAGGAAGGAATTCTTTAGTGAGTGAATCTTACTGTTCATTTTGAACTAAACAAGGTCTCATCAATGTTGCTTATAAGGAAACTATCTGACAAGATAATCATATTAAAAAGAAAACTATCTGGTTCCAGCCTCTTATTTTATACCGAAGGAAGTAGAAAGTCCCTGAACAAAGGATTTTACCAGGGTAACTCATCTAGTTATTAGCATGGCCACTAAACTATAGCTCTTAACTCCCAAGTAATTTTTTTATAGCAGTAGAATAACAGAAGAGTGATATACAGTAAATATAATGATAGGTATTTTTGCTGCTTACTGAGCAGAGGAGTGATTTTTAAATAATAAGCTTTGTATAATTACTGAAAGAGATAGAAATTTGGAATCTAGCTTTAAAGTAACCAGAATATAATCCAAGATTCTATGAGTAGTAATGGAAAAAAGGGCAGTTTTGGGCTAGAGTAGAATAGAATTGTCAGCAGACCTAGGTGATTCACATAAATAGTAGAAAGGGCCTGTTGGACATGAGGCACCAGAGTAGCAGTGATAGGACAAAATAACAAAATCAGAGATTGATAACTGAATTTGATATATCAACAAAGCAAGTCAGGTAAAAAACTGTATTGATATCAAAGCAATTGATTCCTTTTCTAGTTTTGCATATTTTCAGTCACTGGCACCAAAATCTCCCATTTGGAGGTAGAAAACTGGTACAATGGCAAATGTAGGATTTTTTTTTAAGCTTTGTTTATTTTTTCCAGAGGGCTTATATCTGAGTTTTAAATATCAGTAGTCACCTTTAATTGACAAGGAAACCAACACTCTGTTCCCACCCCTGTGCCCCCAAAAGACTCTTCCATTCTTTCTATTTAATCTTTGGCATAACCATGCAGTCTCTTTGGCCTGAAAAATAGAAGTTATGTGTGATTTGTCCTTATTACACAAAAGAAAAAAAAACTTTAATGAATGATTATTTTCAACTCTTAAATCCATTCAGCTACCAACAGAGTAGTTATCAGATGATTAATCATCAGTTTACTTGTCTCATTCCCACCAGATTATGAGCTTCTTGGAGATTATTTTATTTGTATCTCACAGTGCCTGGCACACAGAAGTTTGCTCAGGAAATGTTTTGTTGGTAAAAGAGATCTTTGCCCACATACAGGGTCAAATGTAAATTCATCCTGGCATTCCAAATTGTCAGGAATCTGAATCCTCCCTACTTCACATCCTCCCCCACATTCCCCTTCCTTCCCCCCACCTCACCCCCACCTACCCCGAAACAGTTTCAACACTGATTAGATTCCTTCTTGTGCATCATGCATGCCTCCATGTCCTTGCTTGCACTGGTACTCTATACCTGGACTTTTCTTCTCTGTGTCCAATCCTTCTTGCCCATCTAAATTCTACTGTGAGAGTCCTAAACACCTCTTCACTCTAGCCTTCCTGTGCAAGTAAAACTCATCTTTCTCTTTTCTGAATTCTTGTACTTATTCCTGGTGGTAATGCATCATTTATTGCTTTATCATATTCATGGTACTATAACTTTATCATATATACATGGTGCTATAATTGAATATCTCTTATATCAGGCTCTGGGATGTACAAACCTTATCTCAAATGGTCACACAGCCCCCAAAGATACAGTGGTGTTAGCCCCATTTTATAGATGAAAGGTAATAGAGGCACAGAGAGTTTAAGTAACTTGCTCTAGATTACACAGATCGGTATCCAGATTTTTCTAATTCCAAAAATCTTTACTCTTTTAGCTGCACCACAGTATCTCGTCTCAGTATCTCTATTCTCCTGCCTCCCTCAAAATAGACTTTTTGGGGTATATCTGTCCTTCACTTTGTCTGCCACATATTTTAGATGCTTAATGAATGTTTGTTGAATTGAGTTGATATGGTTGGTAGGGAGGGGTGTTTAAACCTATTTCATATTTTTGTGTTTTAATATTTCATTAACATGCCATTTTTTTAAAGTTGCTTTTTTGGCCAATTTTCATAACTTTGATCAAAATACTTAGATTCTGATGTTAAAGCCACATCTAATATGTTCTCTATTTTTTTAATGTAGAACACAGGTTTTATAAATATATCCAATTTTTTCTGGTAATATAATTTAGTTAAAAAAATTAGTTAATGTTGAAAATTTAAGAGTAATAAATAGTTTTATTTATAATAATTTTATTTCTATGTGAATTCATACTTTTATACGTATAAGCAAAATTTTATTTAATGTAGTCACCAAAGAGATTTTATTTCAAAGATTGTCTCTGGAAGCTATTGCAGTATAGCCATATGTACAATATTTTATAGTTCGAGACCGTGTTCGGACAAAAATGGAGCGTGATATCTTGGTAGAAGTTAACCATCCTTTTATCGTCAAGTTGCATTATGGTAAGTTATGAACAACCTCCTACTTCATCCTTTAACCTCATTCTCCCACTGCCTGATTACATGCAGATATACAAATGTATCTAAATATTTACTTGTATATATTCATATATGTCTCGTAGATACATCTAGTAAGTCATGGAAATGGAACCATTACTTCTTAGATAAATTTTAAAAGCTTTTGTTGCATTTAGCTTCATGTTTCTTTTAAACATTATAGTTTCTGAGTAATAGCCATAGGAATGGGTAATAATAATCATTTTAAAGTTAAATGTGCCAATATTTTAGCCTAACTTAAAAGCAAGAAAAATCCCTAATATAGACATCCTGATGTTCTTATGTGTAATTAAAGCTAACCAGTCCACATTTTTTTTGTAGTTAAGTGACATGGTTTTTGTATTTTGTTTCATGGTTAAGTAAGTCTTTTCTGTTAGGAATTTTTCTTACTGACCACATGTTTTAGAACTATTGTATTCTTGAAAGACTATTGCCTGAATAAAATCTAACAAATGTTCTAGTGGTTCCATAATAAGAAACACTGCATTTAACATTTCTACATGAAAACGAAGAGGAATTGGTGATTAACTTGTAAATAAAAATTAGTTTAGATATATGATATAGTCATTAATTGCTAAAATAGTATTTATTTGTGAATGAGTTGACCTAATGTAAGCCCCCAAAATTAAACTGTGAATTAAATGGAAATTTTTATTTCTTCTTTCAGCTTTTCAAACTGAAGGGAAGTTGTATCTTATATTGGACTTTCTCAGGGGAGGAGATTTGTTTACACGCTTATCCAAAGAGGTATATAATTAATCTCTATTTTAAATCTATTTATATGCATCCTGTTTTAAGTAAAGCTTTGTTATGTTTCAATATTAGGCTTATCATATTTTCTCAAGTGGCACACGATTCTTACATTGAAGAATCAGAACCAAAAAGAGTTATTTTACTAACTTTTGAATTTATTCTGAAGGTAGATTTTTAAATTGATAAACTGTCTTTT
Organism: Bos javanicus; assembly: GCF_032452875.1. Classification (NCBI taxonomy): domain Eukaryota; kingdom Metazoa; phylum Chordata; class Mammalia; order Artiodactyla; family Bovidae; genus Bos; species Bos javanicus. The sequence goes on from NC_083897.1 coordinate 129,898,221, forward strand.
GTCCTGCTTCTTTTAGTTTTAGGTTTTTCAGAAGCAATAATATATCAACAAATATCCTTGAACAATCAGTAGTGGAAATTCAGCATGCATTGTAAAAATCATTTTTCATTTCTGAAGATTTTATTATGGTGGGGCAACAGTGGCACAATCTGAATATAGTTGTTATTTAACAAAATGTAAAATTATTTCCCACACAGTACATATTTAGCATTTAGTAAGTCATTAATTGGCTGATGTAATCATCTTTGCAAATATCTTCCATAAGTGAATTGTACAGGAAACTACATCTAATAGCATATTTATACCTTTTAATATTTAAACTGTAGAGTGGAACTTTAAATAAAAATAGCAAACACCGAAAGAAAATAAAGACAGAAAAATTACTATTTTATTTTAGGTGATGTTCACAGAAGAAGATGTCAAATTCTACTTGGCTGAACTTGCACTTGCTTTAGACCATCTACACAGCCTGGGAATAATCTATAGAGACTTAAAACCAGAAAAGTAAGGAATCATGCTGCTAAGTTTAATACAATGTAATGTAATTATTTAAGCGGTAAAACAAAGAAATGTTTGAACTACCACAAACATTGAGTTAGAGTGCCTGTGCTTCACATTTCTGCTAACCCTCTGTATTCTCATACTTTTACATTTCTGTTAATCAAAATATCTGTTCACGTTATCTTGTTTTCATTTACATTCAAATCTATGCTCATAGATTTATTGGCAATTTGTCTTTTTCTGTGATTTTTCTGTTCATTGCCTTTGCTAGTTTTTCTTTTGGAGCATTATTTTTTTCTCATTGATTTGTAAGAGACCATTCTTTATAAGCTAAGATTTTACCATTTGACATTATTATAGATATGCTTTTCTAGTTTATTTAAAATTTTTATATTATTTTAACCTGCACAAGTATTTTTTTCTCAGGTCTACTAATCTTTTGAGATCTCTTCTATGGCTTCTATTCTTAGGAGCCATAATTCTCTAACCTGGCTAAATTCATGATCAGATTTTTTTTTTCTTCTAATTTCATGGTTTTTTTTTTTTTTTTTTTTACTTTAACTCCATCTAGAAAATTTTTGGTATGAGGGATGTCATGGAGCTAATTGTTTCCTCCAAATACCATTTATTGAAAATTTTCTTCTCGACATGATTTCAAATTTTTAGTGTGAGTTGAGCAAATTTTGCATTACTTTTATAGTAGTGGTTACCAAGAAACTAATATTTAAAAATTGCACACAGTTCTGTGCTTTAATTTGTCAGTGTTCACTGTCTACCACTTTGAGCAAGAGAGGGTTTTTTTCATCCTTTTTTTTAGAAGGATATAAACAAGAACCTTGTTCTATCAAGAATTTTTAAAAATAGTTTTATTGAGATATAGTCCACATACTCCAGTGTACATGGCAGCATTATTTACACTTGCCAAGATATGGAAGAAACCTAACCGTCCACCAATAGATGAATGGATAAAAAAGATGTGTGTATTTCTCAGCCATAAAAAAACAAAATTTTGCCGTTTGCAGCAGTGTGGATGGACTTGGAGGCAAGTCCCTATGATGAAAAGGACGTCTTTTTAGAGTGTTACTTCTAGAAGGTCTTGCAAGTCTTCATAGAACCATTAGGTTGAGGCATAGACTTGTATTACTGTGTTGTTGAAAGGTTTGCCTTGAAAACGAACCAAGATCACTCTGTCATTTTTGAAATTGCACCCAAGTACTACATTTCAGACTTTTATTGACTGACTATGAGGGCTACTCCATTTCTGCTAAGGGATTCTTGCCCACAGTAGTAGATATTAATGGTCATCTGAATTAAAATCACCCACTGCCATCCATTTTAGCTCACTGATTCCTAATATGTCAGTGTTCACTCTTGCCATCTCCTGCTTGACCACATCCAATTTACCTTGATTCTTGGACCTAACATTCCAGTTTTCTATGCAGTATTGTTCTTTATAGCATCAGACTACTTTCATCACCTGACACATCACGACTGAGCATTGTTTCCACTTTGCTCCAACCTCTTCATTCTTTCTGGAGCTATTTTTCCGCTTCTTCCATAGCGTGTTGGACACCTACTGACCTGGGCACTGACCTTTCAGTGTCATATTATATTGCCTTTTCATACTGTCCATGATTCTTGAGGCAAGAATACTGGAGTGGTTTGCCATTCCCTTCTCCAGTGGACCACATTTTGTCAGAACTCTCTACCATGACCTGTCTGTCCTGAGTGGCCCTTCATGGCATGGCTCATAACTTCATTGAGATCCATGTGATTTTTTTGGTTAGCTTTCTGTTCTTTATCATAACCCATACCTAAGAGCACAATAAATATTCTTTATTTTTCCTTCTAAATTGTTTTCTAAAATCACAGATTTGATTATCTCTGCCTTCCTTGCTTGTAAATCTTTTATGATCTCCATTGCCCTTGAGAAGAACTCCAAAGTCTTTGGCATGCTGTATTGGCCCTTTACAGACTGGTCTCATTCATGCAATGTACATTTCTTATCTGTGCTCTGCCAGACACTGAACTACAAGATGAATAAGGTCAAAGTCTCAAGGAGCTCTCAGTTTACTGAAAAAGAAAACACTGGGTAATACCAATATACACAATAAAAGGATGAATCAAAGAAAAGCAAGGAGTGTGAGGAAGGTGTGTTGAAGAGAAGAGGATTGTGTAAGTTGTGTCAGAAAATAAACTAGGAAGGAATGACTAAGTCAGATGCCTTTTAAAAGACCAAGAAAGTGACAGCTCTAACACATTTGGCTTAAATTTCTAGACCCTTTGTCTGTTGTTCAAGCACTAGGGAGTTTAGTTAGGCTACCTGTGTAGAAAGGCACTAGAAAGAGCAACTTACAGGAATAGGTTTTAGTTCCTTTCCTCATAGTTCTCAAGTGTCCCTGTCTCTTTAATACAAGTTTATATCACTTTGCCTTTGGGATTTGTTATATGTGTGTGTCCAGAAGAATAGTTTTTCTCCTCTTTTACCTTTGCCTTCTTATTCACATTCTAAAGCAATGTTTTGGAATGACTGTAGTGGTCTGATGCTTAACAAAGTAATTTCAGTTTTAGCTTCTAAAAATCTCTCTTTAGTGGTTTGAAAAGATTTTCTGACTTTGTTGTCTTTCAGCATTCTTCTTGATGAAGAAGGTCATATCAAGTTAACAGGTAAAAATCCTCATTTTGTTAAAATAGTCTCTCCTGCTCTATATAATTTCCTTTAAGGTTGATCATGATATAAATATTAAGTAACATATTGTGTTAAAAACTTGAATTAGAATTTTTAAGTAATTAATGTAAATATTAGAACTATTAATGTAAACTTTGGAAGTCAACGTTTGAACTTTGTATGTACAAATTATTGTAGGGTATTTATGAAATTGGTATTTATTTTCTCAGACTTTGGCCTAAGTAAAGAGTCTATTGACCATGAAAAGAAAGCATATTCTTTTTGTGGAACTGTGGAATACATGGCTCCAGAAGTAGTTAATCGTCGAGGTCATACTCAGAGTGCAGACTGGTGGTCTTTTGGTGTGTTGATGGTAAGGTTTGAGGTTTTTTTGTATTTTTTTGAAAAGTTCAGTAGTGACTATAGTAAAAATATGTCACTTATTTTATTCTATAGCAATTTTAGAAGATTTGATTGTCATTAAAATTATGCTTTTTGTCTCTTTGATAAAATTTTATACTTACTAATACCTCTTATTTTTCTTTGTAGTTTGAGATGCTCACTGGTACACTACCTTTCCAAGGAAAAGATCGAAAAGAAACAATGACTATGATTCTTAAGTAAGTATGCCTTGAGTGCGTGTGTTTTGATGAGATTTAAAAATCAGTGCTTCACACTAAAAAATGAGATTTTAGAGTGTTAGATATAGTATAATAAATAAGAAATTCCTTGATATGATATTCATATTATGTGGTTGAAATATGAACAAACCCATATAATTATCTTCATGCTAATACTGAAAGCTTTACCTTTGAGATTTGGAATATGACAAATATGCCCATTATTCTACTTCTGTTCACATTGTTCTGAAGGTACTAGCAAGTACAGTAAGGCAACCAAAAGAAGTGCAGTTTAAGATTTAGAAAGAAGAAATAAAATTGTCATTGAGAATTCCCTGCCTGTCTAGTGGTTAGAACTTCAGACTTCCACTGCCAGGGGCCCAGGTTTGATCCCTGGTCAGGGAACTAAGATTCTACAAGCCATATAACATGGCATGGCCAAAAAAAAGAAAAAATGTCCTTTAGTTAAAATGATTGTGTCCATAGAAAATGCAAATCTTGATATAAATCCTTGGTATTAATAAGAGCTTGATAGAGTTGCTGGATAAAGGGTCAATAAATAAAATCTATTTCATGATTGAATACTAGCAACAGAAAATGTAATTTTTAAAAAAAGATTCTGTTTATGATAGTATAAAAAAATCAAACCTAGAAATAAATCTAGAAATTATGTAAGAACTCAGTACAGAGAACTTGAAAAATGTATCAAGGTACTTCTTGCACATTGAGAAACCAGTACTCAGATAGTCATAGCAACATTACTTATAATAACCAAAAGTTAGAAATTAGATTGTTAACAGAAGAATGGACTAATAAATTATGGTAAATTCATACAATGGACTACAACAGGGATTGACTATAAATATTTTAGACTTTGTAGGCCACACACAGTCTCTATCAGATATTTGTATTGTTTATTCTTTCTTTCTAACACTTTTAAAATGTAAAAACCATTTGTAGTTCAAAAGCCATACAAAAATAGGCTGAAGTCTTTTGCCCATGGGTGTAGTGTGCCATACAGGAAAGAAAATTAACAAACCACGGTTATATACAACTTGGGTAACCTCACAAGAATGTTGAGCAAAAGCAATTCAGATACAAAAAATGAATACTACATAGGTGGTTCTATTTATAAAGTTTTAAAAGCAGACAAACTAAAACATAGTTCTTAGGGTCCATATTTAGATGGCAAAAGCCTGTGGCAGAATAAGGAAAGTAGTTACATTGGATGAGTGGTTCTGGAAATCTTATATTTCTTGGTCAGATGACTGTTCACTTTGTGGTCAGTCATTGAGCTGTGTACTTTGGTTTGGGGTTTTTGTTTTGTTTTGTTTTTTTGCACTTTTATGTTATCCTTCATAATAAAAAAAATGTTAAAAAATATTTGCTATGTAAACAAATGTTCACTGAACCTTCATCACTCTTATCTACTCTGGCCCCTCCTTTCAATTAATACTCACACTCTAGTGTTGAAAAAATCAAACCAGTTCTTTGACTTGGCCTTTTTTTCAAGGTTCTACTGCATCTTTCTGCATTCTTTTGATACTATGGCTCTTTAAAGAATAGTCTGTGCTTTTTGTTACCTTTTTGGCTGCTTTTATCATAACCATAGCCTGTTTGTTGCTCACTTCTACCACCCTGTTGAAACGTCTCTCACTATAGTCACCGGTAATTTCTTGGTTGCTCAAATTAGTGACAGGTTGTTTGAAAGGTGACTCTGTATCATTTGTCCCCACAGCTCATTCAACAGATGATTGAGTCTTGCTATATGTATGTACTTAGGATGCAGTGTGAACAAGACTGACAGAATCTTCTGTCGTCTCACAGAGTTTGCGTTCTAGTGGGGGAAACTAAGGAATTACTCTAAACAAACAAATACAATAATTCACTATAGTAATAGGAGCAGTGGGGATAGTAAGCCAGGGTATTCTTGAAGTTGAGGGCAGGAGTCGTTTTAGGTGGGACAGTTAAGGAAGGCCTTTTTGAGGAATATTTGACCCTGCTGGCCTCCTCCTCCCCACTTAATTTTTCCTACTTTTTATCTGTTGCTCCCACCTCTCTAACCATTCCTGTTTTAGTCTCTTTTACTTGACTATTCCTTCTCTGTCTGCCTTTCTCTTTATAAAATCTCTTATGAAAAATTTCCAGCGTAAGTTTGCAAAAATAGATTACAGTGAACATACATATACCAATCAAGAGTCATCAAGATTTTGCTGCATTTGCTTTGTCTAGTCTTTTCTTTTTTTTCTTCTTTCCTAAGATATTTCAAGCATTCCAGGCATGTCATTTCTTAGCTGCTTCAATTTGCATGGTAATAGTCATCTAATATCAATCCTTAACCAGATCTTTCAGGTTTTCTCCAAAACTGTGTCCCAGATCAAGTTTGACATTTCCTTTGGTTATATTTCTTAAGCTTCTGTTTATTTAGAACAGTGTACTCCTGTTTTTCCCCTGCCATTTACTTGTAGAAATTAAGTCACTTTTATATCATTTCACTTTCTAAATTTATCTTGTGAAAAGATAAGACCACTTTTCAGTATCTGAAACAAAAAGTATAAAGGTGGTTCTGTTGCTTACGATAGTAAGGGAAAGCGATGGTGGTTCAGCCACATCTCTCCAAGCATAGTAGACCACTGTTCTTGTATAGGGTTTGGAGGAAAGGTGGAGTTTAAGAACTGGCAGGTTTTCAGGGCCTTAAGTGAGTTGACATCATCTGTAAGAGTGTAGTTACTTGGGTGGGACTGTTGGTACTCAGGTCCAGTTATTGGAGTTAGTTCATTCTTGTTTGGCTAATTTTCACAGATAAACAGCAGTTATTGAATGGTCGGTTTGCAAGAACAAAAAGGAAAGGCTGTTCACCTAGGCAGATCGTCTTTGATCAATTGACTGATTCTGGTGACTTGTTACCATGGTTATATAACAATTAGTCTTTTCCCAGGAATGTAGATGTTTCTTAAATTCTCCTTGTGGTATTTTTTCACTTATTCCTTTATCCCATTTTTGGTTAAACTTTTTTGCAAGATTATTTCCATAGCTTGTGCTTTTGCACCCTGTTACATCACATCAGGAGACTTACAACACTGTGTTGCACCACTATATGTGATGAATTCTTGTGATTATAGCTGATCCCTCCATTGTTAAGTTCCCTGTCAGGCTTTCATCTAATAGTTCCATCCATTGATAATCATTACTTGAAACAGTTTTTTATTAGGGACTTTAAATGGTGTATTTTCTGTTATTTTTTCATTTATTAGCTGGTGTTTTCCAAAATGATAAACTTTTCTTCATCAGCTGGGTTTATTTAGTTATCTTGAAATTAGACTCAAACAAATGCAAAATAAATATTTGATTCTTTTCTTAATTATTTCCAGTTGTCAGAGCCCTAGTTACTTCCACTGGGAGTGATGTCCAATGTGAGTTGGGTTTTTATGTTACTTTTGACTTTTTAAATTTTTCTTTTTTTGAAAAAAACTATAACAAGCTCATGGGATTTAATAATCTGTTTGATTCAGCCAGTTGCAGTCATTACTTTTAATGCCCAAATTGTTCTTTTCCTGACCACCTTTTAAATGTTCTCATTCCCCAGGGTTCCATCTCTGATGTGCTTTTCTTCCCCCCTGTACTCACTTTCCTGAATATCAATCTTTCCAATAACTATTAAATATTTTAATTACTCCCAAGTCACTCTTTCTTAATTTACCAGACACCAAACCTATATTTCCATTTACTCACCTGCATGTCTCACCCAAAACAAACAACATGCATGACTTAACACTTTTAAGCTAAATTTATCTTTGTTTGCTGTTCTTTTCCTATTCTTGTATTCCCAATTAGCAGCATTTCCATGCACCCTATTTCCCAAGCCAGAAACCTAGAAATCATTCTTAATTTCTTCCTGTTGCATTCACAGGTATTCACTAAATTCACTCTCAGAAATATTTCACTTTCCCAGCCTTTCCTCTGTATTGTACTGCTTATAGCTCTCAGATCTCCTACCCATGGTGATCTCCTACCCACACTATAGGGTCAAGCTTCTAAGTAGAAAGCCCACTGCCCACCACCTTTTACCACTCACGATCATTCTGTACTTCCCTTGGCATTGCCTTCTTGAAAATAAGTATGGTCTGTTAGTCCACTGTTTAAAGATCTCTACTATATTCATGTTATCCAGTACGGTGGTGTTTCCCCTTGTTTCTGTTGTTTAACATAACCCTAATTATAGAAGATGTTAATAGGTATTGTCTGAAAAAGAGATGCTAAAAACGTTTAGAAAAATACTGATTTCTTAACTCAAGTTTATCAACCTTTAATATACAACATATTTTTATTTTATGTCTCCATCATGGGGTATAATAGATGAGATTCCACAAGCTCATTGGATCATGAAATATTTTGTTGTTATTGCTTAGTGTCTAGGGAAATTAATGTTATTTGGTAAAGTATTGAAGGAATACTGACCAAATGAATAGATTCTCAACCTTTAATTGCACTTAAGGCCTCTTATAATCTCCCATATTAAAATAAATATCCCCTATGGTTCCCTTGAGCTTCCCTGGTGGCTTAGTGGTAAAGAATCCACCTACCAAACAGGAGACATGGGTTCGATACTTGAGTCGGGAAGATCCTCTGGAGAAAGAAATGGCAACCCACTCTTCCCAGGCAACCCATGCCTGGGAAGTCCTAGTGGAGCCTGGCGGGCTACAGTCCGTGGGTCACAGAAGGGTTGGACATAACTGAGAGACTGAGCATGCACACATGTTCCCTTAGCGCTCTTCACATATGCCCTTCTGGATTTGTCTCTTAATGTACAAGAGTTACCTATACCCATCTTCATCACTCACCATTGGGGGCTGTCTTTATGTGTATGCTCAGCTCTAAGCAGTGTCTAGCACATAGTAGCTTCAATAACAACTCACTGAATAATAAATGGATCTATTCCTGAAATAGAAATTTCTCTACTAGCCATTTTGTCCATCTCTGTTATTATTTTCATACTTACAGGATCATTGGTTTCCTTAATTTGTAGGTTGAGAAAAAGAATAAAATTATATATTAGAGCTGAAACAGACCTTCAAGCTTATCCAAGCCAGTGGTTTTCAGACTGTACCACAGACATCTTAGATGTTCCACAGACCCCTTTGCCACCAGCTCCTCTTCCTTTCAGGGCTGTTAAAGGGAATGGAAGGAAAAAATAGGTATATGGAAACACATGTTCTCTTAACAGTTTTAAATGTTGGATTTCTTAAATTCCTTTTGAGAAAGGGTTCCAAGTCTACCATTTGGCAGCCATTAATCTAACATCCATATCCCCTTGCTTATGAAGAAGTGGTAACAGGCTCAGGGGGATTGGCTTTCCCAAAGTCACAGAGATCTTAGTAATAGATCCAGATGCCCTTACTTTTACAGTAGTGCTTCTTTAAAAAATTCTGAAAAATGAAAAAATTCATTACAAGACTTTGGGCTAACATTCTATTATGTGTTCACACAAAAACCTTGACCAAAATGTTCATAGCAGCTTTATTCATGATACCCCAAACTGGACATAATCTAGGATGTCCTTTAACAGGTAAATAGACAAACTGTGGCATGTCCTTGTCATGGAATACTGCTTGGCAATAAAAAGGAATGAACTATTAATACAACAGCTTGGATGAATCTCAAGGAAATTATGCTGCATGAAAAAAGTTACATACTATATGGTTCCATTTTACATGGCATTCTTTTTTTTTTTAACTTTCTTAAAATGATGAATTTGTAGAAATGGAGGATACATTATGGTTTCCAGAGTTTAGGAATCAGGGAAGGAGGGAGGTGGGTAGGATTATAAAGGAGCCACTTGAAGGATCCTGGTTGTTCAGTACCTTTGCTCTGGTGGTGGCTATAGGAGCTTAGAAATGTGATAAAATGGTATAGAACTTCAACTCACACCTGTAAGAATGGCTGTCATCAAAAAGCCTGCAGATAACACATACTGGATGGGACTTCTCTGGTGGCCCAGTGGTTAAGACTTCACACTTTCATTGCCGGGGGCCCAAGTTCAATCCCTGGTCAGGGAACTAAGATTTCACAAGCCACGCAAAGCAACCAAATAAAAATGTGTTGGAGAGTATGTTGAGAAAGAGGAACCCTTATACACTCTTAGTGGGAACATAAATAAATTAGTGCAGCCACTATGGAAACAGTAGGAAGGTTCTCCAAAAAACTAAAATTAGAACTACCATATGATCCAGAAGTTCCACTCCTTGGCATATATCTGGAAAAAATGAAAACAATAATTCAAAAAGATATATGCACTCCAATGTTCATAGCAGCACTGTTTACAATAGCCAAGACATGGAAGCAACCCAGATCCCCAGATGATTGGATTAAGGAGATTTGGTGCGCGTGTGCATGCGCACACACAAACACAAACACACACACAAAATGGTTAGCCATAAAATAGAATGTTTCTGCCATTTACAGCAACATGGATATACCTTGAGGGCGTTGTGCTAAGTGAGACAGAGAGAGAGGCAAATACTGTATGATGTCATTTATATGTGGAATCAAAAAATAATGCAAATGAATGTATATGTAAAACAGAAACAGGTTCACAGACATAGAAAACACACAGTTACCAAAGAGATGAAGCAGGAGGGACAAATTAGGGGTATGGGATTAACAGATACAAACCAGTATGTATAAAATAGATAAGCAACAAGGATGTACTATATAGCACAGGAAATTATGGCCATTATCTCATAATAACTGAAAGTGGAATATAGTCTGCAGAAATACTGAATCACTATGCTGTACACCTAAAAATAATATAAGGTAAATCAATTCCAGTTTTTAAAATGACATAGAACTAAACACACAGACAAATAAGTGCAATAGAAATTGGAGACATCTGAATCAGATCAGTGGATTCTATCGATATCAATATTCTGGTTGAGATACCGCAGTATAGTTTTATAAGATGCTACTATTGGGGGAAATTGGGTAAATGACACATAGGATCTCTCCGTATTATATCTTACAACAGAGAATCCACAATTATCTTACAATTAAAAGTTCATTTTAAAAATAAAATACAGATACCTGCAAAAAATAAAATGTTATTGTATGGATTTATTATTTAGAGCCAAACTTGGGATGCCACAGTTTTTGAGCCCAGAAGCCCAGAGTCTTTTACGAATGCTTTTCAAACGAAATCCTGCAAACAGATTAGGTAAAGTTCTTAATTTGTTTCTTTTTTGTGTTTGGTGATATTTGTTTTCTGGGGGGTGGATGGATATTTGTGTTGTGGAATTATGAAGTACTAGGGCAGGTGTTAAAAATGAAGACTAAATAAGCATTGTATATCTATCCTTGAAATAAAATTGCCATTAATCAAAGCTAATTAATTTTTGATAGGTGCAGGACCAGATGGAGTTGAAGAAATTAAAAGACATTCATTTTTCTCAACTATAGACTGGAATGTAAGTATCGAATGAAAACTTGCTTGAAATATTTTTTTTAATAATTAACACATGACTAAGGCTCTCTTTTTCCCTACCAGAAACTGTATAGAAGAGAAATTCATCCACCTTTTAAACCTGCAACTGGCAGGCCTGAAGATACTTTCTATTTTGATCCTGAGTTTACTGCAAAAACTCCCAAAGGTAAGGAGAAAATGTGAAAACCCAAATATAAGACAGTCTATATATTTTTTCTTGTTCAATCAGAAAAGCTTATCTAATATAAATCTTTATGCTGTCCTCATTTCTCCGCTTCATACAATATCCCTGCTGCAATAAGTAGATCATTAGTAAATCCTTTATAGCATGTTATAGAAATTAAGGTCCTTGTTAAATCTTTTAGCAAATTATGTTGTGCCTTAAACTGATTTGAAAACATTATTTGGTTGTGCATTTATTTACTTGTGGCTATGTTCACATGAAGTACTCCAGCATAAATAGTGTTTGTGGAAATACTTCTAAAGTTCAAATCCCAAACATAGCTTAAACTTTATGTGAGATGTGATAACTTCAAAATGATTCATATCCTGTATTAGGATATCCTAAAATTACTGTTGTAACTGTTACAGAGAAGTGATCTTTTAAATGGTAAGCTATATTTCATTAATTTATATGTGCATTATACATAATGGTGTATTTTGCACTTTAATATTCTCATTTAGGTGTATCAAATCCCAGGTTTATCACTGACAAGTAAATAAATAGAAAATGTACTTGTGTGTATCATTTAAATCTGGATATAAAGCTTTACAGCCAAAAAGCCTGACAGCCTATAATATTAGCATTGAAGGGTGTTTATTTTTATAAGGCAGTCTTAGAAATTTGGATTAATACACGAATAGAATTTTATCAAATGCATAGGCAATGATATGCATAGAATTGATGATACATGGAAGTATTTTACTTTGCTTTCTTAATACAAGTTATTTTGATAGGGGGAAAATCTTAGAATAGAGCAGTTCTATCTTATGTTCTGCCCAGATAGGTTTTCTTAGCAGATGTCTTCGGTATAATGGAGCTTCCCTGGTAGCTCAGTTGGTAAAGAATCTGCCTACAATGCAGGAGACCCCAGTTCGATTCCTCGGTTGGGAAGATCCCCTGGAGAAGGGATAGGCTACCCACTCCAGTATTCTTGGGCTTCCCTGGTGGTTTAGCTGGTAAAGAATCCTCCTACAATGCAGGAGACCTGGGTTTGATGCCTGGGTTGGGAAAATCCCCTGGAGAAGGGAAAGGCTATCCACTCCAGTATTCTGGCCTGGAGAATTCCATGGACTGTATAGTCCATGGCGTCACAAAGAGTTGGACACAACTGAGCGACTTTCACTTTCAGTATAATACTGCCACGTTAATGTAAAATTCACTAAATATATAGTGCTGAGGATATCAAGCTAATATTAAAAAGAATTATATGTGGAGTTGATGTTTAAGTAGATTTATTTGTTTTTTGCTTGCCTATAGCCTTTAGAGTATGTTTATAAATATTAGTATGCCTAGTTGGGTTTTTATATTTATGAATAACACATTTATTATGCTTTTATTATTTCTTTTTATAGTGAACATTAGCTGTATTGTGAAAGTATTTTTCTGTTTTGTTAATGCCAATAGATTCCACAGAGACAGTTTGAATAAGTATACATGTAAATGTTGTAAAATATATTTTAAGGACTGCATACCATGATTGTCCTAGGAGATATATATATATAATTTATATATATACATTTGATAGTTTATATATTTAGTAACTTTAACTGGAGTTTAGATTTCTAGATTCTGCCTTTATGTCTTGAGACTACTGAACTAAATTTGTTTCTCCTAAATTATCTGTAGATGAACCTTGTATCTCCCTCTAACCAGTAGCCATAGCATTGTTAGGTTATTATTTAGAGTTGGACTGTCCAATATGGGCTTCCCTGATGGCTCAGAGTGTAAATCATCTGCCTGCAATGCAGGAGACCTGGGTTCGATCCCTGGATGGGGAAGATCCCCTGGAGAAGGAAATGGCAATCCACTCCAGTTTTCTTGCCTGGACAATCCCACTGACAGAGGAGCCTGGTAGGCTACAGTCCACGGGGTTGCAAAGAGTTGGACATGACTGAGCGAGTAACTTGACTTCACTCACTGTCACTCACTCATCTAATATGGTAGCCAGTAGCAATATGTGGCTATTTAAATTGATTAAAATTAAAAACTTTGCTTCTTAGTCACACTAACCACATCTCGAATTCTCAGTAGCTCCATGTGGCTAGAGGCTACCATATTGGGCAGCACAGATAAAGAAAATTTTCATCACTGCAGGAAATTCTTTGGGACAGTGCTAATATAGAATAACCGTAACCCAGTAATTCATTCATTTAGTATATTCTTCAAATGAATTAGCTATTTTCTGGGCTCTAAGGGACTAGGATGTCCGAGTTGTGATGGCAGTAAGCCATCAGGACAGTTCTGATACAGTGCCTCACTGAGTTATCCTGAAAGCACTGAATACCTGAGAAGTAGAATTCCAGAATAAGTGAGAAAGGTCATAATGTGGACAGTTCTTCCCTTAATTACCTTTCAAAGCAGTTGCCTTCATAGTAATTTATTATTATTTTCAGATTCACCTGGCATTCCACCTAGTGCTAATGCACATCAGCTTTTTCGAGGGTTTAGTTTTGTTGCTATTACCTCAGATGATGAAAGCCAAGCTATGCAGACAGTTGGTGTGCATTCAATTGTTCAGGTGAGTGAATGTCTAAGTAATTTTAAATTTGAAATGTTGTAAGATATAGTTCATTGTGTGAATAATTATGTTAGATTTGATCTGCTGACTTTAAGTGAGCAGCTTAAAATGCATTATATATCATTGACCCTTAGAAATTTCTTTCGTATGCCTTTGAAAAGGTTGCATGTGCCAAAATCCTGGATACCTATATGACTTGAAAGTGGAATTCTCAGAGAGTTTAGATCAATATTACCCTCTTGTCTCTCTTGTCTCCTGTGCCTCAGAATGTTTATCAGGCCTAGTTTGTTTCATCTTCTGTCTCTATTAGATCAGATATGATGAGCTGAGGTCTCCTGTTTCACTGATGTTTTATAACAGGGGTCAGCAGACTTTTTCTATAAGGAATAGATGATAAATATTTGAGGATTTGTAGGCTATATGGATCTCTATTGCAACTACTTAACTCTGCCATTGTAGCACAAAAGCAGCCATAGGTATAAATGAATCAACATGGCTGTGTGCCAATAAAACTATATTTAGAAAAACTGGCATTAAACCAGATTTAGGCCAGAGGCCATAGTTTGCCAGCCTCTGGCATAGAAATAGATAAGAAATAAAAATGAACTTAAATTTTAAGTTTTCCAGGTTTATGTCTTTATGCTTTTGGAGCCTGCATTGTCATTAGGAAAAAATGCCTGTGGATACTGCCTTAGGGTGCCCCCTACTTCCCTTTTCCCCTCTGTTGATCAGTGCAGGAGAAAAAGAAGTTACAGAAGCAGGTTTCTGAGTGACTCTGTGTGTGTGTGTGTGTGTGTGTGTAACAGGAAACTGCACTACTAAATTAAATATTATTAGAGGAACACAAGTAGTACAAACCATTAGATTTTATTTCTTCCCATCCTAGTATCATTGAGAGATAAATTTAATTCATCTTCCTAATCATAGAGGGAACTAGATACATCTTTTGAAACATTGAGCTGTTTTTAGGGTATAAATAGTGCTTCAATTTGCCTGATGATTAAATTGCTTTTGCACTTAAGTTTTTTTTTTACAAGTCAGTCCTCTTGCTTTCCACTTTCTAGAAAATCAATTTAAACACTGGGTGTTTTTTTTTTTTTTTTTTTTTTTAACAAAGTTCATGTTTAAATAGTCTGTCCCTTTTACTATGACAGGCATGTGATGTATGGCAAGTTTCTAAGTCAAAACTTCTGTACCTAACAGAAATCATAAACATTTTTTCTGTAGAATTCAAGTTTTAACCTATAGGCATGCTGAGGGGTGTCTTCGATACTATAGGCAAGAGCAGAACAACTCCCCTCAGTCTGTTTGTAGAACTAGTAATTTGCCGTTCATCATCCTACACCTTGTTACTAGTCCTCAAGCCATTAGCAGCTTCTCTAAACAGAGTTGTAATGAAGCTATGACTTGAGGGTAGAGAAAGGAGGGCATGGCTAGTGATAGTCCAAAGTGACAATAAAATAGGTATCACCTTCAGATACATTATTTTCTATAATCCTTACCTTCTGAGAATACACAAGTTCAAGGGTACATGGCCTACAAGTGGTGCATCTAAGACAAGAATCCAGATGTTCTAATTCTGAATCTTTCTAATCTTTTCTTCTATACCAGAGGTTTCAAACATCTCCCCATTTGCTTCAAAGACTTGTAGCCGTTTGGATAGTAGAATGGGGAATGATCACAGGCAAGGCTGTCAAAAACCACGTAGCTCCATGTTTTTTGTTCTGCATATTCAGTTTTCTCTTTTTAACATAAGCTTTTTAAAAAGGAGTATTTCTTGCTGTACATTTTATCATAGACACTTCTGAAATACAAAGTTGTAGAAGAATGAGTGCAGTTAAGATTCACTCTTAATTTTACTAAATTCATTTACAGTACATGCTGATGTTTCCGTATTACATAATGTACCAAAGTCATTACAGAGCTCTTTATCAACTTATAATTGTGTTTGTAGCAGTTGCACAGGAACAGTATCCAGTTTACTGATGGGTATGAAGTAAAAGAAGATATTGGAGTTGGCTCCTACTCTGTTTGCAAGAGATGTATACATAAAGCCACAAACATGGAGTTTGCAGTGAAGGTAAGTGTTTTTAGATTTAAAATGCAATTCTAATACTTAAAAGTAAGAAAAAGATCTGAAGGGATGTACATTAAGGTATGAATAGTGGTAGAAATGTGATGTTTTTATTTTATTTTGCTTTCTGTGCTTTTAAATTTTCCACAATGCACATGTATTGCTTCTGTAATAATAGTGTTATTTAAGAAATAAAAAATAAATAAAATGCAACTCTAACAGTTCTTATTCATACATGCTAGTACCAGTTAAAAATTACACTCTCCTTTGCTAAGTGTGTCCTCTTGTTATAAAAAAGTAAGGTAATTTAAATGTCTAACTAATGATCTTCAGGATCTTAATCTGGAACCATAAGATTCCCCTGTAAGCTCGAAAGATAAGGCAGCATACATACAGTTTGAGGAAGGCGGTACCAGTTTTCACCTGACCTGGTTTTTAGTATCATGCCTTTTATTCTCAGAAGTCCCCATTTATAGTCAAGCCTTCAGGGAGTTCCTCGAAATTTTATGCTGGATTTTGTATGTGTACATTTTTATGGCAAAAATATTAATACATCCTTCACATTTAAAAGGATCTGTGAACCAATAAAAGAATAAGAACAAGTGTCATAAAATATATCATCATTAGCTGTTTTAATTTAGTTAAGTGTCCTAAGACAATAAGGAATTTCTTAGCCAAAAAATAAGACACATGCCTCTATGAGAAAGTTTGAATCCAAACCGGACTTCCCCAGTGGTCCAGTGGTTAAGATTCTGCCCTTCCACTACCAAGGGCACAGGTTCAATCCCTGGTCAGGGAACTAAGATCCTGCAAGCTGCATGGTGTGATCAAATGAATAAATAAAGTAAATTTTAAAAATTAAAAAATAAAGCCTCCCAATGTGTTCTGGTTTTCACAAGACTAGTGCAAAATCATTTCCTTTGAGTTGGCATGTCTTTTCCCTGTATCTTTCCTCTTTATCATCCATTTGCCTGATTTCAGACTATCATTTGCAGTCGCTCACAGTGGACACTTGTATGTTTGTCTTCCCCATTCTCCAAATAAAGAACTGTTTTCACAACTGAGTCCATTTCAGATAGCGGGTTTAGCTATATTGAGAGTTACAAGCTCTTTCCTAGGATGATGGAGCATTTGGGTATTTATTACATATATTAATTACTAAGCTATTTTAAAACAAAAAGTATGAAGATCACAAAATTTGTTTTAGACTACCTTTTGGATGAAATAAAAGCAAAACTTGTTGCCTTTTAAAAAATAGAATATTCCTTTAACAGATTAAAACATTTAGAGGAATATTCTTAAGAAGCAGCTGACATAAAAGGGTTGGAAAGCTAAATTAGTATTTTAAAGGGCTTTATTATAATAATTAAAGTTAATTCTAGCCAAGTAGAATTTCTAGGTATGGTATTCTGCTTAGCTCTCTGCCTAGCTTCAAAAATAAGCTTGTTCTACTTAACTGTTAATTAATTTTTTATAAGTAGCTTACAGCTAATGGGATATTCCATTGAATCATTTTATATAAAAAAGTAAAGGTAATCCATTAACTGTATTGAATTACAATAAACAAACTGTGGTGGTGGTTTTAAAGATACATCTTGCTCTTCTTAATTATCTATATTGATAGAGGTTAGAAGTTAACTCAGTTTCCAAAGGTCTTAAGACATTTAAAAACGGAAGAAAGTTATGTTAACTGTGTTCTTGGTACCTTTTCTTGAGGCTTTTGAGCTTTTGTTAAATCCTAAACTTGTTACAAACTTAAACTAGACAGACCTGATGTGAATGTGACTCAGGGCATAGAGTTTATGGCCTTACCATCTATATCAAGACTGGCATTCAAATTTTGACTAGACAATCTGGCCAGGTACTTGAGTAAAAATCGTTGGTAAGTGGCTTATAAATACAATGTTTACACAAAATAACACCTAAGTCTGTAGCTGTAAATACTTAAAGTTTATACTGTATAGTTCATGAAATTTTATGATAAATATTTGCCTTTTAGATTATTGATAAAAGCAAGAGAGACCCTACAGAAGAAATTGAAATTCTTCTTCGTTATGGACAGCATCCAAACATTATTACTCTAAAGGATGTAAGTAGATTGTTTAACATAGATCATTTGAATCAGTTGTCTGACTCACATTTGGAATCATGTGTTAGACAAAGGACTCAATATAGTGAGCAAAAAAAATAGAGGACAACATACATAATTCAAGTTACAGAAAAAAATCATGTATATAGTTAATTTTTCTGCCTTTAAGAAGAAAAGTACTAATGATATTATTGCTCTTAATATCAGTATTTATTGGAACACTTAGGTATTAATTATATTCAGGTTGAACTAGGTCAGGTTCCGGTTGTGTGTGTGTGTGTGTGTGTGTGTGTGTGTGTGTGTGTGTTAGTCACTTGGTCTTGTCTGACTCTTTGCGACCCCATGGACTACAGCTTGCCGGGCTCCCCTGTCCATGGAATTCTCCAGGCAAGATTACTGGAGTGAGTTGCCATTTCCTTCTCCAGAAGATCTTCCCAACCCAGAGATCAAACCCAGGTCTTCCTCATTGTGGGCAGATTTTTTACCATCTGAGCCATAGGGGAGGCTCCATAGGCTCCCCAAACTGTCTTCCATAGTAGTGCCAGAGGGAGCTACCACTTCTATGGAAGTAACCACGTTACTTTCCTGCCTGTAGTTCAGGCTGCCCATCACCTCTGGTCCCTGCCTTCCTCCGTCTGTAGTTTTCACACTTCCTCACATACCCTGTGCTCCAGCCATGCTCAAGTATGTACATTTTTGTGTGTGTGTTTTCTTCTACTGCTCTTTCTTTTATGTGATTCCCTCTGTTGGGAATACCGTTTCCCTTCTTTGCCTGGCTAATTACCACAATCTAAGACTTAGCTAAGGCATTACATCCTTCAGGCTTCATATTCTGCCCACCACCACCCCCAAAACAAGTGAAGTTTCCCTTCCTGCTACCATTGGCTTTTGTCATAACAGAGATGTTGACAAAGGGTGCAAACTCCCCAGGCAGCATTAAGTCCTGTCTTGTTGATCGTGCTCATATGGGCTTAGAGGCCATGTCTGGGTGTTATAGACCAGAAATGTCATGTAGCCAACTCAGCCAGAGGACTCCTAAGGTACCTTTCACCTCTGAGGTTTTGTGAATTCCAGCGTTTATCCTTCCTAACTGAAACTCCAGTTTCCTCAGAATAATGTATCACTGTTCCTTGTTAGAGGAGGTTAATATAATCCATTAAAATGTGAAGCTGTTTCACTTAAGTGACTCTTTAATTAATATAACCTCCAAGAATCCAACCAATACATTAAAAAGGAAATGTAGAAAATATTGAATAGTTAATCTCAGTCTTGCCTGGGGAATTCCCTAAGCTATTGCTATTTTTTATATCTTTGCTCCTTCATGTCAAATTCCAAAGTCTCTAAAATGATCCCCACTTTTGTTACAGCATCGCCAACATTTTTTAAAACTCATTTCTATGTCTGTTTCTCCTTACTAGAATAAAAACTTTGAGGGCAGGTACCTTGTTTTCTCCATATTCGGGGCCCCAGTACATGGTATCTTTTAGGGAGCTAAACAGAGCTGTGCAGTAACTCTATGAGAAGAGGGGAATAAAAAGGCCTGAAGTTTAAGGAGAGGGTTATTTCAGTTTGGGCTTGCCTAGAGTATAAATCCAAAATTACATTGAGCTTGCTTTTTCTACATTAGAAGTGAATTGGTATGCTTCTGTATGGTTGAATGGAATTTCTCTTTGCTACTTAATCTTCCTACTTAATTCTTGCCACAGCTTGTCCTTCAATTTAATCAAAATCAGAATAATTCACTATACTGTGCAAATAAATATAGAAGTTCTGCAGTTGTAGAAGTTCCAGGAAAGTCTCAATCACATGTTTTTGTAGCAGTCCCTCTCATCATTAGTAGGTAGAAAGATCAAGAGGAACACACCCTAAGAGCAGAAGTTCAGTGCCCCTTCACATTCCACACCCATAGCTATTTTGATAGCCTTGAGTTAAGTTTTACGGAAGGAAATCAGAGGGTTTTATTTCTGACATTGTCTCATCAATTCCTATTTTAAAGTTTTTATGTGTATAAAATTGTTTACAAATTTTATATCCTTCATTGGTTATGATAAGTAAAATTTTCCTTGAATATAAATTGAGTTTTAATTTCTCTTTACTATGTTAAACTTCATGCTGGGCACATTTAAAGCTTCACATAACTTTTTGCATTTTTGGTGTTGAATTTTACAGGTATATGATGATGGAAAATATGTGTATGTAGTGACAGAACTTATGAAAGGGGGTGAATTGCTGGATAAAATTCTTAGGCAGAAATTTTTCTCTGAGCGAGAGGCCAGTGCTGTCCTGTTTACTATTACCAAAACTGTTGAATATCTTCATGCACAAGGGGTAAGTATTTTTAACATTTTATTAACTTAATGTATATAAAACACCTTATGAAATTTGGTATAAAATACAAATTCCTTTTTTCTTTTTCACTCTTAGTATTTAAGCTGAAATTACAAAGGTAGAAGTTAGTTTATGCATGTAAAGAAAAATAACTATATTACGTTAATTATGCTGCTGTTTTTCCACTATGCAGATTTCTCCCATTGAGCCTGAAGTTCTTCTTTGAAATTTTAGCTTGTTTATAAACATTAAATTCTTACACTTCCCAAGAAGTACGTGAGATTTTGTGACCTAGAAAACAGCACCACTTTTGCTAGGCCACTGCATACTCTTGAGAATTGGGCCCATTTAGAGTTTAGACAAGAACCAGAGTTGTATTCACTTATAAAAGGAAATCCTTCAAACAGACTAGGCCAAAGAGCCACCTGCATTCTGACTGGTGGGTGCTTTCCTCCTTTATTCCTGCCTACAGATTTTTAGTAAATGGACCAAAAAAGAAAACCATTTTTTTTTAAGAAGTGAGTCTGGGAGGGAAGAGGAACAAGAGAGAGGTGGGGAGCGGGGAGAGGAAGGAAAGAAGAATAGCAGAGGAGCAAAGAGGAATGGGAGGCAAGAAAAGAATAACAGACCTCTTCCTAAGGAGTTTATTTTCAGTACATTATTCTTGTTTTCTTTGTCTTTGCCCCTAGAAGCTAACAAGTGAAAAGTGTTCATTTAATTCTAGAGCTTCTTCACTTGTAGCTGCTCAAGATTTGCCTATTACTGTGACTGGAAACTAATAGAACTCAGTTTTCACTGAAGAATTTGTGACTTTGCAGTCATCTAACTTTTCTATGTTCTTTTCTTAGTGCCTCAGCAGTAATTAGTTATTAAAATAATAACTGGTCTGGAGAAGTAAAGTTCTGGATGTTAGGATGTGAAACTGAGGTTACTGATTAGAACATAAACTAAGAATTGAGTGATGGAAGAAACACATAGGTCTAATAAGTAATAAGGGGCATCAGAGAGACTTAAGATAAAAGAAGTATCCCAGTAGGTGATTAAAGGGAGAAAGTAATTCAGAACTCTAAAGGAATGGTATCTTTCTGTGTGTGTGCCATTGTTGCTTGGATATCACATAGGCAGGACTTAGGTAAATCTGGGTTTTTGTTTCCTTTTTACACTTAAACCCCATGCCTGTTCCGTTGAGCCTGTCCACACATTTATTATATTTATCCACTGTACACACCATTCCCTCTACTTAGAATGACTACCCCCACTTCTCTGGCTTCTACATTCAGTTCTTCAGATCTTAAGTCAGTTGTTACCTCCTCTAGAGACCCTTCCTGACCCTCCCGAGTTGTGCCCCATCACTCACCTATTTATTCTCTGCCTCCCTTATTACTGGGTAAGCTCCTGGCATGTAAAGGCAAGGATCTTACAGGTCTTGTTCATCAGAGTTATCTGCAACTCCTTGTATAATACCCTGGTACATGATAGATATTCAGTTAATATTTGTTGAACAGTGAATAACTTGGAGACAGATATTACTGCTATTTGCATTTTTCATTAATCCACTTAATTGGACAAAGTGAGGGGGGAGATAAATACTGTTCTTACCTCCTCCTTTCCTTGCCACAGTTCTGTGTGAGAGAGTTATACTTACACTACCAGTATTTTATACTGTTGGAATAATGTGAAGGTCACTACCAATCATCTTGTTAAGTTTGTGATAAATAATTTTCCATAATGGAGACATATTGTTAATGCAGCTCTTTAATTTGTATTTCAATTAGGTGGTTCACAGAGACTTGAAACCTAGCAACATTCTTTATGTGGATGAATCTGGCAATCCAGAATCTATTCGCATTTGTGATTTTGGCTTTGCTAAACAACTAAGAGCAGAAAATGGTCTTCTCATGACTCCTTGTTATACGGCAAATTTTGTTGCACCAGAGGTAATTGTGAAAGAGTTTGCTTACAATATTTCAGTATATTTAAAGACTCATTTGCTTTGTTTTGCCCATCTTCCCTGGTAGCTCAGATGATAAAGAGTCTGCCTGCAATACAGGAGACCTGAGTTTGATCCCTGAGTCGGGAAGATCCCCTGGAGAAGGAGATGGCATCCCACTCCAGTATTCTTGCCTGGAAAATTCTTTCCTGATACTCTTCGAATTTCCTGATTTTTGTCACCATCTTCCTATATTTCTAAAGCTAAAACATCATGGTCTTTTCTTGTCTTTAGCTTTGTAGCCAGTTAGCATCTCTGTTATCCCCTACAACCAGTTTGGGCTTCTTCTGTTCACAGACCTGCCTTCCTAGCCCCTGCTTCCTTCACTAGCCCCAGGTGACTGCCACAGCCTAGGTGCATGGTGTTCCCTTTTGTCATTGTCTGATCAGTCCACAAAGATGTTGCAAAGCTGCTGAAGTCTTCCTCAAGCGCTGCTTTGATCAGGTTTCTTCTTTTCCTAAGAAATTGCAGTTCCCCATTATAGCATCTCTAAAATCCAATGCTTTGTCCTCAAAATTTCTTGCCTTTGGATTATCACTATGTAAAAAAATTATAACTAGAAGCAAGATAATAAAAAACAATAGTTAATCCTAATATAAGGCTTGCATGTCAGGCACGTATGTTAACAGATTTCATCCTCTCAGCTTTAATTTGGGTATAATAATTTGTTCTCATTATAAATATGTGAGGTGAGTATTTTTATTTGCATTTTACAGGAAACAAGGTGCACAGTGAGGGGTGATGCCATTTGCCTGAGGTCAGATCTAGATTTGAGCCCAAGCAACCCAGCTACAAAGTTTGTGCTTTACCATGTGCTAGATTTTTCACAAAAATGATAATAGTTGATAACGTTAGACTAGTTGTATTATAGATTTGGATTCCCCTCTCTGTTTTCCAAACTTTACTTTTTAGATAGAAAAAAAAAATTTTTTTAAGATTATTTGATTCAGTTCTCCCAGTGATACTAGAACTGATGAGGGACAGGTTTTTTCCTTTTTTGTTGACATTTCCACAGCCTCTGACTACACACTGGTGTCCAAGCATGTCCCCCTAATCCAGCCATCTCATTTTTCCTCATGATTATTTCCTACTTCATATAAGCAGTCTGCTTCTTGGAATCACCATGTAGCTTTTATGTCTTGGCACATTGGAATGTTTTTTTTTTTTTGCTTCAGATCCTGCCTCTAAATTCACCTTCAGGAAATCTTCTATGATCAAACTGTCCTTAGACTGACCTCTTAACTCTTCGCAAAATCCTCCTCCTGTATTATTTCTCCACATTCAGTGGATCACCAGATCCTTTCCTTTCTGATTCCTAAATATTTTAGACCTTTTTTCCCTTACCCTACCCTGTACATCCAATCTTTACTGCGTCGTTCCCATTTTATCTTTATGTCTTTTCCTCTTTATGTCCTATTTTAGTACAGATCCTCACAGCCTTTCACTTAGTTTGCTACAAATTGCCTCCAATGAGTGGCCTTGTGTCCATTCTCTCTTCTTGCCAGCATTTTCTCTATACCTTGAGTTATCTTTCTGGTGTACACATCCACTCATTTTATTTTCCTCTTTAATGCTTCAATGACATCTGATTGCCTGCATGGGAAAAAAAACACCTAGATTCCTTAACATGATATTTATAAAAAGCTCTTCAGGGAATTTCCTGGTGGTCCAGTAGTTAGGACTTGGTGTTCTCACTGTTGGGGCCCAGGTTCGATCCCTGGTTGGGGCACTAAGATCCCAGAAGCCACATGGTGTGGCCAAATAAATAATTTAAAAACCTTTAAAAGAAGTCTTCAGTCTCTCTATAGAATCCCCTGTGTGGAAATCTGGCCACACTGAACTTACATGTCGCTAAGCAGGCTCAGCTCTCTTCCCCTGCTCTCTCCCACCTCTTGATTTTGCCTCCTGAATTCTTCCTTATCGGCCCAATACAACAGGCTGCCTCCGAGCCTTCCCTCCCTCCCCTGTCAAGAGTGAATTGCTTCTTCATCTTTATACCCATATCCTTGAAACATAGTTTTGTTAGAAAACTTATCATGTTGAATTAACTATATATATGTTTATTTCCTTTGCAAGATTCTGATTTTCTTACAGAAAACAGTTTGTTTTGTATTTGTCACAGTTTATGCCTGATAATAGTGATGATTAAATCTTGAGTATATATATAAAAGTACAATTTTGCCCTATACCATTTATACTGTTATATTTTCTTTGTTTTGTTAATTATTTCTGCATCCCCTTACAAAATATAAATACATTTAAATAAGAAATTTACCTTCAGTTTATTTTTATAGTCCTCTGTGTGCCACAGCAGCATTTGATAAATTAATCAATATAAAATTTTAAATTTATATATATTAAGTATTAGTAGAAGTTTCTAGAAATAGTATTACTATATTGCCTTGTTTGTTAATCATGCTCTGTTTTTCTTGTATGCATTGATTTAGGAGACATAATTTAGTTCACAGCCTATCCAAATCTGTATAATAAACAATAGTGTGTTTATACTAATTTTTACTTTTTCTAGGTTTTAAAACGACAAGGCTATGATGCTGCTTGTGACATATGGAGTCTTGGTGTCCTCCTCTACACAATGCTTACTGGGTGAGTGTGTACCGTATGTTGTAAGCATTTATTCATCAATATTTTGGTTACATTATCTAGATTTATCTTTTAATCTCTTATAATACTTTCTTTCCATAGTTTCTCTTGTTGTTTAATAATACAATTCTATGTGTATGTGTGTGTATCACTATTATACCTGTATTATTGTTTTCTGTAATGTACTATTATTAAGTTCTTCAGGTTATGAGTTGATTTTTTTTCATATCTTTTTTGTACTCTGTGTCATAAACATATACTGTTTTAAATATTTTATTCTATAGTATGTCATGTCTTAATTATATTATTGTATATTAAATATAAATTAATATTTCATAACCTATACCTTGACCTGGTACTTTATGAAGCTTCATATTGTTGTTAATTTTTACTTAAGTAGATTTTAATGAGGTGTAACATTAAATGAACTACTTAGAGTACTTTTGGATATTGCAAATAAATATGAAAATTGCCAATGAAAAAAGAAACTTTATTCATTAGCATTTTATTCTGTTATAAATTAGTTACACTCCATTTGCAAATGGCCCTGATGATACACCAGAGGAAATACTGGCTCGAATAGGCAGTGGAAAATTCTCACTCAGTGGTGGCTACTGGAATTCTGTTTCAGACACAGCAAAGGTAAGTATGGCTTCCTATTAAAGCTTTTGAGAAAATAATTTTTCATAATCTCTAGTGAGAAAAAATATCAGTTAGAAACTTGATAAAGCAGTATTGAAATGATGTCACCAGATACCTCAGACTCAAAAATTGACCACTTATGTTGTTTCTTTCCCAGAATAGATTGGTTTGGCCTTACTATCTGTATATTTCATACTACTGCTCAGTAATGAACATGATGAATAATACTTGTGGTCCTCATGATTTGTGTGTTTCCTCTGTGCCTCACACTGCACTTTACCTAAATTATCCCCTTTAATCCTCTTAACAACTCTGTAGAATAGCTAGTAGTGTCACCATTTCACAGTAGGAAACCAAAGCCCGGAATTTTAGTGTGAACTTCTCCACAGTTACACACCAGGCATGAGTAGGTGCTTCAAAAGAAACAGCCAATTCCAAAGTCCTTGTTCCCTAGAGTAACTGTACCATGTTCTATTTTTGGTCCATATTATGAAGAAAGGGGTCTATCTTTTTCACAATAAATAGTAGTTTAGCTTTATAGTGTCTAATTGAAATCCATTTGAAAAGCCTTTCTTGCTAGCAAACCTGCCATCCCCTGAATAGCATTGATTTGCCTCCTAACTCTGCTCTAGTTTCACTTTCAGTTCATTTGAAGAAAATTCTGTTTGAAAGGAAGAGCAAAGTTTTCCATTTCAAAATAGGAAAAACATAGAGGAGATGAGGAAGATACATATTGGTAAAAAGTGCTCACTCCTTTTTCTTAGAGGTGGATGCTTGACTTGAAATAATTGCATTAGTAAATAGGATATGTCAGAAATTTCTATAGATAATTTTGGCATCAATATGAAGCCTCAGTTGACTAGTTTAATATCTGTGTTGATAATATTTAGCATTGTAACTGTATTTTAAATGATATGTTAGCTTTTCCCTTTGTTTAACAATAAAATTTCTTAAACCAGGTAATTCATTTTTCTTGGTACTTTTTACTTTTTTAAAATTCATGTATTGAGCACCTGCAATGTGCTTAATAAGTGAAGGTGGCAGGGATAAAAGATGGGACTCAGATGGAATTCCTGATCTCAGAGAGCTCTCAGTCTAGTTGTAAGATGGCCAGAAATATACAGTTCAGTGTCACATGTGCTTTTACAATGCTCTGCTTACTGTGCTAAAGAAGTTCACAGATGATGTTTGATCAGAAAGATTTCATGGAAGGCTTTCCAGAAGCATTGAAGGGATTTGCCAGGCAGCTTTGGGAAGCAGAAGGATGTAGTCCATCCCAGGCTGAGGGAGCAGCCCACGCATGGTCATGATGGCATGCGAATGGCACAGTACCTCCAGGGTGGTGCACGGAGTTTGATGTGACTAGTACAAGGTACATGTAAGAGGGTCACTGATGAACCGCAATTATGAAAGGTTTTGTCAGTCATGCTCAGGATTTGGGATTTTCTCTAATTGCTGGGGAGCTGCTGAAAAATACTAAGCATTGTACTGATCAGATTTTCCTTTTTCAAGGTCACTGTGGAGTAGTAATTTTTAACCATTGGGATCCACTGCAAACTTTGTCACAATTGGTTGTCAGGCATATCAAGTAATGTTACCATAGAAAGTACCATAGTTTATACATTGCCTGGTTTTTTAATAAGTTAAAGCAAGTCTAGCTTATCTCTATGATTTTTATAATTTGGTTCTCATTCACTTGCATTTTATGATTTTTTTTGAGTGAAAGGCAGGTGAGGATGAGATACAAATAATGCAAAAAAATTGCATCCAATGCACAGCCTATTTTATGAATGCCACATGATTACTAATAAGTTTTGCTAATTTGTCCAGTTAATACTTGTGATTATAATGTAATATGCTGAATACCCACAAAATTGAGAAGTAGAAAAAAATAAAAATAACTCTGTAATCTTTGGAGGAAGCATTTAGAACACTCCAATTAATTCCTGTTATTAGACAGTTATATCCTACTTTTCAGTTTTACCAGTAGTACAAAAAAAATCTTCAGTAGCTGAAAGTTACTTAGAAATAAACCAACGAAAATGTAGAGAAAATCAGAATATCTGAGGGAAAAAAGAGCCAAAATCCTTAAAGATACATAAAATGTGGTAAATTCACCCTTTGCAATGCACCAGAATTATTGTTAACTCAGGAGAAAACAAAGACTTAAGTTTTTACTTTTTTTTTTAAACATTGTCATATTGACCAAATTGCTTTGTACCCAAAGGTCTGCTCCTCAGAAAGAATAGTGTCATGGAAGCCAAGGAAGAATACTACACAGTATCAGGTGCTATAGGAAAACAAATAACAGGTTTAAGCTTTTTTTATTCTTTTTCCCACTACAGGACCTGGTGTCAAAGATGCTTCATGTGGACCCTCACCAGAGACTGACCGCTGCCCTTGTGCTCAGACATCCTTGGATTGTCCACTGGGACCAACTGCCGCAATACCAACTCAACAGACAGGATGCACCACATCTGGTCAAGGTGAGCAGCCCACTGGGGCATGCATGCCACATGCCCTCCAGGGGAGACTGTGAGATGCCGTCTCTCTGCCACAGCACCTTGCCCTTTCACTGCCTCTCAACACGCATCCACTTCTCAGGTGAGATTCTCATACAGTGGGTGATTTAGAAAAGAAAAAGCCAAGGCATGCCAAAATACCATCCTGAAGCTAGTTTAGGAATGATTTCTGAGTTTATTAATCAGATAAGCTTTGTGGACTTCCCGACTTTTCTTTGTACTTTTCTTTCTTACACACAACCCAAAGCAGACTCTGAGGTTGTCAGCAGTGGTAAAACACAAGTTCCAAACCAGCATTCCTTGCTGACTCTCATGGTAAAGGATTGCAGAGGTAAAAAACAATTGAATAGTCCAGAGAAAAGTAAGGACTGGTTGTTATGAGCCCACCCCTGTCCTCTCTCATCCATAATTTCAACCTCCCTCATTGCCCTCTTCAATTTTAGTTAGATCAGAGAATTTGACTAGTGTGGTTATTTTCATTATGAGCCTAATAAAATCTATATAAATTTGTATGTGAAGAAATTATCTGGGGAAAATTCATTTCATATTCTGTGTATAAATGACTACCCACTGTCATTATTTGTGACCTTTCTTTCCTGTTTTCAGGGTGCCATGGCAGCTACATACTCTGCTTTAAACCGTAATCAGTCACCAGTTTTGGAACCAGTAGGCCGCTCTACTCTTGCTCAGCGGAGAGGTATTAAAAAAATCACCTCTACAGCCCTGTGAAGTGACCTCAGTGAGATATTTGGTACCATGGTGTAAGTTGATAGCACAAGTTCTGGTGACAGGTAGCACATATCTGAGAGGCACCTGCAAGCACACACTGTCCCAGCTGGTACCCATAATGCTGCTGCTCCTGCTGCTGCTCCCGCTTTTGTCTCTTCTCGCTTTAAATGATTGTTAGCAAGTTAGATTTTCCTGGAGCTTCGGATGAAATGAAAATGGAAACATGATGAAGATATATTCACTGAATCAACAAGAATAATAATGAACACATGAATACCACCTAAAAATACACTGAATAAAGTACTCTACACCACATAGCATTATTTTTATAGGAAATATTTCATGTCCCTTAAATATTCTTCGTTAGTTATAGGGATGGACAGTTTATGTTAAGCACTTAGCTTAAACAATCCGTTTCTATTAGCACTGTATCCCTTGTGCCATCCAACATTTTGTATGTTTTTGTAAACAGTTCATATACAGTACATTTCTGTACTGCTTTCTTTAACGTATACATGCCTTGTTTAACTTGGAATCTATTATTAATCAATTGACTATTAAATCTGGTTAAATAGTTCACCTGGATTAACAGTATTGTTGGACAGCCCTCAAAATGGCCAGATTGTAGAACAGCCTTTGAATGTAATACTTCCAAAATGTACATATCTTTCCCCATGTCTGTTTCACTGGTTCATTTGTTTGTTTGTTTGTTTGTTTGTTTCTTAAAGTCAGGTGCTCTGTCAGGCTAACCTAGAGAGCTTTTGTGATAGAGAAAGTTACTGTGTGTGTGTGTGTGTGTGTGTGTGTGTGTGGTATGACAGACATCAAGAGTACACCTATGAAGTTAGTCCATATACTTTGCAAATCCTTAGGGTCTTTTTTCCTTAATTAAGGAAGTAGTTCTTACATTTTTTATCTTAAATCGTCTCCATACTTAGAATTTGGCATACATTTGGGATTTTTCCCAATATACATCAAAGACCTTTAAAAGGCATGGTGAAGAGATGGCAAAGGAAAATTTAGCAACAGGTCATTGAAATCCTATTGGATCTTTTGTGTCTAAATAGATCAAATTGCAGAATTTAGCATATGAATAACAGGATACTGTTCTTATATACCTGCAGGAAAAGTATGCTTTTTTGGGGGGGAAGAAAAAGATAAATCATAATGAATTATATCCCATTAAGATGCTCTACAGTAAACACTAATTTGAATGTAATAAAGGCCATGGGCCTCTCTATGAAATTTGGACTTAAACTTTCTTATTCTAGGGAATAAAACATTCTGGATCAAATATTATCTGTTCTAACCTTAAATCATAGCTGAAGTAGACTAAGTGAATGTTTAGCATTGAGTGTTTTCTGAATTCCTCCTAATGATTTATAGCCATATAATGCTTTCTTTTCTTTTTTAAAAAATTTTTATTGGAGTATAGTTGATTTACAATATTGTGTTAGTTTCATATAATGCTGTCTTTAATTTCAGAAATGATCAGTTTTCATAATGGGCACTGTATCTGCTTATTCATTATCTACATCAAATTTGGTAGTTTCCACAATTTCATTAAAGAAATGTCTGCATCCATTATTACCTGTATCTTTGCCAAGCTACCTAGCATACATCAGTATGTAATACAAAAAACATACGAGCAAGGAAAAGGTGTTTTAACTTATCTCGTCGAGAATGTGCCCGAACAGATCTTTCCTAGTCATGTACTAAGCCATTTACATCAGAAATCTCTTTTCCTGCCAGAAGCTTTAAATCTTCCCCCTGAGAGTACAAAGCCAAGAAAGTATGGTTTATCTAAATGTCTTGGAAGCCACTTGTTATTCCTTAACTTCTCCTCTGTGTAATTCAAGAGAAAGAGAAAAGTGATCATGCCATTTGCCCAGATGACACAAAATGATTATTGCCTAGAAATCAAATATAAATTTATCTTCTAAATAAAAAAATACATAAGAGGAAGGATTTCAGAAAATCTAGATGGACAAAGTTTTAAAATATTCTTGAGTATATGGATGCTAACAATTAACACCTGCTTTCCATTGCCTGGAAATAAAGGTTTTTTTTTTTTTTCCTCCTCTATTAAGTGTTTCAAACCAGAAAAGTGAAGTCGCTCAGTCATGTCCGACTCTTTGTGACCCCATGGACTGTAGCCCACCAGGCTCCTCAGTCCATGGAATTTTCCAGGCAAGAGTACTGGAGTGGGTTGCCATTTCCAGTCATCCCAAATTCTTGTCACTTATGTAATTCTAGGCAGAAAATGGATCTTTTCAGATTTTTGACACTGATGCTATTTCATAAGTGCTTAGGTGTATTGTTAATCATAGTCTTTTAAAACCAGAAGTAAATGTGTAAATCCTTATAAATTGTCTAGTCCAACTTTCTCATATTGCATGTAAAGAACCTGAGACCCAGAGCAAAGACTAGAATCCTTAACTTCCCATTCAGTTTCTTTCCCTCATAACACCGTGCTGCCTTCCCCTCATATTATCACATGACCATGTGCTGAGTTGTTCAAAAACTATAGTTCTTGGAGCAGTCCTCTGCTGGTACATGAATGCCTTCTTTGCCTTCTCTGCCTAGAAGAGCTGCCAGTTTTATTGGAGATAACTGGTTATATGTTCACAAAACTGAAGGCCTTCTGCCTAAAAAGCAGTTCATACTTTATTTCATCTGTGATTCTGGTGTTCCTATTGCCTTTGACTTAGAGCAGACAAACTTGGCCAACAATGTGCTCTAAATGTAGTGCCTCTGCTGGGATAACCTTTCCATTAATTTCTTCAAGTCCAGTTTCTCTTGGGCCCTACAATTGGAGTGAGGCCCTTTCCCATTAGTGCTGCTGGTTACTTCCCAGGAGGTTTTAGTTCAGTCTGAAGGTTATTTCAGTATGAAAGAAGGAACTAAACTAACAGGCCACTTTCACAAACCTCCTCTTAGCTTATAATCCAAAATAATCCAGAATGGTAGGTTGAATTTAACATTACCAAGCACATACTGGAAAATCTGGATTACACTGTACCATGTGTTTTCTATCTTCCCTTTCAAGCGATGATGCTAAATTAAGGTAAGTTTTTTGTCCTCTGAACTTTTTGTATAAGTAATTTCAGTTCCTAATTCATAGACATGTCTTCTAAGTACAATAGACTCTTCACTTTAGCAGATTTGATATAGATTCATTTATTTGCAAGCAACCCCAAAAGTCCAAAAATATAATAATTTTGACAAGGCACAAAGTTGGGATGCTGTGAGGCTGGAGACTGACATGTGGGAAAAGTCACTTGGTGAGTGTCTGGAGAGGGTGTGGTGTGTATGCAGTAGAGATTCCGCATTTCACACACAGTGGGCTACAAGGAGCTGGTTTGGGTCAACCTTTTCCCAACTATTTTTAAGAAATGGTTACTGTTGGGACAAGAGAACATCATGGGAAGTGGGGCTAGTCTGTTAGCTGTACCTTGTACCCTCAGCTCAGGAAAGGCTTCATGATTGGGCACAATGGGTTGGGTAGGAAAAGCACTAGGGTACATCCAGCCTCAGGTGACAGCAGAAAAGCATTCACGATTTGGGGGCTTAGTACAAATGTGCATCACCACAAAAGCCAGCAGTACACACTTCAACATGGATGTAATTTTTCTCAACTTCCTGGCCTTTATACATGAGCTGAAAATTTTCAGGTTGCTTGACTATATTTTATAGAGAAAATTCTCTCTTATGGTGGTATCGAGCATTTGAAATTTACAAAGGCATTAGGACAGATATCTCAGGAATGTAAATGGTCAGAAAAGGTCTGCTTTCTGTGATTAACAAATACGATGAGTTCCATAGCTGACCTTGGTGCTTAAACCAGGGGGTTCCAACTAGTGCTAGAGCTCTGTCTTCTGAAAGGTCCACTTCCATGTGACTAACAAACTGGATGTATACTTTGAGCCTTATTTAATTCACAGATAAGTTGACTTAACTCAGCATTTTTATTTCACTTAATGAAAACAGCCCTCTCTTCACCTCCAGATTGCTTACATTTTGCTGGTCTCCCCAAGTGACCATTAGTGGAGACCAATTAATGAAGGAATGAAATTTGCTGTTTTTTTTTTTTTTTTTAATTTGTTTTCTTGGGACTGTGGTGTTCTGCAGAGCCATGCTTAACCACTTTTTCTAGTGAAGAGTCTACAGAATGATAATAACTAAATATGGATGGCCAAGAAGATTTTGTATCTACAGTGCGCTTTATATATTTTTGACACTGCTGTATTCTGTGTGATCGAATGACCTGTAACTGGTTCCAATGTGACTGAGTGTTCTCAATGAATTCTAGTAGCAAAGTCAACTTAATTTTCTTAAGCCTTGTATTACTATCTGTCTCACATTTACCACTTTGATTCCAGTCTTTTAACTGTTCATAACAGGGCATACCAAGGGTTGGGATGAGAGCCTACTTCCTACCTCTAAAGGCACTTTCCTCATTATTTTGCCATATAACCTTGAAGTGCATGATAAGCTGTTTAAATGTCCATGACTTCTCCCAGAGCAACTAGCAAAGTATATGACATTGAATAGAGATTAGTGGAAAGGAAAATTTTTAGAGACTAAACAGAGGTGTAAACCTCAAGAAAACCTCTTTAGAGCACATACCATTGGAGTACAATGTATGTAAATGTATGTGAGAAGAGAGTTGCTGTAATAGTCCTCTCTAAGTAGATTAGTTCAATATCTAATGGAAGTGAAAATCTTTACTCCTATTATCACTATAGTACTGAGTGAACTGTATACTGAGTTTTTCAAACAAGTACTTAAAGTAGAACTTTAAAATATAAAGCAAGGGCATAAGGACAAAGGTTTTGGTTTGCGTTTCTCTAAGTGTAGTTTACCATCTAAGGCTTTCTTTTTTAATTAAAAAAAAAAAAGCTTCAAGGTATTGCCATTCCTTAGCATCCTTAATAATTATGGGTGATGAGTTTTTAACTCTTAAGATTATATACCTGTATTACGTTTATCTTAACTCTTACCCTAAGCAAAAGGGAAGGTATACACCTAAGGGATGTAATTATTTTGCATTTTTGGCCATGGGTGGGAAAGGGGTGGGTATCTACTTAAACAGTTTTTAAAAAAGAAAAAAGTCACAAATATTTTTATACTCTTATATATGATTTTACTTTATACTAGTTTCTCTCTAGTAAGGCATGCCAGAAGCCCATGACACCATATCATGAGTTTATATGTATTGTACCTTTTATTGGTGGTTAAATCTCATCAGATGCTTGGCACTGCTGCCATGATTATGAAATGCTTGTAAAGGATTAAATATCACTGAGTATTTTAAATTGTTTTACTTAAGAGTCTAATCTGGGAAGTTTTCAAATCATACTATTAATGTATAATCTAAGCTCTTTCAGATGTATCCACGAATAATCCTGGAACAATATTGCTTGTATTCCTGTCACAGAACAGGTTTTGTAATCTTTAAAAGAAATGAAAATTTATATAATAAAGTTTCAAATAAATGCATGTATGTCCTTTTATGAGATTATTTTGCTTAGATTTGTCTGTTAGATGCCAGCAGCACGGCCCTCCTTCCCCAGTTGTGACAACCAAAAGTATCTCCAGACACTGTCAACCATTCCTGGTAGAGAACCACTGTTTGACAATTGTACTTTATTTCTCTGTCACTTAGGAATGTCCACTTCCTTAGAAAATGTTGAAATGCTAACATTTTCAGAAAAGTGATTTAAAATAAGCTTACTTAAAAGTGAAGCTCTTCCTCCTACATAGTCAGCTGTATTAGTTTGCTGAAGCTACCAATAAAGTACCACAGACTGGGTGGCTTAAAAACAAATTTATTTTCTTACCATTCTGGAGGCTACCAATCTGAGACCAGGGTGTTAGCAGTATTGGTTTCCTTTGAGGTCTCTCCCCTGGGCTTGTAGATAGCTACCTTCCTGCTCATGCGGTGTTCCTTTCTGTGCTGTGTCCTAATCTCTGTTTATAAAGACACCTAGTCATATTGGATCAGGGCCTACCTTAATGATTTCATTTCAATTTAATTACGTCTTTAAAGACCCTGTCTCCAAAGTCACATCCTGAGGTATTGGGGGTTATGAGTTAAATATGCAAATTTTCAGTTCAGTTCAGTTGCTCAGTCGTGTACGACTCTTTGCGACCCCATGAATTGCAGCACGCCAGGCAGCCTCCCTATCCATCACCAACTCCCGGAGTTCACCTGAACTCATGTCCATCGAGTCGGTGATGCATCTCATCCTCTGTCGTCCCCTTCTCCTCCTGCCGCCAATCCCTCCCAGCATCAGAGTCTTTTCCAGATTTTGGGAGGATACAATTAAGCCCCTAATGCTGAGTTTGTCTTCTTCCCTCCCTTCCTGTGTGTACTGAGCAACTACTGTGTGCCAGACATTCTGCTAAACGCTGGTAATAGTAAGCAACTGATTTGGTCTCCGCCAAATTAGGTTTACAGTGAGGTAGGAAACACTTATAAAGTAATAACAAGTGTCACGTAAATATTACTCTTTGGGACAAGTAATAAAACTGAACTGTGAGATTAATGAACCCGCAGCTCAAACCTGAAGACGTCAGTTTGCCACAAAGCAGTAGAAGTCCGGGAGTTGGTGATGGACAGGGAGGCCTGGCGCGCTGCAGTCCATGGGGTCGCAGAGTCGGGCACGACTGAGCGACTGAACTGAACTGAGTAGAAGTCTGGTGCCAGGCAGCAGGGGGCGCTACCTGAGTACGCCTGTACCGCGGGGCCTGGGCCCCGCCCACTGCCTCCAAGACTCCGTCTGCTCCCAGGCTCACGGCCCTGCCCCCGGGCTCACGGCCCCGCCCCTACTCGCGGGCTCGCGGCCCCGCCCCCGGGCTCATGGCCCCGCCCCTGCTCTCGTGCACACGTGCCCCGCTCTCGGGCTCACGGCCCCGCCCCTACTCGCGGGCTCGCGGCCCCGCCCCCGGGCTCATGGCCCCGCCCCTGCTCTCGTGCACACGTGCCCCGCTCTCGGGCTCACGTGCCCCGCTCTCGGGCTCACGGCCCCGCCCCTACTCGCGGGCTCGCGGCCCCGCCCCCGGGCTCATGGCCCCGCCCCTGCTCTCGTGCACACGTGCCCCGCTCTCGGGCTCACGTGCCCCGCTCTCGGGCTCACGTGCCCCGCCCTCGGGCTCACGTGCCCCGCCCCCGGCCTCCCGCGGGGCTCCACCAACGGCCGTTAACGGTCTGAGAGCGCGTCTGCCTATCTAACAATAGGAGTCAGCCAGCCACGCATGCGCTGTAGGTAGAAGGGGGCGTGGCCTGCTGACGTTGGGAGGTGGAGATAACGGACGCAAGCAGGCGCGACGCCATTTGCTGCGGCCGAGCGTCGGGGAAGGCGGATCTCGGAAGACGTCCGTCGCCCGACTGCCGCAGACGCGACCTGGTCTCTCGCAGCCAGTTCGTGTCACCCTATCTCACGCGTCTCCCTTCAGAGGAGTCGCCGCCACCACTCGGAGAGAAGTCGGGGACGCCTCAAGTGCGTCGTCACCGCCATGCCTAAGAATAAAGGTAATGCCGCTTGTACCTCAGGACCACGACTCCCCTCTGCCCGGTCTCCCTTACTCTGTCCGCGGCCTCCGCATGGCCTAGGCCGCAATAACTTTCCTCTCCGGCCTGCCTTCACACAGCTAGACTATCCGGACGCGATTCTGGTCTCGGGGGAGGAGCTGGGAAGTTACTTCAGGCTTCCAGTTTGGTCACATTGGGGTGGAGCCGACGCCATTTTTGAAGGGCCTCCTGTGGGAGAACGTGTGCTTCTGCTCGTAATTCGCGCCAGACAGACCCCGGCGCTATAGGGACCTGTGGGTAGACCTCCGTGCGGCCTGGGCTTCCCGCATGGGCGCCTGTGGCCTTACCGGCAGTTGTTAACTTTCACAGGGTGATGGCTGCTTTAAGTGGCCATCAGTACTCCCGCGTGGGATTCTGTATGGGCAGTTGCTTGATAGCTTCTTTTTATTAATAAATAGTACACATTATATGGAAATACCAGTTTATCCGTTTATCTACTGAAGGACATCTTGGTGGTTTTCAAGTTCAGGCAGCTAGGACCTTGCTTTTTTACTGGCTTGATGTATTCTACAGATCCAGTGTAAACTCTCAGAGTTGCCACAACTTTGTCTCCCTCTACTACTGCAAAAATCAGTGTGTTCCATTACAGTAGTGAGAACTCTGCCGGGCCCACCTCCGGCCCATTTATCTTTTTGCACACAGATCTTTCATTTGGGAGAGCAGGTACAGAGAGACCTTATTTTATAAAATTAGTCATGAATGTTTTATAAGCCTTAGTTTCTTTTTCTACTGTTTTTCAGATAATGTCTTTTTCTTTAAAAACTATTAGGTAAAGGAGGTAAAAACAGACGCAGAGGCAAGAATGAGAATGAATCTGAAAAGAGAGAGCTGGTGTTCAAAGAAGATGGGCAAGGTAAGAATTTAATAAGTTAGGTTTCTTTCAGTAATAGTTCTCTTTTGTAAATAAAGATATTAAATTTCTAAACATAAAAGATACTGTTCATAATCTGGAGCAAAAAATGCAGTGTCCCTTCTTGCTCTTCTCGCTTTCTCATCCCCCACACTTCTCCAGAGCATTTCTTTGTAGTTATTTCGTGTATACTCAGCCTTTGTTGAGGGTTGATGGCATTTCTGTAAATACGTATGTTTCACTATTTTATGTGAACACCCTCAGAACTAAGAATGAATTGAACTGTTCAGAGGGAACTAAACTTCAAAAGCTATATTGTTGACAATTCCATGACTTAGTTGGCTTTTTTTTGATAGTGAATGGTGCTACATAGTGTGTTCAATAGACCATGGTTATTAGAGGAATGAATCCAAAGCCTTTCCCTTACTTCTCCAGTTGTAGTGGCATTTATCAATAATTTCTAAAATACAGTGAAATGAAACTGAACCATTGACTTGACCTTTTCAAACCAATTAAGACTTTTAAGTAATAACACTAGTTTCCCATGTTTTTATTTTGAGTAATTTCAAACTTTCAGAAAAGTTGGGAGTTTAAGTACCATGAATTCCCTTAAACACTTCACATGTGCACGTGTGTGTTTGTATGTGTCTCCATCCATCTTGAACCATTTGGAAGTTGATTGCAGACATCATGGTACTATGGTACTTTTCCCTGACTATGAGTGCTTCATCATGTGTCTCCTAAGAACAAGTCTATTCTCAGATAACTAAGGTTATCAGTTCAGTCGCTCAGTTGTGTCCGACTTTTTGCAACCCCATGGACTGCAGCATGCCAGGCTTCCCTGTCCATCACCAACTCACTCTCCGGTATTTTAACGTGAATGTATTATCTGTCCAGTATATAATCATATTTAAATTTTTATATTTATCTCAGTAATTTCCAGCAGTTTTTAACAAATAACTTTTTCTAATTGTCTCTTTTATAGAACTTGATGAATTTGTTCATACCATGAATATGTATAAGCCACTGAAAATGAAACACAGTATCTGGCTGAAAGACTTTTTTATTTCTTAGCCTTGGTCATTTTTACCTCCTTTAGCAATTGACTTTATTTTGACTACCATTAGTTCTTTTTCATGTTTCCCCCTCCCTCTTTGGAAGAGAGGCTACCTTTTAATTGACCAGCAATATTGAGGTGGTAAATGGGCGCTAGATTCACTGCAGTCTGAGTAACACTGCCACTTTGCAATCCCACATGTGAACCTTTGAAAGTTAGGTTTCATTATATTTACACACTGGTGGATAGCCTCTTCTTAAACACAACTTGAGTAAGCGAAAAGTTCTGGAGTGACCCCATCCCCCACCTCCAATCTTCTGGGCCACAAGAGATGACCCTTGTGCAAGCCAGGGTATAATCTCAGTTTTTCAAATGGCAGCAAAACAGGGTGGCTTCCTCAGTACCATTTTGGAAAGATTTTGATTTAAAAGTTTGGCATTTGCCTGGGAACATCTTTCCAGCTTTACAAAAACCAAAATAATCACAAAGACATGAATAACGTTCAAGCTGCTTTTATTTGCTAGTGTACCAAAAATTGTGTTGTGACCAGTCTCTAAAGGCTAACCTTCCTCTGAGGGAAAGGAGATCCATAACTGGGTGAGGATCCAAAGTGAGTGATTGATGAGGAACATTTTAGTGTATATTTTGGGACAAGCCACTTTGATCTCCAGAAGTAGAGCATACAGTGATGAAGACCATGGTCAGTCTACTTAACTCACAGTGAGTAAGTAGGTAATTAAAATATTTCTGGTAGAGACAGCTTGTCATGGACATGGCATTCCACAGCTTTGATTCTGGCTCTGCTGTATACTAGGTGTTTATCACGCCCTTGTATTTAACTTTACTGCAAATACTTACTCCTAACCAACACACCTATGTGTTCTAATGAACTTATGTGGACTTTAAGTTGCCTTTATCAGAAATTGAGCAATGTCCTATACCCTTTTCTTTTCCCTCATCCAGAGTATGCCCAAGTAATCAAAATGTTGGGAAACGGAAGATTGGAAGCGATGTGTTTCGATGGTGTTAAGAGATTGTGCCACATCAGAGGGAAACTGAGAAAGAAGGTAGCTGTGGAGACTTGTTTTACTTTAATATAAAATTATGGTTAAAGGGGGAGAAATGGCAGTAAGGTTTTTATGGGCCAGGGACCTTTTTTTAGCATCGTTTATGTTGTATTCCTGCCCAAGGTGGTTAACCTGAATCTAATCGTGAGAAAATAATTAACAAGCCCAAATTGAGGGGCACATTGTAAAACAAATCATCTGACTGTGAATATTGGGTTGGCCGTAACAACTTAAGGAAAAACACGAGCCAGCTTTTTGGCCAATCCAATACATGCAATGTTACTGTCATGAAAGAAAAAAAAATGCTGGAAGGTCTATTTCAATGTAAAGAAGATTAAAGAGACTCATTGGTTATGTGCAATAAGTGGTCCTTATTTGGGTTCTGACTTGGGGTTGGGGAAAATAGTTGTAAGGAGTGTTAAGAAATTTGAATATGAACTAATGGTAAATAAGTGTTGTATTAATGTTAAATTTCCTGAATTGAAATCATGAATGGACAGCCTTGGAAAGAAATGATTAATTTCCCATCAGTGTAGCTGATCAGACAGATTTATTTATTCATGAGGTTGGTTAGAAGTCCCTCTAATCTTGACTTTATGATTAAAAAAATAATTGGGTCATTAATGCTTCTGTTACCAAACTAAAGGGATTTTGTTTCCTGTGTGTATTTGAGTACATGGGGGGAAGGTAAAACCACATTTCTAATTTTACTATTCTCGTATGTAATGGGTAACCAACCACTTGGAGTGGTTCAGTATTAGAAATCCCTTAATTGCTAAACTAATCGTTGGTCCTCTGGAATTATTAAACTGTCAAGTAGTTAAATAAGATTGTTATTTTTCTAATATCCCAAATGATAGAAACTTTAAAATGGCTCAGCTGCTTATTGTCGTTTTTTTCCCCTAAATGTAGATACTCTACCCATAGTTGAGTGAATAGTATGTATGTGTTGTGGGAAGACTGACTCAACATTGCTCTTGGTTGAATATTTTTATTTTAAATGTAACCTGTTCTGGCTTTTATAGGTCTGGATAAATACCTCAGACATTATATTGGTTGGTCTACGGGACTACCAGGTAAAAATATTATTAAATTTTTCATTGTTTACTTGCTTGAATTTGGTGAGCAACTGATGTTTAGAACATAAGTCATAACCAAATTTGACTAGTTTCCAGACAAGTAGGCTGCTCAGTATTGTGTCAGTAAACATTTCTTAAGGGCCAGTTCTGTCATAGGCATTGTGCTGGGTACCCCAGGGATCATGGTTCCCCAGTGCCAGTCTATGGAGTCTGCATTTTCACTATAGAAGAATCACAGTGTGAATTTTTCATGAAGCTAAATGCTCCTTTTTCTCTTTTGGATATTTAGAAGTTCCCTTTTTGGAATGAAGGATACTATACTGTAGTTTTGTTAGTGTTCTTAGTTGGCAGGATAAAAATGTAATTTTATGTTGGATTGCCTGCCTGCCCCAATTTTTTAAATTTATACATATTGAAATAAAAATATGAAAACCATTACTCTAGGGGATACAACTGAGTGAGTCAGGCTGCCATCTGCAAAATGCTTATGGCCTGACAGTGGAGAGAATAAGAGGCACACAAGTAATTACAAGACAAATCATGATAAAAGTGTGTGTGTTCAGTCACTCAGTCATATCCAACTCTTGTGCTCTAAATTTAGATGGGAACTTAGGGAAGAAAATGGTAGTTGCCCTTCAGTGATCTCTACCTGGAGACTCTACCCATTGTGAGTCTGTGAAATCTATTTGGTTTCCACCTATTGGAACTCATCACCATGTATATATTTACATTTTGAGTGATAGTGTTTCTATTTTTGTAACTCTGATCATACTCTGATTTTTTAAATGTATGTTCCAGAATAAAGAATTAAAATTACTACTTTAAATCAATGGTTCTCCACTGTGGGTGACTTTCCTCCAGGAGACATTTGGCAGTGTCTGGAGACATGACTGGTTTGTACACATGGGGGTAAAGGGCAGTGCTCTTGGCATCTAATTGATAGAAACCAGGGGTGATGCTGAACATCCTAAAACACACATTTGTCCCTACAGCAAAGAATTATATGGCTGA
The DNA here is from genome assembly GCF_032452875.1 of Bos javanicus. NCBI lineage: Eukaryota > Metazoa > Chordata > Mammalia > Artiodactyla > Bovidae > Bos > Bos javanicus. The sequence goes on from NC_083897.1 coordinate 129,939,864, forward strand.
AAACATAAACAGTGCTGACATTGAGATAGAGTGCTCTAAACTCATTATTTTAATGTCCACTTTCTTCTTTTGATCTTAAAGAGAACCTCAGAAGTAGAATTAATTCCCTGTTTGACAGATACAGAAGTCAAGGTTCTGAAAGATGTAACATTCATGCATGCGTGCTAGCGTGCTGAGTTGCTTCAGTTGTGCCTGACTGTGACCCCAGGGACTGTAACCCACCAGGATCCTTTGTCCATGAGCTTCTCCAGGCAGGAATACTGGAGTGGGTTGCCATGCCCTCCTCCAGGGATCAAACCCGAGTGTCTTAAATCTCCTGCATTGGCAGGTGGGTCCTTTATCGCTAGTGCCACCTGAGTAGCATTCATATTGATACTCTAAAATGACAGCTAAAATAAATGTTCTGATTCTTAATTTCTCATGATCCTTCTTTTATGCCCCTGCCACGGAGAGGGTGGTACAGGGGCCAGTAGTATCACTAGCTTTCAGTTACTTGTTAGAAATGCAGATTCTTGGACCCCACCCCAGGCCGCCTCAATCAGAATGTGTGTTTTAACCAGAATCCCCTTGGGCTTCTGTGCATAATGCTTTTTGAGAAGTGCTGGTCCTGAATCATACCATTCTTGGGTCACTGTGATCACTTTCCTGCCTTTCTTTGGACCTTCTTTCAGGTCCAAAAATTTTTTTGAACTTGTGACAATTGGCTTCAACCCGTTTTTCTTCCTTAATTAAGTCAGATTCTTTTCAAATGGGAAAGTGTGAATGTTATGAAGCATTCATTTTCAGTGGGACACTTGCATCAGAAATAGCCATGTATTTTACAAATACACTCTCATGGTCTTCATTCCACAACTCCTAATTTATCAGGAGATATAAAAGCTCCACCCAGGTAGCATTACTGGTTAAGAATCTGCTTGCCAAGACATGGGTTAGATCCCTGGATTGGGAAGATGACCTGGAGGAGGAAATGGCAACCGACTCCAGTATTCTTGTCTAGAGAATTCGATGGACAGGGGAGCCTGGTGGGCTACAGTCCATGGGATCACAAAGAGTCAGAAATGACTAAGCATAGACATAAAAAAGCTCCACAAGAGATTCTGATGGATTTGTACCCTAAGAACCACTGATTATGGAAAAGTATAATAATTCCCTTAGGTCATTATCCCCGTCTCAATTTTTGAATTAGTGTTGAATCACCTATAAATTATGGTCCCAGTGAATTTTTATTTTTCAAAAGACTTCTAATCCCAGGGTAACTAAAAGATTGGGTCTGCACAGTTCTGCTTCTTTTGAAGTGAAATCTATATAAATGTCTTCCCTAAGCTTGTTGATCATTATTTGCTTACATATGCAAGATTCTTCAGACTGACTTAAACCAAAGAATGTTTTTCAGAGCGTAGGAGAAAACTTTAAAATTTAAGAAAAGAAGAGTTTAATAGCACAACAGTGAAATTTAATTTTTTATCCAGTTTGAAACTAATTTATGAAATTAATGGATAGTATTTTGGCATAATTATTTTTAAACATGTGTCTCTTTTTAAGGATAATAAAGCTGATGTAATCTTAAAATACAATGCAGATGAGGCTAGAAGTCTGAAGGCATATGGCGAGCTTCCAGAACATGGTAATGTCTGAGTTATTAACCTATTAATATGCTGTTAATCCTTGATTTAGATGAAGGAATTTTGATAGAATTTTTTGGATTTTGCATATTTAGTTTTGTCTTTACGTGATTCAGTCCAAGTATGCCTACCTTCACTTCATATTACTAGACACCTTAAGAAGAAAGTAATTGAGATTCTGTTTCTAATAACTATATTTTTGGTGAGGATTTATCGTTTATGAGCCCTGGACTATATTTTGGTTATTGCATATTACCAAGAAAACTGTTATTTTACTTGGGTGTGAAAATCCTGCTGTAATTATTTACTTCACATTTCCAGTCTAGGAAATACTAATATATCTGGGAATAGGACTAGCAGTTCCTGGTTCATTTCTGTTAATTAAGGGATAAGCATGATATAACCAAATTTTTCTGATTGATGTGTTTGATAATTTCTGGGTCGTTAACATGTACTACCTTTTTTGAAGTGTAGCTGGAAGTTGTAATAGTTCAGAGTTTGTTTAATTGGAGCCAGCCTCACTAAAAATACCTTTGTGAACAAAAGAAAGCTATTTCTATCTTGACTTAGAGATGTTGTTGTGTAAAATAGTGTTCTATATACTAGGGTTGTTAGGTAGACATTACAAGGATATTTTTGATAATGAAACAGATTAAATTAAAAGTTTGACTTGTATAGTTCAGTGTTTGATACCCAACTACTGCTTTCAGTGGGCACTTTAATTCATTTTTGTTAACATCTTGGCTATATTATATGACTATATTTGTTATTGTTTCTTAAGCTAAAATCAATGAAACTGATACATTTGGTCCTGGAGATGATGATGAAATCCAGTTTGATGACATCGGAGATGATGATGAAGACATTGATGATGTAAGTTGATGCACCTTGTGTTTCTCAACTTTCGTTTGTGCTAGTCAAATTGTTTGTGCTTATGAGAATTTTATGATCTTTTTCAATATTTCTTCCTGAAAAGATCAGTATTTGCTAGAGTATCTAGAGAAAGAGCTGTTAAGAAATTGTGAGAAATAAGATTTTATCCAAGAAACAGGCCTTTTCTTTTATTAATTGAGATATAGTTGATGTAGAATATTATGTAAGTTAACAAATGTACAATATATGGATTCACAATTTTGAAAGGTTATAGTGTGTTTATCGGAGAAGGCAATGGCACCCCACTCCAGTACTCTTGCCTGGAAAATCCCATGGATGGAGGAGCCTGGTAGGCTGCAGTCCATGGGGTCGCTAAGAGTCGGACACAACTGAGCAACTTCGCTTTCACTTTTCACTTTCATGCATTGGAGAAGGAAATGGCAACCCACTCCAGTGTTCTTGCCTGGAGAATCCCAGGGATGGGGGAGCCTGGTGGCTGCCGTCTATAGGGTCACACAGAGTCGGACACAACTGAAGTGACTTAGCATAGCATAGCATAGGGTGTTTATAGTTATTATTAATATAAATGGCTATATTCCCTGTGTTGTACAAACATGCCTTCTCTTAATTGAAACTAGTATATTAGAAGAATAATCTTGTTTGAACCAGTTTGGTATGAAGCATTGGAATTACAACATAACATTAAAAGCCCTGTTAAAGGGACTCCCTGGATTGCCAGTGGTTAGGACTCTGTGCTTTCACTGCTGACAGCTAGAGTTTGATCCCTGGTCAGGGAACTAAGATCCCACAAGCTTTGTGGCACAGCTCCCCCGCAAAAAAGCAAAAACTGGTCTTGAGGAACACTGAGTAAGTGATACCTACCACCAAGATTTTATAATTAACATATTTCTAAACTTGGTGTATCATATTTCTATCTATACTTTTATTCCTCTGTCAGTCCATCTTACATATTTTGATGTATCTCCAAACCATTTAGAATACACCATGACTTAAAGAAAATTTGAGCACAAAACCTACAGTACTGTAATTTAAAGCATACCCTAAAATAGAAAATTAATAAGGGTTAAGAAATAAATCCATCATTCTATTTTTAATGTTACCTCCGTCTGGAGACCCCTGAGCCAGAGGATTCCTGTGACTAAACTGTTAATGATACTTGGACAGTAGATTTATCGATAATATTCTGTGACAGTAACCTGACATGGAGCTGTTGTATTATAGATCAAGGAGTGATCCCAAGATTCTGACAGATGGGGTAGAAGACCTTTTTTAGGAACTTAAGAACCTAGTCAGAGAACATGCCTGAGTCTGAAGTCACATACACAGAGGTGATAGATAGGGTGAGGATCTAGATAGGGTAAAGCTTTTCTAAGAAGAATACTTTTAAATTTGTGCCAGTGCTTCCTCAGAACTGGGATAATAAAGACAGTAGTTATTAAAGTAATTTGAGTTGGCTTGTACGTTTTGTAAGTGTTGTTTTATCACCTGAGAACACTACTTCTTCCCCAAGGTGTTTCTCCAAATGGTTTCTGTGTGTTCTTGCCTTCACCTCTATAACCAGGTTGACTGGTAGGAGAATTTGGTATCACACTTGGCCCTTTCTTGAGGAAGTAACACTCCTTGTGTCTGCTCCCACCCCTGAGATAAATTTCTAGTCACTAGCATGAAAGGACAGACACTAATCTTTATAGATAATATTCTGCATAACGTATAGCATTCTGAAGGAATTTGTAAAGATTCACTGGCAGCAGACCAGAATTGAGAAAATCCTACTGTACAGAATTTCCTCTTCAAACTGAATTTGTTTCCCAGATAGTCTAAAGATAAAGAGGGTGCATGTGCCCCTTACATGAGGTAGACTGTTGGAGTATAAAAATTCTTTTGATTGATCTGATTTTTTTTCTTCCAGATCTAAAGTGAACTCAGCCTCGCACATTCCAGTTTTCTCTGAAGATTGTTCAACAGTTTGGATGTTAACTGTGACTCGTTAAAATAAAAGTTTCATTAGCAGCAAAATTTGCTAAAGCAGAGTGATTTTGTTTCTAAGGTATTTCTTTAAAAACTGGTAATGCTGAATTCTCTTAAGTGAAATGTTAGGCCACTTTGTTCTTTTGGTATAATGGAGCTTGGATAAAAGACATCTGCTCTTTCAAAAAAGGAAAAAAATGGATTACTGCCTTTCCTACTTTGACCACTTCCAGTAATAAGTAAATGGATGTTTTGAATAAACCACTTGCCATACACTCATTATAAATTATAATTAAGCCCTAGTTTTGACTTACCTGTTGACTGTACAATGAATTTTTATATATTCCAGTTACCTAGTTCCCTTAAGATTTTGGTACAATTTAAGGGAAGCAGAAATCTTCATATGAAGTCAAAAATGATCTGTTTTTCATATTTAAGTGGCATTTGGTTATTTTTATACTAACTTTGATATCATATACTTTTTTTTTCATGATCTTATTTTGCCACTGTCACGAAAAAGGCATTTCCAAAGTGCAGTTTTTAGAACCTGGGTTTTAATAGCAATTTTGAATTTGTAGAGTTAGTAGTTGCAGAAGTCAAACACTAGGTGGCACCCAGTTATCTTAACATCGGAGACATTGATATACTTATCAACTTTTTTTTTCTAACTTACTGTTCACGGATGATTTCCCAAACAACAAAAGACTGATCACATGCTATGTAGAATATTTTTGCAAAACAAAAAGATTATGTTCAAAAAGTTTTATTTTCAGAAGTCATATGTATGTAAACTGGGATTTTGAGTGCTTTATAAACACTTATGTGTAAATGAAAATTTAATTTCATAACTTCTTGTACAAATTAAGCCTTTTGGAAAGTATCTCTAAGCTGGGAAAAGAGGAAGGCATAACAATGAAATGAAAAGATGGTCTACAGTTTCTGAATGGAAGAGCTGCATACAAGGGAGAAACATAAAAGTCAGTATTGTGCTGTAGAGAATATTAAACCCTTATTTTGTGTTTAGGATGTATTTTATTATGTGTACAGGTGTTTTTGCTTGTATTTTATTGGCAATTTAGATTTACCCTGTGTTACTTAGTTTTCTATTATCACTTCTAGTAAGATGAAATTAAGGGCAGGACCTAGACCTACATAGAAATCATATGAAAGAAGTCCTTGTAGCTTTTAACACTTTTAAGGAAACAGCTTTGAAAAATTTGGCTTTGTGATCGTCGTCATCACAAAGTAATGACGTAAGGAGTAATCTAAACCTCCTAAGATATTTAGGCTTCTGTACATAAAAGTGCTTTGCTAAATGTGTGCCCTATGTAGATCTTTCCTCCACATTATTTTACCAAGAATGTTTTGACCCTGCATCTGTGCTATAGTTCATGGTAGGGGTGGTACAACTCCAACATTGGTTTTTCTACTTCCCTTAACAAATGGTTTGTCTAAAGATTCTTTTCAAATTACAAATATGACACTAATTCTTGTGTTTGCAAGTGACTTTTTTCTTGTTGAGGTAGTAACAGTCCCATCTGGTGCTGTTGCACTCTAGAAGATCTCAAATCACGATGATTAAAATAGTTGGGGTAAACTTGTAGTTCATATGCAACACTACTTGGAGGAATTATTTTACTTGCTTGTCTTTAATGTAAAAATTAATTTGATTATATTTCACATGAATTTGGAATGGAAGTGGTCGTTAAGAAAAAAAAAAATTTTTTACGCTATTTGATTATATTTCACATGAATTTGGAATGGAAGTGGTCGTTAAGAAAAAAAAAAATTTTGTTACGCTGTTTGATTCCTATAATACAGTGCTATAAGGTGTGCCCTGAAAGAAAATAAAGTGTTTGAAATCTAAGAATAATGATTCTTACTGCAAAGAGGGTGTAATAGTTACCACTATTGAGTTTGACAGGCTTGTGTTTTTATACAATGTTTATTCCAGTTAGAGTATAAATAAGTTGTATTACTAAGGTGGTTAAATAACCAAACCAAATGTTTGTGTAAAAAAAGAGATTTGCCAAGAATTAATTGTTTGACTGTTGAATCTTTCTTGAACATCCAGCTTCTCAAAGAGACCACCTCTTAAGGAGCCTGTAAACTATGCATGATGAAAATTCTTGTATTTTATTAAGGAAGTGGCCATTGGTTTACTCACCACATCCATGGAATTGTGGCTATAAACATGAAAGTGAAGTCACTCAGTCGTGTCCGACTCCTTGCGACCCAGTGGACTAGCCTACCAAGCTCCTCCATCCATGGGATTCTTCAGGCAAGAATACTGGAGTGGGTTGCCATTTCCTTCTCCAGGGGATCTTCCCAACCCAGGGATCGAACTCCGGTTTCCCGCATTGGAGGCAGACGCTTTAACCTCTGAGCCACCAGGGAAGCCCATAAACATAGTTGTTGCTTATAAAACTCATAATGACTTAGTTTAACTTAATCTCTTGTGTAAATATATAGGATGTTGCATAACAACTTTAATAAATGCAAACTGTTGTCAATACTGACTTCAGAGCAAGTGAGTAATCAAATAGATAAAAGCATGTTTCAAATAAAATATCTAGCTGGATTTATACTTTATTGCATACAGATTTAACAACATCCAGTGTTGTGTGGCTTGACAGTGAAATAAAAAGTAAGTTCTTTATGTTCCCTGACAATCATAAAGATTAAAAAGATTTGTTCCGGTATGAGATGTTTAGATCTCTATCCTGCTTATTACTAAGGGGAAGTTTCGTTTATACAGTTTGGACTCCCATGAACTTTTGCATACAACTTTGTATTTATTTGCCTTAAAGTAGCATTTTTGCATTTTTCAGAAAATTTAGAAAAGAAAATCTGAATTACGTCTTACTAGTAAGTGTGATAAAACACTCTTAGGAATTTGGAGAGTGTGTTGGACTGTATCTTCTCTTCCTCCACAGCCGCCTTGTGCTTAGGAGGCCTTGTGATAAGTGAAGAGCGTGGACTCGGGTCAGGCAGCCTGTGCCCCAGCCCCCACTCTGCCCTTTACCTGCCCGTGACCACGCACACTTTCTCCACCTTGTCTGAGCTTCAGGGCCCTCCCCCTGTAAGATGAGAGAGAACAGTACCTGCAGAATCAGCATTATTGGGAGGATTAATAATAGGTATTCATATGTGATGCACTTAGAGCAGTGTCCACTACTATTCACTTGATACCTAGGACTGTATAAGATACAATATGCATGCCTTTTATATTCTCAATTTATCATTTTTTTCACTTGCAGTCTTTGGTTCCTATAATAAAAAGTGTGTAGAATATGTTTGTATATTTATGTCAATACCGTATTTAATTGCTACCACCCTCATTTAATTCAGCATAAGACTAACAGATGGGATTTTCTAAATTGCCTAAAGATATTTTGCAAAATACTAACTTGCTCTATATTTATTTTTTTTAATTTTATTTTATTTTTAAACTTTACATAATTGTATTAGTTTTGCCAAATATCAAAATGAATCCGCCACAGGTATACATGTGTTCCCCATCTATATTTCTTTAGAGAAAGTTTAGTAATGTTGATAGCTCTGGTCATATTTCATTCTTAAGTCTTAAATCAGTCTTAGTGTAGATTCATGACAGGTAATTAGTACTGATTTGGAGGTTTCTTTTCCCATTGTTTGGAATTATGATTTCCATTGTCTGGAGTCAGATGCAAACTATTGCAATTAGAAATAAAATATGAAATAACTTTCAACATCGTATGAAATTGTTTTTAAACTATGATGTTTCAAACTAAACTATTCATGATCATTCTTAAAATTTTGATTTAAAAAAAATTGTGATGTATGAGGGAAATCTATACATTATCTTTTTTTTTTATTTTTAAACTTTACATAATTGTATTAGTTTTGCCAAATATCGAAATGAATCCGCCACAGGTATACCCGCGTTCCCCATCCTGAACCCTCCTCCCTCCCCTACCCTCCCTCTGGGTCGTCCCAGTGCACCAGCCCCAAGCATCCAGTACCGTGCATCGAACCTGGACTGGCGACTCGTTTCATACATGATATTATACATGTTTCAATGCTATTCTCCCAAATCTCCCCACCCTCTCCCTCTCCCACAGAGTCCATAAGACTGATCTAGCTAGTCTTTTATATTGCAATCCAAGCTTTATTTGGTTCACAACCTGATAATGGAAGATCAAAAAATGACAAAATCTGAGTAAGGTCTCATTGCTGATTTGATCCACCAGACTGTCAGGTATAGAATTAGTTGGCTTTTTGCAAATTCGATAACAATTTCTTTTAAAAAGCAAATTTTACAGTGTCTCTGACATGCAGTAAAATGATTAATCTTGTTAACAAATCTATACAGGGATTTGTTTCTTTAAAATGTATCTCAAGCATCTTTTAAAGTGCGAGCTACAAGTATGCTATATTCTTAAAGAAAAAAGCTTCCAAAGGAAGTATGAGACAGCTATACGACACTGTCAAGAGTGGTTATATAACCGAAGAATCTAACTCTTTTAGTGTGGCAGTCTTCTACACATCTCTTCTACACAGTTGTCTCAGGGAAAAACAGTGTGATTATTGAGTTGCAAACTGAACCAGCCATCATTTTTCATGGAATACCATTTTTACTTGAACAACTAACAAACTGATTATTGAAACTTGGGTTTGTGATCAGCATTTTCTCGAAATGTCACTCCAAGGAAAACACAGCATTTTTTGCAGGTGATAAAATTTGAGTTTTAAGTGAAAGAGTTGGGGAAAATTGATAACTGCCACCATTAGCTTGACAGCTTCACAGTGAAGAGGTCGGTGGTGGTAGTAATGGATGTGACTTTAATACCATAGACTGACATGTGTTGACATTTGAAGATTGTAGCAGAGTCGAGCAGTATTTTCTAAATGATTGTTGCATTTTAGTGTGCTAGTATGAAAAGATCACTGATTCTGAAAGATTGTTGAATCACGCGAAGACACCGGGATTCTTGGCCCCCGGAGGAGAAGAATTCAATCCGGGGCCAGAGACGAGGCTTGATCGCTCGGAGCTTTTGTGTAATAAAGTTTTATTAAAGTATAAAGGAGATAGAGAAAGCTTCTGACATAGGCATCAGAAGGGGGCAGAAAGAGTACCCGCTTGCTAGTGTTAGCAATGAAGTTATATAATCCAAAGAATGTCTCGAGGAGTAGGTCCTCAGACCTACTCCCATAATTTACATTTTACGATAACACTGTCCTCAGGCAGGATGTTGCTACTGTTAAGTCACTTCAGTCGTGTCCGACTCTGTTTGACCCCATAGACGGCAGCCCACCAGGCTCCCCCGTCCCTGAGATTCTCCAGGCAAGAACACTGGAATGGGTTGCCATTTCCTCCTCCAATGCGTAAAAGTGAAGTCGCTCAGTCATGTCCTACCCTCAGCGACCCCATGGATTGCAGCCTACCAGGCTCCTCCATCCATGGGATTTTTCCAGGCAGGAGTACTGGAGTGGGGTGCCGGATACATCCTTGTAAAGACCAGGTCTACTCCCATAATTTACATTTTAAGATAACAGAAGGTTTAATCCAAAGACTGTCCTTAGGCAGGATACATTATTGTTATATAATCCTAAGGAATGTGGAGAAAGAAAAAAAAATTTTGTCCTTTCTTCCTCCTTGAGAATTCCAGACCCCTCTCTCCTTGAGGACCCCTAGACTCCTTATCAACCTGCCTAAGAAATGACTCAATTCAGTGTCAGATTGTACATTGCAACTAACTTGAAGTTACCATTTGTCAAGATTGGATGTAGTATCAAGAACATACTTAACCTGGAAAGCATTAAACTATTTCTCTCTTTTCCAAGGGTGTAGAGGCTAGATTTTCTTCATGTGTTTTAACAACCTACTGTAATACATTGAATACAAAAGCAGATATGAGACTCAATTTTCAGTTAAGCTGGACAATAAAGATGTTATTTATGTTAAAATTTAGGTTTATTGTTAAAAGGAACAAATCTAAAAATTTTCTAACATAAATATCCCCCCAAGTGAACTTACTACTTCAAAGAAAACTGAGTGTTGAAATATTAACACGGGCGCGTTCAGGTAAAAAGTTTTGGAAAATATCTACCAGCATCAGCAGATAGTGAAGTTCTTTGGGATTCTTAATTGTAGGTGTAAAGTAGGAATTAGGTTTTACTGAAGGACCAAAATATTTTTAAGTTTTGTAGGCTCTATGATCTGTGTTACAACTAAGCAGCTCTGTGGGTGTTTCACAAAAGCAGCCTGAGATAAGATGTAAACAAATGACAGTGGCTATATTCCAGTAAAACTTTATTAAAAGTAAAAGTGGGCTACATTTGGCCCATGGGCTGTAGTTTGCCAACCCCTGATGTAAAGGGGCTCAGGCAAAAAAAAAAAAAAAAACAGAACTGCTGCATTAGACTAACATACTAGGTGGTTTAACAGATTTCAAGATGTTCAAGGAATTCCCTGGTGGTCCAATGGTTAAGACTCCTTCCTTCCACTGTAAGAAGAAAATAAAACAGCTCCGGTGCCCTAATTGTTTTAATCTTATTGGGTTAGGAACACTTTTCATTACAGCCAAGGGACCAGCCCCAGCTTGCCCATTTTCCTCCCCATTTGTGTCTAAACTCCTGGCTATCTCACCATAGTTGCACCCTACACCCAGCACACCTACACCCAGCACACCTTTGGGAGTGTCAGGAAAATATTCATCACATTTTTGTGCCAACAAAGGGACTCTTTCTAAGCTTTTCACTAAGAACCCAGCTATAAGTTACTGAGGGCTTCAACTTGTCAGGGTTGTGTGTGTGTGTGTGTGTGTGTGTTGTGTATAATTTACACACCATAAAGTTCACCCATTTAAAATGTACAGTGTTTTTTTTTGTACATTTAAGAGTCAACCATCACCATAATGTTATTGTAGAACGTTTCCATCATCATCACATACCCCCCCATTCCACCCACGCCCCAATCCGCATTCAGCTCTGTTCCTCTTTTTTAAATCATTCATTTTTCCCTGAGGGGTGTAAGTTAAAACCTGGGGGCTGGTCACCATCCAGCAGAGAACGCTGCAGCAGAGATGTTCTCCTTATAGAGATTCCTCTAGTAGTGGTAGTTTTTCTTAGTCGCTCAGTCGTTTCCAACTCTGCGACCCCACAGACTACTGTAGCCCGCCAGGCTCCTCTGTCCTTGGGATTCTCCAGGCAAGAATACTGGAGTGGGTTGCCATTCCCTACTCCAGAGGATCTTCCCAAGGATCGAACCTGGGTCCTCCTGCATTGCAGGCAGACACTGTAGGTACCTGTGTGCATTATTTGTGCTCCAGTAAGGAAGGAACCATTGAGTAGTCCTCAAGTGGAGTCAGCCAGGGAGCAGGGGCACAGTTGGAAGGCAGACTACATACCCCTGCTCTTGCTTGAAGGTTCACCCAGCTGGCGTCCCGGAGTCTGCTCTGGGTGGATGCATGTCTGACTGCAGTGAGGGAGGACCTAGCTCCTGCCGGCCCTGCGCGCCTGTGCTTGGACCAGGGAGACGTCTGCACACATGGCACGGGCCCAAGTGGCACCTGCCCGAGGCCCTACTAGGACCTGTTGCCAGAGCTGCAGCTCTAAGTATGTGGTTGCCTAGTGTGTGTGAACTTAATGCGAGCCATGTGAGGATTTGAATGCACGGTGTGTGAGAACGTGTGCATGCTGGGTGGGCAGGTGTGTGTGCACTGTGTTTGCAAGCTGAGTAAGGATGTGAGTGCATGCTGCGAGAAACTGCATTCCCTGTGTATGACACTGAGTGTATGCACTGTGTGAGGATGTGTGTTTACACTGGGATGTGTTCACTGCCTGCTGTGTGTAAGCACTGTATGGGGAACGGTGTCCATGCAGTGTGTTCTTTCGCGCTGTGAAGACCAGTGTACTCCTCGAACGTGCACGCGGTGTGTGGGAGCTCTGTGAGAACTAGTGTGCACATTGCATGTGCATGCCGTGTAGGCGTGATGCGTGAGAGTGGGTGTGCATATTGCTAAGTGCATGAGGTACGCGCCTGCTGCGTGAGGACCCGTGTGCACCTCGCGTGTGGACGCGGTACGCATGCGCAGCTTGAGAACCGGTGCGCACATCACACGTGCACGTCGTGGGGGGGACGCGCGCGGGTTCCACAGCGCGGCGGCAGGGGCAGTGCGCCTGTGCAGCCCCGGCATCCCGATGGAGCACGGTGTCGGCTACGCGGCGACAGCCGGGACGGAGGGGGCTACGCGGGCCCCTCCGCTTCCTGGGAAGATGGCCGAACCGGGCGCGGTGAGGACCTCACCGCCCAACCACCGGCCTTCAGGTAGGGGGCTCTCGGGCTGAGGCGAGCGCGTGGGCGCCTCAGGCCCCTGAGGGGGGCGGGGCGGGCCGCGCCGGGTGTGGGAGGCGGGGCACGGAGCGGGGCTAACATCCTCACCTGTGCCGGGAGTCGTCTAGGCGCGGGGTCCCAGGGCCGCGCCCCTCACGGCGCCGGTGACAGGGGGACACTCCCTCTCGGGTGACCTGAGTGAGTGGGTGCCAATGGGGGGTGGATCAGGGCGGGTGGCAGGTGTGCTTGGTGTGAGGGGTGGAGGCAGAGGCCATGCTTGATGCCCTAGGGGCCCCGAGTGTCTGGCCCAGTCTCCTGGAGCAGCCGGCATGGGGGGCACCGGGGTTGGCCGAGCCGGCGCCGGGGGTCGCCGGAGCCTGCGCGCCCGCCCACTCTGCGTCTCGGGCGTCGAGCGCGAGCGGCAGCCCAGCTCTGTGCTTCGCGGCGTCCCTGGGGGGCCGAACCCGCGCGTCGCCCACTGGCGGAGCGGCCAGGTGCGAGCCCCTAGCCGGGTTCCCCTGCCGCCCGCTCGTGCCCGCGGAGGCCGCGGGTACACTGCCCCGGGGTCTGGCGGGGCCGCGCGGCGGATGAGCCCCTGGCCCTCGGGGCTGCAGCTGCTGGGAGCTGAGGAGGCACGGTCCCCGATTTTGGCTGCCCACAAACGAGCGAAGCGGGCAGAGATTTTGAGGACATTTGACGGAATTTCGATAAGCTAGTCTCAGGTCTTTTAACGTTCTGTAAAGTGGTTGCAGGTAGTGCGGGGGTGTAAGCAACGTGGAAACCGATTTCGTGTTTTTCCTGACAACACCTTTTTTTTTTTTTTTAAGTTAATGGGAGCTATTTTTAAGACATGTTTTTACCGCAGTATAGCATGCTTCCCACAAAAACGCACAGATCTTAAGTAGAGGATTTGGAGATTTATCACATCGTGAGGATCTGCGTATTTTATGTAAGGTATACCAAGGAAGGGAAGGAAATCAAGGGAAATGTTCTTGAATCACTTAAAACAAGATTTTCATGGGAGAAGTGGTATTTTTTTTTTTAATTGGGCCTTCATTTGTATCGTTTAGAAAAGGAGGGGATGGCTTAAATTTTTTCCCGGTTTGCGTTTTTCATCATGCATATTTTGAAAGGCAGAATTTAACAATTATCACAGGACTGTGATATAAATACTATAAATACATACTTCTGTTTTCGTCTTTTTTGCTTGAGAAACTCGGTCGCATCTGCTAGGGAAGAACCCAAAACCTACCCAGCCGTTAGAACCAGGTTGGGGGAGGGGAACCTAATAGAACAAAACATTGGGAAAGGAAGGTTGTTAAAATTCATCTTTTAATTCGGTCGAGAGTTTAAATAAGTAGGTAGTTTTGATGTTGTAGAGTCAAGGTGGAGCTGTATGGTTGGGCCTGAAATTCATCTGTGGTATTTTATTTTATTTGAAGGCACTTAATAAGAGAAAGCCCATGGACAGAGGAGCCTGGCGGGCTACAGTCCATGGGGTCGCAAAGATTCGGACACGACCTCGCGACTAAACAACAACCGCAAATAAGGGTACTAGTCTTATTAAGTTCTAGTTGAAAACTTTTATTGTAAAAAATAGCTTAAAGCTGTATTTCTTCATTTGACATCGGAAATACTGAAAGACATGTTCTGTGAAGGTTTAAAATATTTCAGGGACTTCCCAGGCAGTCCAGAGGGGAGTCCTTCCATTGCAGAGGGGAGGAGTTTGATCCCTGGTCAGGGAACTAAGATCCTGCAAGCCACCTGGTGCGACCCCAAACAAAAGATTTTTTAAAAGATAAAATATTTAATAAACTTCCATGTACATTAGGGTTGGTGTGGAAAAATTGAAGTATTCAATTTAGGTGTCAGGTAGTACAAGGGTTTGCTCTTTTAAAGCAGGTTTTGTGAGGCTAGGTGCTTTGAAAAATAATGTCATCCTCAGAGAAGTCTTGATGATTGAGGTTTTATGATTATCCATCCTGATAGTGATTATTCTTGGCCATCCAAGACTTTATCATTTGGGACCTGTTCCTGATGAGATTCAACCTGCATTTCTTGAGGATCAACCATTGTTCCTAAGTTTGTGCTGAGTGCTTTGAGGGCCAGAAAAGACAAATTCCGGAGATGTTTAGGCTCTCAGACAATTTCATAGTGGGGGGATATGGGCCGGCAAGTGGTTTTCCTGGGAGCTGGTGTAGAAGGTCTCATGGGAAAACCTTTCTGGTTGTTTCCTCTAGCAACAGGTTCTTCTGATATTGAAATCCTGTGCATTTTTCCCTATTATCCCTCAGTGATGCTTTCTTTCTTTCCCTTTACCTACACCCCAGGATGGAAATGACCAGAGTACTGTTCTCTTTAGTGCTTTTGTTATGTGCATGGTATAAGGAATGAGGTGCAAGCACCTGTTGCTTGAGTCTGCTTAGTACCTTTAGAAGGCAGGGAGAGGCAGCAGACTGTCACCGGAGTCTGTCAGACTGCCTTGGTGTCACACAGGTCCTCTGCTCCCCTCAGTCTGAAATGCGCCCTTCTTCACTTTTCCCATTGGCATTCACTTCCTCTAGGCCCCTCTCAGTCTGAATTAAGGAACTTGATCTTTTTGTGCCTGTAGCACCTGGAGGAAAGCACTCTTCTTGTTCCGCCCATGTGATGACATTAACCTTCCAGCTCCTATTGGCAGATGTTCGTTGGGTGCCCACTGTAAACAGAGGCCTGACTGCCTGGGTGTGAATGCCATATCTCCTCTTCCTGCTTTCTTACCTGCAGAGACATTGTTGAGCTTCAGTTTTCTCACCTTTAAAATGGGTGTAAGAACACCATGGTGGGGGGAAGGAATAGAAGCACTGCTTTGAAGATGAAGGAATTAGTAGCTGTAAAGCAATGCTTGACACAGTAAATGCTCGAGCTGGTCATTCAGTGTCCATTCAATTAGATGATCAGCTTGAGAGTAAGGCCTGGGTCCAGGTTACAGGTGCCTCTCACAGTGCCACCTGGTGCAGAGAGTGGCTGGATGGTCATCCTACTCATCCTCAAAGTTTTTGCACACAGTAGGTCTGTAGCTGATGTTCGACGCTCCACTGGGTTGAGTAAATACTCACAAGTTGGATTAAAGAAGTGTGTCGGTGGAGGAGATTGAAATAGTGGAATTACAGAACATGTTGAACTTTACAGTGCTTTCTGCAGGTAAATACTGTTTCCTAAGTTGAATTCATTTGCCCGTGGTTCCCTGGTCAGGAGGGAATTGCTTTGAGGTGAGAGTCCCTTGGACATCAAGGAGATCCAACCAGTCCATACTAAAGGAAATTAGTCCTGAATATTCATTGGAAGGACTGATGTTGAAGCTGAAACTCCAATACTTTGGCCACCTGATGTGAAGAACCGACTCACTAGAAAAGACTCCGAGGCTGGGAAAGATTGAAGGCAGGAGGAGAAGGGGATGACAGAGGATGAGATGGTTGGTTGGCATCACTGACTCAGTGGACGAGTTTGAGTAAGCTCCGGGAGTTGGTGATGGACAGGGAAGCCTGGTGTGCTGCAGTCCATGGGGTTGCAAAGAGTTGGACACAACTGAGCGACTGAACTGAACTGTCCCTGCTCACCTCCCACCCAGATTAGGCGAATGGAAGGGTGCAAACTGGAAGTTCAGGAGAGACTCCCCTGGGGACCACAGTAGGGTGGGACCAAGTTGGAAAGGTTGAGAGTCCGGCCCCAAGAAATTCAGAGTTCTTCATCCTCTCTCAAAGTTGCATATGAAACTTTTTTTTTTTAATTGTCCAGCCGCGTAGCTTGTGGGATCTTAGTTCCCCAGCCAGGGATTGAACCCCTCAGTAATGAAATCACAGAGCCCTAACCACTGGACCCACAGGGAATTCCCTACAACCATTCTTGACCACTCTAATACTAAAATTGTTTGAACCTAAGAGGAACGAGTTGAGCTTGTGCACGTGTTCTAACATCATGAGTCCCTTTGGTCTCGAGAAAGACATTCCCACTCCTCTAGGTCAGGAGACAGAGAGACAAAGTTGCATTTGGTCTGGGGCTTCTGTTCTGGCTTTGTTGAGTGATGGCACTGATGGACTTGGACTTGGCAGAACCTTCAGGGCAAACTCCTGAAAGCCTGTCTGACTATTAACTGTTTATTTTTTGATATCCTGAGCCTGGTGACACAACTGGTCAAAGTCTGTCATTTCTGTCTCTAACCCTCTTTCCTCTCCAAAATTAAAGAATGTTTTCTTCTCATCCAAATGCCCCATCTTCTAAAGTGGTTCATTTTTTGAAAGAACATTTTATCTTCTTTTTGAAAAATTATTTATTTTTAATTGAAGGATAATTCCTTTACAACATTGTGTTCATTTCTCCCATATATCAACATGAATCAGCCATAGGTATACATATGTCTCCTCCCTCTGGAACCTCCCTCCCACCCCTCTAGGTTGTCACAGAGTACCAGGTTGAGCTCCCTACATCATACAGCAAATTCCTATTGGCTATCTATTTTATATATGTTAATATATATGTTTCCATGCTACTCTCTCAATTCGCCCACCCTCTCCTTCCCCCACTGTGCTACAAGTCTGTTCACTGCGTCTGCATCTCCATTGCTGCCCATATAGGTTCATCAGCACCATCTTTCTAGATTCCATATATATGCGTTAATATACAATATTTATTTTCCTTTTTATGATGCCACTCTGTATAACAAGCTCTAGGTTCATCCACCTCATTAGAACTGATTCAAATGCATTCTTTTTATGGCTGAGTAATATTCCATTGTGTATATGTACCACAGCTTCTTTATCCGTTCATCTGTCGATGGACATCTAGGTTGCTTTCATGTCCTGGCTATTGTAAATAGTGCTGCAGTGAACATTGGGGTACATGTGTCTCTTTCAGTTACGGTTTCCTCAGGGTGTATGCCCAGCAATAGGATTGTTGGGTCATATGGTAGTTTTGGGCTTCCCTGGTAGCTCAGCAAGAATTCATTCCTAGTTTTTTAAGGACTCTCCATACTCTTCTCCACAGTGACGTTTTGCCTTCTGTATTAGCTGTACTAATTGACTTACACAACAGAAGGATTTTCAAGGCTGAATCAGGTAGATGAGAGATGGAGTTTTCTGGTGGATGCTGGTCAGTAGTCTGGTGGGCTTTGTTGGGAGGATTTAATAGGATAGAACTCATAATGTGCTCAGCACAGTAAGCACTCACAGGGCAGGTGGTATGATTTGGCAGCTGTGTTTCAAGAGTGGGGAACCACAAGTTGCCAGTTTTCTTATGGCGCAGATTTGAAGGTCCTAGAATGCCCTTTCTGCTGCATTTGGTGGTCAAAGCAAGTCACAGAGCCAGCCCAGATTCAAGGGGATGGGAAATATACTCCACCTCTTGAGGTGATGTGTGATAAGCACCTACTGGAAGAGGAGGAATCTCCCTTTCTAGAGGTTCTCTACTGTAACACGTGAGTACCTTGAAATTGAGATGTTAAGTAAGGGAATTCCTTGACTTGGTGCATTCACTGCCAGGGCCTGGGCTTGATCCCTAGTCATGGAACTAAGATCCTGCAAGCCACAAGGCTCAGCAAAAAAAAAAAAAAAAAGGTTTAAATAAGTTGGTCAAGGTCACACATTAAGTGGCAAGCCAGGGCTCAAACTCAAATGTGTTTGACTCTAGAGTTAAGTATTTTTAATCTCCATGCCTCTGTTCTATTCCAGATAGATTATAACAAACTCCTTTTGTGCATGGGCCATGCCTCCCACATTTTCTGTACCCTACTCAAGATGTAGCTTAGTACTGTTGATACACATTTTATGAAGATTTTGTGTGCCTTTTTTATAGTACACAGTTACTTTTCTGTATAAAGTTGATGATCTTCATTTCTTAGAACTACAGCAAAAATTGTATCAACAAAAATGCTTAGAGGGAGAGAAGTTTCATTTAACAGAATTTCTTGTTTGCCAGATTCCAGGATATCAATGGGTATCAGATTGCTTTGTCAAATAGCTACAAATGTTTCTAAATATGTGCTCTCAATTTATATCATTACTCTGTACAATAATGAACCATAAGGAGTCTGGCATCTGTCCACAGGCCACACTCTGAGTAGTTTTGCCCTGGACTAGCATTTCCCACAGAGAAGGCAATGGCACCCCACTCCAGTACTCTTACCTGGAAAATCCCATGGACGGAGGAGCCTGGTGGGCTGCAGTCCATGGGGTCACTAAGAGTTGGACACGACTGAGTGACTACACTTTCACTTTTCACTTTCATGCATTGGAGAAGGAAATGGCAACCCACTCCAGTGTTCTTGCCTGGAGAATCCCAGGGACGGGGAGCCTGGTGGGCTGCCGTCTCTGGGGTCGCACAGAGTCAGACACGACTGAAGCGACTTAGCAGCAGCAGCAGCATTTCCCAAAGGGTGTGATACACAAGATGATTTAGATTACATGTGGACAAACTTATCTTCTCAGTTTTAGATTAATAGTCCTGTGGATTCTTTCCTTGTGTTGTAAAAGTACAACTAATACATCAAACTAATTTCATGAATATTTTCAGCATCAAGTAAAATATGAAAAAAATATTCAATTTAAAGAACAATTTAAAGAAAACTACTGAGTATAAGTTGGTGCTAGCTAATACAAATAGAATGCTAGCTTTAACTAACTCAGTATATCCAAAATATTGTCATTTCAACATGTAATCAATATAAAGAATTATTAATGAAATATCTCACATTTTGTCCTTTGCACCAAGTGTTCCAAAACCAGTGGAAGACTTGACACTTCCAGCTCATCTCTACGTGGACTAGTCAACAGTTCAGGTGCTCAGTAGTCACTGTGGCTAGTGGCTCACATATTGGACATGGTGATCTAAAACACATTCCTCATGGCAGAAAGTTTTGTTGGTCACATAGGGCACCATGGCATTGAGTGTCGCGTGTAGAACAGGATGTATGCTGCAGTATTCTGCCTATTGTAGCTCTCTTGTGTGGAAATGAAAAGATGCTTTGATAAAATGTCCTCCCCTGCAATAAGGCAAAACCTGCCTGGACCCTCAGGCTCCCAAGGGGAGAGGCTGCTTTTGCTTTCCCCATTGTGGGCAGGTGCCAAGGTCCTGATACGGATTATTGTCTTGGATTATTCACAACGTGTGGAAAGGGAGTAGGCTTGGCTTCCTGGTAAATGTTGGGCTGTCATCATGGAAAAGCATTGTATAATATTGATGGAACAGTGGGAGGAGAGCGGTATTAGCGCGCACACTACGCATTCAGTGTCAGGTCCAGTGGGGAGCCCCCTCTTCAGGGTGGGCTCTGTGAGGCCAGGTCTGGCCGTTCCCCCAAGGCTAACATTGTGCCTTCCTAGCTCCTGTTCACAGAAGCCACTCTCTGATTATGATCACCAAGTTCTTGTTGACTGACAGGACACACCCCCTAACTGTGGAGACCACGTAATTGAACAGTTTCAGGGAATGCAAGGGCCAAGCCACCTCCTGTATCCCAGGTTTGATGATGTGAGGAAGCTGGCACTAGCTCTAGGGGAACATACTGGGCAGGGCCAGGTAACCCACACTCGCTTTCAGGGCCTGCAGGACAAGTCCCTGCCCAGACCAAGTTGTCCCCATCCTGAGCAATTGATCTGTCTTTGCCTTTGGTACCGAGTTAACTGTTGGTTTAGCAGGTCAGCCAGTGTGCAACACCAACTTCTATGGTAGATCTATTAAATGCATTTTCTTATCCCTGCCCTTGTTTTTTTCTCTTTCTCTCCCACTTTTCATATGCATTTTTGCTATATTTTGTATAAGCAGAAGGAAGGAGAGAGGAGGACATAAAGGAATACCTGAAATTAATAAATACAGAGCAGGAAATGCCCCTATAGCTTGAATTTTTCACCAGACACCAAAAGTCCTTTATTAAGTAGTACTATGTGTCTTTGTTTCGAAACAACACTTTAATACGTACCCATAACTGGAAATAACCATCTGAATCATAAACTGCGTGAAACAGGATTCTCCTGCTGTGCTTATTTTTAAAAACACCTCCCACTACACACACACACACACACACACACACACAAGATTGTGCTATATTCTCTTCCCTTAGCACCTAGGCCTGTGCTTTCAGTATTCCACTGACTAGAGAGGCAAATGTCCTTGTGCAGGGGGGCAGCGTCTCCTCTTATGAGAGTTTGCACTTCTCTACCTTGTTAATTGTGTGTTCGGTTCTCTTGAGCACCAGTCAGGGGTGACAGTTTGTGGTGAAATATTATAACAGCCTTCAGTGGAAGCTTTCTTTGCATGCGGGTAATTTTTGCTCATGTAGATATCTGTTATGAACAAAACTTTGTTCATTTTCTTTAGTTAGGTAACCAATATTATTGAAGTAGATTTAGTTATATCCTCAGACAAAAAGCCCTCTTTAAAATATTTCTGATTCTAATTGCAGTTTTCTTACTGCGAAACATGTTCCTGCTCTTTTTTTCCCCCCTCCTCAGTTCAGTTCAGTTCAGTCACTTAGTCATGTCCGACTCTTAGTGACCCCATGAATTGCAGCACGCCAGGCCTCCCTGTCTGTCACCAACTCCTGGAGTTCACTCAAACTCATGTCCATCAAGTCGGTGATGCCATCCAGCCATCTCATCCTCTGTCGTCCCCTTCTCCTCCTGCCCCCAATCCCTCCCAGCATCAGAGTCTTTTCCAATGAGTCAACTCTTCGCATGAGGTGGCCAAAGTACTGGAGTTTCAGCTTTAGCATCATTCCTTCCAAAGAACACCCAGGACTGATCTCCTTCGGAATGGACTGGTTGGATCTCCTTGCAGTCCAAGGGACTCTCAAGAGTCTTCTCCAACACCACAGTTCAAAAGCATCAATTTTTCAGCACTCAGCTTTCTTCACAGTCCAACTGTCACATCCATACATGACTACTGGAAAAACCATAGCCTTGACTAGACGGACCTTTGTTGGCAAAGTAATGTCTCTGCTTTTGAATATGCCATCTAGGTTGGTCATAACTTTTCTTCCAAGGAGTAAGCATCTTTTAATTTCATGGCTGCAGTCACCATCTGCAGTGATTTTGGAGCCCAGAAAAATAAAGTCTGACACTGTTTCCACTGTTTCCCCATCTATTTGCCAGGCGGGAAGTGATGGGACCAGATGCCATGATCTTCGTTTTCTGAATGTTGAGCTTTAAGCCAACTTTTTCACTCTCCTCTTTCACTTTCATCAAGAGGCTTTTTAGTTCCTCTTCACTTTCTGCCTTTCACTTTCACCTTATGGGTGGTGTCATCTGCATATCTGAGGTTATTGATATTTCTCCCGGCCATCTTGATTCCAGCTTGTGCTTCATCCAGCCCAGCATTTCTCATGATGTACTCTGCATATAAGTTAAATAAGCAGGGTGACATACTCCTTTTCCTATTTGGAACCAGTCTGTTGTTCCATGTCCAGTTCTAACTGTTGCTTCCTGACCTGCATATAGGTTCTCAAGAGGCAGTTTCCACTTCACTTGATTTTGTTTTAGGCAGTCATGAATTATTTCTAAAGAATAATTGCTTCTTATTAATGGTCCATTAATTTCTGCGTATGGAGGAGGGCATGGCAACCCACTCCAATTTTCTTGCCTGGAGAATCCCATGGACAGAGGAGCCTGGCGGGCTATAGTCCATGCAGTCACAGAGAGTCGGACGGACACGATTGAGCTACTAACCGCAATTTCTGTGTATCCTTAATCTTCTGGGGTGAGAGTAACTCTTTTTACCGCAAAACAGTCAAGGGAGTGAAATGAACTGTTTCACTCTACCCTAATCAGCTTATATTTCTTTTTTTCCCCCAGCTTCCATTTTTATTACTTGTCTTTTACTTTCTCTCAGTTTTGGTTCAGAGACCCAAGAAGACCCAGTACCTTTCTACTAAAGAGTGTTGAATGTCCTGTGTGGTACATAATTTTACTTTTATTAGCTAAAAATGAAAAGGATTCTTGCCCCCTTTTTAAAGGTGTATAAAGATGCCCTGTAGTGGTGCATAAAGATTTCAGAGTTAGTATCTCTTATGATCAGGCCAATTCAAGCAGGAGATACTATACACAGTGCTGTCCAGTAGAACTTTCTGTTCTCCAGGTGTTCCAAATGGTAGCCACTTGCTACTTGTGGCTATTGAGCAGTGAGGAACTGACTTTTTGTTTGTATCTGATTTAAAATAATGTTAATAGCCATATGTGGTAACAGCTCCTGAATTGGACTCTGCAGTTAACTAGATGTTTACTGACCTTGCCAGGTTGGATCAGAAATGAGGAGTGTGTTTTGGGCTCAAACAAATTCCTTCAAACCCATCTATTCTTTTTTTTCTTTAATTTAATTTTTATTTTATTTTATTTTTATTTTATTTTGGAGTATGGTTAATTTAGTTTCAGGTGTACAGTAAAGTGATTCAGTTACACCTATACATATATCCATTCTTTTTCAGATTCTTTTCCCATATAGATTATTGCAGAATGTGAATAGAGTTCCGTGTGCTATACAGTAGGTCCTTGCTGATTATCTATTTTATATATAGTATTATGTGTATGTTAATGCCAAACTCCTAATTTGTCCCATCTCTTACTGGTTTCTTCTCTACAAGCTCTGGTATTTAGTACTTGTTATTCAGGTCCTCTCAGATGTGCACAGGCCACCAAGACCAGAACTGGCATTTAAGCTCTTGTGGTTCACATCTTGTCTGCAGTGCCATGATAGATCTACCAGGCAAGATTTATTTCTGGCTCCTGGGAGCCCTGGGTTGCCCTCTTTGTCCCTGCTTCAGTTTTGGTTACACAGCTTGGTTGGAGGAGAAGCCAGATTGACTTCTAAGGCATCATCAGATCATGAGATGAAATATTGAGCTTTGCAGAATATGAATGGGCTATGGGGAGAACTTTTCCAGGAGGATGTTGGCAGGGACTGAGATCACAGGAGAAGCCCATTGTGGAAGGTGAGGGTGGTGAGGGGAGCCATGAGGAAGGAATCAGTTCTCCCTTCTCTAGGACATGCTCACTAAAGTAGGCGAGCCTCAGCTCTCTCATCCAGCTTGCTCCTCACAACTGTGGCATCATGTGCTGGCCTGGGAGAAGAACTTGGTTACTTGTGAGTGCACTGGTACTTTAGGTCATCTGACTAATGCTTTCCAACTCTGACATGCTGTGGTCCTCCACTGCCAGCCTAGAAGGCTGGGGAAAAGGTAGTCTGGTCTTGCCCACTCTGATTAGCAGGATCACCAGCCATGTGGGCTTATTAACCAGCAGACTTACCAGGCTTCCCTTCTCCTCCCATTACAACCAAGGCAGGGGGTTCTGTGTCCATCTCTCATGACCCCATCCCTATTGCCAATGCCTAGGTAAGACCCTGTCATTTAGGGCACAGCCATTATCACAGGAACCTCAGGGGTCCCTGTTCACATCACCCTCCTGCCGTGTATCCATCGTGTTGCACTTTTGTGTGACCTTCTGTGACATCAGCCTAGCCTAAGCACAGTCTAAACTTCTGCTGGGGTTTCCCAGGTTAGTTGGTGGCTTCCCAGGTTGGTTGTGTTGGAACAGGGCTCCTGCTTACCGCTCCAGCATCCTTCTCTGGTCAGTGATTGCCCCCAGCTGGTTGTCTCCAGCACTCTCTGCACCCACATGTGCCTCACTGCCCATGCTCACGCTTGGCTCACATCTCACCTCATCCCTGAAGCCTTTCCCGACCACACACACTTTGGGTGGGTTTTTCTTTTCTCTTCCATTTCCGTTATGGTGTTGATAACACTAATTCAGGTAAATAAGATCACGTGGAAATAAACTTGGGGTTGGCATTTGGAAAGTAAAGTGCACAGATCTTAAGCACACAGTCTGATGAGTGTTTACATGTACATCCATGTAACCAACACCCAGATCAAGAAACTAAATATTTCAAGTACCCAGATGGCTCCCCTGGGCCTCCTCCTAGACAGAACTCCCTAAAGGTGGCCATTGTTCTCACCTCTTTTCACTATAGGTTAGTTTTACTTGTTTTTGAGGTTTATATAAATAGATTCTTATAGTATGTACATTAATATTACAGCAAAATATACATCACATAAAATTTATCATTTTAGCCATTTTTAATGTACAATTAAGTAGCAGCAAGTACATTCACATTATTGTACAACCATCACCACCATCCATCTCCAGAACTTCTTAATCAAGTATTTAGTTTTTTTATGTGCCTGTTTTTTTTCCTTTCAGAATTATGTCTATAAGAGTCACCCATGATGTTGCAGATATCAGTGGTTCATTTCTTTTTATTTCTGGGTAGTATTAGATTATCTGACTATACATACTACAATTTGTTTTATCCATTCTCTTGCTGATAGACAGTTATTTCCAGTTTTCTATTGTGAATAAAACTGCTATGAGCATGCTTGCACATATCTCTTGGTGCCCATACATGTGCATTTCTGTTGTGTGCATTACTAGGAGTTGAATTACTGGGTCAGAAGGTAAGCATATGTTCAGCTTTTGCTGATAGCGCCAAACTGTTTTCCAAACAGTTGGAAGTAGTTCCCTATTGCTGTTATAACCAGTTACCACAAATTTAGTGGCTTATAGCAATGTGAATTTATTATCTTATAATTCTGGACATCAGAAGTGCTAAAGTCAAGGTGTCAGCAAAGTCTTTCTGGAGGCTCTAGGGGGAGAATCCATTTCCTTGCCCTCTCCAGCTGCTGGAGGCTGCCTGCACCCCTTGGGTTGTGCCCCTTCCTCCATCGCCAGGGCTAATAGCATAGCATCTTCCAGTCTCCTTTTCTCTCCAATTTCTGCTACCATTGTGATGTGTCCTCTCTCTCACTCTAGCTTTCCTACCTCCCTTGTGATTACGTGGGGCCCAGCTGGAAAATCCTGCATAGTCTCCCCATCTCAAGATCCTTACCTTAATCACATCTGCAGAGGCTTTTTTGTCACAGAAGGTGACATTTTCATGGGTCCAGGGCTTGGAACGTGGGCTCCTCTAGGGGGCTGTTACTCTGCCTGCCGTTCTGTATCCCCACCAGGAGGGCGTGAGAGCCCCAGTTCTTGTCCATCTTTGTCAGTGCCTGCTCTTGCCGGTCTTTTTCGTTGCAGTCATTTGGAGCGGACGTTGGGGCACATACACAGCTGCCTCCCCCAGGCAGTGTGTCCTCCTTTGCTCTGATACAAATTTATTGAGCTGATCATTATTACATTATAAATATGTGTTTACATGCCTCTGTCTTGGCCAAACTGTACACTTTTTCGTGAGACAAATCTCAGAGTAGCCAGTACAATAAGTGCTCCTTGGAGAGTAAGAAATTACTAAGGGCAGTTTTCAGCAGAGAACTGAGCAAAGCTAAAGGTGTAGATGAGAGCCTATGCTTACAATCCCATCTCTGGCTCAAGGTGGGTTTTCTCCCAAACAAAAATAGGACCAGAGCAGAGAGCCTTGTTTCTAACTTCTGCACACTCTTCTCTCCCAAGGTAGTTACTCTTTAAGTGAGCAGTGCCCTAGAAGGGGATATGGGCCTCAACTCCTGAGGGCCTTGGTTGGAAATGACTTCAGCGTGTATGTAAATGAGAGAGGGCCGTACAGTCCCACAGGCCGCCTTATGGGGAGGGTGAACTTGGACCTTGCACAGAGACTTGGGTTTTCCTTCTCCCTGGACTTGGCTCGTGTAGCAGCACGCTGCAGCTTCTTGCCTGCGGGAGGAAGACCTTTCAAGGTAAGCCGGGCATCCTTGACCCCAGGGGATGTCACGTGTGTAGACTGAAACCTGCCGTGGAAGCTTCAGGCTGGGATTGCTGAGGATGGCGGAGGCAGAGTGAAAGTGATTTTGCGATGCCCCTGGACATGGCAGGGTGGGCGCAGCAGTCCTGGGGCTGGCGAGCCTGATCTGGAAGGTGGGACAAGTGTGAGACAAAGGCAGACAGGGTTGTGGCTCCTTCGGGAGCATCTGGACATGAGGGGCCACTTCCTATGCTTGTTTGTGATGCTCTCCTTGGCTGGGCATGCACCTGGCTGCAGGAAGGTGCTCAGGTTTCAAGGCCTCAGGCTTCTGTTTCCAGGCGCTGGGGTGTTTGTAGCGGGCCTGGCTGCCGTGACTTTGACCATCGGGTGTGGCGTGTGCATGAGGAGCTTGCCAGCCACATGGCAGAGGACTTTCCCGGCCCTTGTGGGAAAACCTGTGTCACTGACTGAGCCTTGGCTGGTCAGCACTCAGATCCTGAGGGAGTTGGTCTTCTGAGAAAACTACTGTCTCAGGGTAAACGCTCCTGGGACAGGCTGAGCAGGGCTGGTGCTGGGGACCCCCTGGCCTTCAACTGCTCTGCCTGCTGTATTCAAATTGCAGAGAAACTCAGGTGCCTGCATTCCTGCTGAGCCCTGTCCCTCTAGGACTTAAACCTTGCTCCCTCTTTGTTCCTTGTCATCTTGGACCAAGGAGGTTAAGAGCCTGATCGCTTGGAGTCCCCTCCTCAGAATCCAGGTCTGGGCACCTGCAGAGACAACACCTTGAGAACATTATGATAAGTGAAATAAGCCAGTTACAGAAAGACAAATACTGCATGTTTCCACCTCATGAGGGTACCCAGAAGAGTCAAATTCATAGCATCAAAGAATGTAATAGTGGTTGCCAGGGGCTGAGGGGAAATGGAGAGTTACTCATCAGTGGGTATAAAGTTTCAGTTAAATAAAATTAATAAGTTCTAGAGATTTGCTGTTCAACCGTATTGTACACATTGAACTTTTTTAAGAGTGTAAGTATCATGTTAAGTATTCCTACCACAATAAAATTTTTAAAAAATTTTGATGAGTTTATCACTTACCTTCTTCTGATCAGGTACTAGTGTGGCCACTAACTTGCTGTGGGGCTGTGGGTTAGTTTCATGGTCTCTTCCAGACACAACTTCTTATGAATATAGTAGCAAATTCCTCACAGAGTTGACAGGAGGATTATATGAGGTAATGAATGCAAAGTGCTTAGTGTGGTGTCTTGCATGTAGCTATGCTCCTTGAGGTCATGGGTATCATTGTCATCATCTGTGCATTGAGTACAACATGTCTATGAACATAAAAATTATATGTTTGTATATAATATATGTTGTATATTATGCAACATACATATATTGTGTGTATATATATACACACAACATATATACATTGTATACAACATGTATATATACGTTGTATACAGCATATATATTGTGTATATATACCTTGTATATATACGTTGTATTTATTTTATATATTATTATATAAAATATAAAATTATATATAAAAATATATATTTATTATTATATATATACACACAATGTATTTTGTGTGTGTGTGTATATATATATATATATGTTGTATATAATATAAGTATATTGATAATGATAAATACTGGTATTGCCTTTCAAGGACCTAGTGACCTACTGAGCTGTGCTTTCTCTAATTTACTTATAATCCAAGTTTAGCACTGAAAACTAGTAGAACACTTTCTAACACCATACACAAAAATAAACTCAAAATGGATTAAGGATCTAAACGTAAGACCAGAAACTATAAAACTCTTAGAGGAGAACATAGGCAAAACACTCTCCGACATAAATCACAGCAGGATCCTCTATGACCCATCTCCCAGAATATTGGAAATAAAAGCAAAAATAAACAAATGGGACCTAATTAAAATTAAAAGCTTCTGCACAACAAAGGAAACTATGAGTAAGGTGAAAAGACAGCCTTCAGAATGGGAGAAAATAATAGCAAAGGAAGCAACTGACAAAGAACTAATCTCAAAAATATACAAGCAACTCTTGCAGCTCAATTCCAGAAAAATAAACAACCCAATCAAAAAATGGGCCAAAGAACTAAATAGACATTTCTCCAAGGAAGACATACAGATGGCTAACAAACACATGAAAAGATGCTCAACATCACTCATTATCAGAGAAATGCAAATCAAAACTACAATGAGGTACCATTTCACGCCAGTCAGAATGGCTGTGATCCAAAAGTCTACAAGCAATAAATGCTGGAGAGGGTGTGGAGAAAAGGGAACCCTCTTACACTCTTAGTGGGAATGCAAACTAGTACAGACACTGTGGAGAACAGTGTGGAGATTCCTTTAAAAACTGGAAATAGAACTGCCTTATGACCCGGCAATCCCATTGCTGGGCATACACACCAAGGAAACCAGAATTGAAAGACACACATGTACCCCAGTGTTCATTGCAGCACTGTTTATAATACCCAGGACATGGAAGCAACCTAGATGTCCATCAGCAGATGAATGGATAAGAAAGCTGTGGTACGTATACACAATGGAGTATTACTCAGCCATTAAAAAGAATACATTTGAATCAGTTCTGATGAGGTGGATGAAACTGGAGCCTATTATACAGAGTGAAGTAAGCCAGAAAGAAAAACACCAATACAGTATACTAACGCATATGTATGGAATTTATAAAGATGGTAATGATAACCCTGTATGCGAGACAGCAAAAGAGACACAGATGTATAGAATAGTCTTTTGGACTCTGTGGGAGAGGGAGAGAGTGGGATGATTTGGGGGAATATCATGGAAACGTGTATAATATCATATAAGAAATGAATCACCAGCCCAGGTTCGATGCAGGATACAGGATGCTTGGGGCTGGTACACTGGGATGACCCAGAGGGATGGTACGGGGAGGGAGGTGGGAGGGGGTTCAGGATGGGGAACACGTGTACACCCGTGGCGGATTCATGTTGATGTGTGGCAGAACCAATACAATATTGTAAAGCAATTAGCCTCCAATTAAAATAAATAAATTTAAATTAAAAAAAAAAGTATAAAACTGGACCGTGAAGCTATAAATGAGCAAACAATTACAGCTAGAGGACTGGAGACAATCTCTGTGTGCATGGGAATGACTACCACTGTCACTTGCACTTAGGTGCCCATGGCCAGCAGGACAGCACTGCCAGGCACTCGGCAAATAGTCCCTGGGGGCCCCTCTTAGCTGTGCTGTCCAGCTTCTGCACAGGAATGTTACTGCTGTTTGTGCCACTCAGAGCTTAATTTACACACTGAAATTCTTAAAGTATACAGTTGTGTATTCAGGAGCCAATACAGCTAATGACATTCCTTTTCCCCTTCCTGTATGTCAGACTCTCATCCTTGGTCCTATTTTTCATTGTTCTTGCTGAGTTCTCTCTGCCCACTTTGTGCAGTTATCATCTTTCCAAAGAGGACATGAGAGAAGAGAGGGACACTCTTATTTTTTGCCACGTACCCCTCTTTGACACCCTTTGCTAGATGCTTCACTCCACAAATTGGCCCAGAGCTCAGGAGAAGGTCATCTGACTTTCTGGAACTATGGAAACTGCATTTGGCTTTTGGCAAGACAGGAGAGTTGGGTGGTGTGCTGTATGTTTTTAAGTTTGGGATTTTAGACTCTGTGCTGACCAATTATGGTAGCCAGTTGCTATGTGTGAATATGTAAATTAGTTACAATTCAGTAAAATAAATAATTCAACTCCCCAGTTGCACTAGCAGCTAGTAACTCCAGTATTGGACAGCACAGATACTGAACATTCCTGCCACTGCAGAAAACTCCATAAGACAATGCTGGTCGTGAGGGATCTTACAGTTGCAGGCTGTTTAATAGAGTGGAAAGCAGAGATATTTATCTGTGCTGTTCTGTTTTTGATTCTTCTTCCAAATGACAAGGTTAAATGTATAAGCATTAAATCTTAACTACCTAATGGGTTGAAACCTGACTAATGCAATTAAAATGTTTCAGCCTCAAATTTGTAATATAAAAAGGGTGTTTGCTCTCTGAAGTCCTTTTTGTAGTGCCTTATTACCTTGAAGCAGATATCAAGTATGAATTCTTAGATGTGAAGGCCCTGATTTTTTAATTGGTTTTTATTGTAGTAAAATATACATAACATAAACTTTGGCATTTTAACCATTTTAAGTGTACAATTAAGTGACATTAAATGCATTCACAGTATTGTGTAACCATCACCATTATTATTTCTAGAACTTTTCATCATCTCAGGCAGAAATTCTGTATCATTAAGTAACTCCCCATTATCCCCTCCCCCATGTCCCTGGTAACTAATATTCTACTTTCTGTCTCTGTACTTTTGCCTATTCTAGATACCTCCTCATATAAGTAGAATCATACAATATTTATCCCTTAGTGATTGGCTTATTTCACTTAGCATGATGTCCCCAAGGTTCATCCATTGTTGTATCGTGTATCTGAATTTCATTCTTTTTAAGAGCTGAATAATATTCTGCTATATGTATAAACCACATTCTGTTTATCTATTCATCTGTCAATGGATACTTGGGTTGCTACCACCTTTTGACTGCTGTGAATAATAGTGCTGTGAAATGGGTGTGCAGGTATTTTTCTGAGACCCTGCTTTTATTTATTTATTTTAATATTTATTTTTATTTTTTTATTTGGCTGTTTCAGGTCTTAGTTGTGGCACGTAGGATCTTCTGTCTTTGTTGCAGCATGTAAACTCTTAGTTGTGGCATATGAGATCTAGTTTCCCAACTAGGGATTGAACCTGAGCCCCCTGTATTGGGAGCACAGAGTCTTAGCCACTGGATCACCATGGAAGAAGTCCTGAGACCCTGCTTTTCATTCTTTGGGGTATATACCCAGAAGTGAAATTGCTGGGTCCTGTGGTAATTCTGTGTTTGTCTCTAATTTTTTAAACAGTTTAAAAGTTATTTTGAGGTATTGTCCATATAACATAAATCTCAACCCTGTGAAGTGTATACAGTTCAATGGTTTTTAATATATTCACAAGGTTGTGCAATCATCTCCACTAGTCACTGATTTTTATGACCTCTGAGGAACTAGAGTGGGAGAGAAAATCTTGAAGGTGGCTTGGGTGTAAGGAAGGGTGCTTTCAGGATTAGTATGAAACTTTTAAAAAGAAGTATCTTTGCACCAGATCCTTAAAATGCCACCCAGGCTTTAGGAGGAATACTCTGCCCACTGTAGGGCTTTAGGACCAAAAATCAGAAAGGCTCCCCTGCCACCTGACATATTTTCAGCTACTTATGAGGCCTTGTTTTATGGAACAGGATGTTGAACAACCTCACAAATGGGTCACCTCCTCAAGAATACTCTGAAAGCCTGCTTCTGTAGGATCGGGCCGGCTTTTATGTGGCTTTTTGCTGCTTTGTAGCACCTCCTGTGTTTGTTTTGTCAGATGTCCTTGCCTGGCTTGGAACTGGTTCTCTTCCTTCTCTGGTTCTGATCCCATATTCTGCAACTACTTTGTTTTCAAACATGAAACAGATTGTTTACCAAAAAATGCCTTATATATTTAATTTTTAGATTTTAGATTGCTCTGCTTTGAAGCAAACAATAAAACTCATCCACTTTTGTTATAACCTACCATTCATACATACCAGGGTGCTCTGATTTTCACTGGTTCTGCTTATGTACTTGTGGTTTGTAACATTTGTTACTTTAGAGATGGTTTTGTTGTGATTTTCTGATAGTTGGCCAGCTTTGTTTCTTTCTTTCTTTTTTGGTATACCATACAGTTTTTCCCAGGCTTCCCTTGTGGCTCAGAAGGTAAAGAAACCTCCTGCAATGCAGGAGACCCAGGTTCAATCCTTGGGTCAGGAAGATCCCCTGGAGAAGGGAATGGCTACCCACTCCAGTATTTTTGCTTGGAGAACTCCATGGACAGAGGAGCCTGGCAGGCTACAATCCATGGGGTCGCAGGGTTGGACACAACTAAGTAACTAACGTACACACACACACACACACACACAGAGTTTTCCCTTCAAAGTGTACAATTCATTGGTTTTTTAGCACATTCACAGAATTGTGCAATGTACAACCAACACCATCATCAATTCTAAGATATTTTTATCACCTGCAAAAGAAATCCCATACCTATTGCCAGTCACTCCCTGTTTCCTCCCATCTCCCAGTCCTAGGCAACTCAGCCACTGATGTACTCTGTCTCTACAGATTTGGGGCCAGCTTTCTTAGATCCTTGTCTACCAGTGATTTTTTCCCCCCGAAATTATAGTATAAGCCACCCACTCTGCTTTCTTTCCCTGTTGCTTTCTTGTCATCTCCCTTCCTCCTCCCTTCCTCTTCTTACATTAGCAGGTTAGCTGTAAATCCTCCTTAAATAGCTCTCAAAGTAAATGAGTTGATAGATGGGGCACAACCACAGGAATTCATCTGATAGATGGATAGACAGCCATTGTTGCACCCTGGGACGCCCTTCTAAGTTACCTGCCTTCATTCTGTCACTGTGAGGCTGAATTTCTTTATTTTCCCCAGTTTTATTGAGAATTAATTGATATACATCACTTCATGATGGTTTGATGTACATATATGATGAAATGATTATTGTTGTTCAGTCTCTCAGTCGTTTCTAACTCTTTGCAACCTCATGGACTGCAGCACATCAGGCTTCCCTGTCCTTCACCATCTCCCATAGCTTGCTCAAATTCATGTCCATTGAGTCGGTGATGCCATCCAACCATCTCATCTTCTGTCGTCCCCCTCTTCCTGCCTTCAATCTTTCCCAGCATCAGGGTCTTTTCTAATGAGTCAGTTCTGTGCATCAGGTGGCCAAAGTATTGGAGCTTCAGCTTCAGCATCAGTCCTTCCAATGAATATTCAGGGTTGATTTCCTTTAGGATTGACTGATTGGATCTCCTTGCA
This sequence comes from Bos javanicus, assembly GCF_032452875.1. Classification (NCBI taxonomy): domain Eukaryota; kingdom Metazoa; phylum Chordata; class Mammalia; order Artiodactyla; family Bovidae; genus Bos; species Bos javanicus. The sequence goes on from NC_083897.1 coordinate 129,973,343, forward strand.
GTCCAAGGGACTCTCAAGAGTCTTCTCCAACACCACGGTTCAAAAGCATCAATTCTTCGGCACTCAGCTTTCTTTATAGTCCAGTTCTCATGTCCATACATGACTACTGGGAAAACCACAGACGGATCTTTGACTAGACGGATCTTTGTTGCCAAAGTAATGTTTCTCCTTTTTAATACATTGTCAGGTTTGTCATAGCTTTTCTTCCAAGGAACAAGAGTTCTTTAATTTCATGGCTGCAGTCACCATCTGCAGTGATTTTGGAGCCCAAGAAAATAAAGTCTGTCACTGTTTCCATTGTTTCCCCATCTATTTGCCATGAAGTGATGAGACTGGATGCCATGATCCTTGTTTTTTGAATGTTGAGCTTTAAGCCAGCTTTTTCACTCTCCTCTTTCACCTTCATCAAGAGGCTTTTTAGTTCCTCTTCACTTTCTGCCATAAGGGTGGTATCATCTGCATATCTGAGGTTATTGATATGTCTCCCAGCAGTCTTGATTCTAGCTTGTGCTTCATCCAGCCTGGCATTTCACATGATGTACTCTGCGTATAAGTTAAATAAGCAGGATGACAGTATACAGCCTTGACATATTCCTTTCCCAATTTGGAATCAGTCTGTTGTTCCATGTCTGGTTCTAAATGTTGCTTCTTGACCTGCATACAGGTTTCTTGACCTGCATACAGATTTCTTGTCATATAGATACAATAAAAAGAAAAAAAGGAAAAAAAAATGTTCTCCTTGTGATGGCAGCTCATAGGATTTACTGTCCTAACAACTTTCCTATATATTATATAGCAGTGCTAGTTATAGCCATTGTGTTGTATATTACATTCCCAGCATGTATTTATCTTATTGTTGGAAGTTTGTACCTTTTGACCACCTTCCGTCAATTTTCCCTCCCAGGTTGGCTTTCTTTTGTCTCTCTGGGCTGCAGGGTTCTTGAAAACTAGGCCATTCAGAACCACAGGGCCAGAAGCTGCTCTGGGTTGGACCGGCTTTGCAGTGTGAGCAAGTTCTAGGACTGAAATCAAGTGTGCAGTTTCTAGATGTGTAAATTCAGTCACGTCTTCTCTAGCAGAAATTATATTTAATAGTCACTAATGGTAGATCTTCAAATACTGTTGACCCTTGAACAAGGCAGGGGTTAGGGGTGCCCACCATCCCCACAGTTGAAAATCCGAGTATAACTTAGAGTCAACCCTCTATATACATATATTAAAAAGCAGAGACATTACTTCACCAACAAAGGTCTGTCTGGTCAGAGCTATGGTTTTTTTCCAGTGGTCATGTATGGATGTGAGAGTTGGACTATAAAGAAAGCTGAGCACCGAAGAATTGATGTTTTTGAACTGTGGTGTTGGAGAAGACTCTTGAGAGTCCCTTGGACTGCAAGGAGATCCAACCAGTATATTCTGAAGGAGATCAGCCCTGGGATTTCTTTGGAAGGAATGATGCTAAAGCTGAAACTCCAGTACTTTGGCCACCTGATGCACAGAACTGACTCATTAGAAAAGACCCTGGTGCTGGGAAAGACTGAATGCAGGAGGAGAAGGGGACAACAGAGGATGAGATGGTTGGATGGCATCACTGACTTTATGGACGTGAGTTTGAGCAAGCTCTGAGAGTTGGTGATGGATAGGGTAAGCTGGTGTGCTGCAATCCATGAGGTCGCAGAGTTGGACACAACTGAGTGACCGAACTAAACTGAACTATATACATGGTTCCTCCTTATAGGCGGTTCCTCTGTACATGCAATTCCACATCCATGAATTCAACCAACTTTGGATCATGTAGTACTATAGTATTTAATAATGAAAAAAGTCCGTGTGTAAGTGGACCCACACAGTTCAAACTTGAGTGGCCCAGTGTCAACTGTATCAGTGTGTAGCATGCTAATCACTGTTACTGCTGCTGAGAAAATAACTGGCTGCACTTGCATTCAGCATAGCTTTTTGCTTGCTTTTGTAGCCAGATGCCCTGGGTTTGAATCCTGGTTCTGCTCCCTTTATTATCTAGATGAACATGTCAGTTCACTCTCAAAGGGGAAAGTAAAATATCCAACTGCATAGCTTGTTGAGAGATTTAAACAAGAGAATGTGGGCAAAGCAATTAATACAATGCCTAGCAGAGAGTGAGAGCTCCATAAATTACCATTTACGGAGTTAATGTATGCCCTGGTATTAAGACAGCATACTTTATTGTGTGCTTGCTGTATACAAGGTACAAGGTTAGGTTTTGCAGGGAATAAGCCAAAGCCTTGTGAATGGAATCTGAGCCCCGTTGATGTTACAGTTGTGCCCAGGTGGGCACTTAACACTGGGGAAGCAGAGACTGGGTGGCATGCACATTTTACTCATTTTTTTAGACTATAAATCTTATTAACTAATTTTCATAAAACATTGTGTTGATTATAAACATCAATGCAGGAAAGATTTGGCTAAGCTTAGTTTCTTACTGGGAGTTACAGATATTTTCATTTCTTTTGGGCAAATTTAAACATTTTATCATTTACTGTTGGCCACTGGTAGCTTTAATCAGGGCAAACCATCTTGCTCAAAACAAATAACCTTGACAGAAAAGGGTAGTCAGAGCCCTACTTCATGAATCTATTAATTGTGTTTGGTGCTGCGGAGCCAGCAGCAGTGTGTGTGTGCAGGCTAGCGGCGTCTGTCTCCCGTCCCTTCTATCTGTTGCTCCTGCAGTGGAGCGAGGACTAGCAGGCCCTCTCCGTGGAATTTCTGAGCCACGCGAGAGAGCGCGTGGCGTACTCTTAGAACAAGCTCTGTCCTCTCTTTCCTTGTATACTTTGGTTGAGAGAAATAGTATAAGCTCCTGTTTGAGGAGGAATTTGGGGGTTTTGCTTATTTCTTAAAGCAGAAATTGGTGAACATTCTGATGGCAGAGGTTTTGTATCACTTTTAGTCTGGAAGACCACTTTTATTTTTAAATTATTTATTTATTTGGCTGAGCTGGGTCGTAGTCACAGCATGTGAGATCTTCAGTCTTCATTGTGACATGTGGGATCTAGTTCCCTGATCAGGGATTGAACCTGGGCCCCCTGCATTGGGAGTGCAGAGTCTTAGCCACTGGACCACCAGGGAAGTCCCTGGGAGACCACTTTTGACCTAGCTCTAGATGTCAGTCAGCTAGTGTCTGTGTAGGCTCGGCCTTCAGACCCCTAGGAGGACAGGGCCCCAGGAGCCAGGTGTTAGAGCGCCTCCCAGAGGCATCTTTACACATAGCCTCAACCCCTTGTGTTGTCTTGGGAAAAAACCTTTCAAGCCCTCAGTTTCTTGTCAGTAAAATGATATGGATGACACCTGCTTCTTGAGTTTGTATTAAGAATTAGAAAATAAAGCACATCACACACTGCCTTTCATGGGTCAGAGCTGTTGAGGAGCCATTCTAGGCCTACGAAAGACTGTTGAGTTTGGTTTGTGACCCCTTCAAATGACCACAAAGGCCAGGCCAATCAATTTCTTTTTCTTTCTTTTTCTCCTCAGCTCTGCCATGTGGCATGTGAAATCTTTGTTCCCTGAGCAGCGATTGAACCCTCACCCCCTGCAGTGGAAGTGCAGGGGGTGACACTGACAAGAAACTGAGTCTTAACCACTGGACCCTTAGGGAAGTCCCAGTCAACATCTTTTGTTCAAAATAACATCCCTGAGTTATTTCATCCAGGGAAAGGAAAACCATATGACATGTATGCTGACACTCCTCGATCCTACCTGCTGCACGCCAGACTCAGTACGCCACCTGGAAGTGGCCGCAGCATTGTCCCGATCCCATGCTCCAGTTAGCTGGTCAAGGTCAGTAGGAGAGACACAGTCGAGTTGCCACCTCTACATCCTGTCGTGCACGCCCTCCTCCGTGGCAGTGTCTTTTGAATGTCCTGTCTAAACCCAAGCCTGCCTGAACCACAACCTGGTAACACTCTTTGCTCTATTTTTACAGCAGCTAGTCTTTTCTCCTTGTCATCTGTGTTAGTCCTTGTTTCCTTCTAGCTTCTATTTCAGCAGCATCTCTTTTGGTGTAAAAATCCCCAGAAGGTGTTTCTAGAAACAGCCTTGACAGAATCTAAGGACAGGTGCTTAAAAGTGGCTCTTGGCACACTCTGCAGACATTTATGAGTACCTGACGTGTGCTGACCTGTGATATGTGACACAGTCAACACAGCCCTAGTTTTTCAGAGTTCAGTCTAAAAAGACAAAAAGTGGACAGCCTGTTCTTTTATTTAGTTCTTCCCATCTGGTGCTGGTGCTGCTGCTAAGTCTCTTCAGTCGTGTCCAACTCTGTGCGACCCCACAGATGGCAGCCCACCAGGCTCCACTGTCCCTGGGATTCTCCAGGCAGGAACACTGGAGTGGGTTGCCATGTCCTTCTCCAATGCATGAAAGTGAAAAGTAAAAGTGAAGTTGCTCAGTTGTGTCCGACTCTTCGTGACTGCATGGACTGCAGCCTACTGGGCTCCTCCGTCCATGGGATTTTCCAGGCAATAGTACTGGGGTGGCTTGCCATTGCCTTCTCCGAGTTCTTCCCTCTGCCTTGCGGCAAAGGCAGAAGTAATCTCAATTTACAAGGAGAAAGGAGAGAGAGCGATTTAAGTTTATTCAGCAGCTGGTACCTGGGACCAGATCTGTTTTCAGCAGCATGCTGATCCAGGCTTTGTTTGGGGACATCCATCCCCTCACTGGCTGGCGGTGGGGCATCCACACAGGAGGATGAACAGCAGAGCAGCCATTCCTTCCTTCTTCGGAGCTGGGGTGTTGGGATAGTCAGCACCAGGGCCAAACCTTGAGTCACTTCAAGCCTAAGTTGTTCTTGATGGTTCCATTCCCCTTTGCCATGTATCCACTCTCCTGGCCTCCCTTGCAGCCATGTAATCCAGTACCAGCCAAAGAGCCTTAAGGGGAAGACCACTGCGGAATCTTTCTGGCATCCAAGAGAAATGAGCTTGAGGAGAGAGCTCCTTCCTCCCTATTTTGGGTCCTCCCTTCTTCATCCCAGCTCTGCCTGCTCTCCTGTGAGAAGATGATGCTGCTGCCATGGCAGCATCTTGTGATCCGAAGGGGAGACACAGTTCGAATGACTGAACAGGAAAGCAGAAGGATCTCAGGTCCTTCATCTTCCAGCCACTGAGGTATTCTAAACAAGACTTTTCGTAAATACCTTTTCAGAAAATGTCTTTGTGGTTAAAGCTGTGACCCATGAAAGATAGCATGCTATGTGCTTCAGATGTATTTTCTAATCCCTAATACAACCCCAAGAAGCAGATAGCATGTAACCCATTTTGCTGACAAGAAGCTGAGGGCCTGCAAGATTTTTTTCCAAGACAACACAGGGGGCTGAGGCTATGTGTAAAGATGCCTCTGGAAGGCAAGCTCTGGGCTTCTCAGAGGGTGACATCATCACCACCTGGGAGCTTGTCTGAAATGCAAATTCCTGAGCCCCACCCCAACCCTACCCAGCCCAGAATTCCATGGACACAGGAGCCTGGTGGGCTACAGCTCATGGGGTCACGATGAGTCTGACACAACTGAGTGACTAGCACATCCCAGCCCTAGTGAATCAGAGGCCCAGAGTTTTTGTTTTCGCAAGCCCTCAAGGTGATTCTGATGCAAAGTCAAGTTTGAGAGCCACTGGTTTAAGCCCTTGTTGCTTTCCTAAAATGGATCCTGGTGGGGTGAATAACAGATGAGCTATTGTTACCAGTCAGTTCTCCGTATCCCATTGAGGACCAGGCTTGTCTCCATCGCAGCCAGTGGCTGTGACACAGATCTGTTGGCTCAGTGGGTTTGATGATACCTTTTCCAGGGGGGCCCAGTCAGACCTGCCTGGTTCTGGGGTGTCAGTGTCTGGGTCTCCAGGCACTTGTCTGAGCTCAGCCAGGCCCCCACACCCTGCCGCTCCCTGAAGAGCACAGGAAGTATTTTGCCCTCAGAACCAAATGTGCCAGATGTAGGTACTTAATTGTTTTCCCTGAGTGAAAGAATTCTTTTATTCAAAGAGTAGAGGGTGATGGAGAAGACCAGACTTAAGGGTCTCACAGATAACATGAATGGAATGGTATTTGAAGTGTTCAGACAACAAATACTTCCCTGGAGCCTTCTCTGGACTGACTAGTGGGAAAACAGTGGTAAAGAAAATAAAAGGGTATGTGAAGCGGGAGTATCACAACTGCACAAATGAAGATGGATGGGCTGTGGAGGCACACAGAATTTTCCCTTCTGGGATACCCGGGTAGATCTTGGAAGACTTCCTGGAGGAAGTAGCTACTCATCAGTCAATACTAAGCGTATGTGTGCTGGGTTGGGGGAGAGGGTATTCCAATCTGGGGACAGAGCTTTGCAAAGACCTGGAGGGGAAGGAGACCCTGGCTCCTGCCAACAAAAGATGGGAGCTTGGTGTGGCAGGAGGGCGGAGTCCCCTAGGAAATGGTCCTGTTCAAGCTCGCAGACCCAGGAACACATCTGAGGAGCAGGTTGAGATGTGGACAGAAAGATATTGAAATGATTTATTAATGTGAACTGGCCTCTTACTGTCTTAAATGGAAATAATTTATTTACTGCTTTTTATTATGGCCCATTAAATGCTGCTTGGACACAGCAGGCCATGTCACGAACACTGCTCTTATCTCCCCTCCCTATCCTGCCCTGTTCCCTCTTTGTTTTACTATTAGGGAAATATTGATATATATTCATTCCTATGAACAGAGAGACTCGTTAACCACTTATGTGGGGCCTTCATGAAGCTGCTTCATGTCATTAGGCCTCCTTTTCTGTGTTACAAATTCAGGTTCTCTGCCTCCTCCTGGGAGATGCCACTTCACCAGGTCTGAGGAGGAGTCTGGGAATCTGCTTTAAATTAGTTTTATTGAGTATATATGTTTGTTGTACATAGATTTGCATACATAATTGATATACAGAGAAAATGCACTCATTTTAAGTATACTAATACAGGTGTTTCAACGAATGTATTCATTTATGACCATCACAGCCCCTTGCAGACATGCTTCACCCTCAGCCCCAGGCATCCTCTGATCTACTTTCTGTTACTATAGATTAGTTTCGCCACTTTTAACATTTCATGTCCATGGAATCATGTAGGGTGTACTCTTTTCTTTCTGGCTTCTTTCACTCAGTATGTTTCTGAGATTCATTCATGTTGTGTGTATATATAAGTAATTCATTGCTTTATTGCTGCAGAGTACTTCTCTCACTGAGAATGCACTCGTGTTTTTGCTGCATTGCCATTTTAGCCATTCTCTTGCTGATGGACATTTGTTTCTAGTTTTTGGCAGTTATGGACAAAGATACTGTGAGCATTCAGGTGCAAACTGCTTTGTAAACTCGTTTGCATTTGTCTTGGGTCAATCCATAGGAGTGGGCTTGCTGGGTCATATGATGCATGGATGCTCTAACTGGGAAAGGAGCTGCCAAACTCTTTTCCTAGGTGCTTGTAGCAGTTTACATTCTGACCTGCAGTGTAGGAGAGGGCTGCTTGCTTTACATCCATGCAAGCACTTAGTATGGTTAGTTTTTCGTTAGATTTAAATTATTATTATTATTTTTTTTTTTGCCATACCAGTGGTTGTATAATGATTTGTCACTGTGGCTTTACTTTGCATTTTTTTAATGATTGAAGATTGAGCAGCTTTTCATGTGCTTCTTGGCATGTGAAATGCCTGTTCACATTTTTTGCCCATTTTTTAATAGTTCACTTATTTAACTGTAAGAATTTTTTATTTGCTTGTATTTTATTTTAAAACTATACATCTTTATTCATAAGTAAGATTGGTCAATGGTTTTTATGTTAAATTCAGGCATTTTAAAAAATAATTTTTGTTATATTCTGGATTGAAGTTCTTTGTCACACATGTGTATTGTGAATATGTTCTCATTGTCTGATTTGCCATTTCATTTTCTTTATTGTGTCTTGAAGAGCAGAAGATTTAAATTTTGATGAAATTTGATATGTCATTTTTTTCTTTTATAGTTTGAGATTTTTGTGTGTTCTAAGAAATCCTTGCATACTCCTAGGTATTAATAGAAGTTTTATAGATCCAGTTTGAGTTTTTGTATATGGTATAAGGTATGGATCAAGGTTAATTTTTTGCATATGGATATCTGCTTGCTCCAGCACCATTTGTTACAAAGACGGTTCTTTTCCCACTACATTACCTTGACACCTGTGTTAACTATTCAGCTGCTTGTGTATTTGTTGATCTGTTTCTGGACTTTGTTGTGTCATTTTGATCTTTGTGTCTGTCCTTATGCCAATGCCAGTGCCACACTGTCTTGATTATAGGAATCTGTATTTTTAGGAAGAACCCCTAGACGGTTCTCATGATCATGGCCATTTGGGAAACATGTATTAAATTTTTCTAAGGATCCTTCTGGTGATGACAATCTTAAGTCTGAGTATTCCCGCAAGCTCATCCTCCATTTATACCCCAGCTCCTTGCTACTCAGAGTGGAGTCTACAGACCAGCAGTGTCAACATGACTCAGGAGCTTGCTCAAAATGCAGACTCCGGCCTTGCCCCAGACCTACTGAGTAGAACCTGCAGTGTAATGAGATCCCCAGGGGATTCCCATCAAGGTTGCACAGCACTTCTAGATGTCATTACCCTAAAGCAGGGCCTTACTGATTTTTGGATCATGGATAACTCCACAGTTAGAAACACATATTACAGTGTGCGTATTGATGTAGCTGAAACAGGTCTTTACAAAACAGTGCTTACTTTTCCTACCTGGTGCTTACTTTTCTGTTCCTTTCCTCTCTGACCCTATTCCTCCCCCGCTCCATTTCTTCCTGTTATAGCTTTCTTGAGGTGCAATTTATGTACTGTCAACATCACCCATTCTCTGTGAACAGTTTGCATTTAATGGTTGTGCAGCTCTCTCCGCAATAAAGTTTTAGAACACTTTCATCATCCCCAAAGATTCCATTTTGCTTCTTCATAGTCAGTTCTGCACTATTTAAAATACTGGTAGCTACCTACAGTTTACAAAGAGTCCCAGACTTGAGTTGAACCAGCCGTGCAGCAGCACTGCTCAGACTTGGCTGAAAGTGGCTTCCTTTTGGGTCAAGGACACTGAGACATGACTTCCAAATGGGACTATTTTTACACAGAATGTTATTTTTACTATATTTTTGTCAAATAATAATGCATCATATATGTACACAAGCTTTAATGTGTAGACATTAGTTGCTGAACCCATAAGTTAAAAGATTCTTGACCTTAAACCCTTGAGTTGATTTGTTCTATGTATTTTTGAGGCTGGACTGGCTGGTTATAAGTTAGACTGGGATGGTTAGCAGAGAAATGAAAAGATTCCTCAGGTATGTTGCTCAGCAGTAGTTAGTCATGTGTCTGAAATACTATAAATTCTGAAAATACAGGGGACTAGCTTTGTGGATTTCTTGTCTGTTCAGTTCAGTTCAGTCGCTCAGTCATGTCCGACTCTTTGTGACCCCATGAATTGCAGCACACCAGGCCTCACTGTCCATCACCAACTCCCGGAGTTCACTCAGACTCACGTCCATTGAGTCAGTGATGCCATCCAGCCATCTCATCCTCTGTCATCCCCTTCTCCTCCTGCCCCCAATCCCTCCCAGCATCAGAGTCTTTTCCAATGAGTCAACTCTTCGCATGAGGTGGCCAAAGTACTGGAGCTTCAGCTTCAACATCATTCTTTCCAAGGAACACCCAGGACTGATCTCCTTTAGAATGGACTGGTTGGATCTCCTTGCAGTCCAAGGGACTCTCAAGAGTCTTCTCCAACACCACAGTTCAAAAGCATCAATTCTTCGGCGCTCAGCTTTCTTCACAGTCCAACTCTCACATCCATACATGACTACTGGAAAAACCATAGCCTTGACTAGATGGACCTTTGTTGGCAAAGTAATGTCTCTGCTTTTGAATATGCTGTCTAGGTTGGTCATAACTTTCCTTCCAAGGAGTAAGCGTCTTTTAATTTCATGGCTGCAATCACCATCTGCAGTGATTTTGGAGCCCCCAAAAATAAAGTCAGCCACTGTTTCCACTGTTTCCCCATCTATTTGCCAGATGGGAAGTGATGGAACCAGATGCCATGATCTTCGTTTTCTGAATGTTGAGCTTTAAGCCAACTTTTTCACTCTCCTCTTTCACTTTCATCAAGAGGCTTTTTAGTTCCTCTTCACTTTCTGCCTTTCACTTTCACCTTATGGGTGGTGTCATCTGCATATCTGAGGTTATTGATATTTCTCCCGGCAATCTTGATTCCAGCTTGTGCTTCTTCCAGCCCAGCATGTCTCATGATGTACTCTGCATATAAGTTAAATCAGCAGGGTGACAATATACAGCCTTGACATACTCCTTTTCCTATTTGGAACCAGTCTGTTGTTCCATGTCCAGTTCTAACTGTTGCTTCCTGACCTGCATATAGGTTTCTCAAGAGGCAGGTCAGCTGGTCTAGTATTCCCAACTCTCAAAATTTTCCAGTTTATTGTGATCCACACAGTCAAAGGCTTTGCCATAGTCAATAAAGCAGAAATAGATGTTTTTCTGGAACTCTCTTGCTTTTTCGATGATCCAGCAGATGTTGGCAATTGGATCTCTGGTTCCTCTGCCTTTTCTAAAACCAGCTTGAACATCTGGAAGTTCATGGTTCACATATTGCTGAAGCCTGGCTTGAAGAATTTTGAGCATTACTTTACTAGCATGTGAGATGAGTGCAATTGTGCGGTAGTTTGAGCATTCTTTGGCATTGCCTTTCTTTGGGATTGGAATGAAAACTGACCTTTTCCAGTCCTGTGGCCACTGCTGAGTTTTCCAAATTTGCTGGTATATTGAGTGCAGCACTTTCACAGCATCATCTTTCGGAATTTGAAATAGCTCAACTGGAATTCCCAGAGAAGGCAATAGCACCCCACTCCAGTACTCTTGCCTGGAAAATCCCATGGACGGAGGAGCCTGGTAGGCTGTAGTCCATGGGGTCGCTAAGAGTCGGACTTCACTGAGTGACTTCCCTTTCACTTTTCACTTTCATGCATTGGAGAAGGAAATGGTAACCCACTCCAGTGTTCTTGCCTGGAGAATCCCAGGGACGGAGAAGCCTGGTGGGCTGCTGTCTATGGGATCGTACAGAGTCGGACATGACTGAAGCAACTTAGCAGCAGCAGCAGCAGCAGCAGCAACTGGAATTCCATCACTTACACTAGCTTTGTTCGTAGTGATGCTTTCTAAGACCCACTTGACTTCACATTCCAGGATGTCTGGCTCTTGGTGGGTGATCACACCATCATGATTATCTTGGTCATGAAGATCTTTTTTGTACAGTTTTTCTGTGTATTCTTGCCACCTCTTCTTAATAGCTTCTGCTTCTGTTAGGTCCATACCATTTCTGTCCTTCATCGAGCCCATCTTTGCATGAAATGTTCCCTTGGTATCTCTAATTTTCTTGAAGAGATCTCTAATCTTTCCATTCTGTTGTTTTCCTCTATTTTTTGCATTGATCTCTGAGGAAGGCTTTCTTATCTCTTCTTGCTATTCTTTGGAACTCTGCATTCAGATGCTTATATCTTTCCTTTTCTCCTTTGCTTTTTGCCTCTCTTCTTTTCACAGCTATTTGTAAGACCTCCCCAGACAGCCATTTTGCTTTTTTGCATTTCTTTTCCATGGGGATGGTCTTGATCCCTGTCTCCTGTTGTGAACCTTCGTCCATAGTTCATCAAGCACTCTATCTATCAGATCTAGTCCCTTAAATCTATTTCTCACTTCCACTGTATAATCATAAGGGATTTGATTTACGTCATACCTGAATGGTTTAGTGGTTTTGAAAGGTTGTTGTTGAATCACGCAAATACACCGGGATTCTTGGCCCCCGGAGGAGAAGAATTCAATCCGGGGCCAGAGACGAGGCTTGATCGCTCGGAGCTTTTGTGTAATAAAGTTTTATTAAAGTATAAAGGAGATAGAGAAAGCTTCTGACATAGGCATCAGAAGGGGGTAGAAAGAGTACCCGCTTGCTAGTGTTAATAATGAGGTTATATACTCTCCAGTGAATCCAAAGAATGTCTGGAGGTTGTAAAGACCTCATCAGACCTACTCCCATAATTTACATTTTAAGATAACAGAATTAGCCAGAAGGTTTAATCCAAAGACTGTCCTTAATCTAGAGACTGTCCTCAGGCAGGATACATTGTTATATAATCCTAAGGAATGTGGAGAAAGAAAAAAAGTTTGTCCTTTCTTCCTCCTTGAGAATTCCAGACCCCTCTCTCTTTGGGGACCCCTAGACTCCCTATCAACCTACCTAGGAACTGACTCTCTCAGTTTTCCCTACTTTCTTCAATTTAAGTCTGAATTTGCCAATAAGGAGTTCATGATCTGAGCCACAGTCAGCTCCCAGTCTTGTTTTTGCTGACTGTATAGAGCTTCTCCATCTTTGGCTGCAAAGAATATAATCAATCTGATTTTGGTGTTGACCATCTGGTGATGTCCACGTATAGAGTCTTCTCTTGTGTTGTTGGAAGAGGCTGTTTGCTACGACCAGTGCGTTCTCTTGGCAAAACTCTATTAGCCTTTGCCCTGCTTCATTCTGTATTCCAAGGCCAAATTTGCCTGTTACTCCAGGTGTTTCTTGACTTCCTACTTTTGTATTTTGCTGCTGCTGCTGCTGCTGAGTCACTTCAGTTGTGTCCAACTCTGTGCGACCCATAGACAGCAGCCCAGCAGGCTCCCCCGTCCCTGGGATTCTCCAGGCAAGAACACTGGAGTGGGTTGCCATTTCCTTCTCCAGTGCACAAAAGTGAAAAGTGAAAGTGAAGTCGCTCAGTCGTGTCCAACTCTTCACGACCCCATGGACTTCAGCCTACCAGGCTCCTCTGTCCATGGGATTTTCCAGGCAAGAGTACTGGAGTGGGTTGCCATTGCCTTCTCTATTTGCATTCTAGTCCCCTATAATGAAAAGGACATCTTTTTTGGGTGTTAGTTCTAAAAGGTCTTGTAGGTCTTCATAGAACTGTTCACCTTCAGCTTCTTCAGCATTACTGGTTGGGGCATAGACTTGGATTACTGTGATATTGAATGGTTTGCATTGGAAACAAACAGAGATCATTCTGTCATTTTTGAGATTGCATCCAAATACTGCGTTTCGGACTCTCTTGTTGGTCATGATGGCTACTCCATTTCTTCTAAGGGATTCCTGCCCACAGTAGTAGATATAATGGTCATCTGAGTTAAATTCACCCATTCCACAGACACCCATTCTTGTCTGTGGCAGGTGTTAAACATCCTTAGGTGAGTTAGAAGCCCAAAGTTGAGTACCTCTTGTAGGTTTCTGTTGTGAATGTGGAATATATTTTCTTCTGCACTCAGTGCCTTTAAAGCAAGGCTTGCCTTTCACCTCTAGGCAGCATCCAAGCCCCTAGTCTCTAGAAGGCCCCAAGCCTTCTAGACTCGGACAGCATGAGTTTGCATCTTGCCTTTGCCATTCACCAGTTTGTGACCCCAGAAAAGAGTTTAACCTCTCAGTTCCCCCTCCTGGAAAACAGGGTCATAATAGTACTTGATAAGTGAAAGTCGCTCAGTTGTGTCCGATTCTTTGCAACCCCATGGACTGTAGCCCGCCAGGCTACTCTGTCCATGGAATTATCCAGGCAAGAATACTTGAGTGGGTAGCCTGTCCCTTCTCCAGAGGATCTTTCTGACTCAGGAATTGAACTGGATTCTCCTGCATTGTGGGCGGATTCTTTACCAGCTGAGCTACCAGGGAAACCTTGTAATAGTGCTTACCTCTTCACGATCCAGATAATCACGATGGTGTGATCACTCACCTAGAGCCAGACATCCTGGAATGTGAAGTCAAGTGGGTCTTAGAAAGCATCACTACGAACCAAGCTAGTGGAGGTGATGGAATTCCAGTTGAGCTATTTCAAATCCTAAAACATGATGCTATGAAAGTGCTGCACTCAATATACCAGCAAATTTGGAAAACTCAGCAGTGGCCACAGGACTGGAAAAGGTTACTTTTCATTCCAATCCCAAAGAAAGGCAATGCCAAAGAATGCTCAAACTACCGCACAATTGCACTCATCTCACATGCTAGTAAAGTAATGCTCAAAATTCTTCAAGCCAGGCTTCAGCAATATGTGAACCATGAACTTTCAAATGTTCAAGCTGGTTTTAGAAAAGGCAGAGGAACCAGAGATCCAATTGCCAACATCCGCTGGATCATCGAAAAAGCAAGAGAGTTCCAGAAAAACATCTATTTCTGCTTTATTGACTATGGCAAAGCCTTTGACTGTGTGGATCACAATAAACTGGAAAATTCTGAGAGTTGGGAATACCAGACCAGCTGACCTGCCTCTTGAGAAACCTATATGCAGGTCAGGAAGCAACAGTTAGAACTGGACATGGAACAACAGACTGGTTCCAAATAGGAAAAGGAGGATGTCAAGGCTGTATATTGTCACCCTGCTGATTTAACTTATATGCAGAGTACATCATGAGACATGCTGGGCTGGAAGAATCACAAGCTGGAATCAAGATTGCCGGGAGAAATATCAATAACCTCAGATATGCAGATGACACCACCCATAAGGTGAAAGTGAAAGGCAGAAAGTGAAGAGGAACTAAAAAGCCTCTTGATGAAAGTGAAAGAGGAGAGTGAAAAAGTTGGCTTAAAGCTCAACATTCAGAAAACTAAGATCATGGCATCTGGTCCCATCACTTCATGGCAAATAGATGGGGAAACAGGGGAAACAATGTCAGACTTTATTTTTTTGGGCTCCAAAATCTCTGCAGATGGTGATTGCAGCCATGAAATTAAAAGACACTCCTTGGAAGGAAAGTTATGACCAAGCTAGATAGCATATTCAAAATCAGAGATATTACCTTGCCAACAAAGGTCCATCTGGTCAAGGCTATGGTTTTTCCAGTAGTCATGTATGGATGTGAGAGTTGGACTGTGAAGAAAGCTGAGTGCCGAAGAATTGATGCTTTTGAACTGTGGTATTGGAGAAGACTCTTGAGAGTCCCTTGGACTGCAAGGAGATCCAACCTGTCCATCCTAAAGGAGATCAGCCCTGGGTGTTCTTTGGAAAGAATGATGTTGAAGCTGAAGCTCCAGTCCTTTGGCCACCTCATGCGAAGAGTTGACTCATTGGAAAAGCCCCTGATGCTGGGAGGGATTGGGGGCAGGAGGAGAAGGGGATGACAGGATGAGATGGCTGCATGGCATCACTGACTTGATTGTCATGAGTTTGAGTGAACTCTGGCAGTTGGTGATGGACAGGGAGGCCTGGCATGCTGCGATTCATGCGGTCGCAAGGAGTTGGATACGACTGAGCAACTGAACTGAACTTACATTTGCTGGGAAATTAAATGAGCTTAGAGTGTAACATATTTAGCACTGGGCGTGGCATGAGTGATGTTGCTTATCCTCGTCATCACCAGCATTAGTTCTCTAAACTGGCTGTTTTTGAAGTCTTCAGTTTAGCTACTTTCCAAGCTCCCCCAAATTTACCACTTTGTTGACTACCAAACTTACCACTTTCTGTTGCTATTGCAAATGCCTTTTTGTGTAGCATCTACTTCTCTGGGCTAGAATGCATTTTTCCCTTTCCATTCCATTCCTGTTCATATCCCCATGAACACTCATCTGGATTATTAAATTACTGTGTAGCTCACAGAGGCATACAGGTTTTCTGTGGCTCAGGCCCTGGGCCTGTTACTGAAAGGAGTGCACGGGGGATCCAACTGCTTGCTGCTCAAAAGCCAGTAAAGAGGCCAGGTTGGTGCAAAGGAAAGTTTGCTTTATTTCAGATGCCAGCAACTGGTGGGGAGGGTAGCGGACATCTGTCCAAAGGCCAACTCCCCCACTCCCCGACAAGACGCAGGAGGTGAGAGCATTTATAGACAGAGTGGTGTGGGGGCACTCCATGTGAAAAGAGTACAGTCATCTCTAACAGTCATCTTCAGATTGGTCATTGGTGGTCTGACCAGCATCATCTTGGTTGTTGTAGGTACAGTTAATCTTCAGTTCCGGTGTGCGCTTGTTCCCATTTCTTTGTGGTCAGTTCTTGGAATTGTGGCAGCTCAAGTCCTGGGTACAGTCTGGTCATCATGTAGTTAACTTCTCTGCCTGGGGTTTTAGTATCTATAAGACAGCTCACAGGATATGACTCTGAGTATTATCTACAGCCCTTGAGAAAGGACTAAAGGTCCTTGACTATGCTTAATGACTACATTGTTATTATTTAGTCTCCTTAGACTGTTTTCCTTTGTTTCAGCATTTCTCATTTCTCTGATTAAACTTATTCTTTGATGAAAGTTTTCCACAGGCCAAAGGCAGGCAGAGAACAAGGTGGAGGGGGGAGGCAAGGAACATACCGTCCTGCTCCATTTCAGGCCCACCTGTGTGGGCTGGGAGGAGAGGCTTGGGTACAGGATGGCCTTAGCCGTGTGAAGGGCAGAGCAAAAGGGCAGTGGGGACAGGGCTCTGAGAAGGACCAGGCTGCCCCACAGGACTCCCCTACCCTTGAACTGCTTTTAGGTCTTACATGTTCCCAGTGGACATCTCTCTGCAAAGAGCAAATGTCTGAGAGCCAGTTGGACCAAATGCCTTGTTATCCACTTGAATGAGCACCTGGAGAAAAACTTCAGAAAGTATTTTACCTGATAATACCTGCTCTTTATCCTTGGTTCTTATGTTTGATGCACAACTCAGATATGGTGTCAGGGAGGGGGGCCCTCATGCCCTGTCTTAGGCAGAGAACTCCCAATTTTGAAACCTCATAAGATCAATACTGTGCTTCATGAAAGTACTTGGTGCCATGTTGATGAGTGAAACCTCGGGTTGCCTTGGGAACAGAAATATCCTTCCTTTTACTATAAAAAGGGACACAGTGTCTGCAGTCGTGAAGCATCCTACATTTTGCTGATTCTTTATGGGGAAAAAAAGTGCCCAAAAGGAAATACTGTGTTTAAAAAAAAAAAAACTTTGATCAAATATATAAGATTTCCTTTCAGTGCTGATCAAATCAAGTAAACCCACTTTTCAAATGCTTGTTGGATTTTATAGGTTCAGAGCTGCTCCGTCCATCTCTCTTCCCCCCTTCCCCAGTTCCCCCTGTGAGTGCAGAACGTTTGTTGTGATTTTATTGCCTTTGCCTCCATTTCAGATTCGCACTGTGGTTTCACTGTGCTGCCATCCAGGAAGGCGGCACTGGGGCAGTTTGTTCCAAGATGCTTGTTACAAAACCCTTATCACTTACTCTTAGTAATTTTAGCCACCATGGTCCTGCCTAGGGGAACAAATTGTCCCTGCTGATGCTGTCAAACACCTTTAAGATACTTATTATCTATTTTTGAAGAAGAATTTTAAAAATACAATGGATATTACTATCAGTTGCTACCATTTTAAACTAAATTGTCCAAATGGGAATCATGTTTATTCTATATCATTTTCTAGATTTTTTCATGCTATTGTGCATTGATGTGGGAAGAACCAAGCTGTATTCAGTGAGGAGGAGGTTTTTCCACTTTTCTCCTGTAGTGCAACTTATTAGAGCAGGGTTTCTCAAACTTGACACTGCTGACATTTTCGGCTGGGTCATTCTTTAGTGTGTCTGTCAGGGCAGGCTGTGCTGTCCTGGGCGCTGTAGGATGGTCAGCAACATCACAGGCCTCAACCCACTAGATGCCAGCAGCACGCCTCCCCCATGTCATGTGACCCAAAATGTCTCTGAACACCACCAAGTGTTTCTTGGAAGACACAATCACCTCTGGTTGAGAACCACTGTACTAGAGTCTGAGAATTGTTTAGTGTGCTGTTTTTAAAGGCAGTGGTAACATAAGCACTGGTCTGGGGTCAGCTATAATAGAAATGTATGTAGTGACCTTTAAGTGTGACAGTCTGGCTAATTTAAAATAATATGAATCCAAAGCTGAGTTGCTGTGATGGGCTGGCATATTGTTTTTCTTTGGTGATAGTATTTGCAAGATTTGAAAATACACGTATTATCAGTTTTTATATTCTTGTGATAAGAAAGAAGGCGATAAACAGTGACAGCCACAACCGGCAAGGTGGCTGTGCTCAGACCCAGCTGTGGTGCACAAATGGGCATTTGTCACGCATTGTTTTGAATGGCAGGAGGCTTTCCCATGGAACAACCCAAAGAGAAGCCTGCACAGAGCCATGAACCTTCAGACTTCACTTCTGAAGGCCTTGTGGTTTTACTCTGTAAAAATCATTCTCAGAAATGAGGAGTCAGATTCACAATTTGCCTTTTCTCTTGTCAATCTGTAATCTTAATCTTTTCTCTTACAATCTATAATCTTACTGTTTTCAAAATGAACTTTTGCCCACCAAGGCCCCCTCCCTGAGGACAGCCCCTCCTTCCCAGGCTGCCTGCTTCTCCTCAGTCACCTCAGTAGGCTTCAGACCTACTGAATAACTAGAACTTTAAGATTTATGTGGATTTTGTTTTTCCAAAGAGGTATTTAGATGAGGTGAAGTGGGGTAAATTTAATTAGCAAGCTGAAGATCTCTGCAAGGCTGTGTAGAAAGGCATGCCAGACTGCCCTGGATGACATGGAGTGGGGGCACACATTTTGCTCTGTCCTCGCAATTTAAAAACAGCCTATTTGAGTCAGGAAGCTGTTTCAGTCTCGAGGCCTTGAAGTGCCCTTGAAGACCGTCCTTGTTTAAGGATGCCAGATGCAGGGCCTGTGTTTTGGGGCAGGGCCGAGCAATCCTGCTGGGCATGCTTTTCTGGGAGAAAAGGAGATGATTACAGCTTTCAGATTTCCTGATATGTCTTCACATTGTTTGCAATGCAAAGAGTGATTGTTTTTCTAACGTCTTTATTTACCCTTTGCATTTTGTTTTAAAACACATCTTTTTGGAGCCGCACGCCCAAGCACCACACTGAGGCCTTCAGTTCAGTCCTGCTGGCCTGTCACTGGCCCCTCAATGCACTGGTGTAACTGGGGCCATCTCTGAGGTGGGGCTCAGCCGCCCAGGGCAGAGACTGGGAATAGATGGGTCTGCAGCAGGAGAGTTCACCTTAGATGCTTGAGTTGCTCAGCAGTGGTCAAGGTGCAGGTCTGAAGCCTACTGAGGTGACTATAGGGAAGCAGGCAGCCTGGGAACAAAGGGTTGTCCTTAGGGAGGGGGCCCTAAAGGCTCTTGCCAACCCTGTTAACAGGGAGGGTGGACAGACTGCCATCACCCGACACGTGTCGCTGTGGGAGGCAGGAAACAAGGAAGGACAGAATGAGGGAGTTTTCTGGTGCCTCACTCATGCTCAAGGACACAGCTCTTCCCACCATAGGAATCTGGGATCTGATGGGGACCTGGGTCATGAGTGGCATGAAGATGGGCCAGCAGGGTCTCCAGTGCCCCTTTGGGATCCTTTGCACACCTTTTATGGTCATCATCATGAAACATACACACCACCCTGAAGAGAAAATCAAATGGCAGTACTAATAATGAGAGTGCTGCAGTTTATTTCTCGTTACCAGCTTTTACCTGCTGGGTTCTGTCCACATCTTCAAAGAGACATTTTTCAGTGTCTTGTACTTCGTTGCTGAAAAAAGCAAATAAGAAGAGTTATTTTTTCCCCCTGTGTCTGGCACTCTTTGCAGATATCCAAGGCCTTTCTGAGTCCACACTGAACAACCACGTCCCCTGTGGTGTGCAACCCTAGAACCCACCTCTGCCCAACCACTGAAGGACACCCCTGGGCTAGGCTCAGAAACAGTGACGCCTGACCTTTATTGAGCACAGCAGGCAGTGTTCTGAGCAGCGTGCATATGTGTGGATGTGTGTGTGTGTGTGTCTCTTTCTCCTGCCCCCTCCCTTTCCCCCCTTCCCTCCTCTCCCCCTCTGTTACCCTCTCCCCTGATGCTCCAAGATCTCTGTGAGAGTGGAACCTGTGCTCAGCTGGCTCCAGAGCGCTCACTGGCTCCCAGCTTCTTCTCCATCCTTGCTGGGGGACAGGAGGGCTTTTCAAAGGTCATTCTGTCTTCACATTGAGCCTTACCCGTTGATTGGAACAGGCCAGCCTTGGATGCTCATGCCAAAGACCCCTGTGTCAGAGCTTCTCCATCTCTAAAGGACCCTGAGGGCAACCTCGGTCCCCTGGCCCCGTGCGCCCCATCTGTGACAGAAGTGTCTAGGTGTGCTCTGCTGTCCCATGTTCGCTCTTCTTAAGCACCAGCTCCTACTTCCCTCTTTCTTGCTCATCACTCTGGAAAGGACAGGTGGGATCCACAGGCCTGTAGCTGTAGATAGCTGTGTGAGGCACACAGAGCAGGGGAGCCTGGAGGTAGGGAAGGTTGGGAGGATGGGCGTCAGTGCAAAGCCTCCCAGCTGCCTTGGCGAGCCTTGAGCTTGGCTGGCAAAGGGGGTAGAATACACTACTCAAAATATGAAATACGCCTCTTCGGCATAGGATTATTTTGAGAAACTACAGACGCCTGAGAAGCTCTGAAAATGGTCCTTTTGTAAGGGAAATCTGTATTTATAAAGGAAATTTACATTAGGAAGAGGGGGCCTATACTAGGAAGATGGCTTTTACCGTGGATACGGATGACTTTAAACCTGGAAGACTTATCTGCATTGCAGGGGAGCCTGTGTTTACCAAACATTTCCTCCTCTCACCTTCCATGAATTCCACCTCTCACTCACATCTTTCTTTGGTCTTTAGCTGCAGGTGGTATTTGAGGTAGTGGTTTGGGCCATCCTGGAGAGTGTAATTGGTTTCCTGAGAATCTCCTATATGTACATGATGTATATATTTAATAAACTTCTGCCTAGGGCATGCCTGGTGGCCTAGTGTTTAAGAATCAGCTTGCTAATGCAGGGGACATGAGTTTGATCCTGGGTTCTGAAAGATCCCACATGCCAAGGGGCAACTAAGCCTGTGCACCACAAATACTGAACCAGTGCTCTAGAGAGCCCTTGAGCCGCAACTACTGAAGCCTGCGTGCCCTGGAGCCTGTGTTCCACAAGAAAAGCCACCGCAATGAGAAGTGCATGCACAAAGACCCAGCACAACCAAAAATAAATAAATCTTAAAAAAAGTGCCATCTGTATTACAGGAGGTCCCAGCCAAGAACTCAGAAGGGTAGAGGGGAAATTATGCAGGTTTCATTTAGCTAGCAAGTCATATTGCAAACAGTGGGTCCTTTTGAAATGACACAAATGTGTATTAAATTTATTGTAGAAACACAGGAGTCCAGGTGCCTCCCAGATGAGGAGCCAGCGTAGGAGGGAAGTTTCTGCACTGCAGTGCTCAGTAGATCATTAATCGAGTTGAATTTTTCTAGCTGCTCGTTGTCTTCTTTTAGCTACCTTTGACTTTGTTCACCTCACCTTTCAAATGAATTGTTGGCTCAGCAGAGGAGAGGAAATCTTAGAATGTAAACTGGGACCTTGTGGAAAGTTGCAGCAGGTCTCTTGGGGCAATTTTGTGGGGTTCATGGGGAGACGGAAGTGCGCAGAGCTTCAGATTCCATGGTCTGGGGCCTGGACCCAGTGCATGACTGCCACGACTTGTTTGGTCTGTGTTCTCGTATATCATCAGGGGAAGGGAGCCAACTGTGGCTCCTCCTGCTGCCAAGCATTTTCACAGCACCCCCACCCCCAACACACACTGTAACCTTGGGAAGTAGGTAGCAATGATCCTGATTTATATAGAAGAGGAGCCCGAAGCTCTGAGAGGTGAAGGGATTACTCAGGGTCCCTTGGCTGGGGCACTATTGGAAGGGCCACTAGCTGGAACCTGGAAGAAGCCCCCAGGACTGAGCTCCATATGAATGGGGAAGTGATACAAATGGCAATAGCTCCTCTGACGGCTGTAGAAGAGCCAGGCCTTTTGGACAATGAGTAGCTGAGATCTGGTGTAGGGTGGAGACAGTTAAAGGCGTGAAAAAGGCAGGTAACAAGACCCTGGAAGAGAAGGTGTCAAGGCAGAGTCTTGAACTGGCTGAATCACCACGTGCTCTTTAAGAGCCCTGCAGCTTGAGCCAGTCCCTGGGCCTTTGCTGGTGTCTTCAGTTCCACACCAGCCCTGCTGAGGCTCACCTCCTGTGTCCCACACTGCCCTTGGAGCTCCCTCACCGCTTCACGGAGCCACACTGAGAATGCAGTTGCCTGGGAGATCCAGGCCTGTTCTTTGCAGCCTTGAGCACTACTGATATATGGCAGGTCAGCCAGCACTGAATTTTGTCTTTTCTATGTGTTGTTGCAGTTGTTGTAGTGTTAGGAATAGGTGTCTTACACTAAAGTGCACACCTTTAAAGTGTACCATCAGGTAAATTTTAACCAGTGCATACACTTTCTTGCCCCAGTCCCCTCTCCCCCTCAATTAGCACAGTAGTCCTCCAACAGTCAAGGGCTCAGCCTGCCAGGGAGGCCATGGGGGCAAGCTGCAGACACCGTAGATTTGAAAGAAGGGTTTAAAGATCAAGGGAATCGGGGACTTGTTCTGGACTGTATAGTAGTAGCCTTGCCACCTCCTTTGTGAATCCTGGTAGGAACAGCTACTCAGTTTCTGCACACCTAGATCCCTAGGTCAGTGCTCTTTCCTCCAGGTGGCCTTCCCTCTCACTATTGAGTTGATGCCCATCAGCTTGGGACTCAGCCAGATTGGCCTCAAATCCAAGGTCTGCCACTTAGCAGCTGTGACTTTGGACAGAAGTCTTAACCCCTGGGGAGAGTCTCACTTTCTCCATCTTGGAGCACACGGTGCCAGGCAGGAGATACGTGCTTAATAAATGGTATCTTTAGAAGAAGCCAGGCTAGCCTGTGAACCTGTGTACAGTTGGTCACACTGGGTGCAGTTGAACTTTATAACTTGGTGTGGTGTGTTTTCCTGTGGTTATGGGAGCCTGAGTTGCTGTGGCAGGAGTTCTAGGCTGGCTGCTTACATGTGTGTGAGTATAACTAGGCAATCTACTGTTGAGATGGTGAAGAACAGCATCATCACATACCACCTTCACAATTAGTGTTTGTGAAATGTCATCTGTGTATTCTTTTTTTAGTAGGAAGTTACTTGTCCTACTAGGGATAAGATCTGATTTCTGCTGAGTTACCAGAAGGGGAATGCCAGCATGTGTAGACACAAGTAATGGTTGGTGACTGAGACATCAAAGGCAAGTATACATGTTCCCAGTATAATTTTTATAGGAAAGGAACGCTCACTGTGGTTTTAGACTGGCAGCATAGTACATACTCTGTCTCATCCGCTCTGTTAGGAAAGGTAGTATGGTTGGTCCTGTGGGCAGGAGTCCTCATTAACGGAAGAGGGAGAGCTGTAACTAGGAACAGGCAGGCTAGCGTGGGCAACACAGACTAGCTGAATTTGCTGTGCTCCCGCTGTGTCCTGGGTATGGTTAGTCAGTGCTTGTGAGCTGTCATTGCATCCTCATTGTAAGAGAGGCGCTACTGTTTCCCCATCTTACAGAAGAGGAAACTTAGGGCAGTTGCTGTAGGACTTGGCTGTTGTGCCTTCCTTCTTCCAGCAAGCCTAGCAGATTGGTGTGGATTGGTGACGATTCTGTACCAGATTCCTGGTTCCAGGGCAAGAATGATGTGATCTGAGATCCATTATTGTTTGACCTTTATGTCAAAGTGCTATACTCTTTGTGATTGCTTGGACTTGACCCAATTCTACACTTTAAAAAGCAAAAAAACTGGCCCTTCTCTTAGCTGTGCAGTTGTGATTTAAGAAATTCATTTAGGAAGCATTTAAGTCATTTAGTAATACTCTTACAACATTTACATTTTGGGGGAAAATTTAATTCAGTTGTTTTAAAGGAAACTGCTAAAAATTTAGCATATTTTATAAAAACATAATAGCAGTGTAAATTTGTATATATTCTTATTTCTTATATTCTCTATTTCCCCACTTTTCAAGGACTTTTTGGTATCTCTATACATTTTTTAAAAATGTGTTTTGATACCTGGATATGTATACCTCCATGGTATAGTAGTCAATAGCTATTGAACATAAATGCTAGTTCCAGGCCTGCCTCTTTTTGAAGTATTAATATAAATTATGACATCATCCTTGAAAGAGTCACATTGGAAGTAACAAATTCGGTGGCAACAGTGTAATACAGACTTTTTCACTGCAGTGAAAAGAGAATTTAAGCCAATTCAGAAGGTTATAGCTGGTAAGGAATAGAGTAGATCAGTGGTTCTAAAAGGAGACCTGATCACCTGGAAATTGTTAGCAATTGTGGGGGAAGCTGCCTTCCTTTCTTTACCTTTGAATTTCCTGAACAGATCCAGCAAAATAATGGCTACAAAGATATTTTAAAATGTTCCTCGTTTTTATAGACACTTCTGATACTTGGTTTAATGCTCTACAAATGGGGAGGTTTCCATCAAAGGGACATAACATTCATGGCCCCTCATTTAGGAACTATTTGAGTACCATGTGCAAGGTCTTGGGGCTTAGAGGGCAAGGGCAGATGCACAGGCACAGAGAGTAGCGTGGGGGCAGTAACAGCCATGGCAGACTCTGTGCAGGAGGGTGCAGGCAGACGGCCGATTGTTCCTTCTGCAGACATGATTGGGGACCCACTCCTTGAGCCCCACACTTAGCTGGGCTCTGGACATCCAGAGAGGAGCTGGAGGCAGGGCCTTGCCCTGTAGAATCAGCCTAGTCTAGTAGAACAGCAGCTCTTAAGGTGTGGGCCTTGGACACCCTTCTCTGGCGGGCCCTAGGCCCACTCCATGAAACTCTGGGAGTGCCGTCCAGCACTCTGGGTTCACAAGCCCTCCAGGTGGTTCCAACCCGCGCTGCAGTGGGAAGAGCAGCAGGCTAGGAGCGGTGTCAGTCCTTCTGAACAGAAGCATCACACAGGAGCTCTTAGAGCACCAGCACCCTGGCCACACCTGAGCCGACAGGGCCAGTCTCTGGGAGGGAGGCACAGGCACCCATAATTGTTAGAGCTCCCCAGGTGATGGCCTGTGTGACCACAGGTGAGGACCAGTGGTCTCCATGACCTGAGACAGATCATCACCGAGTTGTTGGTGCGTCCCTGCCTGCCAGTCCACAGAGGGGTGGGCGCCCCACAGGAGGGGCTGGCAGACACGGGGCTTCCTATTTGATGAGCTCTTCATTCCTGAGTCCCGTCCTTTTGTCTGGTCATTGTAATTGCACAGACGTGAGCTGTGATTAGGAAGATTACTTTAAAATTCATTTAATGCAGTCAATTTTTAAAAGTCGAACACAGCTGGCTTCACTTAAAAACTTTGCATTTCGATAATGGTTATTACATACCATGAATAATTGACTAATATCAGCTCATTGATATTCTAGGGAGAGAGTGCCTGAGGCTAATAAAATACATTTTTAAATTAGTTTTTTAAAATGTCTTGCCACAGCCCAAGGATAATGGGAAGTTACTTTAAGCAAGAACAGGTCAGTGAAGTATGAAATTTTATGCCCTTCTGTTCACATAAAATAGTCGTTTGTCTGCTCAGGATCCCTGTTTGATTCTTATTTCCTCTAGGGGTGAATTACCCAGGAAAACGCCTCAGTTTCACGGACACACTACCTGAGTGTCCTCACCCCAGGAAGCATTACTGCATTGAGAATGAGGCAGAGGTGACTCTGGCAGGGCTGCCCCTTGTCCTTCTGGGAAGGTGTCATCTGCTCCCTCTTTGTCTTTGGGTCCCTCCCAGGGTTTTACACTTCAGCAAATGGTCTACAGTCCACAGGGTCACAAAGAGTCAGACACAATTGAGCGGCTAAACTACATTTTAGAAAGCTTTGTACTTTGAGGTTATTGCAGATTCACATGCAGCTGTAGCAGTACTGCAGAGAGGTCCCATGGACCCACCACTCAGTTTCCCCTGTGGCACTAACGCTGAACAGCAGGGAGAGACGAGAAAGCCTTTCTCAGCGATCAGTGCAAAGAAACAGAGGAAAACAACAGAATGCGAAAGACCAGAGATGGCTTCAAGAAAATTAGAGATACCAAGGGAACATTTCATGCAAAGATGGGCTCGATAAAGGACAGAAATGGTATGGACCTAACAGAAGCAGAAGATATTAAGAAGAGGTGGCAAGAATACACAGGAGAACTGTACAAAAATGATCTTAATGACCCAGATAACCACGATGGTATGATCACTCACCTAATCCGGACATCCTAGAGTGTGAAATCAAGTGGGCCTTAGGAACCATCACTACGAACAAAGCTAGTGGAGGTGATGGAATTCCAGTTGAGCTATTTCAAATCCTGGAAGATGATGCTGTGAAAGTGCTGCACTCAATATGCCAGCAAACTTGGAAAACTCAGCAGTGGCCACAGGACTGGAAAAGGTTACTTTTCATTCCAATCCCAAAGAAAGGCAATGCCAAAGAATGCTCAAACTACTGCACAATTGCACTCATCTCACACGCTAGTAAAGTAATGCTCAAAATGCTCCAAGCCAGGCTTCAACAGTACATGAATCGTGAACTTCCAGACGTTCAAGCTGGTTTTAGAAAAGGCAGAGGAACCAGAGATCAAATTGCCAGCACATCTGCTGGATCATTGAAAAAGCAAGAGAGTTTCAGAAGAATATCTACTTCTGCTTTATTGACTATGCCAAAGCCTTTGACTGTGTGGATCACAACAAACTGGAAGATTCTTAAAGATATGGGAATACCAGACCACATTACCTACCTCCTGAGAAATCTGTATGCAGGTCAAGAAGCAACATTTAGAACCGGACATGGAACAACAGCCTGGTTCCAAATTGGGAAAGGAGTACGCCAGGGCTTTATATTGTCATCCTGCTTATTTAACTTATACGCAGAGTACATCATGTGAAATGCCAGGCTGGATGAAGCACAAGCTGGAATCAAGATTGCAGGGAGAAATATCAACAACCTCAGATATGCAAATGCTGCTGCTGCTGCTGCTAAGTCGCCTTAGTCGTGTCCAACTCTGTGTGACCCCATAGACGGCAGCCCACCAGGCTCTCCCGTCCCTGGGATTCCCCAGGCAAGAACACTGGAGTGGGTTGCCATGTCCTTCTCCAATGCATGAAAGTGAAAAGTGAAAGTGAAGTCACTCAGTGGTGTGCGACTCTTAGCGACCCCATGGACTGCAGCCTACCAGGCTCCTCTGTCCGTGGGATTTTCCAGGCAAGAGTACTGGAGTGGGGTGCCATTGCCTTCTCCAACATGCAGATGCCAACACCCTTATGACAGAAAGCAAAGAGGAACTAAAGAGCCTCCTGATGAAAATGAAAGAGGAGAGTGAAAAAACTGGCTGAAAACTCAACATTCAAAAAACAAAGATCATGGCATCCCGTCCCACCACTTCATGGGGTGTCCTATCACTTCCAAATAGATGGGGAAACAATGGAATCAGTGACAGACTTATTTTCTTGGGCTCCAAAATCACTGCAGATGGTGACTGCAGCCATGAAATTAAGACACTTGCTCCTTGGAAGAAAAGCTGTGACCAACCTAGACAGCATATTAAAAAGCAGAGACATTACTTTGCCAACAAAGGTCCGTCTAGTCACAGCTATGCTTTTTTCAGTAGTCATGTGTGGATGTGAGAGTTGGACCATAAAGAAAGCTGAGCTCTGAAAATTTGATGCTTTTAAACTATGGTGTTGGAGAAGACTCTTGAGAGTCCCTTGGACTGCAGGGAGATCCAGCCAGTCCATCCTAAAGGAAATCAGTCCTGAATATTCATTGGAAGACTGATGGTGAAGCTGAAACTCCAATACTTTGGCCACCTGATGCGAAGAACTGACTCATTGGAAAAAACCCTGATGCTGGGAAAGATTGAAGGTGGGAGAAGGGGACAACAGAAGATGAGATGGTTGGATGGCATCACCGACTCAATGGACATGAGTTTGAGCAAGCTCCAGGAGTTAGTGATGGACAGGGAAGCCTGGCGTGCTGCAGTCCATGAGGTCACAAAGAGTCAGACACAACTGAGCAACTGAACTGAACTGAACTCTCAGTGCAATAGTAGCTCTCAAAGCTAGGGTTGCTAACCCTGGCTCAAGTCATCACTGCCAATGCAGGAGACTCAGCTTTGGTCCCTGGGTTGGGAAGATCCTCTGGAGAAGGGAGTGGCAACCCACTCCAGTATTCTTGCCTGGGAAAGCCCAGGAACAGAGGAGCCTGGCGGACTTCAGTCCATGAGTTCACAAGGAGTTGCACACGACTAAGCAACTGAACACACACACACACCCACACACACACACACACACCCACACCCACACCCACACACACACACCCACCCACCCACCCATACCCATGTCTTTAGTGGAAGTCTCCTGGTGGTGGTAGCATTCATGTATTAAGGTCACTTGCTCTGGGCCTGTGAATCATAGTCTACCTCGACTTCTCAGGCTGTGTTGCTGCAGCGATGCTAACTGGTCAGGTCCACGCCCCCAGACACATAGGGGCTGTCTGCTTTGTGCTGTACCCCTTCATCCTTCGGGTAGAACCTCTTGGTAGAGGTCCCCAGAGGTTCATCAGGGATCATGAGGTGGAAATGGAGATATAATTATTTGGCTTCTCCTCAAATGGATATTCTAGAAATGATTGCTTGACAGTTCTTTTAATCAGGAGAGGCAGATGCTATGTAGAAGAATGATGCCTTACCACAGTCTTACTCACCCAGCAAAACTCAACCTTGATTGGACGCTGAATTCTTCTTCATTTGTGTGTGTCCCAGGGCAGTTACGTGTGAATCACGAGAGTGAGCCTTGAGGTTCCTGGTTCACTGTTTTTCAGTACGGTGGCTGACAGCCTCATGTGGCTAGTGAGTGCCTGAAACAGGCCCAGTGTGATGGAGGAACAGAATTGTTCATTGCATTTAATCTTTATTATCTTAAACAGAGAAGAATGGCTTGTCACTGCCATGTGAGAGCGTATAGAGATTCTAGGTTACCCACCTTGGACTGAGTCATTTCCTCCCCCTCAGTGGGGCCCAAGCAAAATTCCGTGGCACGGCTGCCCCCGGGGTCATCAGGCTATCCCCTTTCCCCACGCAGCATCCAAACATTTCCAAACCATCAGTTTGAAGAGGAAGCAAATACTTAGCACATCTGTTCATAGCTGGCCAGTGCCCAGCTCACAGTAGTGCTTAATCAGTACTTCTCTAATGAGTTGGTCTTGCACTTCTCTCCGAATTTGCATACGCATTCTTGGGACAAGGATGGAACTTGTTCCTTGTGTATGATAGAGTCTCAGAAAGCCACGAAGCATTCGTTCATCAGTGCTGAGATCGAGCTATTACGTTTCCTCTTTTGCCACGTGAGAAAGCAGTGATTAAGAGTGTGAGTCCTGGAGTCAGGTTCTTAGGTTGGAATCTGCATCTCCACTTTCTGATGGTGTAACCTTGAACAAGTTAACCTCTGTGTACCTTTTTTGTACCTGTAAGATGAGGGTCATAATAGTACGTCTGTCATCATGGGGTGATTGGGCCAAGTAAATTCAAGCAGTGGACTTGTTTCGTACATTGTAGCCTCCTGTTATGACGAAGCAGGTCATGACTATGAGCCTGATAATGAAGATTTTCTGAAAAATAATTTGAGGGTGTGACTCTTACAAGTGCCCACAAGGGGGCAGCCTAAACTCATGCATATCTCTGCAACAGCCATCCTTCTGTTGGTAAAGCCTTAAGGTATCATGGCCAATTTCAAATGTGCTTGGCCTCTTCCCCTCAGTTTTTCCTCTTTTTCTTCTGTTCAAAGAACACTTTCAGTGGTTCTCAGTCTGCCTCTTAGATCTGGAGGGTGACAGGTCATGCCTGAGCTGTTAAATAGAAGTGGTGCTGTTGCCAGCATCTGTCCAGGGGTTGTTGGCTTCTCTTTGTAGCTTTTCACACAGAACAAATCCTTATTAATCAAGTGCTTAAGGTAGAGACTAGAGCTTGAATGTTTAGAGGATCATCATGGAGAAATCTGGCTTTCTCTGCCCTCTACCCTACCACTGACCACATTCCTGTCTTTGAGTGTTGTGTGTGCACCTTGAGGCTTGTGGGGGTAGGATGTGGCCCAAGCGGGTTGACCCAGAGATGCAAATCTGCCCTTGGCTCAGTAGGCCCTCACTCCCTGCAGGGAGACAGTGCCCTACAGCTAAGCAGAATGAAATTAGGGTTCTGCAAGCAATGTGAGAGCACAGAGCTTCACGGATCTGGGAAACTGTGGGCTCTTGAAGGTGGGTGGAGTTCATACAAGTTCAGGGGATGTAAGGGAAAGGGGTCAGACTGGGAGAGCAGCACTGATGAGCTGAGAAGTTGGGCATTTAAATTCTTGATGCTGTTCGTGTCATTGGTACCATCGTAGTTCAGTTCAGTTGCTCGGTTGTGTCTGACTCTTTACAACCCCATGGACCGCAGCACGCCAGGCTTCCCTGTCCTTTACCAACTCCCGGAGCTTGCTCAAACTCATGTCTATCAAGTCGGTGATGCCATTAATCATTAATCGTAATGATTAAGAGTTGACAAAAACCAAATGAACTTATTTACAAAACAGAAATAAACTCCAGACATAGAAGACAAACTTATCATTACTAAAAGAGGAAAGGGGGATAGAGATAAAATAGGAGTTTGTGATTAACATACATGCACTACTATATATAAAATAGATAATCAGCAAGGACCTACTGTATAGCACAAGGAACTATATTCAGTATCTTGTAATAACCTATAGTAGAAAAGAATATGAAGCAATATATATATGTGTGTATGTACGTGTATAACTGAACCACTTTGCTGTACACCTGAAAGTGACACACAACACTGGAAGGTAACTATACTTCAATTTTTTTTTTTAATGGGAAGTGGCACTTGAGTTGATTTTCCAAGACTTCTCTCTTGAACTTTAATATCCCTGCTGCATAATCCAGGCTGCAGAATTAGATGGTTGTGGGGAATTGTGACAACCCAGAGCTTATCACATCCATCCTTATCTGCATTCCTGCTGCTGCTCTGCACTCCAAGCCTCTAGGCCCCTCTCCTGGGCAGTAGAAGGCACACCCCTGAAAGGCGCATGCTGTGAAGTCAGCTGTGATATTACCACAGAAGAGACCCAGGCACTGGGCACATCAGTCCGGTTATAGCAGCACTAAAGCCAGTTTCTCCAGAATGTGGTCCTTGACCACTGTGTAAGTAATACTAATGAATGATCAGTAATGATCAGAGCAAGCGCAGTAAATTACTTTTAATCCTAAAACAACCGGGAAGATCATTTCATCTTTGCTTCAGAAAGCCCTTTAGGGTCCTGTACAAGATGAATGGAGATGCGGAGCTCCTGGGATGTTTCCCGGACATTTTAGGGGGGAATTGCCATTTGTTCCATTTTATTTCTTGTACTGATAATAAAACAAAATGAAATAACAAGTAAACAGAAGTACATTATATTCCTTCTTTGTGATTCTAAAATGCTAAGATTGACATGTGAGCAAACTTAGTAGAACCAAAATCAAACTTGAGCGTTACTTTTTTCCAGCTCACTCATACATGCCCCTCAGCAGTTGTCTTCTTCCAGAAAGTTGAATGTTCACTAATAATAATAAAAGTAAAAAAGCGAAGTCACTCAGTCGTGTCTGACTCTTTGTGGCCCTGTGGACTGTTAGCCCACCAGGCTCCTCAATCCACGGAATTTTCCAGGCAAGAATATTGGAGTGGGTTGCCATTTCCTTCTCCAGGGATCTTCCCAACCCAGGGATCGAACCTGGGTCTCCCGCATTGCAGGCAAATGCTTTACTGTCTGAGCCACCAGGGAAGCCCTAATAATAACAATAATTTGTGTAATAATCATGTCTTCTTTTATGCATCTGCCTTCCCCTGTGAGCTGGACCAGGGGAAGCCTGGTAGGCTTTTCTGCATGTTGCCAGGCCTGTCCCTTATTGAGTTTTCTGACTCCTCTGGGACCAGGCCTGGAGCCAGAGAACTAGGAGGAAGGTTAGTTCTCCAGGGCTGGCCTGGGGCCACTTGAGCCCAGTTTGGCAGGTGAGCATGACAGCCACAGCTACCGCTCCTCAACTCTCAGGTCTGGGCCATCCTCCCCTGTGGTAGGGAGTGATGGATCACTTCACTCTGCAGGTGAAGTGATGTTGATGCTGATGTGTGCATGTGTCCAGACCCAGGGTGTGGCCCCAGCACCCCCTGGCACTCAGAAGATGGGAAGAGTGAAGTCTTTGATCGTGTTTTCTCTCTTGTAGGCATGGAAGGATTTTTAAAATCCGATGAGAGACAACGACTAGCTAAAGAAAGACGAGAAGAAAGAGAAAAATGTCTTGGTAAGTTGTGCACTTTGGCTGTTTAAGTCCAAGGGAGTAGAGATGTGATGGTGTCTTTTCTCAGGACTCTTAGAAATTTGTGACTAAATGAGAAAAGAACTGGGACAGTTGCTAGGTCAATGTGGAAAACTGGGAGCAAACCATCACTACCACTGGTCTGTTCACAGATATTACATAATTCTCAGGGCGGTTGATTTACTCACTGAGCATGTGTTGAAGCTCTGTTACTGGCACTGCACTACGGCTGTGGCTAGGGTGCTGAAGAACAAGAGACATTCTCTGCACACCACCCCCCTCTTCAGGTGACCTCTGCCCAGGGCAGCTGAAGGGCCATCCTTGGAGGAACAGAGGAAATCGACACAGAAGGCCATTTCTATGTTAGGACAGGGAACCAATTGGGAAAGGCTGTCCTATTGGGAAAGGCTGTCCTACCTTGCAGGCTGTGGACAGAAGCATCAGGGCTGTTCCCCACAGGGTGCCTCAGGTAGGTAGAGAGTGGCTTCCCTAGGGCACTGAGACGAAAGAGGAGCTTGTGAATCCTTCTCCTTGACTGCCTCCTCCTGGTCACTTCAGATATTGCATACTCCAGGGAACCTTGGAGAAGGCAATGGCACCCCACTCCAGTACTCTTGCCTGGAAAATCCCATGGACAGAGGAGCCTGGCGGGCTGCCGTCCATGGGGTTGCTAAGATTCGGACACAACTGAGTGACTTCACTTTCACTTTTCACTTTCATGCATTGGAGAAGGAAATGGCAACCCGCTCCAGTGTTCTTGCCTGGAGAATCCCAGGGATGGGGGAGCCTGGTGGGCTGCCGTCTCTGGGGTCGCACAGAGTCGGACACAACTGAAGCGACTTAGCAGCAGCAGCAGCAGCAGCAGCAGCAGCAGCAACAGGGAACCCTTGCCTGCTTGGCCAGGTGGAGTTAAGGCCCCTTAGTACATGTCTCAAGAAGGAAGGCAGTCCTGTTCATCCTCTTCTGTTTACTCTCACTCAGTTCAGCATCTGGTGTGTGGTGTATATACAGCTAATGTGTCCTGAATGAAGATACCCTGATAGCTCTCATTTCTCAATCCCTGACGTGGCATAGCCATTGGGACAAGTCTGACTTGATGGTGATGACAGACAGAGCTCCCACGTGTAGGGGCAGTGACTCTCTACTTTTCCTGCATTGTCTCATTCGGTCTCCACAACGCTGTGATGTTGTGCATCCCCACCTCACAGAGGAGGAAACTGAGGCAGACAGAAGATGTGGCTAATAGGCCTGGGGTCACCCAGCTAGTGGTAGAGGTGCCAGAACCCTTCCTCTCAGTTACTGCAGCCTACAATCCCTCTGGGCTCCTTTTTGGGGTTCAGTCTCACTTCTGCATTGTTGGTATTAAGCCAAACGGCATGGGGTGCTCCGGTAATGACACATTTTTTCTGCCTTCCTTCCCCCAGCTGCCCGGGAGCAGCAAATTCTGGAGAAACAGAAGAGAGCCAAGCTCCAGTATGAAAAGCAAATTGAGGAGCGATGGAAGAAGCTGGAAGAGCAGCGGCAGCGAGAGGAGCAGAAGAGGGCGGCTGTGGAGGAGAAGAGGAAGCAGAAGCTCCGGGAGGAGGAGGTGAGGGCTGGCCGGAACAGGAGCAAAGAGACAGATCCATTCAACTTAGCAGTTTATTGCTGTGTGACCTCAGATAAGCTGGTTGGCCTCTCTGGGCCTTAATTTCTTTGTTTCTGAAGTGTAGGGGGTGGACTTGGTGGACTCCAAGACCTCTTTCAGCTGTCTTCTCTGATGATAAGACTCAGAGGGGATTATGGGTGGGGACTGAGTGACATCCATCTGGGGGTTACTTGAGGCATCCATGCTTCTGGGGCAGACACGAGGCTGGAGGAAGGGCTGTGAGTGTAGAGGGTAATGTGATCTTGTAGTCACTGCTGGAAAATCAAATAGCCTACCTTCCAATACAAACATGCTAGTCTATTTATATTTTAATGCAGGTCTTGCTTTAATCATCCTTTCTCTCTAGTTATGTTTTAAAAAAGAAATGGAATGTAATTACCTGACAGAGTCCTTTATTACTAAACTCTGAAAGTATATTTAGAAAGCATATTTGGGGTATAGATTTTCTTAACAAGTATATTTTAAGAGTATAATCACAGCCTTGTATCAGGTGATGATCATTTTTTATTCATAAGGTATAGTGACTCATCATTTAGTATGAACAATATAGAGGTTTGTTAATTGCCAGCACTGTAAGATAGAGTGAAAAGTGGAAGTGTTAGTTGCTGAGTCGTGTCTGACTCTTAGCGACCCCATGGACTGTAGCCCACCAGGCTCTTCTGTCCATGGGATTCTCCAGGCAAAAATACTGGAGTGGGTAGCCATTCCCTTCTCCAGGAGATCTTCCTGACTCAGGGATCAAACCCAGGTCTCCTGCATTGCAGGCAGATTCTTTACCATCTGAGCCACCAGGGAAGCCCATAAGATACAGAGATGTTGGTATAAATTCAGTATTTCTTTTAAATCTCTGAATTATCACTGTCTTTAGCCTTTGGTCTTTTTTTTTTTTTTTTAACTTAAAAAACCCCCACAATCATGCACACATACACACAATTAGAACCATCTTTGGCCACAGCAGACAGGCTTAAGTGGCAACTTCTTTGTTCCTCTTAGCAGATGGAGGCCTGAGGAAAGGTCTTAGTCACAGTTCACTGTTGCTGTCTCAGCCAGATCCCTATGTGCCTTTGTGAGCTCCTGGTGCAAACCCCAGCTCTCCCACTTAAGCAGCCGGCAGCCAAGGCCAAGTCCCACAGCCCCTCTAAGAACTCATTCTTCTCAGCCCAGAACAGAGAGGTGGTCACAGGAGTTAAAGAAGGTGACTTTTGTAGAAGTGCCGGCAAAGCACTAGTGCAGAATAACTGCTCCCTTCACTGACTTCAGCTGACCTTGGCTGAAGCACAGTCAGGAGAGAGCTACCCAGAAAAGATGGTGGCACAGGGTGTGGAGACCAAGAGAAAAGCCACAGTGAGCTGGGCTGTTTCAGTGACCAGGACGGACCTCTCCTTTCCCAGCCTGGGCATTTGTCGTGAGTTGCTGGACTCGCTCGCCCCTTTCTTCCTATACTCCCATCCTTGGCTCACAGCTCCCTGCTCCCTCCACTTCCACTCCTGACCCCTGCAGGACTGCTGATTGCAGGGAATGCTTGTCACTGCTATTTCCAGAACAGGGTGCCTCAGAGACACAGGAGACACTTCCTTAGCCTGCACCACACCTGACAGCACCATACAGGCCCGCCTCTGAGGCATTCTGTACTCTTTTATTTTAATTGAACAACAGTGCCAGAGGCATTTTAAGTCAATCATTTTACATCGGACTCCAGTCTCTTGCAGATGAGGGAATGTCATGCCAGCTGGTTAGTCCTGATGCAGCTGACTTGGTAGTGCTTGTGCTTGGGCTAATTTCCTATTTGCTTTGTCTGCTCCCATTCACCCCTTATGTGATGATGGTAGGCACTGGGGCAGCCTGCCTGCCTGTGGCTGGCAAACACATGCCAAGCTTGCATCCCCTTCTCCTCGGACGCAGC
The DNA here is from genome assembly GCF_032452875.1 of Bos javanicus. NCBI lineage: Eukaryota > Metazoa > Chordata > Mammalia > Artiodactyla > Bovidae > Bos > Bos javanicus. Next base: position 130,009,186 of record NC_083897.1, read on the forward strand.
AGCGCAAGACTGAGAGCTGGGCCTCCCATGGGTGCAGAGCAACCTGAGGAAGCAGTAGGCTCCCTGCCCCACCTGCTCCTGTCCTTAGAGCCCCAGGAGACCTCAGTGGAGATCACGGACTCTGCAAATACAGCCTGGTCATCACTGCTCTGCTGGGGCTGAGGTCCGACTGGCATTCTCGTGAGGGATCTTTGGAGGGGATGGATAGGTCTCTGCTGCGGGAGCCTTTCCGAAGGAAAGCCTTTGCATTTACCTCCATGGTTCGCTGGAGATCTTTTGCGAGGGCTGCTCTCTGCTTGGCACGTGGCTGTGGAGACACTCCACAATGCCAGGATTATCTCAGTCCTTTCTGTCAGGGCCCATCTCTGTCAACCAGGGAGAAGTCTCTATAGGAAGATGGTTCACTCCATTTTGCTCCTCTAGTTTGCTAGAAAGTGTGTTCCCCACCAACTCCTGCCTGTCCAGTCTGATGTTAGAAGCTCAGAAAAGGCCTGTTGACTCCTCACCTCCCCACCAGCCCTGCCCTGGCTCCAGGTTCCTAGGGTTGTTGGTCTTGCTATCACTCTTGGTAACACCTCACATCTGTGCAGGTGAGCCCCAGACTTGGCGTGGATACCTCCTCTCTGACACCACAGAAGCTCCCAGAGGTGTCAAAGGCTAGAAGGTAGGCAGGCCTGTCCTAGGGAAGGGGGAGTCTAGTGTCCACTTGGCAGCCTGACCTTGAGCTCATTCTCTTGCTGCAGGCTGCCTTCTCCTCAAGGTGGGTTCTTGAAACCCTTACATGCCACATAGCTCCCAAGCATCAAGCTTCTGGAACCAGAACCTTAACCTCCCTGGGTTAAGGGTGACAGCACAGTATACTCACCTTTCTCCACTCAGGGAAGTATAGTTTCATGACTCGGAACCAACTCCTTGTTCCTCCTGCTAAACAGATAACCAGGAAAGGCCTCTTTCAAAGAGTACCTTCATCTCTGTAAGTTACTTTAACACATCACAACTTCTCATCTTCTTCTTGCTTGATACCTAGCAAAACCCACCAGGGTGATTGTAAAAACAAGACCTTTCTGAACTCAACTAAATGAAAACTTCTTAAGATGAGAGCTGGCTGCTCTTAGAGGGCATTGGCTGGCATAGGGCCATGGTGATTACATAGCTTTCCAGCCAGATGTGCATGTCTGTTTCCAGAGAAAAATGCCCTCCACGGAGCCCTGCTTAGGACCATTTGGGGGCTTGTCCCCACTCTATCACTTCCAGAGTGCGTGGAGTAAGGGCAACGGGGAAGGCGTGTCAGCCCTCTACTCCTGCCTGAGACAGCTGTCTGGGTAACAGTGGCCAGGCCGAGCCCTGCCACAGGCTTTTTATACTGCTTGGCCAACTCAGAGCATCACCCTGGTCGTGGTTCTCCTGTTAAGTTCATCCAGGCATATCTAGGGCCAGACCTCAAGGGGTCAAGGGTAAGTTGCCCTCATTCCTTCCTTCTGCTAAGCCCCACCCGGGAGAGAACATTCTAGGGACAAGAGTCTACGTTGCCCTTTCACCATCCTCTGTTGATGATCAGATGATACTCAGGAGAGCTAGAACTTGGCAGGATTTGCAGTATGCAGCTCTGATATTTATTAATACTGTTCTTCTGATGTGATTGAAGTTTCTCAACATGCTCCCTTGTGCTCAAGCTTTCTTCTAACCAGTGGTTCTCAGTACCATCCCAAGACCAACAGTATCAACATCTCCTGGAAATTTGTCAGAAATGTATTCTCAGGATGTTCACCTTGGACCTGCTGACTCAAACTCTGGCTGTGGGGCACAGCAACTGTGTTTTAACAAGCCCTCCAGGGGATTCTGATGCAAGCTCACTTACGTTTGAGAACCACTGCTCAAAATTGCCATGTTAATAATCCTCCTCATCAAATTTGGATCCAGTTAGCATTGGACTTATTATGCTTGCTATTATCTTATAAATTTGAATGACCTGTAATATAGGTAATATCATCCCCATTTTATGGACAAGGGAACTAATGCCCAAGGATGGCATCAAATGATTTACTCAGAATCATGGGGCTAGAAGTGGGATTTGAATTCATATCTTCTGACTCTAAATCTAGGATTCTTTACAGTCTTATCACAGGAAGGTTTGAACAGAAAGATCCACACACATACTATGTAATACGGGACCAAATAGGACTAACCTCTAATAAGAGTGAAGTTTTGGTTTGACATGTTTGGAAAAAGCATCATCCCATTCTGACAACTTTGGGTTTTATAAGCCCACTCACCATAGAGCTTGGTTTGTTGTTGTTCAGTTGCTAAGTCACATCTGACTGTGTGACCCCATGGACTGGAGCCTGCCAGGCTCCTCTGTCCATGGGATTTCCCAAGCAAGGATACTGGAGTGGGTTGCCATTTCCTTCTCCAGGGGATCTTCCCAGATCAGGGATCAAACGCACATCTCCCACATTGGCAGTCGAATTTACCACTGAGCCACCAGAGACCTTGGTTATCGCCTATTTTTCATCATCTCCCCCAAAGTGGAAGACACAAAGTGATTGTGTCTTCTCTCAGGGATAATGTCATTTTCATAAGCCTGCTTATGGTTCAAAGGAATTAATCTCTCATGGTAGAGTTTGGAGCAGCTCAGTGGATTGGGGATGGATGACAGATATTTTTTCTAAAGGTAACTTATTGACTCAGGAGTAGGTCTGACTGCGTATGGCATTCCCTTATGGTTATGCCCCCTAGATAGCTGTTCAGTGATGTGGCTGGCTGATCAGTCTTGGTGTTCTTAGTTCTCATTAGTGTCCAAATAGATGAGCAACTATCTTGTGAGGTCCTTCTGGCATGTAGGCAGTCTCCCATAACCCACTCAACACTAAATTCACTCTGAGGTGAAAGATTTCAACACTTAGATTAGGTCATTAGTTAAATCAGTTCAGTTCAGTCACTCAGTTGTGTCCCACTCTTTGCGACCCCATGGACTGCAGCACGCCAGGCTTCCCTGTCCATCACCAGCTCCCAGAGCTTACTCAAACTCATGTCTATTGAGTTGGTAATGCCATCCAACCATCTCATCCTCTCTGGTCCCCTTCTCCTGCCTTCAGTCTTTCCAAGCATCAGGGTCTTTTCTAATGAGTCAGTTCTTCCCATCAGGTGGCCAAAGTATTGGAGTTTCAGCATCAGTCCTTCCAATGAATATTCAGGACTGATTTCATTTAGAAAAGTTAAATACTTGATGTTAAATCTACATAATGAAATACCATTGAGCTCCAATCTTGAGTGACCAGACTTCAGTCCTCAAATAGTTAAGAAGTTCTAGTTCCTCCAAGCGCCTATCTTTTCTTGTACAAACTGCTGGGACTGACTATGAGAATTTAATGGGCCAGGGTCGTGAGGACAGGATTCTGCCAGGAAATGCACACTCATGATTGTAGAGTCTCAGCCAGAAACTAGTGCACTGTTAATAGCAAATACAAATCTGAGATTTACTGGAGGAAAGAAATACCCTTTCTGCTCATAGGTCCCTGAAGAGGCCATCTTTTAGTGCAGTGCTCTTTGGAGGAAGAATTATGCAGCAGAGTCTGCGATGTGGAGAATGCTCATCTCATTCCTCTGGTATGGACAGAAAGGCAGATCCACGTGCCTCCTAAGGAGCCTTTCCCCACTTCTTAAGTCATAGTCACTCCTTTGGTGCTGCTCTAAATTAATTTTGCTCGCTTCTTTATTTAAGCCATGAGAAAATAATATCTTTTGGGTTTGAAGTTCTACTAGATTAGCCCAGCACCTCAGGGTTAGTTTTATGAGGGTGAAAAGGTGTCCACGTAACCGCTTACCCTGCGGACTTTCTCCAGTGGAGGCAGGGAGTGGATTTGGGATTTGCAGTGTCATTGAGGTTGTGGGGAGCACATAATTAGGACAGCTTCACTCTAGTGCCGAGGAGAGATTTGCCAGCAATCAGGCCCAACTTTATGAAAAGAACAGTTGGGTTAGTACAGGGGCATGCTTTTAATAAATGCTCTGTTAGGAGAGAAACCTGGTTGTTGTTTTTATCTTCTGGCTAAAAACTGTTTAGTTCTTCCCCCCTTCCCCCCATCTACATGTGAGAATACATAAATGCTTAATTTTGTAGTCACAAGTTTCTCTACTCTTGTGTCTTTTTAAAGTTTGAAATCTGCAGTATTATCCCCTGAATACTATGTATCACGAGCAGAAAAGTGTTACAATGGAGAACACAGTTAATTCCCCTTTAAGAAGTTCTAAGATGAAAATGGGACCTTGTAAAATAGACTTCAAAGTCATGGTGTATCACCCCAAAAAGTTATGCTTACGGCTACTAAAATTCAAATTATATCTTAATTTCAGTTTGCTCAAATCATAGTGCTGTATGCTTTTCAACTCGAGAGGATACAGTTGGTTCTAGAGCACAATTCCAGTTCTGCTGGATGGGATTGGTGTCAAGGAGTTAACTCTGGCCTGGCACTATTCTTAACCAAATCAAAGCCTGGCTGCTGCAGCAGCCGCCTCTCTCCAGGGAAGGGAGAGGTGTTGACGCTGGGAGCCCGCAGTAGCCGCAGCGTTTACTCTCCGCCCACTAAGAAAGCGCTGGTGTGGTGGGGCGAGCACGCGTGCCTGGGTTTTGGATGCAGAGCAGAGAGCCCTGTCTGGTGACTCACGCCCACGCAGAGGCACAGCAGTGCGGTGGGGCTGGGTGCTTAATGCTGCTCTCTCTTGCATGAACTGGACAGGAGCGGCTGGAGGCGATGATGCGCAGGTCTCTGGAGCGCTCGCAGCAGCTGGAGCTGAAGAAGAAGTGCTCGTCGGGAGGAGCATCACTGGCTGCCGGGCCTGGAGGACGTGATGGTGAGTGAAAGACTGTCCTTGCATCGCAGGGCCCAGTGGGGAGATCTCGGGGCAGGAAGGGGAGACCATGGGCAGACCAGCACCTACAGGATCTAAGGGTGCTTTATACCGGTCTGCAGGTACCTTTTTCAGATGTGATGTTTAAAGCTGCCAAGCTTTCTGTGTATGCATTTCTTGTGAAGGAGATCTGTTCATTCTTCTTGCTTGCAAACAGCAGTTGATACGGTAACTGGGCTTTGAGGTAAAGCAAAAGAAAAAGCAAAGAAAATGAATGTAGAGTCTGGTTAATTGGATCCGCCTAGCAAGCCCAGATGTAACCTGATTTCAGGGAAGGTCAGTGGCTGTGGACTAAGTCATGGCTACAGCTTGACTGGGAAAGGCTGAGCAGCAGTAACCCCTAAAGGGGGCTGGGGTTCTTCACTCCACATCATTTATTTCTGTTGCTCTTTCAGTTTTGTTTCAAGGTGACTTATTTATTTCATTATCCAGTTCATACTCATCTTTAAATTTTCAGATGTTTAATTTAATGTATGGATTGTTACTAGTCCCTGGGTGGCTTTGCTATCTTTTTAGTGTCTTCTTTTCTGTGTCTGCCATTATGTTATGCAGGAGTTGTATACCAACTCTTTCCTAGAGCAAATGGGTTTACATGTGTGGTACAGTTTCATGACTTTATTATATTGTTCTTACGACTGAAGCGACTTAGCATACACAACCTTTTGTCAATGAATATACTTTTCTGTTTTAATCTGGAGAAGTTAACAACCCATCCCAGTTACTTTTTCTAATTTCCTAATACAAGCTAGAGTCAACCAGAAATTGGAACTTTTTTCTTTTACCTCTTTTTGGTCTGATTTTTTTTTTTGCTGTGTAGGTGAATCAGGAAATACCCCACCCCCTCCTCTAGGTTTAGCAGCCAGCACCCTCCCTCTGGACCCAGGGACCACTGCCGCCGCTGCTGAGTCAACCAACGGTATATTTGAGCATCACTGTGCCATGGCGTTTTGTGATGACTGTCCTGGTCACCCTCCTCCATCACTGTGTCTGTCTGGAACACTTTTGCAATTGATTTCTTAGAACTTTTTTTCTAGAGATACAAATGACGTGCCCATATTTCTTTATTTGTCATCATGGAACATGCATGCCTTACATCCTAGCACCCTGGAGACATTTCATCTTTAGCTCACTAACTTCTGCCTTGAAAATGTTGTCAGTGTTTGACTTCTGTGCACTTAGATCTTTAACACTGTCATGTATCACTGGTTTTAGGCATTAAGTAGTAATGTATTTCAGTCATTTCTGGTCACCAAAACCTATGATTATACAGTGTTAGGTATGTATTGGAGAAGGAAATGGCAACCCACTCCAGTGTTCTTGCCTAGAGAATCCCAGGGACAGCGGAGCTTGGTGGGCTGCCGTCTATGGGGTTACACAGAGTCGGACACGACTGAAGTGACTTAGCAGCAGCAGCAGCAGGTATGAATGTTATGGATTCCTATAGAGGCATTTGAGTTTATCAGTACTAACACTGTGAATCCAGACAAGGAGATAAATTGGCTTGGTTCTTGATTTCCTGTCTCTAATAGGCTCTCTGTTTTGTATACAGGCCTGGGAAATTCTTAGGGTCTAGATCAAGAACAGAACTAGCAAAACCTTGCTCCCATTTAATGATGACTTCAGAAATTCAACCCATCTTTGGGTGGCAAAGAAAAAACAAGATGTAAAGGACCCAATGTTTACCACCTACCCAGAAGGTCAAATTATAGCAGTAGGAATAAATATCCTTGATTTCCAGCATTTCTTTGACAAAGAATAATTTTTATTGGTGCTGCTGAATAGCAGAGTCTTTGCTGCCTGGACCACATTCATTGTCATGTGGGCACTGGCCTTCCACCCACAGAGAGGGGCAGGTAGAATTGGCAGTTACTCCTTGGAAATCATACCCAGAGCCCCGGGCCAGGGTGAGGTGTGTTATGTGACCAGAGCCCTCATTTTAAGGGAACACCCAAAATCTCAGTAATCAAGATAAAAGAATATTTTAATCAAAATCACTGCAGAACAATCCATGATGAACAAACTATTGAATTTCTAAAGACTAGTACCATGCTGAGCCATATGGGAGCCTGAGGCAGAAGGGGAAATATGTATCCCTAGAGACATGATTTTATGTGATTTCTAATGGTTATTTTTTTCAGAACATTGAAATACTTGAAAAAATTACTGAAACACTGAAAAGTATATTAAAACTCATAACATTTTAAGTTTAAATATTTTATTTATACCCAAACAACATCGTTTTACTGCAGTCTAAGTTATTTAAAAATTATTTAGGATCATCAGTTGGTCAGGAGAAATTGTCACGCATGGCACTTCTTTCATTTATAAACAAGATGAATAGAAGAGCAGATTTTGAAAATATTATTGATGAGTTTGCTTCCTTGAGAGCCGGGGCCACACATCTTTCCTTTTGCCTAAAGCTCCGACACAGCTTGGCTGGTACTGTTAGCACCTCTCCAGTTGTTGTGATGGTTTCCTTTACAAGCCTGTCTAAAATAATGGCTGCAAGTAAGAGCACCAAACGCAGGACTGCATGTTGAAATCCTATCATAAACAGTCAGAGCCTTTTGAGAAAGGGCCATTGTGACCCCGTTTCTTGATAAGAGCAAGAAACCAACTGCTAAAGGTTGTTCTGCTTTAAATACAGCTCTTTGCTTTACAAATTACTCCTGTCTGCAACCTGAGCTCTAGATAACCTCAGAAAAAGTCCGGTTTCAGCTCACACAGTCTCAGTCAGATCATAGAACATTTGGCAGTGGTGACTGGTCTCTCAGTCCAGGTTGGTTTTGTTTTCGTGTGGTCTGAATATACTTAAAAGTCCCTGGACACAAGGAAATGGTTGGCTGGTGGGATTAGCATGGCTTTAGTTGAACAGTTGAGTGAGGTTGAACATTTGAAATCAAAGAGAAGCACAAAGTTGAGCAGTGAAAGAGAAGAACTTGCTTCAAATAGGTGGTTGCTGTGGCCCGGGCCTTCTCAGACTTGCTCAGTAGAGAGCAGGGAGCTGGACGCAGCATGCTGTGCCGCAGTGGTTTCAGAGGCGTGTGGATGAGGACAGGAAGAACACTTTGGAAAATGTGTTTCTTGGTTGAGAGTGGTGTGAATACCAATGTCTTTAATGCATTTCTCTGCAGCATGTGACAAACTTTCAACATCAACCATGAATTTGCCAAAGCAGACGGAGCCTCCCATGAGTAAGCGCCTGTCTTCATCCACTGCGGCAATATCCTATTCCCCAGACCGAGGCAAGTGAACGTGTAGACCTGGTCTCTCCAGTTTTCTTCTTTCTAGTGTGAGCATTGGTGTTAATGTCAGTCTTTGTGAGAGCCCCTCTTTTGAGCCTTCTTCAAATACCTGCAATCTCCTAGCCTTGTGGTCTGTGTGTGGGAGCCCCCGGGCCTCACTAATGGGACTTTGGAAAGTGGCATTGCTCTTTAGAGCAAGGTCATTGTTGGAAAGGGACAGGAGTTAATGCTAGTCTCCCAGTCTGAAAGAGACTTCCATTTTCCACAGTGCACATAGACGTTATCATGGCCTGGAGTTAATTGACCAGTGGACAGATGTGACTGTTAAAAAAGCAACTGCCCAGTTATTGGTGTGCTATTGTTGGTTAGCCAGATACAGCGGGATTGATGAGGCAGAGGTACGTGGGAGACTCAGATATGTGAAAAAATGGGGCTCTGCTCTTGTCTGTGATCTGTAAGCCTGCTCATTTCTGTTTGGAAAATAGAAGTTCAGAACTAATATGAAATCTTTAAAAGGGTGAAAGGATGGGTGGCATTTTCTGTTTTGAGGTGGGAGATGATGGATATAGGACAGTGCCAGTTTCAGAAACTGAATAGATTCAGCTGTGTTCTGATGGAGGCTCAGAGAAGGCACTGTAAGTCTGCATTGATACCTTTTAGAATGTGTAGGTTAAGGAAGGGAGGGAAGCTCTCTATGCATTAAATGCGTATCTTAGCATCAATGAAGAAGTGTCCGATGCCAGTGGAATATTTAACGTGTCGAGTCATCACCAGGGGGTGAGCAGGATGATGTTTGTGACTTTGAGGATGCCAGTGACTTTGAAGATGCCAGTGTGCCTTCCTGGTTTTTTTCCTCTGGCTTTAACTTTGCACCTCCAGCACAGAGGTCTGTCCTGTGTGTCAGAGAACCCGTGAGTGTCAGTGTTGATGATTTCTGATGCAGTTCATGGGTAAGTGCTAGAAACCTTGAATTAACTAAGAGCTGGATGAGAAAACATCTACATGCTTTTAACTCTATGTATCTGTTCTATTTGTATGTCCTGTATGTTTTCATTCATTCATTCATATGGTAACAAATTGATGTTAAATTCATATTTGCATTGATTAATGTATAAAGATAATCAGTATGATATTTATATATTGCTGGCCACTCAATTATCTGCTTGTGGATTATTAATTGAAACTTTGAAATTCCCAAACCATTTTTTTGGCTAGTGGATATCCAAAAAATACAAAGTAATTGAAAAGTTAATCCATTATCATACAGTATGTTCCAAACCATCAAAATGACATTTCAGTCACTAAATTTTAGAGTATGAATACTGCTACTTAATTTCCATTAAAGCTGATAATTAGTTGGCTATTTTTATTTTTATGTTTCTTATTTAATCTTTGCCCTTGTTTATATGGGAAAAATATGAGAGGATGCACATTTCTACATTAACAAAATCAGTGTGTTATAAAATATTTCCTAACAGAGGACCTAAAACAAGTGTTTTGTAGGAGTAATCTTTTTTTCAGTGTTAGAGCTACTTTGGTGAGTAAATGGTTTCTTGAGTCCATATTATATCTTGAAAAATGGGCTAAGTCTCTTCTGGTGATACAGTAATTCTGTAGTAGCATATTGAATGAATTCTGGCACCCCAAGAGAAGTAACGCACTCTCCCAAGCTCTAAATGACACATCGTCCATTTTCTTTTACTGTGACAAGCTCCAAAGCCATCCTTTGCTACAGTATTTTTATTTTCCACGTTCATTCTGCCACTCCACAATTGATTTTCATCAGGCACTGTGTTGTTTTAGGCATTTTATTTTGTTTTGATTTTGCTTTTTAAAATTTTCATTTGATTCCACCCCTCAGCTCATCACATGCACCTTAGTCCCATGGAAACATTTCTTGTTATTCGACTATTGACACCCACACAGGCTTCTTTAGCCAGAAGCAGAAGTACACTTATGCTCTCTGAGCAGGCCAGTGACTCAGGTAAAAGAGGCCAAGCTGGTGATACTGAGGAAGGCACCCCAAGTGGTATTGGTCAGCCTATGAGTTATTCCTGAATTTTTGTATCTTGTTTCCCGTTCCCTGGCTTCATGAAATGTCTTCAGTGGTTAATAACATTTTCTATCCACCAGTGTTTTACTGTTGCTATGTTTCTTGTCTTTCAAGTGTCACAGAGGTGAGTAAGTTATTTTATGATTGAGGGCATGTGGATTAGGAAAAGAAATCCATTTCATGAGCTATGGAGGCTAGTAGACTTTTTTAACCAGACAGTTTGGTAAAAATAGCCTATACACTGCAATCTCAGAAATCCCATAACTAGCCCTACCACTTACTAGCTCTTACCACTTTGGGTAAGTTAATTAACCTCTCTAAGCCTCTGTTTCCTCATCTATAAAGTGGAGTTACTTTAAATTGACATGAGGGTTAAATGAAATAGCACAGTGCTGGGCATAGTAAGCACAAATATCTAGAGCCTCACTACTCAGGCTCCACCAGATCTGCACCCTGAAGTCCAGGAAACGCTGGGCCACATCTTTAAAGCCTTTCCTTGACCAAAGCAGATCAAACTGTCATGGCATGGTGAATGGGGACTAGCATTCTCTGTTTGAAAATAACACCATGCCCACATTAGGCATGTCAGGTCTCCATCTCAGTTCCCAAGATATAGTGTATTCAGTGAGATAATGTATAAATGACATATTGTCCTCTGCCTTGTTCTGTCTGTTTACAGGTAGTTGTGTAGAAACAGCACAGCAGAGAATATATAAAATGGCCAGTAAGCACATGACAGGATGCTCAACATTCTTAGTCATTAGAGAAATGCAAATCAAAATCGTAATACCATTTCATACTTACTAGGATGACTAAAATTCAAAGAAAAAAGATAATACAGTTGACTCTTGAACAATTTGGCAGGTACCAGCTGCCTCAGTCAAAAATCTGCATATAACTTTATAATCAGCCTTCTGTCTTGGTTCCCCATACAGACTCAACCAACCACAGATAGTACTATAGTATTTACTATTGAATAAAATCTGAGTGTAAGTGGACCCATGTGCTTCAAATCTGTATTATTCAAGAGTCAGCCTTAATATGTATTGGCAAGAATGAGGAGAAATTACAGCCTTCATACATGGTTGGTGAGAATGTAAAATGTTGCAGGCACTCTGGAAAACAGTCTGGCGTGTTTTTCAAAATGTTAGAGTTACCACATGAACCAGCAGTTCTACTCTTTGATGTAGAGTCAAGGAAACTGAAAACATACACAAAGTATACAAGTCTTAGCATTATTCATATTAGCTGCAAAGTGGAAACAACCCAGATGTCCAACCACAGATGAATTTATTGAAAAAATGTTTTTATTTATAAAGTAGAATATTATTCAGCTGTGAAAAGGAATGGATTACTGACACATGCTACATGATGAACCTTGAAAACATTATGCTCAGTGAAAGAAGCCAGGCAGAAAATGCCACAAGTGATATGATTCTATTTATATAAAATGTCTGGAATAGACAAATCCAGAGTGACAGCAAGCAGGTGGTTGCTAGAGAGGAAGGGGAGTGGGTGCTTAATGGGCACAGAGTTTCTTTTGCAGATATTGAGAATATTCTGGAATTAGACCATAGTTATGGTTGCACAACCTTCTGAATATACTAAAAGCCACTAAATTATATACCTTTAAAGGGGTGACTTTATGATATATGAATTACGTCTCAAACAAATAAACAAAAAATTCCTGGGAAGTAGGAAGTATCCCCATTTTGAGAACAAAGAATGCATCAGGAGGACCACTCCTAGGATCGATGATTCTCTAGGAGGTCTCAGAGCTATGATTTATTGCAGCAAATGGCTACAGAGCAAAATAGGTAAAGGGAGAAACTGCATGGAACAAAGTCCAGGGAAGAGCAGGCGCCCAGCATCCTCTCCCGGTGTAGTCACACAGGCCACATTCCCCCAGCAATGAGTTAGGACACGTGTGAAGTGTTGCCAACCACAGAAGCTCATTAGACACTCAGTGCCCAGAGTTTTTATTGGGGGCTGGTCACATGGGCACCCTCTGCCAGGTCCATGCTCAAATTCCAGACTCAGAAGAAAAGCACGTGTTCAGCATAAATCATAATGTTGGTACAAACAGCTTAGGCACAGTGACCTACTCATCAGTTAATGGTGAGAACCCTTCTGAAATCCAAGTTTCCAGATGCTTACAAGGGTCAACCTTATAAACAGGGCCTTCCAAGGACAGCAGTCAGGTCTGCTATGTTAACTCTCTCTTGTACAAGGGAATTGACATTTAGAGAGATTAAGTAACCTACCCAAGGTGAACCAGCTATTAGGTGATGGTGCTAGGTCCACCTGGCTCCAAAGCCCAGATTTTGAATTCCTGAAATGACCTAGACTCTTGAGCATTGAGCATGGGAGTCTTTTAAGATAACATCTATTCTGTGTATACTAGAAAAAGTATGGCAGTGTTTTGAGAATGTGAATTGCTCGTCTCACGTTTTAACTGAAATGTGGTATTCTTCCCAACTCTCTGCTCTCCTTCAACTTATCCGTCTGTTCTCCCTGTGTCTCTGGCTTTTAAACTGTAACTCTAGTATCCCATGCCTGTCCCCATGTAGCTCCTGCTGGCTCCCTTAAATCTTCCTACAAGTCTTCTCCCACTCGAAATGTCGAGAGGAAGAAGATCGCATCTACATCTGGTGGAGGAGATGCTGGAAAAGGCGCCCCTGCCGGAGTGGAGGCCTCTCCAGTAGGTTTCTACCCATTCACCCCTCGGGACTGGGTTATCTGACACTGTGATTATTCCCTGCACTTGACCTGGGGTCTGTTTCCATCAGTCTTCAGGGACTGCTCAAGGAAAAGATTTGGTTTTAAATGCACCCAACCTTTGAAAATCCTGTAACTTTTTGCACCCTCCTAAATCTTACTGCCTTGAAATAGATTTTCAAAGCCCTCAGAAGGAGGTTGGGGGTCAGAAAGAATGTTCCAAGTGCCCTTTCTCTGCTTCTTTAAGAATGTCTGCTTCTGGGCCAGTCTTGCTTCTACAGGCAACTAGAACTGAGGTTCTGGGTCAATCTTCATCCACAGTAGTGGCCTTTGAAAATTTTTGTTGTCCTGATAACACCATCAGTAAGGCAGATGTTGAGCAGTATCCCCAATTGTGTCTGTTTGGTTAGAAATTACATATGCCATATTACTTTCACTAGTTACCACTTGCTGTGTAACAAATCACCCCAAACCTTAGCAGCTTAAAGCAAATATGTATTACCTCACTGGTTCTTTGGGTCGGAAATTGAGGACATCATAGCTGAGTGGTTGTGGTTCAGGGTCTCTCATGAGGGTGTGGTCAGGACTGCAGGCAGCTAGGACTGCAGTCGTCAGAAAACTTGGCAGGGGTTTTCCAGGATGGCTCGTTCATGTGGCTCTTGGCAGGAGGCCCCCATTCCTTACTGCATGGACTTCTCCTTAGAGCTGCTTGAGAGTCCAAACAACATGGCAGCTGGCTTCCTCCAGAGCAAAAGATCAAAGAGAGAGAGAGAGAGACCAACTCATGCTTGAGGAGAAGTGAACTAAGCTCCACCTGTAAAAGGGAGGAGTATCATATGACATGTGGACTTATTTTAAATACCACATTACCAGTGGGCATCTATTTTGTAATACCATATTTATTTTTTTTAATCCAATATGATCCTGAGGTTCTCACAGGAGAAGTGAATGTTTCAGATGCTAGAGTTTTACTGTTGGATGGATTACTGTGGAAGGGGGCTAATGAATGTGGGCCCCATGAGGATTTGCTACAAAAAGTTACAATAGGGAGAGAAGAGAACCACTGTCATGGAGCATCTGCTCTGGGCCAGGCCCAGGGCCAATGTGGGGCAGGCCATGGAGATGTTGAGGGATGGAGAGGTTACAGTCCCTGTTAAACCAGGTACACTGTCAAGGTCCCCAGCTCACTGTCTCGCACCCATCTATAGCTTTTTTATAGTGATTGTATATCTTTGTAGTCATTCCAAATTCTGTGTGTCCAGGACCATAATCTGGTTCCATTGTTAGCTTTTTGTAAGATAACAAGGAAAAGGAGGTCTTTATGTTTTAAGACTGAAATTTTTTTCCCTAACTGAATGACCTAAATGGGATGATCCCCTGGTGCTTTTCTGCAAAGATTCCCGTGGTGGGAAGCAGTATAGCTTTGTTTGGTTCCTTCTGAAAAAAAGCTGTGCATCACTTCCATCTGGGGTATTTTTAAAAATTATGGAAGTCATAGCAGTGATGGGCCATGGCTGTCCTATTCTGTGTCTCCTACAGACAGAGAAGATGAAGAGGGGGCCAAGAGCAACCGCTTCTGTTCCCAGCGTGGGCCTCATGTCTCCTCTGAGAAGCATTTCTAAGAGGTCGTCTTCTCCTGTGACATCCAAGTAAGCCTCTTTTTCTTTTGCCACAGTCACATGTTTAAAGCAATTTTGGGGGAGGCTCTGTGTGGGGTGGCGTGTGCCTCCAGCTCCCCCACAAGGCGTGGCCAGCAGTCTGAGGTGTGTTATATGTTTCTGGATAAACAATGGGGTCTTGAGGGCTTTGTTGCCTGATGATATTGGACCCTGATTTATGGAGATGATCCACTTGGCCTGTTCTCTTTCAGCACATCAGTCCCCCTTCTACTTTTCTGGCCTTCTCCAGCTGCATCTGGAGTGAAGGGATTGCATTGTACTTGAGCTCTGAAGCCCATGTGCTCCATGCTTGTTCTCACGCCCTCTCATCTTACCTGTATCTTTAACAGAGAGGCAATAATAACTTCTGAGTCACCATCAGCAGTGTGTTTTTTTTTTTTTTATAATGAAGCCATTATATTCTTTTGTTAAGAATTGAGTGAACTCACCAATGAAAACCTGTGTGACTGAAAAACAAATGTACACTGTGTGACCACTGACTTAAGTCTTTTAAATATTTTACTAAATATTTTACTGACAAGAATAACTCAATAAATAACTCAATCCAGCAGTAGAATGGAAACATCTTCAAAAGTACTGAGGAAGAAAGAGAAATATGATTTTAATTTGGAAAAAAGAAGCTATATATAGAAAGAGAATCGCATAATGCTTCTATAGTGCAACAGTTTGGTTCAGAGAACATAGAAAGAAACACAGATTTTTAATGAACACTTGGGAATTTAAAAAATATTTCAAAGTGATGTCAGCTCTTGTTTCTGATTTGTTGCTCTCCGAGACTGTTCCACTAATATTGTTTTGCTCAGACATTGCTGTGGTTTTGATAAACTGCTAATACTGGTTATTGATGTATCTGCCTTCCATAGAGAAAATCTTTCCATAGCATATTACTGAATTCATAGTGTTTTTTTTTTTTTTTTTCCTGAAGTCCATTGCATTCTTTCTGTGCCTGTATGCCTGTCTTTGGTTTGGTATTGCTTTTTTGCAAACTCTAAATCCATTAGGTGAGCTTTGAGGTCTCTGTCTTATTTCTGAGCCTTCCATTTACATATCACTGTTCTGGTATCAGTTTGGGACATTGACATTAACAGAGAGAAAAACCTGTTTCTACTGGGGTTTTTCCATATTCCACCCTGTCTTTGCTGAATATTGACTCTTTGTCCCTGCATGGATAGTAGCTGGCAAATTTCATTACCATCATTGTACATTTCACAGAGGTGAACTGGGCAGTGGGGTTGGGGGAGTAGAGGGCGTTCCCTCTATAGAGATACGAATTCAGTTTTTGGAAGCAGGCTTGTAGTGGGCTCTGTGCTATTTCTTTGAAGTTGAAAATCTTGAAGGTTGTGTTTCAGGAAATACTTTATATTTTAAAGGACATAACACTTGAATTTTGTAAAATCTTTCTCTGACTAAAGAGACTCAAACACAATCCCAGACTTTTTATAATGTAGTTCAATTTAGAGAAATATTTGAAATTTCTACTCTGTCCAGTATTGGGCACCTAGTAGATGGTTTCTAAGTATTTGTGGAATGAATGAGGGCAGGCCACTGTGCTAGATGCTCTGGAGAATCCCCAAGCAAATAAAAGTAGTCTCCACTTGGTCAGGCCCCCGGCGACGGAGGAGGTAGATGTGGACCCAAATAAGGACAGTTCTAGGCCTGCTCCAAAGAGAGAGCCGCTCACCTTGAGCTACTTGTCCCTCAGAACTTAGCTCAGCTGCCATCCTCTCCAGAACCAGCCAGATTGGAATTTGCCCCCTTCGCTGTGCTCACAGAACATACCTGTGTCAGTCCTTCCTTCATCAAACACCCGTAGAGCACCTACTCTGTGTCCACTGCTCTTATCAGTCCTCGTGGAGCTTGCCTGACAGTAAACAGCAAATGTAATATCAGGTGGTGATAAATTCTGTGAAGAAAAATGAGCCTTGGTCAGATGGCTGAGAATGGCAGAGGGGAGTAGTCAGGAAAGACTGCTCCAAGGAGGTGACATTGGAGCAGAGCACCCTGCATGAGGTGAGGGAGCAGGATGAACTGACATGTGCCTCAGTGCACTTGATTTCCTGCTTGGCTGCCAAGAGGGCAGGGGCTGACTCAGTTTATTGTTGCACAATCTGGGCTCAATATGAGTCTGTGGATGCTTAGCTGGCGGCAGGGGAAGGTGGATCTGGAGGGCAGAGTGGTCTGAGTAGGTATGGGCAGTGCTGGGGCCAGACCTACCCAAGGACTCAGACCTTTTGGATCCTCAATCCTTCTGGAACATTCATCAGTTTATTCTCTCACTGAGCAGTTTCTTAAACATTCTGTTTTCTGGGCTGCATGCCTCACTTGGGGAATTTTAAAAGGATGAGGGATAATGGTTTCTGTACCATGCTGCACAAGATTCCTACCACTTTCAACAAATTGATAGACTAGCTTTAATTTTCAGAGCCCTATACATGTCATCTCTTGCACAGGCAGGAGAAATAGCACACACTACCGCAGCTGGACTTCCTGTGCACAAGGTGCCCTGGTGATAAAGATTGCTCAGGCACCTCCAAATCAGAACTACCAAGTCAAGACATCTAAGGAATAGCAAACATTTCTTGATTTTAAAATGTTCAGAAAGAAAGTTGTTTCTGCCGGGGATGAAAAGTAGTGAGTGAACTACAGTGGGTATGGGCTAGGTCTGAGACATATGGAAAGCCAAGTAGACTCCAAGTAAATTCTGAAAATCCAACCAAACTACAGCAGTGAAGAAGAGTGGATTTCAGCTGCCCACAAGCAGTGGGTAGATTTCAGGTATACAGTGTTGAGCAGAAGAAGGAAGTTGTAGAAGAATGTCAGCAGTGATTCCATGTATCCTGAGTTCCCCGATGTTCACAACCAGTGTGTTTTTAGGAATATAAATGTGGTAAAATTATTTTTAGAAAAACTAAGAAAATGGCAAACATGAAATGCAGAGTGATGATGACCTTTGAGGAGGAAGTGGAGGTGGGGTCAGGAAGGGACATGTGGCAGATCCTGGCCTATTATGGCTTCTTCTTGCACTAGTTGGTGTGTGTGTGAACGTTTGTTATATCATTCTTAATACGTTTTTTATTTTATAAATAATCTTCTGTATACTCAGTACTGAAGAAAGATGAAAAAGAAACACTTGATTTTTTAAAATGGTATCACACAAAATAAACCCCAACCACATGGGCATTTTCAGCTTTCCCTTTGTGTAGACCAAGCGTGTGCTCTTTAAAGCACACCGGAAGTATATGGCTTTGAATAGGATGGGATAGGGGCTAGTCAATCACCATGAACACTCATCCAGAAATGCAGAAGGGACTTGTGATGAATGGCTCTGTCAGTGCATTGTTCTCCTCCCAGATCTGTTGTTGTTGTTCAGTTGCTAAGTCGTTTCCGACTCCTTGCAACCCCATGGACTGCAGCATGCCAGGCTCCCCTGCCCTTCACTGTCTCCCCGAGTTTGCTCAAACTCATGTCCATTGAATTGGTGATGCCATTGAACCATCTCATTCTCTGTTGCCCCCTTCTTCTCTTGCCCTCAATCTTTCCCAGCATCAGGATCTTTTCCAATGAGTCGGCTCTTCGCAGCAGATGGCCAAAATATTGGAGCTTCAGCATCAGTCCTTCCAATGAATATTCAGGGTTGATTTCCTTTAGGATTGACTGGTTGGATCTTCTTGCTGTCCAAGGGACTCTTAAGCACCACAATTCGAAACCATCAGTTCTTCAGCATTCAACCTTCTTTATGGTACAACTCTCACATCCTTTCATGACTACTGGAAAAACCATAGCTTTGACTATACAGATCTTTAGACAAAGTGATGTCTCTGCTTTTTAATACACTGTCTAAGTTTGTCATAGCTTTCCTTCCAAGGAACAAGTGTCTCTTAATTTCATGGCTGCAGTCACCGTCCACAGTGATTTTGGAGCCCAAGAAAATAAAGTCTGTCACTGTTTCTACTTTTTCGCCCATCTATTTGCCATGAAGTGATGGGACTGGATGCCATGATCTTAGTTTTCTTTACGTTGAGTTTTAAGCCAACTTTTTCACTCTCTTCTTTCACTCTCATCAAGAGACTCTTTCGTTCCTCTTCACTTTCTGCCGTTAGAGTGGTATCATCTGCATATCTGATGTTGTTGATATTTCTCTGAACAATCTTAATTCCACCTTTGGATTCATCCCAGATCTGAACAGTTAAATCACTGTAGGGTAGCTGTGCATATTAATAGCATTGCTCTTTTAAGTGTTCAAGTTTATTTTCATTGTTGATTGGCATTGTCGGGTACTTGTATGGTTTTAGAAAACTAGCTTCAGCAACACTCTTAAAGATGTGGATGGAGCATAGATTGCCTCTTATAACCTAGAGAAAGGAAATTGAGTGTGACCAAGTGGATTTACCCAGTCTGTCTTGCCTCTGCCTCTGCTGGTTGGTGCTGTTTGTACTCCTAGTTCTTCTTTGTGAAATATTCTCTAATGGTTTCAGATTCTTAGAAATGTATTCCAAATTGGTTTGGTCATTGTGATGGGAAACGTATCCATTATCCCTTGATGCTGTGACAAACTCTCTAAAACCTAGTGGCATCAAACAATAATTTGTTATTAATTCTCACAGCTCTGTGACTTGGGCTTACCAGGAGGGTCTTAGGGTCTTTTATGTGGTTGTTCTGTGGATTAACATGGGCTCACTGGAAAGTTCTCACCCTGGGGGTCTTCTGTGCAATTATGGTTCACTGTCAACTGGTGCTACAGTTACAACCTAAGGTCCAAGATGGCCTATTAAGGATTTTGGCCCATAAACCCCAGTTAAGGCCTGTGCCTCAAATTGGCACAGCATTCCTTCTCTGCTGTGTTTTCTTGGTCAAAGCAGTGGAAACACCTCAGATTCAATGGAATGGAAAAATAAACTTGAAAAGATCATGTGAGGTGGAAGAAGATATTATTGGGGCCGTCTTTGGAAAATTTAATCTGCCAAAGATAATGACTTTCAGAGATAGCTTGCCTGAGATCAATTTTGTATCAGGAACCTAAGTTAATTTCATTTTATCATGCATTAGAAACAAAACTGAGAGTCCATATGAGGGAAGGAATTAAGGCAAGTTGTCTGATGGCACAAAATAAGCACCTCCCTTTAGAATCACAGGCTCCTGGAGCCAACCTGTCTATGTCTTTCATGGTTGAGGGCATCTAATTAGTCACTGCCGAGCGCCATTCGCATAGGCTTCTTTGGTAGATGTGTGGCAGCGTTGCCCTGCCCAAGTGAGTATCTACAGTGGACCAGGGCTCCCTGCAGTGATGGTTTAACTATTGTGTGTGTTACCACCGTCCTTCTCAGATACACTTACATTCTTTCCTGAAATTTTTCTTGAAAAGGATAATTGAAAATATTAAGTTATACCTCCTCCTCACAGCCATAATTATATACTCACCCAGTCCTAGTCCTGTATTTGTCAGTCTTAGTAGAGAATAATTTGAGTTTAGACCAATTTTAAAAACCTTTTTATTTTGAAATCACTTCAATCTTATAGAAGAATTGCAAGAATAGAATAAAGAACTCCTGTATACCTTTCATCCTGTTCGCTTGTAGCTGCACAGATTTTATCATTCCCATCCCCTACTCACTCTCATGCAGTCTCCATAGATACACATTTTCTGAGAACCATTTGAGAGTCATTTGCAGACATCCTGACCCTTTATCCCTAAGAATGAAGATATTCTCTTGTGTGACCACAATATAGTTGTGAAAAGTTAGGAAAGTTAACATTTGACATGATGTTGTTAATTTCCAGACTGTAATCTTTGCCTGCTGTCCCAGTGAGATCCTCTACAACATCTTTTTCCTGGTCCAGAATCCAACCCAGGGTCCCACATTGCATTTAGTTGTCTTGCCACCTCAGTCTCCATTAACTTGCAATAGTTCTTCAGCCTTTCTTAAGACCCTGACATTTGTAAAGAGCACAGACCAGTGGGTTTTTTTTTAGCACTGTCCTTCATTTTGAATTGGTTTGCTGTTTCCTCGTGGTTAGACTCAGATTATACATTGGGGGCAGGAGTCTTGTGGAAGGGATATTGGTTCCTTCTCAGTGCATCGTGTCAAGAGGCTATGATGTCAGGAGGCCATGTTTCATTACTGGTGATGATAGCTGTGATCACTGAGTTGAGGTGGTATACACAGGTTTCTCTGGTATAAAATCGCTCATATTCCCTCTAGAAAGTAGTAAAATGTGATTGACAAATAGACTTGTCAGCATGTTGATCAAGTTGTACTGATGAGGCAACAGACCCCTCCCATCCTGTGGGTGGTCTGTGTTTACTTGGCCTGGAGTCAAGTGGCTTAGGAGAAAAATAGAACTAGATTCCAAGATGTGGAGGATAAAAAGCCCTTTGGGTTTATGCTTTGCAGTAAACTCACGTTCAGAAGCGTGACAACCCTCTCCTGAGAGTCTTCTTGCTGCTCTGCTTACAGAGGTGTTTGTTTATATTTCCTACCAGTCACGGAACCTCAAAAGGTTATATAATCCTGCCTTGTGCATCAGAGAGACCTATCTCTGTTAATCCAACAAAATTTGTGAATTCCTTTTGTTAAGTTTTTAATCACTGGAGATATTGAGTTTTTAAAAATTGAACTGGATGCTTGGGGCTGGTGCACTGGGACGGCCCAGAGGGATGGTATGGGGAGGGAGGAGGGAGGAGGGTTCAGGATGGGGAACACATGTATACCTGTGGCGGATTCATTTTGATATTTGGCAAAACTAAAAAATTATGTAAAGTTTAAAAATAAAATAAAATTAGAAAAAAAAATTGAAGTGGAAAAACTATTTTAGAAAGCAAGATGAAAAATCTAGTGATTTGGCTCTCTCATCTCTTTATACCTCTTGGGAAAGGTCATTTAAGCATTTAGGATTGGGGTTTTTTTAATCTAAAATATGGTTAATAGTAATTTCCTATGTACCTCACTGGGTTATTATGGTAATCAAATAGACCCTTATGAAACAGATGAGAAGGTACTTTAGAATAAAACTATGAAAGCACAGTGAGTTCCCTGATTAATTTGTGTTTAATTTCTTTCATCAGCCAAGATATCTATTTCTAGGAAACTGGGAAAACAAGAGCTTTGCTACACTTGGTTTGGCTTGCAGTAAGTGGTGTGAGCAGGGGGCCAGAGAGCCTCGGGGCCTGGCAGACCAGCATCACCTGGTGTAAGATGCCCACGTTCAGCAACTCTTGCAGGGCTGGCAGGGTACTGCATCCATGTAGGAAGTAGTGAGGCAGGATGAGCAGGAAACTCTACAGATTTGGAAATAAAATAGGGAACTTCTAAGATTGTATTCTGTAGTTTGGTCATTTGGTATTTTTAAAAAAGGCAATGACTTACTTACTCTTCTCTTATTTGAAGCTCATGTTTGTATGTGTACACAAGTGTGTGTGTGTGTGTGTGTGTGTGTGTGTGTGTGTGTGTTCTAAGTTACTATATTTTTTTATTGGGCAAGGGCTGGGTTAGGGGAATGTAATTAGATTCCTTAATATATTAAGTTTTATCCCAAATAATTCACCCTTACTTCTCAGGTAGCAATTATTTTTAGATGTGTGCTCATGTACAATTGGCCCACTTTTATTTATAATAGAGCCTTAGAGTCTGTCGTGTGAACAGAACATACGTGTGACTGTTCTCTTAAAGCAAGTTGAAGCAAGGCTGCTCAGAGCTGAGTAGGTCTGAGGCTGTCAGAACCTCTCCTACCCAGGGGAGGCCAGCCTTTCCCCTTGATATTATAGTCCTGCCCTGCATGTCCCTCTTACAGGCTCTGAGCACACTGACTGAGGGGAGGGCATGACTTCAATGGGCTCCCTTCCCTTCTGAGTGTGAGCCATTTAGACCAGGCCATGGGGTCATGTTGGGATCCAGATGCTGGCTTTCTGCTGCTAAGGTGGGACTATAGAATGAATTGGGCCTGTAGCCATTTCAAGCCTGTTACCCACTCCTCCCTGAGTCTAGCCCTGGAGACCCTCCTGGTGGAAGTGGGGTCTGCAGAAGAGCTCCTCACATGTCTGCACATGTGCGACAGGTACTTGCACCAGGACCCCAGGGAGCCCATGTCTCAGGCACCCCTGAGGGAAGTACAGATGTGTGCTTTCTGCAAGCAGGTCCCTTAGACAATTATAATGGACTGGGCGGTGGGTACCCGGTACCTTTGCTCTGTCTCATCCAGCAGAGAGGTCATGCTTCACTCCTGGGGGAGGAGGATGAGGGCCAGGAAAAAGAGCAGATGGCTTTTTGCCAATCCTTTCAGTAGCAGACATTCCTAATTGATGAGTCAAGTTAGGAATGCTTGTGGGAGGAGGACATGTTTCTGTCTACGTCATCTGCCATAAAACAGCAGCCTTCCTATGGCTGGCCTCTCCAAATCCCACATCCAGGAGTAACTCTTTATACTGTTGACTGCCCAGCAGTGGTTGCACCAGAGCTGCACAGAACATGCGCTTTACATTCCAGGGAGTAAGTGGCCTGTTTTGATCTTCTCAGTGTATAGGACCAGCTCCCTCAAGACCCCCTCCTGGTGGTTATAGGATCATTGCATCCCTAGATGACAGTATGGAAGGAGGGCATTGTTGAGCACATCTCCTGCCATAAGGTTATACAGGCTGTTTGAGTCTAAACATAGGTTTTAGCAGCTAATTGGAAAATGATGCTTAATGGAACATTGTCATCATGAGGTAGCAGGGCCTGTGGTTTCCCTCATTATGCTTCCTCCTGCTTTTGGTTTGTTCTCATCTGTAAGTATAACTCAGATTTTATTTTGTCATATATTAACACCAATATCTGATAGCTATTGTGTGCTTACTCTGTGCCCCTTCTAAAATGAACATCTGGGGATCATGGTGACCCCAAACTCCAGCTTAGCCATACTGCAAACAGGGAATGGGGCCAAGTTGAAAGAAGTGGAGTCAGGAAGTCGAAGGTTCAGACCACAGTTCAATGGCTTATTTAACCTCTCTAAGCCCAGTTTCCTCCTCCTTAAAATGACCATAATAATAGTACCTGTGTCATAACTGGTTATTGAGAACTAAAAGACACACATATATACACATACATACACAAATACACTTAGCTCAGGGGCTGGTGTGCAGACAGCACTCAGGAAGCATGAACAGAGTTTTGGAAGGTGTTAGAGGAAGCCTGAGTTCCACATTATTGGAGGGGTGGTCCAGGTACAACTCTGTCTGAACACCGGAGGCACTAAGAATTCCCTCTCCAGCCAAGGCCCTTTAGGAAGCTCATTGGTGGGCCTTGGAGGTGTGGGGATTAGGACACCACCCCTCCAACCAGAGCAGCACCACTTTCATCTGCCTTATACACATAGAAGGTATGTGGGGGGTGCTGTATGTATGTCTTACCTCAGTGGTTATTTTCTGGGGGTGATCTTACTCCTGAGGGGACATTTGATGATGTCTGCAGGCATTTTTGATTGTCACAACCTCTGGAGGGGGAGTGGTGTAGATTGCTGCTGACGTCTAGTGAGTTGAGGCCAGGGATGCTGCTAAACAGTGCTCAGAATAGCCCCACAGAAAGAAAGATCTAGCCCAAATGTCATGGCAGGGTTGAGAAACCCTGGTACATATGCATATGTATATGGAGGGGGCAAGAGGATTGTTTACCTGGCTTTTATTTGGTTGATGTCTAGGAACAGAATTAGAAAATCAGGGGTATCTAGAGCATGTGGAAAGAAACACCTGGTTGTCAAGAGATGCCCTGGAAATGGTGGGGCCTGAGTCAGCTGAGCCCCAGGACTGAGGCAGGACAGTCTGCAGAGGGGAAGCGCCAACCACACATGGCAAGGTGTCAGGGGGTTCTGGGCAGCTCCACACCTAACAGGATGGTGGCGCAAGGGAAGTTGGTGTGGCTAGTATGAAGTGATCCTTCCTGGTCTCACATTGGTCCAGCTAGGGAGCGGACTGCCGGAGAGGGGTGTACAGTTCACCATGAAAGTGGGATCTGGATGGATTCCATATCTGTAAAATGGTTGATGCTGAAACATCTGAATTTTAAAAATCCAGGTCACTTTTAAGTCACATTCTTTGGGTCGCTGTGTGGCCCTCAGCCTGGCACGGACTGAGAAAAAGTGTTCTCTTCAACAGCCAGAGTTTGCCTTTTACCATGAGAGCATCAATTGAAAACTGGCCTGCATCTTTTCCAGTGCACATACCACTTGAGGATTATTTTCCAGCTCAAGACCAAGTTTAATATTAATCCGATCTTGTTTTTTCCTTACCACCAGTATCTGATTAGGTAACTCTTTATGTCTCTGGTGAGAAATTGGCCTTTAATATTATGTTGACTTGCCATTTTTATAGGTCACAATGGTTGACTGTTAGCAGTTTCATATTGTTCAACCTGCTGCAGGATTGAGAGTGACAATTTGTAATTTGTCAGCTGGGTACTTTATGTTCTTCCTAAAAGTACTCTGTACAAATGTCACCCCAGTATGTGTGAACTTCTGGGTATACTGAGCAACTGAATCTAGGCTGTTACCCATGTCATCAGCAACCAGAGCTCACCAGGAGCCAGACTCAGCTAGGACACATGTAATGGACCTATTTCCAACAGATGTAAGGCAAGGTCCTATATTTTAGCAAAACTGTATTTCCCTGGATGGACATGGGCTTGTTCTCACATTTTGCATCTTCCCAGTAACTGGAGAGAATCTTTTAAACCTTGAGAACCTTGAAAAAAAGACACCCCGTCTCCCCACCTCTTCACTGACTTTGTTCCTCAGAACTTGAAAAGGAACTAGATGTCAGTTATACCTCAGCAAAGGTGATTTTTTTTTTCACTGTATGATTCCGCTTATGTGAGGTATATGGAATAGTCAAATCCTTTGAGACAGAAAGTGTAAAGTGGTTTCCCAGGGGCTGGAGAGAGGTAAGAATGTGGAGTTAGTGTTTAAAAAGTACAACGTTCTGGAGGTAAACAGTGGAGGGATGGTTGCACTATAGTGTGAATTGACTTAATACCACTGAACTGTACACTTTAAAGTGGTTAAGATGGTACAGTTCATGTTGTGTGTATTTTGCCATAATTAGAAAAAAATAAGACTGGGCTCGTTCATTGCCATATGCTGAAGCCAGATCCAACCTTGGTGTTCATCTAAAAAAAGGAGGTGGGGAAATGCCTAACACTTTACTCTCATGTTGCCGTCAAACTTAAGTGAAATCAGGTCATGATGTCATCAGCTGAGCTTCCTAAAACATTGTCCCTTCTGTAGGGGATGTCTTATAAGTACCATACATTCCTGTTAGGGTGATAGTACTTCAGGGACTGCTGAGTGTGTGCTCCTCCTTACATTTGTCCCTCTTGAAGGATGAAATTGTTCAGCTTTTCGGAGCCAGATGTCTTCGGAACAGAGGGTTCTGTGGTCAGGCCCAGTAATCATCTTATGGCGTGGTTTTGGTTTTCCAGGGCAACTTCAAAAGCATATCCGCAGTCTCCAAAGAACACAAAGCCGCCATACCCAGGATCTCCGGTGAAGTACCGCCTCCCCAGCTTTTCTGGCCAGGAGACACCCAAGAAGAAAGCAGACAAAGAGAAGAGCAACAAGGAGAAGGAAGGCACCCTGCCTCAGCAGGCAGCCAGCTCACCCAAGGAGGAGGTCCCAGAGAAGCACGTGGCAGACAGGCAGGCCACCGAGAAGCACGAGAAGCATGAGGCCACGGCAGGGAAGGCCAAGGGTGGCAGAGGTAGGCCCTCCTTGCCCATCTGGTTCTGCCACTGAGTCCATCCCCACAGGAGCCTCGGGTTTGGGGGAAAGACGGGGATTTTCCCCAGAGACGACTCCATGCCCTGGTGCTGCTTTCTCAGCTGGCACGTTGCCCAGTCCTTCCCCTTGCTCTCCTGAGTGTCTCCTGGCAGAGGAGACCGAGGGACTGGCACTGCTTTTGGCTGTGGAAGCCCCAGGGGGTGCTGAGCTATGTTCGGTCAGGGTATGCCCTTCCCACAGAGAGGGGCTTCCTGTAGTCCTCTAAGCTTCTATGACAGCCATGGTGAGTTTACCCAGACAGGTGCAGTGGTGGAGGCTGCCATGGGGCTTGCTGGTGACCCGTCTCTCCTCCTCGCCTTTCCACTGCCCTCCACAGTGGAATGCATCCAGGGTCCCAGCCAGCCCATGGCAGCCTCTGCTCGGTGGCTGATTGTGCTGGTCCCGGCAGCATTTCCCGTCACCCACTGGGTTGGCTTTTTCAATTCCAAGTGGCAGCTGCCCATGTGAGTGCAGTCATGATTTCATGTCCCTTGATCTTTTCCTCCGACGCAGCCTCAGGGAAGCCCACAGCGGGCACCACTGATGCAGGAGAGGCCACAAAGATCCTGTCTGAAAAGAGACGACAGGCCCGGCTGCAGAAGGAACAGGAGGAGCAGGAACGTCTGGAGAAGGAAAAACAAGACAAGTATGGGTGGTGCTCAGACCTTTTCAGACCACTGTAAATGCCCAGCTCCTAAATCTCAATGTTACAGACAGCCCCTGTTCTCAGCCTGGACTCTAGCACCAGCCAGGCCTCGCAGAACCATCAGTAGAGTTTGAGTTTTGTTTATAGAATGAGATTCTCTTTGAAAAGACTGGAGATGCCAAGATGTAAACATCTTGATTTTGCTTCCTAAATCGTGTCCCCCCCGACCCCCAGTTATCCTAACTCGCATCCCCAGGTAAGAGAGAGGAGGGTTGAGCAGACACCCGTTGATGGGGCAGAAGCCACCTTCATAGTCCATGAGACACAGGTAACAGGGACTCCATCCTGGAGCAGGACAGAAGATGTCATGGCAGTGGTCCCTAAACTTTGGAAGGTATCACAATCTGTTAAGAGTTATGATAAAAATCCACAGGCCAGGCTGTGTCTTGCCTCAGTATTTCACCAGAGTTTGAGAACCACTGCATTTATCCCCGGAGCACTTGGTCAAAATACAGACAGTTCTGCCTTTTCTAGCCTTAGTATTCAGAGAGAAATGCATGTTGAAGGACAAGGTAAATTTATCATTAAGTTGATATAGGAAGCTTTTAGGATAATCACAGAGTGTAGTCCACTACTATTGAGAGAATTAACAGGAAGCCCACCATGCTGTAGTACTTCACGATTGGCTCTGAGTTTAGACTGATAGAATACTCTTGATCTGTAAGTGACCTTGACAAGTCTTTCATGGTCTCATTATGCTTTTACTGATTTATTTTTTTTAAGGGTGGTGGGGAAAGATCTGACTGGTCCCTTCTTCAAATTCTGGACTTTTCTGATGATTTTCCCACCTCAAACTTTTTGGGCAACAGCAGCAGGTCTTTTTGTTGAGTGGTATGCTTGGGCTGGGTTGCGTGGACCACAGGGTATGTGAAGGGAAGTCCCAGGAGAGGAAGCTGAATTGCAGGACCTCCAGTGATAGGCCAGGGCCTGTGCAGGCCCTGAGCAGATGAGTTGCATGCCTGTAGCTTGTTCTGGGGCAGGTGCAGCCATCTGCCTTCCAGCCAGCACCCTCCTGCATTTCCTTATACAGAAGACCCTCCCCAGCAGCTGGGGATAAGGGATGCATCCACTAAATGGTGACTGCAATGCAGAGCTTTCTGGTACTTGCTACCTGGTGAGGAAGTGGGATGGGTTTGGCATGGGTGACAGGAACAAGGATGGGAGAGGGTGACAGAACTACATGTGGGTCTGGTGAACTCTGGAGGAAACCCGTAATGCTGGCAAGAGTGGCAGGGTGGGGCTGCCTGTAGCGGAGGGGTGCTGGAAAAATGACCACAGCCGTGTTCTCTCTGGGTTGTTAAACAGGGAGAGAAAGAATGTTTATTCTTGCAGAGGATTTTGAGATTCTTGGTTTCACACAGGAGAAGCTGGTTTTTCTCTACTTTGGGGGAAACAGAGTGTGGTTAAATGGAGGGAATTTTAGGGGCTTATGGGCCTCTGGGGAGGAATTTGTGTTCTGAGTGATGAGGAGGATTATGGAGACCTAGGGGCTAAGAGAATGTGTTATTTACTCATGGGTATTGCATCCAGCACCTTGGAAGTCCTCATGGTGAAATGGAAGAAACAGTGACTTTTCAGATCCAGAGGATGAAGAGAAAGATGAAGTAGCTTGTGTGTTAATTTATATACAACATATCCTTTGTGTATTAACTTCTCTGAGACAGTCACAACTAGCTCTTTAGAAGAGAGAGAAGAACTGAAATAGTGCTCTGATTAACCTTGGGAGAGATTTTGTTATGGATACATCTGGTTTTTATAATCCTGTGTTGGGCATCCTAGTCTTTCATTGCAGAATCTAAGAACTGGTGAGTTTCTTTCTGAGTAGGCCCCATAATGCTCTTCTCCAAAGTTCTCTAGAATATTTGTTAATAATTTCAATTGTTCCAGCTTTTGCACACTGCAGTTTTTGCGATTTCTAAAGCCAACCATTAGGATACAAGAATGTCTTGATCTTTTATAGTAACATACCAACAACCCAGTAAGTCAGTGCTGCATGCTTCCAAAGAGAGGTTATTTCTAAAAAACATACAGATTATAGAAATTATCTTTATTTGGAAGCAGGTATCACTGGTAAGTTGCTATTCCCATTGTTTTGAATGGGCATCATAAATGTTGAGTGGTTTTCCAAGGAAGGGTCACACAGCAGGTGGTTCAGTCAGAATGCAGTCTTGGTCTTGCCATGTGGCACGTTGCCAGTCAGTAGTTGACTGCAAAATGAGTATAGTTACCTACAGTTTTTCATAGATGAGGAAATGACACGTGAGCAGGAAGAACATTAGAAATGTAAAAATAAGCACTTAAGACTGTACAGAATTTTCCCTCACTGCTTAGATCTCTTTATTGTTACACCACCAACCATTCACCTGTGGGTTAAAAATGCCTAAATGTCATTTAATTTTCATTTAGCAAAGAATAAAAGCTAAAAAACTTTTTTAAGAATGACAAAATAAATGGAAAATAGATGCTTTAATTTCTGTATTAAATGTCAGGTTTCTGTTGAGCATTTCCTTCCATTTGCTACTTCAGAAGTCACATTCTAATTAGAATCAAAGTGAACTTTTTGAGCTCCTAGTCACTGTTCTTAAATTGCTGTCTGGCACAGATGTAGCCATTGAGACATTTCTAGTTTTTTTTCTAGCTTAGGTTGGTTTTAAATATTTATTCTCAGTTTTTAAACAATTGTCATTGAATAAGAATGATGGGGCTGTGATCATTTGTAAATTGACTAGGGAACATCTGTCTCTTCATTACAGTCTTTCACAAATCAATACATTAGTACTCTCGATATCACAGAATTTGAAGTCAATCCTGGTTAATATTTTTTTGGTAACTGTGTGGACTGGAGTGGCTTTCTGGGAAGGATGAGTCATTTTCTTAAGTGGGTGCTAATTCACATGCATGTGTCTATGACTGTGTCACACATACATTATGCTCTACTGTTAGCACAGAGTTCTTGGTGGTTTGTCTTTTGGGCATGTCATCACTGTCTTGTAACAATAGTTTTGTTCTCAAAAGACTGGAGAGAGAGGAATTGAAAAGAAAGGCAGAGGAAGAAAGACTTCGCCTAGAGGAAGCCCGTAAACAAGAAGAGGAAAAGAAGCACCTAGAGGAGGAAGAGAAAAGGAAGGTGGCAGAGGAGGCAAAGCGCAAGGCCAAGGAGGCGCTGCTGTTGAAAGAAGAGCAAGAAAAGGAAAAACAAGAAAAAGAAAAGCAGGAAAAAGCCATGATTGTAAAGCAGGTACTGTGCAACTCTTTATATAGACTTCCTTAAGGGCCTTAGTATTAGGTAAAATTAGTTAAATTTGAATGACTTACAATGTTTCCTTGAAGCATTTTCTTTAACTGAACTAGTTAATATATTTGAGTTACTTTGGGCAACACAAGTGAAGTGGCAATGTTTGTTATATGTCAGTTTTGATTCTCCCAAAGGCAAACCCTGGATAAGAATTTGAGTGTCAGCAGTTTATTTGGAAGATGATCCTAGGAAGCTGGTAGGGGAGTGAGAAGAAAGCCAGTGTAAGCACACTGATGAGTGGGTTACTGTGGGCATCTGGAACTTGTTCCCTGTGGAACTCTAGGAGACTATGGAATATGCCTTAGAATTACCCCTTGGAGGGATGAGGAAACCAGGTTATTTATCTTCCAACTCCTGCCCCTTGTGGTTGAAAGTAACTTTGAGGAATTAACTTCCTGAAACTCCTAGCCACATGCATACTTCATGGTCAGAGACTGCCCTCAGACACAAAAAGACCTTGACCTTGTATGCAAAGTGTCTGCAGGTGATTTGCATGGTAGACTGAGGTCGTATGAGTGAGACCCAACCATGTCTGCTGTGTCATAGGGCAGGCTGTAAAAATCCACATTGAATATTGGAGCAGCATCCACTTTGGGTAAATGATGAGATGGAGGAACAAGTGCAAATCCCAGAGAATTAACTAGTGTTTTCTTAAGCTTAGTAACACCTATACCTTGGTTTCTATGTTTCTACCAGAAGGAAGCAGCAGAAGCAAAGGCCCAGGAGGCAGCTAAACAAATGCGTCTGAAAAGAGAACAGATCATGCTACAGATGGAGCAGGAGCGACTGGAGAGGAAGAAGGTGAGGGCTAAGGGATTAGGCGTACTTAGGATGAGGCAGGGACAGGAAGGGAGTCTGGTTATATTCTGCAGTTGTTGAGTACAATGCTCTTAGAATTGTTATTTAGGTTGAGTTCATTGATCATACTATTCAAATCTTCTGTATCTTTATGAGTTTTCTGTCATCTTCTTTTATTTACTGAGAGATGGGTACTGAAAATGTCATCTGTGATTATGGATTTGTGCATTACTCCTTCCAGTTCTACACATTTTTGTTTTCATATATTTTGAAGCTCTACTGTTAGGTGAATTTATATTTCAAGTTATTAAGTTTTCCTGTTGAATTGACCCTTATATCATTATGAAATATTCCTTCTTTATGTCTAGTAATACTTTTTGTCTTAAATTCTACTTTGTCAGTCTTTTTATGATTAGCACCTGCATGATGAATTTTTTAACTTTAAACCTACTTGTGTTCTTATAAATGTTTCCCTTATAAACAGCACTGGAGAAGGCAATGACAACCAATTGCAGTATTCTTGCCTGGAAAATTCCATGGATGGAAGAGCCTGGTGGGCTACAGTCCTTGGGGTCGCAGAGTTGAACATGACTGGGCACGCACACCTATAAACAGCATAGAGTCAGGATTTGTTATTTAAATCAAGTTTGACAGTTTCTGTTTTTTAATTGGTATGTTTAGACCATTTACATTTAATGTAATTATGGGTGAAGTTGGTGTCCAGTTTGTGGTCTCCTCTTCTGCTCTTCAGCTAGGGTTTCTGTTGGGTGGTCCTCTTGAATGACAGGTAGTGATTTGTTGAATTCTAGCTAATCTAAAGAGAGGAAGGAGAAAGATGGGATATAAACGATTGATTCTAGATACTTACTAGTTCACTTAAGCATTTGACCTTGTTCATATGGCAGAGGTATATATCTGTAAAACCAATGCAGGCACTTTCTATACACATTATCGTCTGCTAAGATTTCTCTTTTATGAGTTCTCTGAGAAATGTGAAATTGCATACAGACCAAGATACTTGTATCTATTTTTGGTCTTGTAGTCCTCTTTGTTCTTGTTGTTCAGTCACTTAGTCACGTCTGACTCTTTGCAACCTCGTGGACTGCAGCATACCAGGCTTCCCTGTCCTTTACCATCTCCTGGAGCTTGAGCAAACTCGTCCATTGAGTTGGTGATGCCATCTAACCATCTCATCCTCTGTCATGCCCTTCTCCTCCTGCCTTCAGTCTTTCCTAGCATCAGGGTCTTTTCTAATGAGTCGGCTCTTCTCATCAGGTGGCCAAGATACTGGAGCTTCAGGACTGATTTCCTTTAGGATTGACTGGTTGGATCTCCTTGTAGTTCAAGGGACTCTCAAGAGTCTTCTCCAACACTGCAGTTCAAAAGCATCAATTCTTTGGTGCTCAGCCTTGTTTATATGGTCCAACTCTCACATCCATACATGACTACTGGAAAAACTATAGCTTTGACTATATGGACCTTTAAACAAAGTTATGTCTCTGCTTTTTAATACACTGTCTAAGTTTGTCATAGTTTTCCTTCCAAGGAGCAAGTATCTCTTAATTTCATGGCTGCAGTCACTGTCCACAGTGATTTTGGTGCCCAAGAAAATAAAGTCTGTCACTGTTTCCATTGTTTCCCATCTATTTACCATGAAGTGGTGGGACCTGATGCCATGATCTTAGTTTTTTGAATGTTGAGTTTTCAGCCAGCTTTTTCACTATCCTCTTTCACTTTCATCAAGAGGCTCTTCAGTTACTCTTCACTTTCTGCCATAATGGTGTTACCGTCTGCATATCTGAGGTTATTGACATTTCTGTCAGCAGTCTTGATTCCAGCTTGTGCTTTATCCAGCCTGGCATTTCTCATGATGTACTCTGCACATAAGTTAAATAAGCAGGGTGACAATATACAGCCTTGAGGTACTCTGTTCCCAATTTTGAACCAGCCGGTTTTGTTCCATGTCCAGTTCTAACTGTTGGTTCTTAACCTGCATACAGGTTTCACAGGAGGAAGGTAAGGTGATCTGGTATTCACATCTCTTTAAGAATTTTCCACAGTTTGTTGTGATCCACACAGTCAAAGACTTTGGCATAATCAATAAAGCAGAAGTAGATGTTTTTCTGGAATTCTCTTATTTTTTCTATGATCCAATGGATGTTGGAAATTTTGTCTCTGGTTCCTCTGCCTTTTCTAAATCCAGCTTGAACGTCTGCAAGTTCTCAGTTCACATACTCTTGAAGCCTAGCTTGGAGAATTTTGAGCATTACTTTGCTAGCATGTGAAATGAGTGCATTTGTGCAGTAGTTTGAACATTCTTTGGCATTGCCCTTCTTTGGGATTGGAATGAAAACTGACCTTTTTCGTTTAGTGGCCACTGAATGAGTATTCCAGTCCTGTGGCCACTGCTGAGTTTTCCAAATTTGCTGGCGTATTGAGTGCTGCTCATACCATCATCTTTTAGGATTTGAAATAGCTCAGCTGAAATTCCATCACCTCCACTAGCTTTGTTCATAATGATGCTTCCAAAGGCCCACTTGACTTCACATTCCAGGATGTCTGGCGCTAGGTCAGTGATCACACCATCATGGTTATCTGGGTCATTGAGATCTTTGTTGTACAGTTCTGTGTATTCTTGCCACCTCTCCTTAATATCTTCTGCTTCTGTTAGGTCCATACCATTTTTGTCCTTTATCGAGCCCATCTTTGCATGAAATGTTCCCTTGGTATCTCTAATTTTCTTGAAGAGATCTCTAGTCTTTCCCATTCTATTGTTTTCCTCTATTTCTTTGCATTGGTCACTGAGGAAGGCTTTCTTATCTGTCCTTGCTAATCTTTGGAACTCTGCATTCAGGTGGGTTTATCTTTCCTTTTCTCCTTTGCCTTTCCCTTCTCTTCTTTTCTCAGCTATATGTAAGGCCTCCTCAGACAACTATTTTGCCATTTTGCATTTCTTTTTCTTGAAGATGGTCTTGATCACTGCCTCCTGTACAATGTCATGAACCTCTGTCCATAGTTCTCCATACACTCTATCAGATCTAATCCCTTGTATCTATTTGTCACTTCCACTGTATAATCATAAGGGATTTGATTTAGGTTATACCAGAAGGGCCTAGTGGTTTTCCCTACTTTCTTCAATTTAAGTCTGAATTTTATAATAAGGAGTTCATGATCTGAGCCACAGTCAGCTCCCAGTCTTCTTTTTGCTAACTGTATAGAGCTTCTCCATCTTCAGTGCAAAGAATATAATCAATCTGATTTTGGTATTGACTATCTGGTGGTGTCCATGTGTAGAGTCGTCTCTTGTGTTGTTGGAAGAGGGTGTTTGCTATGACGAATGCATTCTCTTGGCAAAACTCTGTTAGCCTTTGCCCTGCTTCATTTTGTATTACAAGGCCAAACTTATTTGTTATTCCAGGTATCTCTTGACTTCCTACTTTTGCATTCCAGTCCCCTCTGATGAAAAGGACATCTTTTTTGG
The DNA here is from genome assembly GCF_032452875.1 of Bos javanicus. Lineage (NCBI taxonomy): Eukaryota > Metazoa > Chordata > Mammalia > Artiodactyla > Bovidae > Bos > Bos javanicus. Next base: position 130,043,850 of record NC_083897.1, read on the forward strand.
TGTAGTCCTCTTACCTGTTTCTTTTTGGTTTCCAGAGAATAGATGAAATTATGAAGAGAACAAGAAAGAGTGATGTGTCTTTGGAAGTGAAGGTAGGCATTCAGAGTGCCATTTTCATAATTCATGTACTGAGAAGAACATAATGGTAGAATATATTCAGTGATGTTGTAGGTCTCAGAGAGCATTAGCCAGGAAAAAAAAAAAAAAAGGGTTCTTCCTGCTTTGTTCCTGGCTAGATTAAGAAGACTGTTGGTGTCTAAAAGGAAAGAGGAGTCTAAGAAAGGAGTTTCCAGGATGGGGTGGTAATAAAAATTTCCTCGGAGAAGTGGAGGTAGGGATGCAGGGAGAAGCACTGTAGTCCAGAGATAAAAAAAGAGAATGGTGGCATATTACTATGGGAAACACAGCTGATTTATAATACACTCAGAAAATTCAAAGAATTACCATGGAATGGACAGATGGCTCAGCATGATTCCAAATATCCCCTGATGCTTTTCAAAAGCACTTGTCTTGGTACATAAAGCCTACCTTCCCTCTGTTTGTTTTCAGAAAGAAGACCCAAAAGTGGAGCTTCAGTCTGCTCTGTGTGTGGAAAATAAGACAGAACCCATGGTCCCTAACAAAATAGGTGAGTGTGAGATCTGATTCTCGGGTTCTTCGTTTCAGAAAGTGAGGGCTCATGGTGTTTCCTGTAGGGAACTAGCACCTATCGGTCTGAAGAGCATTATCACTGCACAAAGCCCATGTACTTTTCCCCATCACCATCTCTACAGGTCCACTTGAAAACCAGTAGGTCCCTCAGTTACTCTAATAACCCCAGCACCAGAGCCGGGCCATCTGCTGGCTAGGCTGCTTTCCAGAGGGCTTAATTGCTGGTCACGTTCTGTTAAGAACTGACTCTCTTGTTCTACAGCAGTTTCTCCTGCCTTCGGGACTTCTGGATAGTCCAGCTCTTTTCTGTCATGGATTCTTAAAGCTCCTCAGGTTTCATGGCAGCCAGAGTCAGAAAACATATATCCATCTCAAAGTCACTCTTCACGTTTCTCTTTTGCCTTGTGGCTCAAGAGCCTGGGGACCTGTACAGGATATGACATCAAGTTTCTTGGGTGAGTCATGTTGTTGTTCAGTCACTAAGTTGTGTCCGATGTTGCAACCCCACGGACTGTAACAGGCCAAACTCCTCTGTCTCCCACTATCTCCTGGAGTTTGCTCAAATTCATGCCCATTGAGTCAATATTATTATCTAATCATTTCATCTTCTGCCACCCTCTTCTCCTTTTGCCTTCAATCTTTCCCATCATCAGGGTCCTTTCCAGTGAGTCAGCTCTTCACATCAGGTGGCCAAAGTATTGGAGATTCAGCTTCAGCATCAGTCCTTCCAATGAATATTCAGGGATGATTTCCTTTAGGATTGACAGGTTTTACACTCCAAGGAACTCTCAAGAGTCTTCTCTAGCTTCACAATTCAAAAGCATCAAATCTTTGGTGCTCAGCTGTTTTTAGGGTCCAACTCTCACTTCCATCCATGACTACTGGAAAAACCATAGCTTTGACTAGACAGACCTTTGTTGGCAAAGTGATATCTCTTCTTTTTAACATGCTGTCTAGGTTTGTCACAGCTTTCTTTCCAACAAGCAAGGATCTTTTAATTTCATGGCTGCAGTCAGCATCCACAGTGGTTTTAGAGCCCAAGAAAATAAAATCTGTCACTGCTTCCACTTTTCCCCTTCTGTTTTCCATGAAGTAATGGGACCTGATGCCATGACCTCAGTTTTTTTTTTTTTTTAATGTTTCAAGCCAGCTTTTTCACCCTCCTCTTTGATCCTCACCAAGAAGCTCTTTGGTTCCTCTTCACTTTCTCCCATTAAAGTGGCATCATCTGCATATCTGAGGTTGTTGTATTTTTTCCCAGCAATCTTGATTCCAACTTGTGATTTATCTAGCCCAGCATTTCACATTATGTACTCTGCATATAAGTTAAATAAGCAGGGTGACAGTATACGGCCTTGTCCTACTGCTTTCCCAATTTTCAACCAATCTGTTGTTCCATGTCGGGTTCTAACTGTTGCTTCTTGACCTCCATACAGGTTACTCAGGAGACAGGTGAAGTGGTCTGATATTCCCATCTCTTTAAGAATTTTCCACAGTTGGTTGTGATCCACACAGTCAAAGGCTTTAGCATAGTCAGTGAAGCAGAAGTAGATGTTGTTCTGGCACTCCCTTGCCTTTTCCATGATCGAATGAATGTTGGCATTTTGATCTTTGGTTCCTCTGCCTCTTCAAAACCCAGCTTGTACATCTGGAAGTTCTCAGTTCACCTACTGCTAAAGCCTAATTTGAAGGATTTTGAGCATAATCTTCCGAGCATGTGAAACAAGTGCAACTGTATAGTAGTTTGACCATTCTTTAGCATTGCCCTTCTTTGAGGAATGAAAACTCCCCTTTTCCAGTCTTGTGGCCACTGCTGAGTTTTCCAAATTTGCTGACATATTGAGTGCAGCACTTTAACAGCATCATCTTTTAGGATTTGAAATAGCTCATTGAAATTACATCACCTCCACTAGCTTTGTTCATAGTAATGTTTCCTAAGGCCCACCTGACTTTACACTCCAGGATGTCCGGCTCTAGATGAGTGACTGTACTGTCGTGGTTATCTGGGTCATTAAGACCTTTCTTATGTAGTCTGTCTATTCTTCTGTCTATTCTTGCCACTTCTGAATCTCTTCTGCTTCTGTTAGGTCCTTACTGTTTTTGCCTTTTATCATGCACATCCTTGCATGAAATGTTCCCTTTATATCTCCAGTTTTCTTAAAGATATCTCTAGTTTCTCCCATTCTGTTGTTTTCCTCTCCTTCTTTGTATTGCTCATTTAAGAAGACCTTCTTATGTCTCCTTGCTATTCCCTGAAACTCTGCATTCATTTAGGTGTATCTTTCCTTTTCTCCCTTGCCTTTCCTTCTCTTCTTTCCTCAGCTATTTGTAAAGCCTCCTCAGACAACCAGTTGACCTTTCTTGTATTACTTTTTGGGGGGGATGGTTTTGGTCACCACCTCCTGTACAACATTATGAACCTCTATCCATAGTTCTTCAGGCACTCTGTCTACCAGATCTAATCCTTTGAATCTATTCGTCACCTCCACTGTGTAATCATAAGGGATTTGACTTAGGTCAAATACCTAAATGGCCTAGTGGTTTCCCCTACTTTCTTCACTTTGAGCCTGAATTTTATAATAAGGAGCCCATGATCTGAGCCACAGTCAACTCCAGGTCTTGTTTTTGCTGCTTGTATAGAGCTTCTCCATCTTCAGCATCTGCAAAGAACATAGTCAATCCAATTTCGGTATTGGCATCTGGAGATGTCCATGTGTATAGAGTTGGGTTGTTGGAAGAGTGTGTTTGCTATGACCAGTGTGTTCTCATGACAAAACTCTGTTAGCTTTTGCCCTGCTTCATTTTGTACTCTTTAAGACCAAACTTACCTGTTATTCTGGGTATCTCTTGACTTCCTACTTTTGCCTCCCCATCCCCTATAATGAAAAGGAAATATTTTTTTTGGTGTTAGTTCTGGAATGTATTGTAGATCTTCATAGAACTGGTCAACTTAAAGTTGTTCAGCACCAGTGATTGGAGCATAAACTCGGATTACTGTGATGTTGAATCGTTTGCCATGGAAACGAAACTAGCTTATTCTGTCATTTTTGAGATTGCACCCAAGTACTGCATTTAGGACTGCATTGTTGACTCTTTCATTTGGTATTCTTGCCCACAGTAGTAAATATAATGAATTAAATTTGCCATTCCCGTCCATTTAGTTCCCTGATTCCTAAGATGTTGATGTTCAGCCTTGCCATCTCCTGCTTGAGCACATCCAATTTACCTTGATTCATGGACCTAACATTCCAGGTTCCTATGCAATATTGTTCTTTAAAGCATCGGACTTAACTTGCACCACCAGACACATCCACAACTGAGCATTGTTCCTGCTTTGGCCCAGTTGCTCCATTCTTTCTGGAACTGTTAGTAATTGCCCTCCACTTTTCCCCAGTAGCATATTGGACACCTTCTGACCTGGGGGACTCATCTTCTGGTGTCATATCTTTTTGCCTTTTCATACTGTCCATGTGGTTCTCAAGGCAGAATAGTGGAGTGAGTTGCCATTTCCTCCTTCAGTGGACCATGTTTTGTCAGAACTCCCCACTATGACCTGTCCTTCTTGGGTGGCCCTACATGGCATAGCTCATGGTTTCACTGAGTTATGCAAGCCCCTTCACCACAACAGAGCTGTGATGCATGAAGTGGGGAGAGTGGGCCATGAGCCCTGCACAAACACAGATGATGTCATTTGTCTTCTCTTCCTGGTATGAAGGTGACTGCCTGGGGTTCTTTTTACAAAAGATGTTGCGTCGTTGGTAAAGCAGAGGATTAATTGCCTACATAGATATTCCCCATGTTATTTCATTGGTGTATTTTATGATTGATGGAATGACTTTGTGTTCTCTATCAGAAATCAGTGTATTGAACACCTTCCAAGAAGTAAATGTTGTGGAACATGCTGCCCTAGAAACTTTCCCTCAAGATGTTTTCACTGATGAACTTAAACCAGTTGAGGGACTTGTTCATCTGGACACCCTTGATGGGAAATCAAACAGTCTAGATGATTCAACTGAAGAAGTTCAGTCTATGGATATGAGGTAAGTACATTGCTTTTGAATTTGAGCCTCATCTCTTCCCCAGATACCTCCACCATCCCTTAGCTGATTTCATCTTTTCCACCCCCAAATCTTTGTACACACCTAAAATAGGTGCAGTTGCTATTCAGGAAAACTAACCATGGTATAAGTAATATCTGTATTTTGGGTTGAGTTCCCTAGAAGCAGAACCTGGAACAGGGATTCTGGGGCATGGATTTTAGTGGAGGAGAGCTCTCAGGAGAAGGGAGTGGGAGGGAAGCAGGATTGGGCAGGGGAAGTCACTCAGCAATGGATGCGGTCTCAGCTGGTCTCATGGAGCTCTGCAGGATGGTCTTCCACCAGAGAGGGCTCTGACTGTGATAAAGATGGGGCCTTCACGGCACTGTGTTCATCAGCTGTTGACTGTGGAGAATCTGGGGTGGGGACGCTTCCATCAGCCAAGGCAGTCATCCAGAGGAAGCGTGTCAGCTGTGAGTCCATAGCAGCTGGAGGATGGGCACAACCGCAGGTAAAGAGGATCTGGGTAGGGCACCAGAAGGGCCCACCCACTGTGTCCAGTGTCTCATGTTTAAATAGACTTGTCATTGGAGACTTGATAAGGAACTAATTTGCTTTCAGATCCTAACAACTTAAGGAATTCTTAACTGGTGTGTTTTGGATAACATCACCTGGCAAATTATTCCCCGACAAAAGTAATGCTCAGTCAGCCTGGGCTTGGGGCAGAGATGAGTGGGGGTCTTCTCTGTGTTCAGGAGGGAATGCCAGGATTTTGCACAAGCTCTGCCAGAGCTCCAGCCTGCTACAGCTTACCCTTCTCTCTTTCCTGTGAATTCCCAGCCTCGGCCTAGGGTGAGGGGTTGGGAAGCAGGGCCTTTCCCAGGGCACACTGATTATAAATATCGCAGCTGGCCTTAAGCCACATAATGTGAAAACACGGAGTCCAGCCACCCTGTCCCCAGTAGAGCGAGTCCTGAGCAGTCTGATAACAGGACCTCCTCAGCCCTTGCCACCACCCGCCACTGTCCTGGCAGACTTCCCCTGATTGGCACCACTCTGTCCCCTCCAGTAGGTGGGAACTGCTGAGGCATCATAAAGGATAACGCAGTACCTATCCACCCACCCACCCCATGCCACGTTGAGGCAGTTGTGCGTATTTTTTCTGCCTCTGGGTGAGGGAACTGGACGAGACCTGGCACTGGCCAAGGTTAAAGGAAATGAAGGAGCTTTGTTTATGTGCTGCATTCTTACTGTGGCTGCCTCTGCATTTGGAGAAGGGTGACTCCTGGGGGCAGCGCCCAAGCTTATGGCACCATTCTGTCCTCCCCATGCTCTGAGCAGCTGATAAAATCCTGGGAATGGAGGTGGTCACAGTGGAAATGGGGCAGACGTTCCCAGTAATGAAACAGTTTGCCTAGGCTCCAGCCACCGGAAGTGGTGCTAGTTCAGCTGCTTTGCTTTAACTATGTTCAGTGTGAGGAAGACAGATCATCTGAGCTTCTGCAGTTCAGCTAGTTTTTCTAGATTCTTCTCCGGGCTCTTATGGAGGAGGAAAAAAAAAAAAAAACAACAACAGACAAACCTGACAGCAGCCCTACTCTGGCTGTTCAGAGAGACTCCTGGTGAGGGGACTTCACATCCCAGCCCGCTGCTCATCTGAGCTAGGCCCTATGGTTGACACACAGTGGAACTTCTCTAAACTGTCATGGCATCTTCGCGTGTGTCATTTATCGTATACAAATGTATTACAGTGAGCATATAATGAGGCCCAAGGTCTAGTGGATGTCCAGTCTTCCACCATCTTGGGCCTAATCGGTTCTAACTAGTTTTTGTCGTATCCTCAAGGGTTATGTCATTCTTTTAAAGGTTGTGCGCTGCCCCTGCTCTCCTGTCTCAAATCCACTTCCCTGTTCTCATTCATGGGGGCCTCATTTCTGTCAGTGTCTCAGACTTGAATTAACCTGTATCTTTTATAATGTGTTACACGCAAACTCTGGCTCTAAATCCATCTTCTGTAGGAAAGAAGAGTAGTATAACAAAATATGACAAGTAGAATTAATAGTTGTGTCTGTCTCTCTATCTCTCCATCTCTCTCTCCTTCCCTCTCTCCCTCCACCCTCCAGTCCTGTTTCAAAAGAAGAGCTTATCTCTATCCCAGAATTTTCACCAGTGAGTGAAATGATTCCTGGGGTATCTCTGGACCAAAATGGAACTGGTAATGCCCGAGCACTTCAAGATCTCTTAGATTTCACTGGGCCCCCCATTTTCCCCAAGAGATCCAGTGAAAATCTCAGCCTGGATGACTGTAACAAAAACCTGATCGAAGGATTTAACAGTCCTGGTCAAGAAAATACTCTGAACACCTTCTGTTGACAAAAACAACATCTCTTTAATTAAAGGTACAGTCTTTTGATGACAGTCTAAATCTGTAACTCTTCAACCTAGGTTTGTGAAGATAAGATAAACATCACTCAGCCTCCTGGATGGTCAATTTTATTTAAAAAGCACAAATATAAATGTGAATTCATGGTATATACTGCAGCACACACAAGAATTGAGACAGACTTCAAATGAATCCTTTAGACAAGAGCCTTCAGCACCACACCCCTTGTGCTCACCCCTGCTGTTTGGGGCAGTGTGTGTAGAAGCACTGGCTAAAAGTTTGACCAGCCATCTGTCTCAAGTAGCAACTTTTTAGAGACAAGAGAATTCCCCCCCCGCCCCGCTAGTTTTAGTCAGTGATATCCTACATTCTATCTAGAATCACTCATATACATTGGTGAGTTGTTGGGCCAAGTGATTTGCTGTTCTGTTGACTTCTTATGGATTCTTTCAAAGCAAACATCTGTTCTTGGATCATACCTGAGGCAAGGGGGGAAGAACTGAAGTTTGTGCCCTGAAGCTTTTGTTCCCTTCCTTTGGCCTTTTTTTCTTCCCAAAGTGTTTCTAGAAGCTTCTTCTTTGAGTAAGTTAAATTTATGGGTTATAAACACTCTGAATTTGTGTGTAGTTATAATCACCTCCTGTTGGCTTTACTTCAGATTTTGGGGCTTAGTTTTGAATGATGAAAACAGAATCTATCATCAGATCCTTTCATAACTAATTGTTCCTCCCATTTTAGACTGTTAGAAAAATTTTCTGTTCTCAACATCCTGTCAGTCACCTTGTTTTATGATATTCCACTCCTATAACAGTACTTTGATAACTGATGTGATTTAGTCCAACCTTTCTATTTCTCAAACAAGGAAACAAGTTGGGGAGGCCATGTGGCTGAGGTCACCATGTCTCAAATGCTTATTTCTACATGACCTCAGCTACTGGCTGTAGACGGTACATTTTAGAGTTTGGTTCTTCTCTTGGCTCTTGGGGAAGCAGTTGTCCTTTTCACATATGAGAGGGAATGCGTGACAGGTAGTTTTTAAAATAAACCGTATCCCTGGTTGGAAGAGTAGCTACTTTTTGGACACTTTAACAAATTCACCTGAGTGTTCTATTTCCCTGACAGTTACATGGATTAATATTTAGTGAGAGGTTTCTTTTGTTGTTAGCATACATTGCGCCCTTTGGTTCACCTACCTCAGTATCAGATAAGGACCAGAAAATGCACAAAACCTAGAAGAGTGTTCATGGCTCTTCAAATCTATTTCCTACCTCTCTAACTAAAAAAAGTCCAAAATCCCTGTCCAAAAAAAAAAAAATCTTGGCTAAATAATTTATTTACATTCCTTGTATATTTTCATTTGTCATATAGTCTAGTTAGCAAATTCTTCTCAGCCAGAGGTGGCACCACCCCCACTGGAAATGTGTTGGAGCGGGTTATTGTCACAATGGTTGGAGGCAGCACTGACATTTGGAAAGCAAAACTTGTGACATTAATCATCCTGCAGGTTTTAGGATAGTCCCACATGAAGAAAATTTGATCCCCCCACCACCCCAAATAATAGTCCTACACAAAATGCTGTAACACTTCCATTGAGAGGTACTGTAAGCCAAGGAAATGTAGTTACTAAGAAGGTAAAGTCCCACACTGCATGACCATTTTAGTGACAGAGAATAGATGCTACAAATTGCAAAAGATTGTCTCTACATTGGTTTCACCTGGTTTTGGTTTTGAATTGACACAGGTGGTGTTTGGAGAAGCCGTGAAGCTGCTGGTAGTCAAATCTGAGCTGCCGGCCCTCTGAAGAAACTTCAGTTGTCTTTAACTGCTGAATTCTAAACTACTAAATTGAAATGTAACTGCATTCCTAGTTAGTACGTCAAACGCTGGCCACTCTCAGTAGAAGCTTGAGACAGTGGCCTTTTCGGGCTTTAGCAGAGTTCTATGTTATGGTTCTATTTATGAGCTTTAGCTGCTGGTAAAGCGCTTCCTGTACTCCTCTATTATCATAGTGATCTTCTGAATAACCCGTGTGATTTTGACTTGAAAAGTCACCTTATAACCATTCTTATCCCCAAACTTGGAGCATATAAACATTTAGATGTCTTTTCTAAATATTCTAGACATTTGCCCAGACTCTATTTAAACATATACTGAACTTGGGCTGCATATCTCCCTGGCTCTGTTTAGAAGGAGAACAAATTCTGGAGGGTTTCCCTCATCTCTGAGGTTTCTTTGCTGGAAGTTTATATCAAGAAGCCACATTTAATATTATTAAGCTTAGCCACGTGCAAAATGTGTTGCTTCTCATTGCTCCTTGGGCGGCCAGCAGAGTGACTCTGGCTGAGTTAAGGAAGCCATTGAACAGCATGGAAGACTGTCTGCTCTCTTAGGCATATTCCTCCAGACTTGGGCACCTGAATCTTGCAAGGGCCTTTTCATGTTGCACCTTTAAATCCTCCAAGCTATAGTCACTCCAAACCTTCAGGTGGCTTCTGGATTGAATAATTTGTGCATCTCCTGCACAGGTGGTTGCTTTTCATGTTGCTGTTTCTTCTTGGCTCTTGGGCCTTTTGTTTGTTTGTTCAACTCTAATAAAAGCAGGCACAAATGAAAAGCATTGTGCTCTGAGACAAGGGGCCCTGAACTGGCTCCAAAATGGCACTATAATAGACATGAACATAAAAACATCTGGATGGGAGAAAATGACGGTAGAATGTATGTATACTCCACACGTTTTTTTTTGCCATATAATAGTATGTTTTCTATTGGAGAGTGAAATAGCAACCCACTCTAGTATTCTTGCCTGGAGAATCCCAGGGACAGAGGAGCCTGGTGGGCTGCCGTCTATGGGGTCGCACAGAATCGGACACGACTGAAGTGACTTAGCAGCAGCAGCAGCAGCAGTATGTTTTCTTCATTTCTTGTGGTGAAATGTGACTTTCAGATTAAAGTAACCTTTTCTTCTTTGAAAACTTTTTTTTATCTTGTACAATAAAGAGTTTGGAAAGATCCATAATTCTGACTGAAGTTTGCAACCAGAATGTACAAAGAAGTCTCCGTAGTAATCTTGTTCATGTGCTCTTAAAACCAGCTACAGTGTAAGACTATTAGTTATGGAAACTGTGTATGTTTGTGTATGGTGTATATACTAAATAAAATACATGCCTCCAATAATACAGTGCCATGGATCTTGATGACTATATGGGGAAAATCCCTTTTATGACAAGCACACAGAAAATGGTAGCATGGTCTGACTTTCAAAAACTGTCTCACCATCTTTTTTACAGCCCTGTTTTGCTAAATGTCTGTTTTCTTGCAGTCTGGTGTACCTCACAGCACCATTGTGATCATGGTGATGCCTCATTTGCATGACGTGTACATTGTGTTTACTGTGAAATACATTTTCATTAAAGAGTCTGATGGTGTGTAGTGCTTTGTTTGTTTCTGTAGGCTCAATGAAAAAAAATGTGCTGAGACCAAACCAGATACCAGGTTTCTAAAAAACTTATTGGAAAAAAATTTTAAATCCCGTGTGGGTGTCCTTTCCCTGTCTAACTCATGAATCCTCTATTACCAGTTCCAACTGAAGCCAACTGTGGAAATAAGCTTCAGTGATGAGCTGTGCCAAGACAGGAGGAACTTTTAAGTACAGTAAAGTTGCTCTACTTTCATACCAGTGATGTGAGGGATTTCTAGCTGGCTAAGGTGCAGTTAACCTTAGTGTAATCTCCAAAAACATTCCACAGAGCAATCTGGCATTTAAACAAAATTATAATGGAAATGATGACCCCTTTTTTCTAGTAAGCTGAAACCCACACCAACTTTTTTTGCATCTAAATCATGACTTCTTTACATCCTGGAAGGCAGTTCCAACCAAGACCAGGAGCCGAAGGGCCAGGACTGAAATAGGGATGTCGGATCTTTGTGGTAACTTCTGGGCTGCCATCTCTGAAGCTAAAGGCTCAGTCAGTGAAACTCTCCTTAGTTCTGATGACAGAGCCTCTAGTGAGGGTACAGGAGTGGACATCCTATTTTTTTTTCCATGTGCTGGCCTTAGCCTGTGGCATTATAAAGTAGCTTCTGTCATCATGAGCTCTGACCCCAGAGGGTTGTAGTGGTGACTAGTCATTCCTAAGAGCAATTTCTGTTTTGCGACATTCTAAATCTTTCTTAGTAACTACAGGTTTTCTCTTAGTCAAACGCTTTCATAATTTTTTTTTAATTTGGAAAGCAAATGTAAAGAAATAACTTGTTTCTAGAGTTATACCCCCACTCCAGTACTGCGGAGGAGCCTGGTAGGCTGCAGTCCATGGGGTCGTGAAGAGTCGGATATGACTGAGGGACTTCACTCACTTTTCACTTTCATGCATTGGAGAAGGAAATGGCAACCCGCTCCAGTGTTCTTGCCTGGAGAATCCCAGGGACAGTGGAGCCTGATGGGCTGCTGTCTATGGGGTCGCACAGAGTCGGATACGACTGAAGCAACTTACAGCAGTAGAGTTATACCCATTACATTGGGGCACAACGCTGAGTGACATCCATACCCACTCTTTAGTGTTACTCAGGAAGCACAGTTATGTAAGAAAATGGAGCAAGAACTCTTAAGAACATTAGAAAAGAGAAGCCTTTATAGGTAGTCTTTTTGCGGGAGCCCAAATGAAATAACTAGGAAACTCAGGATAGTTGCACAGGGGAGCTGACCACTAAGAGATGAAAAATTGATTGTTTTCTTATACATTAAAAACAGACAGGAAAATAATCCTAACAAAGCTTATAAAATTTCTAGAAAGAACAAACTTTGTCTAAAACTTGGCCAGAGAACATTAGAATAGATGTAAATAGAAAGACATGCCATATTCCTGAAAGGGAAAGCCTACATACCTGATAAAGACAAGTAGGTGACTCACCCTCCCATTCATGTAAATTCAATGAAGTTCTACTCCATGAGATTTCTGTTTTGCAACTTAAAATATAGTGGCACAGGGAACCCCTGGAAGTCCAGTGATTAGACTCAGTGCCTTCTCTGTCAAGAGCTTGAGTTCAATTACTGGTCAGGAAACTAAGATCCCATAAGCCATGTGGGATCTTAGAAAAAGAAAATATAATTTGTACATTTCATGTAAGAAAATGAACACAAAGCTAAGAAATTTATAAAATAAGTCTTTAAAACAGAGACTCCCCCCCCACACACAATAAACAGTAAAATATATGGTAAAACTTCCATAACTAAAATAGTGTAATCTAATAGAGAAATATCAATAACCTCAGATATGCAGATGACACCACCCTTATGGCAGAAAGTGAAAAGCCTCTTGAAAGTGAAAGAGGAGAGTGAAAAAGTTGGCTTAAAGCTCAACATTCAGAAAACGAAGATCATGGCATCTGGTCCCATCACTTCATGGGAAATAGATGGGGAAACAGTAGAAACAGTGTCAGACTTTATTTTTTGGGGGTCCAAAATCACTGCAGATGGTGATTGCAGCCATGAAATTAAAAGACGCTTACTCCTTGGAAGAAAAGTTATGACCAACCTAGATAGCATATTGAAAAGCAGAGACATTACTTTGCCAACAAAGGTCCATCTAGTCAAGTCTATTTTTTTTCCAGTGGTCATGTATGGATGTGAGAGTTGGACTATGAAGAAAGCTGAGCACCGAAGAATTGATGCTTTTAAACTCTGGTGTTGGAGTAGACTCCTGAGAGTCCCTTGGACTGCAAGGAGATCCAACCAGTCCATCCTAAAGGAGATCAGCCCTGGGTGTTCTTTGGAAGGAATGATGCTAAAGCTGAAACTCCAGTCCTTTGGCCACCTCATGCGAAGAGTTGACTCATTGGAAAAGACTCTGATGCTGGGAGGGATTGGGGGCAGGAGGAGAAGGGGACGACAGAGGATGAGATGGCTGGATGGCATCACTGACTAGATGGACATGAGTTTGAGTGAACTCCAGGAGTTGGTGATGGACAGGGAGGCCTGGCGTACTGCGATTCATGGGGTCGCTAAGAGTCGGATGTGACTGAGCAACTGAACTGAACTGAACAGAGAAATAGAATTTGAAATAGAAATCAGCAACACACCCAAGAGACATGAGAATTTAATGCATCATGGGACCAGGGTGGGTGGATCATTTGTTTCTGGAGAGAAAGAACATGTGACTTAGTGTCTCCTGAAGGTCAACCAAGTTTAGGATCTCTGATGGGGTGGGGATAAGGACCCAGAAGTGAAGAAATGATCAGGTCAGGAGTGGGGTCCAAGGTGTGGGTGTCAGTTACGGTTCAAGGTTTAAGTCAGGGGAAAATGGAGACACGAGGCTTGGTACCAACCTCCGTAGACCCAAACTGATGCTTCCCCCAATTTGGGATATGCCATGATTTCAGGAGGTGGGAAGCAGTGGCCTCCATTTACCGTGGCTTAAGCTTCTCCTACAGGAATGGACCAGAACAGTCAGCATATCCCTGCTGTATGAGAGGTGGTCCCAAGACTTGTCAAGGATGTGAGGTAGGTAGGAGAGGGTTACTTTCCCAAGGACACAGCTGGAACTTTGCCGAGCTGGGATTGACCCTGAGTCCGCTGCTTTGGTGCCCCCAGGGGAGTTGGCGGGCTCTCTGACCCAGAGAGCAGCAGAAATGCTTTGCTAGAGCAGGTGCTTATAGCGGAGAAGGGGCAGAAGCCCCATGGAGAGTCATAGTTCTGATTCTTTTTATTAAAAAAACTATTGTGACATCATTCACATACCATAAAAATTCCTTCCTTTTAAAGGATTTCTTCACAGTCACACAACCATCACCACTATCTAATTCTAGAACCTTTTCATCTGAGTATGCTATTCAAGGGTTACTTATCCATCTGTCTACTCACAGTAGCAGAGTTTATCACCAGTTCAAGTTCCTATTGTACCTGGAAGCAAGACCATGAGATTTGAAAATAATATTCCCTAAACCAGTCGTTCCCCCTTTCCCCATAATTTCCAACAGGCCAAATTAGGGTTGTGTCTATGTAAGTCAATTCATGTTGGCTGTTTTGTTTCACATTCTCTGTGCATAAATATTGCATCAGATGCCAAATGTGGGCTTTCTATCAGATGCCCAGCATGGGCCCTTTAGGCTGATGGGAGACATGGAATGGTGAGCCTGCCTTTAGCTCTGTGGTAAATAAGCAAGAAGCTTCTGTGCAACAGTTAGGAAATGCCAAGTTTGATTCTTCCCATTGGCCCTGAGAGATGATTGATGTTAGGGGAAAGATTTGAAGTGGCCAGCCTTCTGGACTTCCAAGAAAGTATGAAGGCAGGCTTCCCCCATCTCACGAGATGCAAAAGGTAAGGAATATAGCCCCAAGGAATTAAACTTTTGCTTAAGGGAACTTCCTTTTTCGAATCAGCCCACAGCTCTCTGTCGGCTGTACTTGTCTTTGAATCACATTTTCCTAGTAGTTCGCGCAGACTCATCTTTGAGAGCCAGAACATTGTCACCGTAGAGATGATAGCTAGGGAGGCGATAGGTTCTGCACTGTAGATGTTGAAAGAGCTTTTGGGGTTGAATGCAGCCCCTGTGGCTGGTCTTCCTGGTTTTAGAACAAATGGGATCCCACTGGCATCACTGAGAGGAAAGAAGCAATTCCATTTGCACAGTAGACCTGGCCTTCTGAAGACTTCTCAGGGGCCACCCCTGTACAGTGACAGCTCCAATGGCTGGTATGAGTTGTTCAATGTTCACTGCTAGTGAGAAATGATGCAGAACGTGGAAATAGGCTGAAAGATAACTGCCCTTACAGAGTCCTGCAAGAGTATGGTTTCAACAAGGCAGCCCAAGGGGCTGCTGAGTCTTGGGGCATGTGACTTTGCATGACTGCCTGTGTGCTGTGTACTAGGACCTCATCTTGGAGTTACTCACTTGTAGCCAGGAAGTTGAAATGACTTTTGTCCCATAGAAAAGCTAATTCCAAAGCTTATGCCTGTTTGTCCCTGTAGGACACCAAGCAGTTTTGTATCTAACTTTACAGTTTTATCCAGCATTCTTTGTCCACTAAATATATGTATGTTACTGTGTGTACACTTAAATCCAAGGGCATGTCACAATCAGTTCCGTATCTTCCCTGATCAAGTTTCATTATCCTGCTCCTTAATGAGTTAAACACTGTCAGGAGGGAAGAAAACTTACCGTACCCTTTTTGGTTCTTCTGGCTCATCTAAGAAATCAACGTTGAGACAGACTAACAGGAGATAATCAACTTTAATTTCATACAATGGGAACTCTACATACATGAGAGGGTCAGAGACCCCATGTTTATCAGAGGTTTGGAGACAGGTAAAATGAGGTCTCTGCTGTCTGAGCTGAGGAATGGAATAGGGGCCAGGGGCTTCCAAGGACAAGGGTGTCACCCAAAGGACGATAAGAAGAAGAGCAGATGTTTGGTAATTGGATGTTTGTCCTGCCATGTAGATCGGGCCACATAGATAAAATTCATTTCTGCTAGTGAGTCTTCTCTGGTTTTAAAAAAAATTCAGTTCTTCTAGATAATCAAAGGAGGGCAGTAGTTTCTCTTGAATATGCAGAGTCTCAAAATAATCCTCATGAGAATGTGGCACGTTTGGGGGTGGCTCATTCTGAACCCTTACAACACAGGTGTAACACATGCTCACTGAACATTTATATCACAATTACGTTTGTAACCTTTGGGAACTTACACTTTGACAATGAGGACACTAAGCCCTCAGCAGCCTGTGGGAAAGTTTAAGCAGAGGCTCTAATGGCTTTGAAGGTCACATTGGATGCTAGTGTCGTGGATGTTGTGGTGCACCATCTGGATGGACCTCCCCTTTAGGACCAAGGTGTTTGTCCTTCCAGATGTCTCCTTCCAGATGCTGGAGGTAAGTTGCTGAGGCTTGTTGGTGGAGTTCTTTTCCAAGAATTACCCTTGACGGAAGGAGGCTGCCTCACCAACGTTAAATCCTCTCACTTGGGCAGCCTGAGAGGCTGGATCCTGACTGAATTATTTGGGCCTGTGAAGACCCTTGCCTCAAGGTAGGACAACTCAGAAGGGCTGTCCCAGCTTCAGAGCTCCTTGGGAGGAGCATCTGAGGCCTTTGTTGGAAATGTATTGCAGCCCAAATTCTGGCTCCTCCTTCCTTCACTCCCCCTTCCCACCCACCCACCCCCAGCACTCCCTGAGCCCTTCCTCTGTGCTAACTGGTCTCAGAGACTGTTCCTGGAAGAACCCCACCAGAGCCAGCTAGGCATGGTGCTATTTAAGAAGCAGCTATGAGGTGCCTAACAAATACAGAGTTAAACAAAGCAAATTGATCATGCAAATGAAAATTCTGAGAGCTTAATGACTGGTGTCTGGGTTGTGTCAGGACACCAGACCTGCTTGTGATAGGAAAAGATAGGTGAACTCAGTTTATCAAGGGTTTGGGGGAAAAAGGCTGCCTTGGTGGTCCACGGGTTAAGACTCAGCCCTTCCACTGCAGAGGGGATGGTTTCAATCCCTGGTCGGGGAAGCTAAGATCCTGCATGCCATGAGGTGTGGCCAAAAAAAAAAAAAAAAATGTTTTTAAGTATTTAGGGGAAGAGCTTCAGGGAGAACTATAAAGATATAAATAAGGTGAGTAATGAATTTTTAAACAATTATTTTGCAGTGAAATTAAGTTTTAAACCTAACTTCACCATTACTTTTTGCCTTGCATCAATGTAGGTAGTTCACATCAATAAAAAAATTTTTTTTTCACAATAATTGCTGACTTTTGACACATTGTTTGAAAACCACACATATTGTATTGCTTTCAGAACCAGGGCCAAGCTGCTTCACATATTGCATTACAAAGGAAATGATTTATGGAACCAGAGAGCTGGTAGCAGCTACCAAATCTTGTTTAGGAATTTGTCCTCCATCTCAGTAGGAAAACAGCCATAAAGTCAGTGACTAGAATGAGCAAAAAGAAATCTGAAGCATAAGCCTGTCTAAAATCATTTTCTTCCAAATGTTATAAATCATTTCTGTTTGTACTCTACTGTTGATGATGCCCTTTAAAAAGTAAAGGTAAAGGACAGTGTCCACCAAAAACTGCCTATATCATGGAATGGAAGAAAAAGAGGAGGGATCAGGGCCAGCTAAGCATTCTACATTCAATTTCACTGACAGTGTTAAGGAACGTAACCAAAGCCAGATGGTTAAGGAAAGAGAAAACTTACCTGGTTCTGTCAGTCCTGGGTTATAAGGACCAGAGTAGACTAAAACTGAGAAAAATCTGGGCCAACAGCATTGTCAAGGGATGAGAGAGTGATTTGTCCTACTTCTTCCTAATTACCTTATTCTCACATTAGCATTTAAAAAAGAAAGCTATCCAGAAGGATGGCTGGAGGTACACATCAGGGCAGCTGACAGGTTTGCCCCGAAGCAGTGTTCCTCCAAAAAATGACAATGACGGTTGACACTTGGTCTATGTCAAGAGCCTTGATTCTCTCTCTTTTGAATTTGACTTTTTTTTTTTCTGGTTTAAGAATCAGTTTAAAAACTAGTGTGAATTTTATCAAGCCTCTGTGTTTATCTGCTGGTTTACAGAAAATACAAGCAACAGAGAAGTAGTTCTTGGGCTTGAGCATGGTTTAGAATCCCATGGAGGGCTTGTTGAAACTGTGCTGGGTCCCACCCCTAGAATTTCTGATTCGGGTTTAAAGCAGAAGCCTTAAGATCCAATGCACGGTCCCACTCATGGTCCTTTTCTTTGGATTTGACACCAGTAATGTCTCATATGTGTGTGCTAAGTTGTTTTAGTCGTGTCCGACTCTTTGTGACCCCATGAACCTGATGTAACCCATCAAGTCTCAGATAGAACCAAAGCTGACCTGTGGTGGACTTGAAATATAAGTGAAAAATAAGCGTTTGTTGCTATAGGCCACTGAGATCTGGAGATTGTTATCACAGCATAATTTATTCTCACTAATATAGAACTCTTATATTAAGCATACTTGGCATTCTGCGGTAGATTTGGCTTGCCTGAAAACCAAAGAAAAACAATATAAATGGAAAGGCAAATAACATTTCACTTCTCTTAGGCTGGTTCTATATATGTGTTCTAGTCATAGACACACCAAGAGCTCTGAGACTTTATGCAAAGTACTTCTTTGTCCACACAAGCAGCATTAAGGGCAAGGGCCATCTACTTGTGCTTATTATTAATCAGTAATAAGTCTGAACAAAAATCACTTTGTTCAAAGATGAATCAAAAGAAATATATATATATTAATTTTGTATACTTCATTATATATATACACACATATGTATTTGTGAAGCACACAAAACCTAATCGTGGAAAAGAAAGAGCATACTTATGAAAATGACTCACTACTGTGTGCCAGACATTCTGCTAAATGCTGGTAATAGTAAGCAACAGATTTGGTCTCTGCCAAATTAGGTTTACAGTGAGGTAGGGAACGGAGAAGGAAATGGCAACCCATTCCAGTATTCTTGCCTAGGGAATCCCATGGACAGAGGAGCCTGGTGGGCTGCTGTCCATAGGGTCGCACAGAGTCGGACACGACTGGAGCGACTTAGCATGCATGCATGCACTGGAGAAGGAAATGGCAACCCACTCCAGTATTCTTGCCTGGAGAATCCCAGGGACAGAGGAGCCTGGTGGGCTGCTGTCTATGGGGTTACACAGAGTCAGACACGACTGAAGTGATTTAGCAGTAGCAGTAGCAGTAGGGAACACAGATATTTAAAAGTAATAACAAGTGTCATGCAAACATTCTAACATCAAACCACCACCTTGAAACACTCCAGTTATCTGCATTTTCCATTCCTACACCTATGTTTCCAAGCATTGACCAAAAGAGGAGAGCAACTAGAGAGGTAAGTATGAACCACATAATGCAAGGTCTTATACACTCTGCCAGGAAATTCTCTGCAAAACAGGAAACAAAACTCATGTATGAAGAGAGGAAAATGATCATTGATATGGGGCTTAAAGAGAGTGGTAAGGATTAGGAACAGCTATTATGGAAATGAGAGAGGTAACATAAAAGGATTCCTGAGAGGCACCAAGGAGGTCTCCATATTAATATTATAGTTGTGTGGCTTTTTCCTCCCAAGCAGTGCTTGGAAACCTACGTGTAGGAATGAAAAATGCAGATAACTAGAGTGTTTCAAGTTAGCGATCTAATGTTAGAGTGTATCAAAGAGTGATTCAAGTGTTCTGCTTACAAGGGTGGTTGAAGTCAAAGGCCATGGGCCTGCCAGGGGATGTGAGGGCTCTGTGGATTTTGAAGAACAAGTATATTGGGACTAAGGGAGACACAGGACTTCAAGAATGAGGATTGAGTCCAAATAAATGGGGTTTGTAAACTTAAGGTTTTAGCTACAACACAGTATGAAGTGATGGATATCTAGATTTTATAGAATGGGTACCTGGGAACGGATGGATTAAGTAGAATAGAGGTCAAGTCATCTGGACTGAGGAAGTTAAGGAAGCATGCCTTAGGCATGGGTGTTGGATTCATCAGGTTGATGGCAGTAATTCAGGTGGAGAGGGAAACTTATGCAGGAAGTAGATGATGGTGGCAAAGCAAGATAAAATGTCCACCTGATGGAGTGGACCCTGAAAGAGAAATCTTGCAAGAGGTAAAAAGAACATCAAAGTGTCAAGTGAGAAAGCTTCAAGAGTGAGGACATACTACCTTTGGGGTGCTGGATGGAGTGTGGGAGGAGGGAAATCAAGAGAGCTGGCAAAAATGAGTTAATATTTTTAATTGCATGGTGGAGATAATGGTATCATTAACCTGTTTGGAAGGTCTAGAGGGGAGGTTTTGTTTTTTGGGTAGAAGCTTAATTTAAGGCCATGGGGAATGGTTAGAAATTGAGCAGGCAGGAAAGAGGCCACAGCCATTGCAGGTTCGGGTGGGCTGAAATCCAAGGGACCAAGCTCCTGCTTGTGACTGAGGGGTGAGCTCCTACCCCTGACCTTTAACCTCCAGGATCCGCGAACCATTGCACCCATTGTGGTCCTTCCTTCCCGGAGGGAGAGCGGCAGACGGCGCATGCGCCCTGGACAGAGCTGCAGAGGTGGGAACGGCCGGCAGAGGGCGCAGGAGCTCAGGCCGGAGCCACTCAGGCGGGGCATCCGTCACCGGGAAAGCGTTGAGAGCAGAGGTCGGTGGGAGAGCGCGCTCAGCGCGAGGTACCGGGCAGTGGGCGTGGCCAGGGCGGGGGCGGGGCGAGGCGGTTCCGGAAGGAAGTGGTTCCGGGTCCCGCGGCCCGGCTGAGGTAACCGTGTTGCCGTTTCTGTGGGAGGCGGCGGCCGTGTGAGGGGCGAGGCCCGAGGGGCCGGCGGCGGCGGCGGCGGCGGCGGCGGCTGCGATAGCGGGAACTTCTCGGTCCGGTGAGCGGCCCTGGGGGGCGGGCGAGTCGAGGAGGCTCCGGGCCGAGGGGAGGGCGTGTCCGTCGCCTTAGAGAACGGTTCTTGGGGTAGCGGGTGAGACGGTTGAGGCGGTTGGGAGGACGCGGCGGCCCAGCTTGGGATCCCGGGGGACTGCTCCCTTATCTCTGGACACTAGATCGGTGCCTTATTTTAGACGCGGCGACCCGGGCACCTGCTGCCGGGGCCCTGACCCTCGCCCGTTGTCGGGCAGGCTTCGGCCCCCAGCGGTCATGATCGTCTGTCTTGGGGACGGGCGGGGGGAGGGGGCGGTGCCCAGGGACAGAGCCCTTTTCCCAGAGGCGGCTGCCGACGCGTCGCCGGAGGGACCCTAGCCGAGGAGCCCCCGCTTTGTCCTTCTCGGGAGGCTCTCCTGCCGGGAAGCGGCGTCTTCCTCTGCTAACGTCCAGAGTGAGTAGTGAAGGCTGCTCTTTATCCTGCATTGTAAAGTAAAACTTGTCTTTTTAGAAACATATTGAAAATTGAATCTTCTGTGGTTCTCTGAGGTGTATTTAGGAAACTGGGCCGGCTATTGTCAGGTTTGCCCTGTCCGTAGGTCGGGAGGGAAAGAAATCTGAGAGAAACTTATCCTGTCACATATTTTCCTGCCGAGGTGCTTTTCGAGCTGCCTCTTAGGTGATTGCTTTTCTTTTCTGAAACAAACTAAAAACCACAGGTAGAAATCAAGAAGGTCTCTCAGACTTCTGGCCAGGCAACCTTCTTAACGTTTTCCTGAATTTGAAAATAAAAGATTTTGATGTAGATTCATGATGAGTGCTTTATTTTTCGATGGTGTTTTAGCTAACGGTGTAGAATGCTTTATTTTTTCACGTGGTATTTTTAAAATGGCTACTAAAGTGTTCTTTTGAAAGCCCTGCTCTTTCACACCCTCCCCAGAAGCCTTTAAAACATTTGATTAGAAATATTTATATAGCGAAATATTTAATAATATATTTATATATACAATTTCTAAAATATACAGAACCACGGTGAGGAAGATAACTCTTCTTTCACCGTTCAAATAACCATTGTGAGTGTTTACGCTGGGGATACACTTTCCATCTTTTTTTTTTTTAGAGATGAATATATGAATTATGAAGTAGATTCTCTTTGATAACCAGTTTTTTTGTTTCCTGACTACATAGCATGCCGTTATTTGGCTGCAGTAATTTACTTGGTTATTCCCAGTTTGTCACTACTTAAACACTTGGTTGGAGAAATGTAAAATCTGCACATCCATGATTACTGTTTTAGTGTACATTCCTAAGTGATAGAATTGTTGGTGTTTTTTTTTTAATGTGAATTTCCCTCTGGAAAGGATGTGCTATTTTGCACTCCCACCAACAATCTGTGGATGTCCTTTTCCCCACCCTAACAAAAGGCAACAGTTAAAGGATTTTTATAGGACCCCTTCAGGGCCATTTATGTTCTTCTGCAATCAAGTACAGGTATCCTCCTCTAGAAG
This sequence comes from Bos javanicus, assembly GCF_032452875.1. Taxonomy (NCBI): domain Eukaryota; kingdom Metazoa; phylum Chordata; class Mammalia; order Artiodactyla; family Bovidae; genus Bos; species Bos javanicus. Next base: position 130,065,795 of record NC_083897.1, read on the forward strand.
TCCTCTTCTTCCCACCCCGCCCCGCCCCGCCCCGCCCACATCCCCCATGCCTCTTATTTGTTGATGACATTCTTCGTGCCCGCCCCCCACGCTGCTTATTGGTTGATGGCAATTCTGTTTCTCATCTTCTAGTCTTCCTTCACTAGTTTCCTAAAGAAGGGTTATCTTGGTGAGGCAAAGGCATTATAAAGTGAACAGATTTGAAGTCAGGACTTCCTCGAATTCCAGTATATCTGATTATCTTGAACATGGACAGTTTGCTCAACTCTGAATTGGAGGTTATAGTGCCTTTACCTTGCATTTCTTGCAGGGTGATTTTAAGGGTCAAATGAAAGTACATTTAAATATACTTTGTCTCGTTGCTAATTTTTACCATATTGTAAAAATGTCAGAGCACATGAGCATATTGATTTTCTAATGTTAATTTCTGAATTCAGAAAGCTGTTCTGTGATACCCTTTGCCCCCACTCTTTCACCTTTAAATTTGAAGTTTTACACAGATGCCCTAGATTATATTGATAATGATATCAGAGTTATGAAATTGAATGAATGAATCTGCTAATGTTGAAGGAGAAAATAATTAAAAGCACTATATATAAAGCTGAGGGGGACAGATAAAAAGCTAAATAAAACACAGTCCTTGAGATCATGATGAATAAAACATAGTCTTTGTGCCCTACAGGCTACAGAATATCCAGGCAGCTAGAGGACATAAAAGCTGCTTTCCAAATTTAGACGGAAATTTTAGATGTGATGCAGGATGTCAACTATTCTCAAGTGTGCTAAAGTCCAATTCTGCTGACCAGGCAGTCACTTCAGAGTCCTCTTTCTGAAGGTAGGAGTTGCAAGGCGGGGAAGTGTTAATGTTGGAATCCCTGGATTCTGATTTTTCGTCTTTCTCTTGGGGCAGGTTGGTTAACTTTTCTGAGGCTTGGTTTCTTCATCTGTGAAATGGAGGTAATTCTGGCTTCCTCAAAGGCTTATGAGGATTAAATGAGATAGTGTTTGCAAAACAACTTAGTGAACTACAAAGTACTGGTACCTTGGTGATCCTTCTTATCCTGTGAAGACTGAGCTTCTGCAGTAAAGAAACTGGGTCTCTTCTGACTTTGTATGATTTGCCCCTAGCAGGTGCTAGCAGTGAGTAATGTTTGCCAAATTAACATAAAATGTGACTGCTGATAAAAATTCAGTCTGGACATTTGAAGAAGGTAATATATAAATGTGAAATATTGAGAGAAATTGACTACATTATTTGGAGTTGATAGTAAGGAATCAAAGGAAACACTGAACTAATTGGACCTAGACAGATTTCTACTATGACTGTCATTCTCCATTATGTCCCCCGTGCCATGCACATAATTTTTCCTTATCAATAATAAACCTGCTCAAATTGCTCCCATTTCAAAACCTCCTGCCTAGACCCCTATCCCTCAACTGCAACCCAGCTTCTCTCCTCCCGTGCCAGACAGACTGTTAGAAAATGTTGTTAATAATTGGCTTTCTCAGCCTCCTTACCTTCCTCAAGCCATGTATTCACACTTTTCATTCCTTTTATTGGGTCTTTATATAGCTTTTGCTATGAAAGTCTCTTTTATTGAAACATCCTTCTATGCTCCAGGGTTCCCACCTTCCTTAGAGGATGTTCGTTCTCAGTCTTGGCTGGTTCATCTCCTCAAAAGGTTAATGTTCCTGTAGGCTTGATCCTTATCCCCATATACCAGCTCTGGAATAATTTATAGAGCATTGAGGCAATCTGATGTTTGAAAGTTTGGTAGAATTCCCCTGTGAAACACTCTGGGCCTGCTGCTTTTTCATGTAATGTTTTCTTAATAACTTTCTCTGTTTATTCTATGGAAACTGGTCTGTTCAAGCTTTTTATGGAAACTGGTCTGTTCAAGCTTTTTAATGTGGTCATTTTAGTAATAATCAGTTTTTCTAGAAAATAATCCATTTCATCAGGGCTTTCAAATTTATTGGATAGAAGGCTATAAAATAATCTCATGATTTAAAATGTTTCTTCTATTTCATTGGTTATTTCCCCTTTGCTCTTTTTTATTTTTTCTAGTCAAGTTATATTATTTTTCCTAGTCAAGTTATATTATTTAGTGGTTTATCCATTTTAATTTTTCCCAAAACTACAGAATTCTGATTTATTACTTAGATCTACTTTTCTCTTCCTCTACTTTTATCTTTATTTCCTTCCTTGTGCTTTCTTTTGGTTTACTTTGCTGCTTTTTAGTTCCTTTTTTTTATCTTGGAAGTAAATGTATTTAATTCTTTCATTTTTATTGATAAATAAGTTTAGTGCAATGAATTTTTCTTTGATGACTACTTTAAATGCATCCCATAGAATCTGATATGTAGAGCTTTTATTGTCATTATTTCTTTAAAGATCTATGTTAGAGTATCCAGGAGTTGTTTAATAAGAGGTTTTAAAATTTCTAGGTGAAATTTGTTTTTTGTTTTTGTTAGTAAACTAGTTTTATTGCGTTATGATCAGAAAGTTTTGTTTGTAATGTTTCTATTATGTGCAGCTAACTGATGTGTTCTTTGTGACCTAATGTATTTTTGGTGAATGTCATGTGGAAACTTCAGAAGAATATTGTCAAATAGTATCAAAATGTAGAGTTTGATAAATATACTTAAGATTTACCCTGTTGATTTTGCTGTTTAGATCTTCTATCTCATTTTTGTCTTAATACCACTAAGCATGTTATATGAAAGTCTCCTATTGTTAGTGTTTCTATGTCTGCTTGCATCTATTGTAGTTTTTGTTTCATGAAGGTGGTTGCAGTGTTACTTGTAAATATGTGTATTTTTATTTGTTCTGTCTTCATCGAGGACTGTGACTTTTAACATTGAAGTGTCTTTCTTTGACATGATGAATGCTTTGGGACTTGAATTCTGCTTTGCCTGATTCCAGGTTTCCCACCCCTGCTCTCTTATTTCAATTTGCCTTGTATAATTTGGCCATCCTTTTATTTTTAACCTTTCACGATTACTTTGTTTTAGATGTGTATTTTATACAAATACGTGTTTTGCGAGCCAGATTGAACCTGTTTATTTTAGTAGGTGAGTTAAGCCCATCACATTTACTATTAGGACTGATATGTTTGGTCTATCATAATATTTTATAATCATGTGTATTTTGTTATACTTGCTATTTCTTTATGCTGTGATGTGTAGTTTTTGCTCTTCTGTATTAAAAAGAGGAAGGTTTTTATTTTTGTCTAATGGTTAACCTTTGTACTTATGCCTTTGCTCCCCATTTGTGTGCTAAGTTGCTTCAGTCGTATTTGACTCTCTGCAACCCCATGGACCGTAGCCCTCCATGCTCCTCTATCCATGGGATTCTCCAGGCAGGAATACTGGAGTAGGTTACCGTGCCCTCCTCCAGGGGATCTTCCCGACCCAGGATTGAACCCACGTCTCTTATGTCTCCTGCATTGGCAAGTGTGTTCTTTACTACTAGCGCCATCTGAGAAACCCACTCCCCTATTTATTTAACCTTTTTTGTGTGTGAGAGAAATATAACTGTGTCCATGGAATCAGAGTAGAATAATAATAGGCAATGCTGAGGTTCTATATCCACTTCCAGCTCCTCATTACTGTGAACTGGTGACAGCACCCAACCACTGTGGCTAGGAGAATAGACTGTGACTTGTTCTCTTGAGGTCTGACTTCTCTGATCTGCTGATTGCCCTCTTGTTCTGTGGGTTCTGAGTTGACCTGGTTCTTTGCTGGCAGTGTGGCGTCTTTGTTACAAAGGCTTTCCTGGTCAGTTTTTTTGCATTTGTAAATGCTGAGTTCACATTTAGTATGGAATCTCTGTCAGTTGTTGTTGTTTTTTTGTAACAGCTTTACCGAGTTATAATTAATATACCACACAATTCACCCATTTAAAAGTCTACAATTCAGTGTTTTTTTAATACATTCACGGAGTTGTGTAACCATCATCAGTCTAGTTTTAAAACATATTCATCACACCAAAAAGAGACCCTGTGCCCATTTCCCCCAGTGCCTCCCCTCCCCCTACCACACCCAGGCAACTGCCAGTCTACTTTCTGTTTCTATGGATTTGCCTATTCTGGACCTTTCATATAAATGAATCTTGTAATATGTGGTCTTTTGTGACTGGCTTCTTTCCCTTAGCATAATGATTTCAAGATTCATCCCTGTCTGACTGTGTGTCAGTACCTCGTTCCTTTTTATGGCCAGATAATATTCCACTGTATGGGGGTACCACATTTTGTTTATGCATTCATCTCTCAATGAACATTTGAGTTGTTTCTGCATTTTGGCTATTGTGAATAATGCTGTTATGAGCATTTGTGTATAAATTTTTATGTGGATGCATGGTTTTATTTATTTTGGGTATATACCTAGGATTAGAATTGCTGGGTCATATGGTAACTACTATGTTTAATTTTTTAAGAAACTGCCAGACTGTTTGCCAAAGTGACTGAATCATTTCATTTATTTCCCCTGGGGCACCTGGTAATTTATTCTTCCCTTCTGAGATAATTTTTGGGCTTCCCTTGTGGCTTAGTTGGTAAAGAATCCACCTACAATGCAGGACACCTGGGTTCCATCCCTGGGTTGGGAAGATCCCGTGGAGAAGGGAACAGCTACCCACTCCAGTATTCTGGCCTGGAGAACTTCATGGACTGTATAGTCCAATTTCACTTCTGAGATAATTCAGCCATTTTCTCCCATTCTTTCCGTTTAGTTCAGTTAATTTTTTTCAGTCATATCACTCTGTTTTTTGATATGTTTCTGTTCTTAGTTTTTAAATTTCTGATTCAAGGTGAGTTTTTAAAATATATATTCCTAAATGCTTTGGGATATATTCTGTTTGGTGTATAAAGTTAGAGTTTGCTTCTGCTTCATGTTTTTTGGAGGACAAATTTTCCTCAGTTGAGAAATTGTCTTTTCCTGCTTCCTTGTAAACATATGGGGGTCGTCAGATAAAAAGTTTTTCAGATCTAATGAGTATGAAATGGTACGCCGTTGTTTTAATTTTATCTTCCTGAGTAGGTAGTGTTGGGTATCTTTTTGTATGTTTATTGGACAGTTATGTTTCCTCTTTGTTGAAAACTCTTAAGGATGGAGTTGCCATTTATTGAGGTGGGGCAAACCCTGAGCAGATTTTGGAAGAAGGTATGGAGTTTGCTCTTGGACATGTTTACAGCGTCCAGCAGTCTGTTGGATGTGGAAGGCTGAAACAGAGAGGATAGGTGAGGGCTGGAGATGTCAACTTGGGGTTGTTAGTATATAGAGAGTATTTAAAGCCATGAGATTGAAGAAAAGTGCAGACTGGGAAGAGAGTGTAGACAATGAAAAGTCAAAGACTGAAGTCACTATTTAGAGGAAGACTGGCTTCACTATTTAAGGATCAGGATGGTGAGATAAGGAAAAACCAGTAAAGGAGACAGAAAGCATTGTTAGAGGTATGAGGAAAACCAGGCAAGTGTAGTATTCTGGAATCCAGGTGCAGAAAATGTTTCTGGGAGGAAGGTATGATTAACCATCTGGTGCTGCAGGTAGATCCAGGAAAAAGAGGGAAAAGAACCATTGGATTTAGCGTGGATTTTGTTAGTGATCTTGACTGGAGCAGTTTGGTGGAGTGGAAAGGTAGATTGGTGAGGGGACAAGTAGAATGGGAGGAGAAGAATGTGAGAATGATTGTGGTATACAGGCAGCCCTTTGAGGATTTTGTTTGTAAACGGAGAGAGAGGTTGTATAGTGATGGAAGGGACCTAATGGGGAAGGGAAGTGATGCTGTGGAAGGAGAGAACTGCTGGAGCCGGGCCTTTCAGGCAGGTGAGGGGGTGTGTCCAGTTCTGTCCTGGTAGGAATGGCTTTGTTTGGCACCAGCATCCCCTTCAGCATCCTCCTGGGAGTGGATACCCCTGTTGTCCAGTCATCTTTCTAAGTTCAAGGGCACACAGATTCATTCACTGCCCTTAAACAGTTCACTCTGAAGGAACAGTATAAATGAATTTCTCTTTTGTTATTGATACCTCCTTCTCCCCAGGCACAAACCCTGCTGGTGTTTCTTTTTCTTTTTTTTCCTCTCCAGTTCTGTCCTTTGCTAGTCACAAGTGTTTTGTTTAGTCACTAAATTGTGTCCAACTCTTTGCGACCTCTGTCTTTGAGGTTTCCCTGGCAAGAATACTGGAGTACATGGGGGAGGGATGGACTGGGAATTTGGGACCAGCACATGCAAACTATCCTGTACAGAATGGATAAACAAGAAAGTCCTACTGTATAGCACAGGGAACCATATTCAATAACCTGTGATAAACTATACAGGAAAAATGTGAAAAAGAATATATATGTATGTATAACTGAGTCATTTTTCTGTACAGCAGAATTTAAACACAACATTGTAAATCAAGTATACTTCAGGAAAATAATTTTTAAAAAAGATTTCTTCATGTCTTTTCATGACTTGATTTAAAAAAAAATACTAGAGTGGATTGCCATTTCCTTCTCCAGGGGATATTCCCAACCCAGGAATCAAACCCACGTCTCCTGCATTGGCAGGTGGATTCTTTATCTCTGAGCCACTTGGGAAGCTCAGCAGACCATGCAAGGACCTGCTGCCCTACCCAGTTTCATTCAGGGGATTGGCAGTCTTTTTTTGTAAAGGACCAGATTCTTGCCTGGAGAATTCCCATGGACAGAGGAGCCTGGTGGGCTACAGTCCATGGGGTCGCAAAGAGTCAGACACAACTGAGCAGTTAAGCTCAGCAGCAAATAGTAAATATTTTAGACTGTGGGCCACATACAGTCTCTGTTGCATATTCTTCTTCTTTCTAAACAATGCTTTAAAAATGTAAAAACCGTCTTAGCTCTAGAGTTTAAATGAACTCTCTTCTCTTATGCACTAAGTCCCTGAGCCACTACTAATTATTACTAGCTGATGAACCCAAAAAAGCAAATGCAAACAAAGTTACCTTAAAAAAAACCTTTATTGAGATATATTTTACAGGTTTAAAATGTACAGTTCATGATTTTTGATAGTATAGTTAGCAGTATTGTGCAATCATCTCCATAATATCTGGTCTAATCTTACAGCACTTTCATCACCCCAAAGCTTTTTTTTTTTTCTTTTGCAGCTTTGAGGTATAACTTATATGCAGTAAAATTCACTAATTTTAAGTGAATAGTTTGAATTTTAATAAAGCTAATTTTCATATTGGCAGAGGAAAATATTCTAAGTAATACTTCTTTTTGTCACATAACCAGTAAATCTCACTTGTAAACATTTTCTCCCGAGTGACCTATACCTTAACATTTAAGCCAGTAGTTTTTCTTTTTTAATTAATGAATTTAATTGGAGGATAATTTCTTTACAATATTGTGGTGGTTTTTGCCATACATTGACATGAATCAGCCACAGGTGCACATGTGTCCCCCCATCCGGAACCCTCCTCCCACCTCACTCCCCACCCCACCCCTCTGGGTTGTCCTAGAGCACCAGCTTTGAGTGCCCTGCTTCTTGCATCAAACTTGCGCTGGTCATCTATTTTGCATATGGTGATATACATGTTTCAGTGCTATTCTCTCAAATCATCCCACCTTCACCTTCTCCCACATATTCCAAAAGTCTGTTCTTTACATCTGTGTCTCTTTTTCTGCCTTGCATATAGGATTATTGTTACTCTCTTTCTAAATTCCACATGTATGCATTAATATACTGTATTGGTGGTTCTCTTTCTGATTTACTTCACTCTTTCGTCCACCTCATTAGAACTGACTCAAATGTGTTCTTTTTATAGCTGAGTAATATTCCATTGTGTGTATATACCACAACTTCCTTATCCATTCATCTGCTGATGAATATCTAGGTTGCTTCCATGTCCTAGCTATTGTAAACCATGCTGCAGTGAACATTGGGGTACATGTGTCTCTTTCAGTTTTGGTTTCCTTGGTGTGTATGCCCAGCAGTGGGATTACTGGGTCATATGGCAGTTCTGTTTCCAGTTTTTTAAGGACTCTCCACACTGTCCTCCATAGTGGCTGTACCAGTTTGCATTCCCACCAGCAGTATAAGAGGGTTCCCTTTTCTCCACACCCTCTCCAGCATTTATTGTTTGTAGACTTTGTGATGGTGGCCATTCTGACCAGTGTGAGATGGTACCTCATTGTGGTTTTTTTTTTTTTTTCTAATTTTATTTTATTTTTAAACTTTACATAATTGTATTAGTTTTGCCAAATATCAAAATGAATCCGCCACAGGTATACATGTGTTCCTCATTGTGGTTTTGATTTGTATTTCTCTGATAATGAGTGATGTTGAGCATCTTTTCATGTGTTTGTTAGCCATCTGTATGTCTTCTTTGGAGAAATGTCTGTTTAGTTCTTTGGCCCACTTTTTGACTGGGTCGTTTATTTTTCTGGTATTGAGCTGCATGAATTGCTTGTATATTTTGGAGATTAATTCTTTGTCAGTTGCTTCATTTGCTATTATTTTCTTCCGTTCTGAAGGCTGCCTTTTCACCTTGCTTATAATTTCCTTTGTTGTGAAAAAGCTTTGAAGTTTAATTAGGTCCCATTTGTTTATTTTTGTTTTTGTTTCCATTACTCTGGGGGGTTGGAGAAGGCAATGGCAATCCACTCCAGTACTCTTGCCTGGAAAATCCCATGGACGGAGGAGTGCATGGGGTCACAAAGAGTCGGACACGACTGAACGACTTCACTTTCACTTTTCACTTTCATGCACTGGAGAAAGAAATGGCAACCCACTCCAGTGTTCTCGCCTGGAGAATCCCAGGGATGGGGGAGCCTGGTGGGCTGCCATCTATGGGGTCACACAGAGTCGGACACGACTGAAGCGACTTAGCAGCAGCAGCACTCTGCGAGGGGGTGGGTCATAGAAGATTTTGCTGTGATTTATGTCAGAGAGTGTTCTACCTATGTTTTCCTGTAAGAGTTTTATAGTTTCTGGTCTTACATTTAGATCTTTAATCCATTTTGAGTAAACCAGTAGTTTTATATTCCCCGGACCAGCAGAATCTCCATCACCTGGGAACTTGCTAGAAATAGGGCCCATCCCAGAGGAGGGCTCAGCATTCTGTGTTGTAACTAGCCTTGCAGGTAACTCTTCCTCGAACTAAAGTTGGAGAACCACTGTTCTAAGCTCTATCCCTGAGTGAAATTGCTAGTTCATGGAATATGAGCATTTTGAAGTTTAACGGGTACTGCCAGCCACTTCCAAACTGGTTATAAGCAGGTTATATACCTGCTTAGCTGTGTACGACAGTCTCTATCATTCCACAGCCTCACCAACACTGTGAAATATGCAACTTCCATTTTTTTGTGGTCATTCTGACAGGTGTGGAATGGTTATGATCTGAATTGGTATTTACTCAGTTACTATTGAGGTTGAACATCTCAGATGTCCATAGGTCATTTGAGTTTTGTGTTCTGTGATGTGCTATTTGGACTCTTTTGCCTATTGAGATAAATAGTTATATTAAATAATCACAATGTATTGACAGAATTGTAGAATAAACTCAGAATTCCCAAAAAGAAAGGAACTCAGGGGGAAAAAAAGAAAGTCAGGGAAAGAATTTCAGGGAGATGATGGTCAAAGAGTCCTGAAAGAATAGGGATTTGTCAGGCAGAGTGAGTGAAAGCCATCTATGTGGTATGAACAGAATGGCCTGATCAGGGAAAAGCAAGTCATTTGCTCTGGTGAACTAATAAGATATGTGAAGGAAAAGACATACAAGGCTAGGAGAAAGGTAGGGAGTGACTAGATGTATGTATTTTAAGTTTGTTTAATCTTTTATTGACTGTTGGGCATTTGCATTATAATTAGTTTGAGTGGATTTTTTTCTTTCCTATTTTAAATTAAGCTGATATAAACATCTTAGTATATATAGCTGCTTTTTTCTTTTAAATTATTATCCTAGAATAACACATTTAGACAAATTATTAGATTAAAGGAAAGTAGGCATGATTAGTTTCATAATTTCTTACATATTTTGAAGTTACCCATCATTAGGGAAATGCAAATCAAAACCACAGTGAGGTACCGTTTCACCCTCACTAGGATGACTATAGTGGAACAGACAGACCATAACAAATGTCGATGATGATGTGGAAAAATTGGAACCTTCATACGTTGCTGGTGGGAATGTAAAATGATGTAACTGCTTTGGAAAACTTTGGCAGTTTCCCAAGAAGTTAAACATTGAGTGATTGTATAACCCAGGAGTTCCACTCCTAGGTTTATGCCCAAGAGAATTGAAAAACTGTGTCTACACAAAACTTGTATGCAAATATTCATGGTAGCATTATTCATAATAGCCCCCAAAATAGAAACAACCCAAATATTCATTGAGAGATAAATGAATCACAAGATGTGGTATACCCGTAAAGTAAAGTGGGATATTATTCAACTGTGAAAGAATAAAGTACTGATAATAGTAAAACCCTTGAAAACATTATGCTAAAGGAAAGACACCAATCATGAAGAATCACATATTCTAAAATTAGATTGTGGTGGTGGTTACAGATCCCTGTGAATATACTGAAAAACACTGAACTGTACACTTTAAATAGGTGAGTTGTATGATATGTGAGTTGTATCTCAATAAATGTTTTACAAAAAATAAAATGAATTAAAAAATTACCCTCTGGGAAAATTATACTTTTTCATCACAATCAACTGTGTTTGGTGTCTCCCGTACAACCTTTAGGCTTTATTATTTTTGTTCAGTTTAATAGGTATGTACTCAAAACTTCTTTAATTAAATTGTAAGTTCCCTCAGTAGAATGTAAGCTCCAAGAGGGCAGGAACCTTCTTCTGTTTCTCTTCACTGCTCTCTCCCTTGAACAGTGCCTGGCAAATCATATGTACTCAGTGACATTTGTTAAATGAATACATTTTTATATATATATTTCTTTTGTTAAACTTTTTATTTTGTATTGGGTTATAGCTGATTAGGGCCTTCCCTGGTGGCTCAGTGGTAAAGAATCCGCTTACAATGCAGGAAACACAGAAGACCCGGGTCCAATCCCTGAGTTGGGAAGACCTCCTGGAGGAGGACATGGCAACCCACTCCAGTATTCTTGCCAGGAAAATCCCATGGACAGAGGAGCCCAGTGGGCTACAGTCCATAGGGTCTCAAAGAGTTGGACATGACTAAAGCGACTAAGCACTCATGCATAGCTGATTAACAAACAATGTTGTGATGGTTTCAGGTGAACAGTGAAGGGACTCAGCCATACATATTTATGTATCTATTCTCCCCTAAACTCCCCTCCCATCCAGGCTGCCACATAACATTGAGCAGAGTTTCATGTACTATATCGTAGGTCCTTGTTGGTTATCCATTTTATTTATTTATTTATTGTTTTTTTGGTTATCCATTTTAAATATAAGCTTTGTGTGCATGTCCATCCCAAACTCCTTAACTATCCCTTCCCCCATCCCCCCCCCATTTTTATATTTTTAGTTACTAGGAAAACACTGGGCTTCCCTGGTGGCTCAGATGGTAAAGCGTCTGCCTGCAATGTGGGAGACCTGGGTTCGATCCCTGGGTTGGGAAGATGCCCTGGAGAAGGAAATGACAACCCACTCCAGTACCCTTGCCTGGAAAATCCCATGGACAGAGGAGCCTGGTAGGCTACAGTCCATGGGGCTGCAAAGAGTCGGACATGACTGAGAAACTTCACTTTCAGAAGAAAACACTTTCTGCTTTAGTGTCTTAATTTCATAGTACATCTGAACTAATTTTTCCCAGCCTCAATTTTTGTTTTGAAAAGAACCAGTGTATAACTGAATTGAATTGAATGTGATTCTGGTGAGTGATCTGGTTCAAGACCTTTGACCTTACACTTTCTTCTGAAATTTATTATAGCAATAGTTTGCAAATGTTTGACTATGAGAACTCCATTTGCAAACCTGTGTTCACATAGTTAACGGTTGTACTTTTTATATTAGTCAGTGATAAAACTTCGTAGTGACAAGAAGTCATTTATATTTTAACAGTGGCTGTAGTATCTTCAGAAATTTGCGAAATAGAGGTTCTAATATGTGAGACATACCCTTATTCATTCTGTAGTCCGTTTTTGGTAGCTGTGTGTATTATTCATGGACCCATGGCAATAATTTTGAAAGCCATCAGGGAGTTGGGTCCAGTTAATTGGGCACTACTTAACTACAGTATCAGAACTGAGGAAGATTACTGAAATGAAGAAGGGAACGGCTTCCAGTATTCTGGCCTGGAGAATCCCATGGACTATATATATATAGTCCATGGGGTCGCAAAGAGTCGGACACGACTGAGTGACTTGTGCTAAAAACAACTTATAAAAGATTATACCCAAATGTGTTTTTTATAAAAATTCAGTTCCTAAATCTACCAGTTTCTTTTAAAGACTGAAATGTATTTTTAAAACCTAGTTTATATGTTTTCTAAAATTAACTTATATGACATTATTTGTTTTAGAAAACAGAAGCAAACTAAATGTCTAATCATGCTTAAGTTTTGGTGTATTTATCTGGTGGAAGTTAGGTGATAACTGAGTATGATAATTAGGCATTGTAATTCTTATTATCTAGCAATTTTAAAAGTGGGATATATCATCAAGTATTCCTAAATATTTTTATTGTGATTGTATGAACGTAACTGCAGTTATATGTACGTAACCAGTGGTGAAAGGTGGGGAGGAGGAGTAGTGGTTGTGCTCAGAGGAATTCTGGGGGAGTGTTCCCTCTTTTTGAAACACTTATTTAGCAGTTGCTGTGTGCCAGGCAGTATTCTGAGCTTTTTTCATGACTTAATTCAGGGATCATCAAACTACAATGCATTTGGCCTTTGGGGCCTATTTTTGTGTGGTCCTTGAGCTACAAATGATTTTTATATTTTTTAAAAAAATGTTTTTGAAGAAGATAATATGATGAAGACCTTATATGAACTGCAAAATCTGAAATAGTTATGCTCTGGCCTTTTACAGAAAAAACTGTCTTATCTTTGATGTAATTGATTTTATGTTTACAACATTCCAATAAGGTGGGTCCTATAAGGAAATTGAGGCACAGAGGGCTTAAGTTACTTTTTGTCAGTGGCATTCACTGTTTTTGGAGCAGGTTACAGGCCCTTTCTACAAACTTGCTAATCCTGTGTTTCTTTGCAGTGTAAAAAGAGGATAGTGGCTCACGTGTCAAAGGATGGCACGGTCACGCTCTAGATCCCCCAGGTGGAGGCACAGGTGAGCAGTCCTTAGTTAAGCAGAGTAAGCATGGGTTTGGAACGTGCTTCAACAGTTTTCATTTTGTCACTTTCAAGACCAAATTATAATGTGGAAGAGCTTCAGAAAGAAAAGGGAATGCAAAGAAGTAAATGGTTTGAACATGGAGGGCCTCACAGAGGTCATTTGTTTCACCCTTTTGTGGTAGGCTCTGGTGAGGTAGCACAAAAGACCCTGCCAAGCTTAGTGCCTGATTTCTGGGTGCCTTCTCAGAACTCTTTGTCACCAACTCTAAAGGGTCTGCTATCATTCCCAGCTTGCAAGCTAACAGATTAACGTGTCACAAGGCACTCTTGGATCAGAGACAAAAGCCTTTATTACTCATGTTCAGCAGGCGGCTGAGCTTCATGTTCCTGTGTTCCTGTTACCTCTGGCTTTCAGACAGTAAACAGTCTGCCTGCAGTGTAGGAGACCCGGGTTTGATCCCTGTGTTGGGAAGATCCCCTGGAGGAGGGAATGGCAGCCCACTCCAGTACTCTTGGCTGGGAAATTCCATGGATGGAGGAGCCAGGTGGGCCCCAGTCTATGGGGTTGCAACCATGTAGTCACTCACAACTGAGCAACTAACACACACATACATTACCTCTAGTCCTCTGAGGGTGGGAGCTGCTGACACAGCTGAGGAACCCAAGCCCCATTAAGGACAGTAGGGAATCCTGCCCGGCCTTTGCCTTGGAGGAGACATTATCTCGTTATCCTGGACAGCAAACACATTGGCTCTCTGCCCCTTAGGGAGGCCCTGTCCCTATCTTTCCTGGGAGTTTGCCTTGAAACAGAAGCTCAGGAGGCATGCAGAGCACTAAAGACCTATGGAGTCTCCCAACAGACTCCTTGGGTCTCTTTTGTCTCTTTAGGAGAACTGTAAATGATAGCCACTATTTCAGCAGTCTCCTTCAGAAGAAAGGGGCTCTGTGCAATAGAACCCTGATATGAGGTATAATACCAAAGCAGTACTCACTGTGAGGTAAGGATTAAAGTAAGAGATTGAATATTTCATCAGTCTGGAAGACCTCAGCCTCTGGCTGGCAGCTTTTCTCCTTAGCAGTAGAAAAGATGGAGTGTTCCAGGAAGCCCTCAGGGTCTTCAGTTGCTTCTTCCTGTGAAGAGTTGCAGCCAGCTGGATGACAGAGTCTCTGCTTCAGCTGAATAATGCACTTGCCAGTGCATCTAGCTTGGTGACTCTAGAGGGAGAAATTGTCAAATCCAGTGTATAAGTCCTGGTATGTACGTGAGGAAGATAAATCAGCCTCCTTTCTTGTAGGGAGAACCCAGACATGTCACCAAATGGAAAGAGTTTTACTTGTGGTTGTTTCAACTCCGTGGCAGCTGCTGCAGAGGGAGGGCTGATAACAAAAACTGCAAAGGTAGCTGCTGCTTTGGTTAGAAGACATTAAACTCTCAGGGAGGAAGTTGGGAGATTGGACAAGTCAGATGGGAGGAAAGGTCCCCAGGTGCAAATTTGAAGCAGATGGTAGTACTTCTCTTCTCTCAGACTGGTTTCCTCAGATACAGAAGGCTTCCTCCTCAGTTGGAATGAAAGGTTCCATGTTGGCAGTGCTCAGGTGTTGAAGAAGGTAGTTACAGAAAGGACATGCTGTCCCTGGAGATCATTAAAGCTGCACTAAAGCACATATTCACAGAATTAAAAGCTCTGATTCAACAGCACTTCCTTCATTTTATATATAAGGGGACAGGTCTGGGAAATAAAACTTATTTATGTCAATAGTAATACTGGAAGGACTAAGCATGAGGTCCACTTCTTAAGGTCCTCTTCCTCCTACCACCTCCACATGCTGTTTAAAGATGTAGTTTTTGCTACTTGATATAACCTTAGTAGAGAGAATAGACAATCAGTTAGGGAAACTGTGGGATCAGTTTGGGGTCTGAGTTTGGATTTGATATGCAACATAAACTCTTAGAATCTATTTTGATTTCAGAGATTATGTTCGGTTTTCCAGAGACTCTCCTGCACACTTAATTGTGTGACTCTAACCCTCTTTCTCCTTATTTCTTACTTGACCATGGAACCTGACGTAAGCTTTGTTGACGGGCCCTTTTGCCAGAACTTTGCTGTCAGCAATCTTCCAAAATGGATCCTGCTGAGTACCTAAGCTGGTCCTCCTCTAGAAGGATGGTTGTGCTCAGCCCATTTTGATATGTACATGGGGTATATTAGTTTAGGTGAAAAGAGTATGCGTGTTGAATTGGGCAGAAGCATAGTCAGGCTCCCAAGTGAACAATTTAGAATACAGATATCAAATACTGATGAATCTGAGTGGAAGAGGCAGGGGAAAGCAAACGTTTTATTTGGATAAGTCACTGTAATACCAACTTAGTGTATTATCTTTGAATGGACTAAACTTTTCTGTATTTGTTTACATAGGTCTTTATCACCAGTGCCTAGAAGTTCTGAACACTACAAGCAAAGATTTGAGCATTATGGCTACGACTATAGGAAGGATCCCAAAAGACCCATCACTTGGAGAATGGACGATGAGAAATATGGACAGAGTAAACCAAGGATTTCTTCTCATGAAAATATACAGTACCGATCTTACGAGCATAGATCACCTTCTCCAAACATAAGAGGAAACTCTTCAGAAAAGTTTTATACTTATAAGCCTCCCCAAGTATATTTACCAGAAAGAGGAGATGATAGTAACAGAAGAGCTCAATATGTGCCCAGACACTCAGAAGGTATGTTCTACAGAGAGCACCAGAGGAGTTGTTATCCCCAGAAAGCACAAGGAAGATATATTCCTGATGACCGCAGAAATAGAAGAAGTGAAAAAGGAGGGACACCACCTGTGAGATCAACAACAGATTCTTTTAGATTCGAAGGACATTGGCATGAAGCTGAACCGAGGTACCAGAGGATACAAGATGAAAAATACTCTCAGTCACTTAGAAGAGGCTCTGAAGATTTTGAGAAAAGGATCTCTTTTCAGAAGAGGTATAGAAAAATATTAAACTAGCATAATTTGATATAAAGCCTCAAATGAAAAAGTCTGTTTACTTTATGGTTGAAGATAACCTTGAAAAGCTTTTGTCTAAAAGATTAAAAGCATTGCAATGTAGTTTTGGTCTACTGATAGTAGTGAAGTGTTTATTTTTAGAGTAAATCATGTAGATGGCTAGAATATATTTTTTTAAAAGATGCTATTTTCTGTAAGTAACCTTGTGCATCTATGAGCTGGCTTAAGAGATTATAGGTTAACTTTCCACTACATTTTGTATTTAAAGCCATGCTGCCCAACTTTCGACACATATAAATTCTCACTTACTTCTCTCTAGTGCAAATGTAAATTGTTTTATGTCAACACAGGTATCCTGAGGATCATGATTTCAGAAAATACGGACACACATCAAAAAGACCTCACGATGTGGAGAGGTATGAAAACAGAGAGCCTGCCAGGAGCCCGCAGTGGAAATCCAGGCATTTTTCTGCTCCTTACCAAGAGAAGAAAGATCAGCGGAACCTTGAAACCCAAACTTATCGATATGCTCCAAGGGAGTTCCCAGAGACCAGTTCAGCAGCCAAGGTATCCTGTGATTCTCGCCACAAATATCGGAAGACCTCAGATGGCGACAAGGACTTTTATGATGAAAGAGCTCAGAAGTACCCTAAGGAGGAAGATAGAAAATTGGGTTCTCAAAAAGGCCCTGTGAACAGAGAGTCCAGTTGTTCTCATGCTGGAAGAGGGAGAGAGACTGAAGGTGGGCAAGTCAAAGAATCTTCTAAGCCATCTAAGAAAGACTGTGCTGCCTTAACCCACTCAGATAAAAGCGATGTTGATTTGAGATCCTGTAAGGACACACGGAAGGACAAAATAAAGAAAGAAAGGGCTGGCAGTAAAGAGAGCAGCTCTTCCTCTAACCAACTTGATAATAGTGATTCCGACTTGAAGCCTTCATCTGTCTTTCTTAAGAAGAAGTCACTCACAGTTAAAGTAGATGTGCAGCAAGGACAGAATAAATCTAGGTATTATCTTCATTTTTTCTTAATGATGTGTAATAATTGTTTCTGCCACCTTTTTTTTAGCTTTGAAAATAGAGTTCGTAGTATGTTTAGAGTTCATCAAGTGAGGGGGTGGGAATTGCCAGATTTTTCAAAAAAGCCCTGTAATGGGGATTAATCCCGTGATTTAGTAATACAGGATGATGTCATGTTTGTTTCCGTGTTTGTATCTGAAGATGCTTTTGGGGTGCAGGGCATTCTATGGAGTTGGTCCTCTTCATGAATTTATGTGTTTTTATGTTTCCACATTTTCTATACCCACAAATAGGTCAGGTAGTGTTCAAGGAGACCTATTCCTTGCTCAATTTCTCAAAGCCTGTTTTCCCTATTGCATGAAATTCAGAGAATTTTTGGCCTGGAAGGGACCTTTCAGCAGGCCCTGATATTATAGAGAAAGACCATGAGGCCTTGAGAGATGAAGTGACTTAGATCTGAGTCCGTGCCTGGGGATCAAATCTATATGTCCCCTTGTGTCTCAAGGAGGTGGATGACTTAATGTGGTTCTTGCTACCATCTCAAAAGGAGTGGAGCTCAACCAACTAGCTTCTCCTAGATAGAGGAATTAGGCTAGAGTCTATAAAGAGGCCAATTTGTAAGACATTTGGTTTAGCGCTTAATGAGACTTTAACAAAAAAGGCTACTTTCGTAATAGGTTTCATTCCTCTAAAGTGGATTGCATGCTTTATTCTATTACCTCTGTTTATGGATTCTGAGAATAATAAGGCACTGACACTTGGATGCATCAGCTAGTTTGTTTGTTATCTTAATACACTACCAGCATGCGAGTTAAAAAGTGATGGACCATGTTGATTTGGTGATTTATGTTCATAGTTGACTCGTATCTGTATTTGAATAAAAAACTAGAGGGAACAAAATCCAAGGTTAGAATGTAAAAGTGAGGGTGGTAAACCCCATAGTCTTTTTTTAAAAAAACAAAAAACAAAATACATTTGTTTCTTTCTTTAAAGTTAGATTTAACTGTCCCTTTTCCTGATTTTTTTTTACATTCATTATACTTGCAAAAATACCTTAGAATATACATATGTATATTTATATGTACACAGAAAGAATTTATATATGTGGTTATATTAGAAGAAGTTGGACAAATAGAAGGGAGGGGGAAATCACCCATAATCCTACTACCCTAGGACCATTTTATTAATATTTTGATACAGCTTTTTGGGGCTACTTTTCTATATGGTTGTCATAACTGTATATAACTATATATATGGTTGTCATAACCCACTCCAGTAATCTTGCCTGGGAAATGCCACGGACAAAGGAGCCTGGTGGGCTACAGTCCATGGGGTCGCAAAAGAGTCAGACATGACTTAGTGACTAAACGGCAACATTCTATTTCATATAATATGTCTTAAGTCACTTTGTGCTATATTTCCTACTCGTTCTTAATCTTAAGAGTATAAAGGCTCTGCTGCTGCTGTTGCTAAGTCGCTTCAGTCATGTCTGACTCTGTGCGACCCCAAAGATGGCAGACCACCAGGCTCCCCTGTCCCTGGGATTCTCCAGGCAAGAATACTGGAGTGGGTTGCCATTTCCTCCTCCAATGCATGAAAGTGAAAAGTGAAAGTGAAGTTGCTCAGTCGTGTCCGACTCTTCGCGACCCCCTGGACTGCAGCCCACCAGGCTTCTTTGTCCATGGGATTTTCCAGGCAAGAGTACTGGAGTGGGATGCCATTGCCTTCTCCGTAAAGGCTCTACTAGTTCTTAATCTTAAGAGTATAAAGGTTGCTCTAAGCATCAAGTTTAAGGGTCTTACCTTAAGATTTTTCTCTTTCTAACCTTATATTATGAAAATGTTGAAACATACAGAAAAGTTGAAACATAATTGAAATATAATTGAAAGTTGAAATAAAACATACAGAACTGTACACTTGACACCTATATACCCACCACCTAGAGTCTACAATTAACATTTTACTCTACTTCTGTAATCACATCTGTTCATCTATCATTCCATCTTAATTTTTCACTGCATTTCAAAGTGAAGATACAATTATACTCACCTTTACATATTTCAGTATTTAATATTTGTTTACAGTTTTTTTCTTTTGAGGTAAAATTACATGCAATCAAATCACAAAAATCTTGAATTTTTACATAAAAGTAAAATCACAAAAACTTAATTTTAAAATGATAGTAAAAGTAATTTAAAAATAAAATCTTGAATTTTTAAATATTTAATAAATGTTTTATACTTAAATTAGAATTAATAAATTGCTGTAACATTTTCAAAGAATGCTAAAAGTAATGATTTTGAAGTATTTTATTTTAGTAGACCTTATTAGAGATAAGGTCCTAAGATAAAAATCTTAAGGTAAGATCCTTAAACTTGATGCTTACACTGTTAATTTTATAACTTCACATTGAGAAATAGAAGCTTGATCTTCATCATGTGTCACAAAAATGAGCTTCCTAAAATTGAGGCTGCTGTACCTTTTGTTTTGAATTTATAAACTGTCTTGTGAATTTCATGGCCCATTAGCGGGACCTGTCAGTACATGTTTGAATTACCTGACAAGGACCTACAGAATGGTTTGTGTAATAAAGAGCTTCACTGTAAGTTCTTTCTAAAGACTTGAAGAATCTTGATTCTTCATTTTATACATTTGTTTAAAATGTATAAATGGTGGTTCATTTTATACATTCATTTCCTTTCTTAGCTTGGGTCAGGTTTTAATACATGTTCTTTGAGTTATCAGTGCAGTTGAAAACATACAGTTGTCACCTAGTGATTTTTCTTGATAAATATATGCATCTTTTCAGTATGGCACTGCATCATAATCAACAAAAATCTTTCTCTCTGATTATAATTATTAACTGATGAATGAATGTGGAAGAATTTTGTGGGGTTGAATTTAGTTATGTGTGGACTGATGAAGTGTCCATAAAACAAAGGTTTAATAGTTAATAC
Source organism: Bos javanicus (assembly GCF_032452875.1). Classification (NCBI taxonomy): domain Eukaryota; kingdom Metazoa; phylum Chordata; class Mammalia; order Artiodactyla; family Bovidae; genus Bos; species Bos javanicus. Next base: position 130,086,020 of record NC_083897.1, read on the forward strand.
CCTCAACAGAGCCATGTTCTCAACTCCCAACATAAATTAGATTTTCTTCTGCTTAATAAAACTGAAATAATCATAGAGTGCAGAGAGGTTATTTGTTGGTTAAAATCTAGAGTATCCACTTTTTTTGGAGATACTAATAAGGCAGTTCATTTTATATATTCATTTACTTTCTTAGCTTGGGTCCGGTTTTGATACATTGTCTTCCAGTTATCAGTGCAATTGAAACCTAGTGATTTTTCTAGGTATTAGTTTGTATCTAGAATAGCAGTAGGTGACACTTCCTTGAATGTTCAGTGCATAGTTAATACTTCTGTCAACAAAGTCAATAGAAGTAACAATTTTGAAGGATTATTTTAGTAGACCTCATTAGAGATGCTGAACACTTAATTTTATAATTTGATGTTGAGAAATAGAAGCCTAGTTGACTTAGTGACCTTCTAGTGACCTACTTTGTCAGAAACTGCATTATCAGAGGTAGAAGTTACATATGAGTCATAACTATGTTTCAGAATGAAGTTAAGAGCATCACAATATGAAAATCTGTACTAAGGTTGTTATGAACTCCAAACACTCACTGTTGTAGACATCTGAAAGTCATGGGGCAGATGAAGGGAGTTTGGGTTTACTATTGGACAGAATAGGTGAGAGACTGAACCTTGGTCAGGCTAGGAAGATGGTGAGAGGAGGGAAGGAGGGCATGCCAGTCTCCAGAGAAGAGTAAGCTGGGGCAGGTGGACCTGCACTGAGGCTCCTTTGACTTCCCAGGTGCTGGCACTAGGCATCTAGAATGAGAAGGTTGGCTAGTGAAGGCAGCATTGGACTGACTGCCTCAGCCATATTTGCATTTAATCCTTTTATTTCCCAGTGAAGAGATACAGAGAGGGCATCCCTGACCCTACCCATTTTTCCCCATTCTAAAAGGGGAATGAGGTAGATGATGAGCCCCAGAAGACACTGGAGCCCTGATGCTCTGGGCAAACAGGTGCTGCTTAGGCTGGGAAAGAGTGAAAAACCACAGCTAGGATAGAAGGAAGGTAACCTAATCACACAAGCTTACCTGTGATGGGCACTGTTCAGCTGGAGGCAAAATAAGCTGGATGGAGATGTTTTTGTGATACACAAACCTGCTAACTTGCTGCTAGGTATCACAAAAATCTACGAGTGTTTTCCTTCTAATATTTCTCATATATTTTTTCTAAACTAAAAAATTAATTGAGAAAAGATTCCCTTTCATTCCTGTGTTTCACTCAGTCTTGGGGGTCCTGGTATAGGGAGGTAAACTTTCTGTTTGATGTTGGGAGGTATAGGTCTTTGTCTTCCAGTAGGTCACTGCGCAGTTTCGTAACATTGGGCAGGTCACCTGGCTATGCCTTTTGGGGCCCAAATTAACTGGGTGTTCCTCTTGGATCTGTGAGTCTGCTTCAGTTGGTCATGTGTTGGTAACTATTGAAGCTGACTTACAGGCTCATCATACGATTCTCTGAACTTTTGAATATATTTGAGATTTTCTCTTATAAAAAATGAAAAAATTTAAATTTATCTAAATTAAGTTAAAAAAATTTTTGAAGTAAGCCAAGAAAGTTAAAAAACAAAAATTGATCTCAGAATTTTGAAATCTGTCATCTTTTAAAGTGAAACTTACATTTCATATTGTGCCAGTCATTTTCCATTTTATCATTTTTTTATTCAGCAGATATTTTTTGAGGACCTACCCTGTGAGACAGTCTGTTAAGGTGCCCTGGGACTATGGACCCACATAGGATTAGGTTTTCTTCTCCCCTGGTCTTAGAGGCAAGAAGATGATGTTGGTAATACTATGGCTCAGTGGAGTGATGTGTGAGGTGGTGTGTGATGTGTGATTCACATGATCCCAAGCTGGGGGATTCAGGGAAGGCTTCTTTCAGGAGTTGACATGTGAGCTAGGCTTTGAAGATTGGTGTGTTTTAGACATGTGGAGATGAGATGAAAGACCTTTTACATTTGTAGGTTAACAAGACAGAAAACACACCCAGGAACTTTCAGCTGTGCCATTCTGAGCAATCTAGGGAAAGGAAATAGAAGGGCAGGAGGTGTGAAGGTAAGACTGCCACACTGCCAGCCTGATGTAACAGGATTAGCTGCTGGGAGAGGGCTCAGTTTTGGCCACCTTCTATCAGGTGTCTTGAAAGGGCACTGAGGTTGACAAGGCCAGTTACTGGACTTTTGTGAAAAAGTAATAATGAGATGTTGAATTAAGGGAGTAGCAGTCTCCCTAATCCATTTCCCTCAACTCCAAAAATTCTAAATGTGTTCTTAGGAAGACAAGAACAAACTTATGATTTGGAAAGTGCTTTGTGATAGTTATTAGCTAGAAAAAAACTGAGAAAGGAAAACTTTACATGTGTCATATGAATTTTGTTACCTATTGTAAACTTCCAGAGAGCAGGAGATTATCCATTGATTTTGGTGGTTCGGTTTTTGTTACTGTTGTTTTGCCAGGCAGTTGGTTTTTTAACTGTGGAGAAGAGGAAATTAAGTTTTAATGTAGTTTTTTAAAACGTTTTGTTAGTTGTTATGTATGACACTCAGATGAACATCAGGGGAAATATCCTTAAATAGAGAAGGAAAACCGGGGTGAAGTGGGGGGAGGGAACAGAGAACCCAGAAGATCTAATAGAATACAGGTGATGGCTACATTTTAATTTTTAAAAGTGTCTAAAATGCATCTCAAATGAGAACATTTGGTCTTTCCAGTTTAACTATTTGTTTTGGGGGTATTTTGTGAAATTGTAAACTTGTTGATCAGTAATGTCATAGGAAATACTAAAATATAAACGAAGAGGTGATTAAATTTGCAAATGAAACTACCTAGAACATTTTGCATTTTGAAGTCTCTAGAAGTTTTTGCTTATAGCAACAGTATAGTTATTTTTAAAAAACAAAATTTCAGGTTATATTCTTTTCATGTATATTTTCTAGAAAGATGATCACTTTTATATTTTTTATTAAAAATCTTGTGGGGTATCTCTAGAGAAAAATTTTAAACTGGTAAATATCAAGAATTATGTATAGCTTCAAAGTATACCACAGCATTCCTATGAATTGAGAGTTGAACTTGGAGTGGGGAGATGAGAGTTATGACAGTAATCATAAATTACAAGTAAATTTTAATAATTATCTGGTGAAAAACTGGAAGCCTTTATCAGCTGGTTTTGTCTTGGGGGAAACTGAGACTGCAATGAAAACCATTATCAACTGATTTCCCCTTATAGATCATTTTTATTATTCTATTTAAACATCTTATTTTTCTCCTGTAAAAAAAAAATGTAAAGCTGTTATGGGGGTATGGAAGAGCTTTTTGTACCATTAAACCCCTTTGAAAAGAAAGCATATGTAATTCTTTTTTTTAATTTATTTTTTATTTAAATTTATTTATTTTAATTGGAGGCTAATTACTTTGTTAGTAGAGGTTGTTACAGGTCCATTCTAGCTTCTAACATTTATCACTAAATGTCTTTTACTAGTTACCAGATGTAGAATGAGAAGCTTGGAACAAATTAGGAGGAGAAATGGGCCCTCTAAAGAAAGTCTTTCTGATTAGTCAAGGAAACCACGGCAGTGGCATCAGCCTGTGGCGTAGTCACTCATCCATGTTTCTGCCGTGGCAGGGAGTCAACAGGGCTGATTTAAGAGGGAGCATGAAAAATCAGATGGAAGGTTTTCCTCTGAGAAGTTAAAAATAAGCACTTAAAACCATCTTGCTAGAAGAGTTAAAATTTTCAGTTAAGAATATCTTTAAGCCCTTCATAACCTTGGAGCAGTTTTAGATATATGGCTGTTAAGTGACGTCAGTAAATAAATACGTGCATGTGTACACCCACAGCCCCAAATGTATCCATCCGATTGATTTTTGTTGCATGAAGAGATATTTTTTTCTAGTGGTGCTGCTATTATTTAAAATATATTTCAGGGCTCTCTTTTGGATTTATCTTCGGATTCTGAAACATAATCATAAAAAACCCTAGCAGTTGTAAATCTTAATTCTTTGGATAATGAACTTATTTTTTAGGAAGAGCCAGAAGCTATTCAGAGTTAAATGCAGAGGAGTGAAATGGGTATAAGCTGGTTAGTGCCGTTTTGGGTCCAAAATGAGGAATAAATATAAATAATGAGGCATTTTCTTTTCTGACGCATAAACTGCCTCCAGATGAAGAATTTGAGTGGTTTTAAGCGGGAGTAGCATTCTTAGAATAAAGTATACTTTCCCACTATGACATTTGGAAGGATTACATGCAAATGAATGCTTAACCTCGGGGATGAAAAGCAAAACAAATGACATCTATTGTCTCAGTATCATGACACCTTCTGCATAGAGGTATTGCAAAAATTAATATTTGTAAGCTCTGAGCCCCTTTGTTTGGCATGAATAATTGTTATATGTCATAATCATAAAATTATAATGGTACTTGAAGGTCAGGAAAGTGCTTAATGAAAGTTATTAAGATTCAGAAAGTATTAAAATGGTAAGATGGTTGGGGTTATATTATAAATGGTAGTATATCCTTAAGGATATATTTAGGGTGAACAGTATCATTGCTTCTCATGATCATAACTTTGCTAACAACTAAGGCTATTTTCTGAGAGTTCAGTGAGACTTTGTAAGTGATTAAGCTAAACAGAATTTGATTTCAAAATACTAGTCTCAGCTCATTACTGACATAGAGGTTTAAGGATTTTTATGAAGTCAGAAACATTATTATGTTTGATATCAGCTTGTAAAGAATGGTAGTATTTCAAGATAGTGTCAGCTTGCTGGCTTTATAGTTTTATGGACATTTTGGAGTAGAAAATAATCTGATTATATTTTGCATATTGAGTGTCTTCAATGCCATGCTGTATTTTTTGAAGTAAAAATTGTTTAGCTTAGAATTTTGAAGATTTTATTATTAAAGTGGAAAATATTTGATGATCTCTGATTTGAAAAGGAGAACTCAAGACTGTGTGCCTATAGCTATTTTCTCCTACTCATTATTGTACATGTTTATGGCATACAATTTAGTGCCTTAATTATAAGAAAAAAATAAACATATTTTTAGTTTTATAGTTATCTTGATTAATTTTAATAAGTTATTTTCTCAGTGAATAGTCTCAAATTTAGTTAAACATTTACAAATTATTCTAGGGTTGCTTCTAGCTATTCCACAGAAAGACAGATGTCACATGATTTGGTTGCTGTTGGCAGGAAAAGTGAAAAGTTTCATCCAGTGTTTGAACATCTTGACTCAACTCAGAATACTGAAAACAAACCTACAGGAGAATTTGCTCAGCAAATCATAACTATAATCCATCAAGTTAAAGGTTGGTATATTTCGCACATACATTAGGGATAACGCAAAAATAATGTACTGACTTTTCACGAGATATAGGTAAATATCTGATATTGTAATAGTAATTAATATTTCATTATAAGTTAAATCATTAATTAGGAAATCTGTTGAAGAAAGTAGCACATATTAATTCAAGCCAGTTGTTCTTTTTATGTAGTTCCAATAATCTGGTGCTTCAACTCATAATAGATTACAAACTGAAAATTATGAGGTTAGCTGCTGCAAAGGACAGGTGTACTGAGAGCAGAAAGAAACAATACCGATAACCCAGTATAAAGGAGGAAATAACAAAAGCCAGATATGAAACTCAAGAAGCTCGAGAAATCTGGAAGTGTAGGTCATTTGGTCATATTCCTAAAGCCCCCAAGGGTGTTACTGGGACTTTGTGCCATAAGGGTGATGCTAAGTGATCAGTAAAAGACTCCAGTATTATTTGTTATACTTTATGATGTCAGGGAATTGCATAATTAATATTTTAAAGGTTTTCATTGAGTTGTGTTTTGCTTTTGCTTCTGGCCAGTTTCCATTAATTGGAAAATTTAGTCATGTAGAATAACTTTCTTTTTGATGCTGTGTAATTAAGGCAGTTTTGCGTATTATAAGCTAGGATCTTTCATGAATTTCAAAATTTTAATTTTATATTTCTTACTAGATGATTGTGTTGATCTTTCTTACTTTCTTAAAACATTTTGCAAATGAATTATTTTCTCTGCAGCCCTCAAACTATGGCATATATTTACTTTAAAGAATACAGTTTGAAACAGTTCACCTTCTCAATTCCAGCCCCTCTCACCCAAAGGAAGTGTGGTCCTTGGCAAAAAGGAAGCTGGTATTGCAGAAAAACCCAGGAGATTGTCCCAGAACAGGAACAGTACGTTAGGGAAAAGGATTGCTAAAGTAGCTTTCTCATGGGTCAAGTGTATTATCTTACTCTCTATTCTGTTCAAAGCTTGTAGCATAGGCACTTTGAGAATGTCTTCATGAACTTCCGTTAACACTAAGAAAAAGGGAGTTAGGAAGCCTTCTGTGATATGTAACCATAGCATTTAGCATTTGTTCAGAATTTTTTTGATGTTTTAGGGTTGTTTTTGAAATTATTTTTGCTCTAAGTGAACTGTAGAGCTCTATGCCAGCTTTACTTCCCACATATAGTAACAGTGAGGAAGCTCTTACCTTGGAGAAGAAAGGTCCTCTCTCTGAAAAAGCCAATATTTTTTTTTTCACCTCTGGCAAGTAAGCAGGAATGCCAAATAGGAACAGAATCTTTGCATTCATAAATCCATTTACTGTTGCTTGAGCTTGGAAAAAACATGTGAGCACTACACATTAGTCTGTGAAATAAATTTAGGTCCCATATTTTTAAGAGAAAGCAGTTTGGATGTTTTTTTAATAGTCCCTTAGTCCTGTGCTTATTGTATATATAACCTTTTAAGTGGAATCAGTTTTACACTGAGATAAAACTTTTTGTTTCCTTTTGCAGCAAATTATTTTCCACCATCTGAAATAACTCTGCATGAGCGTTTCTCAAAAATTCAAGTTAAAAAAGCTGCAGATGCAAATGAAACTAAGTTGAGCTCGGATCCAGAAATTCACAGGTAATGACTGATTATTGTATGCCCATATAACTCATGGGAATAAGCCTCAGAAAAGATGTGGGAACATGCTGCCTGCCTCTTGGGTTTACTGTAGACTCTAGAACAGCATTTCCTGCCTAAAACAGGACTGACCCAAGTAGGTACTAGGCCAGTGCACGTTGATAGACTAGGTTGTATTAAAGCCATGACTGCTGCTGCTAAGTTGCGAAGCCATGACTAGCATTGTTTAAATGTGCAGGACTTTGAAAATATTTACCTATCTAACTTTGATTCTGCTGTGTCTATAGTAATTGCCTACTGAAGTTATCACTGGAAGAATGAAAGACAGTTGTCGAGCCATTGAAATCATGGGTTGCTTCATGTCCTCAGAAATGACTGTTCTGAGGGCAGCCGGATGAAAACATATGTCTTCTTCTGCTGGCACCTGTCCAAGCAGGTGGTGCGCCCTGTCTTGTGAGCTGAGTTGAATCAATGTTAGAATGCAGTAGATCACCGGAGCCAAGTTTAAGGTTACACAGACTAGTGATTTGAGAACTACTAAGGCTTCACTGTGATGTTGTTTACAGGATATGTGTGTCCTGGGATACTGCCACATAGATGAAAAACCACCTGATAGCAGATTACTTTTTCTTCCTTCAAGACACACCAGCTTTATTTCAAATTCCATTCTGTATTAATGGAATCGAGGTATCAGTGTATAACATAATTATTTAATTGTAATATGCCTTTATTATTTTAGGAGAATAGATATGTCTTTGGCCGAGCTTCAGAGTAAACAAACTATGGTATATGACTCAAAACAGGTAAGTGAATATGGTTTTTGATGGGGGATTATCTTATTGTTGACAAACTAATGGGAAAGGGAACTGGTCATTGGGAGTAAAAAAGGTAAAGTGGGTGAGGAAGGATGATTGAGACCCAGGAATCTGAAATTTACAAAGCTCTCCAAGTGATTCTAGTTTTCAGCCAGGTTGCAAAGAGAACACTGGCAAAAGACAAAAATATTCCCTAAGAGAGACAGTCCCTAAGGATTTTACAGCTTTGTAAGATTGACATAAAATTATAGTGTTTAATATTCATCCCAAAACATCACAGTATAAATCTTGCAGAAAGTATGTTTGATACCTTTTTTCCCCAAAGCAGTCATGTGAGATATATTTTTAAGTTGTATGTGGAATGCATGCAAAAGAACTTAGTTTCATTTGATATTGCCCTTCTTTTTACTGAAGATTATATGAAAGATTCTATGGAGTATGAACTAACAAAATAATGAAAATAATACTTTTTTTTATTGTTCCCACCCCTGCCACCTCTGCCTACCCTCATTTCATTGCTATTAGAAAAACTATCTTAACTAGCCAAGGGGGAAGAAAACTGGCTCTTGTTTTAGAAGAAGTATATCAAGTTCTAAAAAACCTGCTAATTATTCATTGAGAGTGAAGAGTTTTTTAGAGATTTTAATAAATACATTTATGATAAAATATATAAATAATTTTTTTCACATGTATGGTTACAATTTTACTGAATTTATAGAGATAGGTTAGTTTATTGAATCAATGATATTTTCAGGAAATTTCTGTTAATCAAAATACTATAATAAACTTATAGGAAATTTGAGGATTTTTTTAAATTACCTTTAATTCACTTAACACAAAGTATTATTTGATTGTCTTTCCTTGCAGTCTTATGTCTGAAATTTTAACATGGTCACTGTCACAGTACATACAATTTTGGATGCTTTTTCTTTTTACATAAGCTATAATAACATTCCTTTTATGTAAAGTCTCTCAACTCCCAATGACCTTTTTATAATTGAGACTTTGCAAGTTTTAGTAAACTTTTCAGTGTTTTTCCATGTTTACTTCCACATAGTCTATATCATCATAATTTAAGTGGTTGTACTTTATTCCTATGACAAATTTGCCATAAATTTTTCTTCCCTTCTCCTTTAAAATTTTTTCACACTCAAGTTACTTTCATTTTTTTGTTATTTTTTAAATAAAACATTTTGAATATACTTGGATAGATAGACTTTTCTTTGGTATAGAGGCCCAGAATTCGGATTCCTGGTTCAGTGTTATGAACTCTGCTGACTGTGTTTTGTCAATTGTGTCTCAAAATACTTCTATCTGTTTATACTACTATTAACAAGATGAGTACAAGATAACTTATTTAGGACTTTAACTTAGGGTTCTTGTTCAATACGGTCTTTGTGCAACTAACAGTAATGTGAATGGTTTGTCTTCTGTCAAAATTCCTCAGACTCTGGTCAAAATAATAGATCCAAGTGACCTACGACATGACATTGAAAGAAGGAGAAAAGAACGGTTACAGAATGAAGATGAGCACATTTTTCACATAGCTAGTGCTGCAGAGAGGTAATCAGTAGATGAAAAACATCCTTTTATCAGAGAGCTTTTGGTTTTAGCATATTTTCCAATTTTGTGTGTGTGATGGTAATTTTCACTTTAGTGTAGGAATTTAATCCTTCAAATCCATGTCATATGTTTATTAAAATGTTTCAGAGTTATTCAGTGGTCATCATGTGCTATTTCACTGAAACAATAAAAATTATGGGGTAGGTGAGTATTTGAGGTCTTTGTGATCTAGAGAGAAGTGTAGTAGCTTTTTTAATATCAGCAGGAGCAAATACCAGCAAATATATGGACTATTTGGCTCAAGCCGATTGAAACTCTGACACATTCTGCCTTTTAGATTCTGGTATTCTTTGAATATTGCAAGATTTCCTGAGGTTATTGCTATCCTCTTTCAGAACTCTTCATGGATGTCTGTCCATGAAGCAGAGGCAGGTGTAGTAGATAATGCAGAGGAGACCTGGGTTTGAATCCTACCTCTGCCAGTTTATAAACTGTTTGCTCTTGGGCAAACTTGCTTAGTTTTTGGAGCCTGTTCCTCTATAAAGTGAGAATAACCAATTTATGTTGGACAGGTTAGAAATATCACATGAACTAACACATGTGATGTACTTAATGCCATGAGTGGCACATTGACTGTCAGTAGATCCTTGTTTTTCGTTCCCCACCCTGTACCTCTTTTTAGGGCTTCTGAGTGTTCTAGAGTGGTCGCAGTTAATCTCTAGTTCTGAAAACTATGTAGAACTCATGGCAACTCTGGGACCCCATATGATTATGTGGTGTAATTGAACAGGACAAAATTTCCAGTTCACTCAAGGGTCCTTAAGTTATTTAGATCTCCCAGAAAGTGGGAATGTGTGAATAGAAAAGGCTGGTGCTAATTCTATTTCCACAGTCCTTAGTTTCAAAAATTAATATATTTGACTAGACTTTTAAGTCATGTCTATGGGTAACTAGGTCAAGATACTAGAGCTTGTTTAAAACTGGAATTGATACTGACAGTAAGTTTGGGATTAATTAAAAGATAGCAAAACTGCATGTTGAGGCATATGAAATAATTGAAAATAAAATAGTTAAAATCTTGTCTCTTGGTGGGTGATCTCCCGTTTCCTATATGACATGGCATGACTGCTCTTTAGTGACACAAGCTCTGTCATGCTATTCTTGACTCAGCAAGTGCAAGAAACTCAGGGTACCAAGAAAAAAGGGTTTTAAAACAGATTTTAGATAATCAACGTACTATAAAGACCATGTGAGGCTTTAGAATATATCTTTATCCTTTGAGGTGATGAAGAACTTGAGCAATGGAGTTTTACCTGAGTTCAATACCTGGCTTTGTAGATAACCTAGCTGTGTGACTCACCTTGGACAAGTTACTTAATCTCTGTTTTCTTAAGCTGTAAAATAGAGATAAGAATTATACTTACCTCATGGTGGTGGTGAAGATGAAGTAAAGTGATGCATGTAAGCTGCAGAGTAGTTAGTCAGCATTAAGTATTATTAATGTTAGCTTTGAGGATAGCATTGTGTGCAAAAATGTCTTCTGGCAAGTTGTCTTTTGCTGGATCTGTTGAGCTGTTTTATTTGTATTAGATGGCTAGTGTGTCTTGGTGGAGCCATGAGAATTTTTTTTTAGATATTACTTACCATAAAAGTCACCCTTTCAAAGTGAACAATTCAGTACTTTTTAGTATAATCACAAAGTTGTGCAACTGTCACCACTATCTAATTTCAAAACATTTTCATCACCCCCAGAAGAAACCCTGTACAATTAGTTGTCACTCCCTATTTCTTTGTCCTTCCAGCCCCTGACAGCCACTAATCTACTTTCTGTGTGTATGGATTTGCCTATTCTTGACATAATTGCAGTTATATAATATGTGTCCTTTTGTGACTGGCTTCTTTCATGTAGTACAATGTTTTTTATGTTTCTCCATGTTGAGCGTGGACTTCCCTGGTGACTCAGTGGTAAAGAATCCACCTGCAGTGCAGGAGCCGCAGGTTTGATCCCTGGGTTGGAAAAATCCCCTGGAGGAGGGCATGGTAACCCACTCCAGTATTCTTGCCTGGAGAATTCCATGGACAGAGGAGCCTGGCAGGCTATCGTCCATAGGGTCACAAAAGAGTCGGACACAACTGAAGTGACTGAACACACACACACACACACACACACACACACACACACACACACACACATTGAGCATAAATAATCCTTTTCTGGCTGAGTAATGTTCCATTGTATGTATTCACCACATGTTTATCCATTCACTGGTTGATGATTATTTGGATTGTTTCCGCTTTCTGACTTTTGTAAATTACGGTGCTGGAACATTTGTATGCAAGTTTTAGTGTGGACATAGGTTTTCACTTCTGTATATACCTAGGATTGGATTTGCTGGTTCATATCATTACTGTGTTTAACTTTTTGATGAACTGCCAGTCTATTTCCATAGTGGGTGCACCATTTTACATTCTCACTATCAAGGTGTGAGGGTTCCATTTTCAATACATCCTCACCAACAGCTGTTATTGTTCATCTTTTAAATAAGATAATATAGAACCTTTAATCTCTCATTTTATCCTAATTCAATTTCCTTGTTAACATAAGAAAAACTTTTTATTTTATCCTTTTATAGAAATTCAGTTTATTGAAATTGACCTCACTAATATTTTTCTATAAACCTTTTTAATCAAGTCAGTGTATAGGTTTCCATAGAAATTTAGAAGAAATGAAATATTACAAAATTATAAGTCATAGGATATAACTGTTTCTCTCCTATGCAGTTTTTTTTTCCCTTAAAAGTTGTATGTAGGCTGTGTGTCTGTGTTTGCTCACCACTGTATCCCCACTGCCCTGGGCTCAGTTCATATTTGTTGAATGAAAGATTTTCCAAAGGTGTAGACAGGACAGAGACACTGAAATCATAATGCATTTAGATCTGGATCACTTTTTATTCCCTGATACCTTAAAGTCTTTCCCAAGCAAGCCTCACATCAGGGCATTCTGTCTCATCTCTAAGACCCTGGTGTTCTCTGTCTTTTCCTACTTCCAACTGGCTTCTTACCCTAAAGTCTCTATGTCTCCTTCTGACACACTATTTCTCCCACTTGTCACCAGCATTAATAAGTTCCCTACAGTGTCACTGAGGTGCTGTGTTAGAGGGGCGTGGTATGTGTGTGATAATGCAGCTTCTAAATATTATCAGTAGACTTCAAGAGAACATCAAACTGCCTAGATTTTCTTTTTATCTAGGCGGGTTTTAGAAAACATCAGTTTTTATTTTTGCTATTGTAACAGTCTGTATCTACTGAACTAGAGTTAACTTTGTAAAGATCTTTTATGCATATATTCAACAAATATTTATATATTAATGTCTATGTTCTAGTCACTGTTCTGAGCACTGACTTAGAACACTGAATTTTGACTGTTTTAAGTATAAGATTCATTGGAATTAAGTACATTCACAGTGTTGTGCAGCCAACACCTCCAGAACTTTTTAATCTTCTCCAACAGAAACTCAATACAAATTAAACAGTGACACCCTATCCCCCCAACTCCTAGCCCCTCATGCCTGTATTGACATCGCTATGAATGTGCCTATTTTGAATACTTCATACATATATAAATAGAATCATGCAATAATTTTACCTTTCAGTCTGACTTATTTCACATGGCATAATGTTTTCATCCATGTTGTATCATGTGCCAGTATTTCATTAAAATAATTTATTCCTTTATAAGGCTGGATAATATTCCATTGTATGGATATGCCACATTTTATTTTTTGATGAACATGTGTCTGTCTTTTGGCTATTGTAAACCATGCTGCTGTGAAGATTGGTATTATCATATTTTTGATTATAGCCATCCTAGTGGGTTTTAGGTAGTACTTGTGGTTTCGACTTGCATTTCCCTGATGACTAATGTTGTCAAACATTTTTTTCACGTGCTTTTGTGTGTGTCTTCTTTGAAGAAATATCTATTCAAATCCTTTGCCCATCTCTAACGGAGAAGGCAGTGGCACCCCACTCCAGTACTCTTGCCTGGAAAATCCCATGGACAGAGGAGCCTGGTAGGCTGCAGTCCATGGGGTCACTGAGGGTCGGACACGACTGAGCGACTTCACTTTCACTTTTCACTTTCATGCATTGGAGAAGGAAATGGCAACCCACTCCAGTGTTCTTGCCTGGAGAATCCCAGGGATGGGGGAGCCTGGTGGGCTGCCGTCTATGGGGTCACACAGAGTCGGACACGACTGAAGTGACTTAGCAGCAGCAGCCCATCTCTAAACTGGATTATCGTATTTTTATTATTGAGGAGTAAATTCTTTTTATATTCTGGGTAGTACCCCTTTATCACATACATGCTTTGTAAAGAGGATTTTTTAAAGTCCATTGTTTTGTTTAAAGTAGTAGTAGTAGTACAGGTATGATTACTGTTAATATTTAGTACATTTCCTGTCATTTTTTTTCTGGGCATATACATGTATATTTTAAATAAGTGAAATTATCCTCAGTATTTTACTTCGCCCCTTGCTCTTGACTTACTATCATATCGTGAGCATTTTGACAGAATATAAGGTTTCTTGACATTTTCAAAAATCCTATGTGGCTATTTCATGTCAGGTTCCAGGATCAGAGCTGGGACTATAAAACAAGCTATTGGCAGTGTCTCCTCTGAAGAAATTGTACCTTGCTTGGTGAGAAGGCACATCAGTAGTTACAAACACAAATGATACTTGTGAAGACCCCAAAGTGCTGTATGTGCACAGAGCAGGGACCCCTAGTCCACTGCAGAGGGGACTGGGAAAGCCTTCTTGGAACAGGTTCAAGTGGGGCTCACTCTTGAGTTTGATCTGAGTTGGAAGGAAATTGCAGCAGAGGAACCGGATGGGCCAGCGTGTAGAGGCAGATGATTTTGTGGTGTGTTCCAGGGGCCGCGTGGAGCTGATGTTCCCACAGTTTGGTGTGGGTGTTGGGGAGGTTAGGATGAAGCAGCTGGCCGAGGCAGCAAGGGTGTGACCGGAAGGGCCTTGGTGGTCAGTGAGGGAAGTGTGGATTTTGTCCTTGTGTCAGTGGGGTCCTGTAGCAGAGCTGCAGTGAGGCCGAGGCTGTGAGCTCTCTGTTTGCCACAGAGCAGGAAGGGTCTGAGGAGCACTGTGGGAGAGGCAGGATGTGACAGAAAGAGAACCCCTTGAAGGCTCTGGGAATGAGGCAGGGTCAGAGGAGAAGCCAGGGAAGGACCTCCCTCCTGGGTAGAGCTGGTCAGGAATAACCCTTGGGAGCCTCCAGAACTCACTTCAAAAGGAGAGGGGAGCCAGAGTACAGAGGCCGCAGCTCTACCAGTGAGAAGGCCCAAGTTGCTCACCCGCCTCTTCTCTGGAACTTTAGCCACTGAGTCTGTTGGCCCAGGGGGGGCTGTCCACTGCTGCCAAAGGCTCAAGAGCCGTGACTATCTTCCCTCAGAAAACATACAGTCTGTGTATGATTTCAAGAGTTCCAGCCCTAGGAAGCCTGTCCTTGGATTCCAAATTAAGAACCCTGGTCCTCAGAATACTATTTTCCCCTGTTGCTAACTTCCAACTTGGCTAAATAATGTTCATAGAAAAATGAAGAAATGAGGGGTTTAGCCCTCGTAACTATTATTTGTAATTTTAGTAGTGATAAATAATTGAGGTTTTTTTTTTGTTGTTGTTGTTTTTTACTGTCGTGCTGGTTTGTTTCCAAAGGGTGTAATTTGATTTCTCTTGTTTATTTGTTGGATAAACATAAACTAATAAAAGATTCTTATTTTCTCTTTCATTTTATTAGGAGTGATCAGCATTCCAGTTTTTCAAGGTCGAAGGATACTCATGTTGATGAATTCCAAAAACCTACATCTTTTGAAAAATCAAATTTTAGAAAATTTATTCAGAAACCTTGCTCAGTAAGATTGTATTCCCAACTTTTTTATTTTTGTATGTTCCATTTTCCTTCTCACATGTATCTTTAGGTACATGGACCACCAATGTTTTTCATGTTTGTAATTGTTTATTAATAAGTGTTATGATTCTGTTGTTCAGTGTTAAGATTCTGTTAAGGCTTATAGTTATTATGACCAAAGAAATGATCATCTCATTTGATTTAGCAGGATTTTACTGCATGTATTATAGAACTAGGTTTCTTAAATTTTTTGTAACAATTTTATTAAGGCTTATTTTACATACCATTAAATTCACCCAGGGAAGGTATACAATTTAATGATCTTTTATTAATTTACCAATATGTGTGCCATCACCATAATCCAGTTTTAGAACATTTTCATCACCCTCATTAGATCCCTCAAACCTGTTTATTTATTCCTTGTTCCCACCCCCAGCTAACAACTAATCTACTTTCTGTTTTTAAAAATATGCTTTTTCAAAGGGCACCTCACAGAATGGCAGCTGCCTTCCATAAGAGCAAGCAGGTGACAGCTAGAAAGATGGAAGCAGTGTCTATTTGTAACCTAATCTCAGAAGTGATATCCCATCACTTCGACCATACTCCATTTGTAAGAAGCAAGTCACTAGACAGAGCCCATATTCAAAGGCAGTAGCATAGGGGCCTGGATACTGGACTGTGGGGATGATTTAGAGCCTCATCAGAAGCCGCCTGATACAGTCTTCCCACTGGTCCCTTCATGTACAGAATACGCCTCCTCCCTCTCAAGGTCCCCCACAGTCTCATCTCATTACATGTGTCTTTTTGCACTTATTCAAATATATAGACTTAGTATAAACTCAAGATGACTACTAGGAAAAGGATTTTATATGACTTTTCTTGAACTGGGGAGAGAAATAAAGATGTGAAAGAGGAAAATTTGTGAAAAGTAGACTCCATAGCAAATGGAATAAATAGAAGGTTATAAGGTATTGATTTTGGAAAAAGAAATCCATCTTCAGAATGGGCCCATCTTCTATGTTACCATCAAAGGCTTCAGGTTCTTTGTAGTTACAGTCTTAATACTCTGCCTTCTGGAGAGGGAAATGGCAACCACTCTAGTATTCTTGCCTGGGAAATCCCATGGACAGAGGAATCTGGTAGGCTACAGTCCATGGTGTTGCGAAAGAGTCAGACACAACTCAGTGACTAAACAACAACAACTATAAACATTAAAGCAACTCCTAAAATAAAACAAAAAATGTATTGATAATAAGTGGAAAAATAGAGAATATAAAAATCACACACACACACACACACACACTCTGCTTTCTGATACTTTCTTAGTCATGGCAGGAGCATCTACTTAAAGCAGGAGCCTGAGTCAGCAACACCTGCCTCGTACAACATTGAGAATTTATGTTCTTGGTCAGTGGGAACTTTAGCAATTCCTGAGTTTGTTTCTCTTCTGGGTGCCTTGAGTAAATACTAGATTTACAGTCCCCTTTTCTAAAAGTCACAGACTGTGTTAATGCAAAAGTGTGTATTTTGTTAACGATTCTCACATTCATGAATTAAACTAGTCCTTCACAAACTAGCATAGGTTACATGAAGGAAGATGTGTGTATGTTCATACAGCTAAGCTACATGTTCTGTGTTTTTAATCCCATGCATTTAAAAATGTATATTTTGGGGGCCTTCCTGGCTGTCCAGTGATTAAGACTGCACTTCCAGTGTAGGGGGGTGCGGGTTCGATCCCTGGTCAGGGAACTAAGATCTCACAGGCCATGGGGCACAGCCAAAAAAAAAATTGTGTATTTTTTGAATGTTGAACTTTTAAAAATAAAATTTAAAATATATTAACCCATACTAATAACTTTTTTCATGCAGAGTGATACTATGCAGAGAAAAGATGTCATTACTCACAGACCATTTGTTGAGGAAAACAATCAAAATACAAGAGGCTTTAGAAGACCTTTTAAGGTAGAGTGCTATTTTCCATCTAATTCCTGCTTTAGGTTTTAGCTTTAGAACATAATGTTCTAAGTGTTAGTAAATTAAAAGCTCTTTATGTGATTTTTGAAGTAATAGCTTTAGTATTTCTGGATTATAGTTAACTGTAATCAGTTTAATGATGACCCCTTTCCTCAGAATTTGATTTTCAAATATATTTTACCAGTGGAACCCTTTTTCAAATATTATATGGAAACTCAAATACATAAAACAGATCTAGATGGAGTGGCTCTAGGTGGAGAGGCAGACAAGATCCTGCCCCTTTACCTCTAAGATGTAATTGCGTAGTTATAGAACCTTCTCCAGGATTCACCGATTAAGAAACCTTGCCCTTAGACATACAACCCTCACAGGTCTTCCAGATCATCAGAGAAAGTCTCTGGTCCCACATGCTTTGTTAAAACATATTTCATCACATTACAATTACTTGTACAGCTATGTCTGATGTCAGTGTTACTTTTAATCAACTGACATGTTTGTTTTTCTAGAACAATTCATGCCTCAAACATGGAATAAGAATTACAGTGCAAAGTATTATATTTCTCTCTCCTTGCTTTCAGAAGTTGGGGTGCTTTTAAAATCCATTTTGACTGAATTTTGATAAATGCTTTTTTCATATTTTTTCCACTCAACAGTGTCTCTTTCCCCTCCCCTGAAAAAGAAAAGAACCTGAGGTTTTTTTGGTGAAAGTAGCAGGCAGTTTGGCTAGAGTAGTTAGCTCACTAGGAGGAAGTTAGTATGACCAGAAAGGTAATATAAATGATCTCCAGACCATAGACTAGGAGTGTACTTGAGTGATCTTCTGTTAATACCTTGGCTTCCTAAGTCAAAATTTCTAGATGTCAAAAAATTTTTTTCAGTGGGAGTAACACAATTTGTAGCCATTGCCTAGATAAAATTTTTAACTAATGGTTCATGTACCTAAAAGCATGTGTGACATTAGGTTTTCAAAAATAAAAAATAGGGGACTTCACTGGTGGCCTAGTGGCTAAGACTCCATGCTCCCAATGCAGGGGACCCGAGTTCAATCCCTGGTCAGGGACCTAGATCCCACATGCTGCAACTAAGAGTTCTCATGCCACAACTAAAGATTCCGCATGCTGCAACTAAAAAGATCCCACATGCCATAATTAAAAGAACCTGCTTGCCAGCAACAAAGAGTGAAGATCCCGTATGCTGCGACTAAGACCCAGCACAGCCAAATAAATAAATATTAAAAGATAATAGCTAGGACCATAGAATATATAAACATGTTTCATACCATCTTTTAATCTGTTGAGCAATGAGGTATAAAACTAAAAATGTAATGTCTGCATAACTCAGAGACAGTGTAGGAAGACTTTCAGATTTAAGTGTTTCCTACATGTTGCACTTCTCATTGGTAATATGTACTTGATTGTAGTAATTCTTCTAAGACTTGTAAGATCTATTTCCTGTTATCCATTCTCCTTAAGGGAAAATTCTTTAACATTAAAAGGAGATGAAATAATCCTTCCTAAGAAAAGGAGCTATTTCATTAAAATTTACTTTTTACATAAATTGGACTAATTCAGAGTCAGATAGTAATTACCTTATTAGATATGTAAAAATGGGAATGTAAATCACAAGATTAGCTCTGATGTATCAAGTTATAATTCTGTTTCACCTGAAATTGTTTGTAGCCTTAAAAAAATAATAGGCCTGGTATAAATACTTTTTAATAAACTATTCTTCATTATGCATAATGTACCCATTTGTGAAATCATCACAGAAAGAGGAATCTACTTAGTTTTAAAAATTACTCCTTTGTAAGATACCAGTTGTATATTTCCCACATGAGACATACAAATACTCATTGTCCTCTATGTCTGTTGTAATACTGGACAGTATACAGGCCAGGAAATGTCTTGTTAAGTATAGCTCTTATCTTGGAAATATGTGCAATAGTGGGATTTTTATGGTAAAGAAAGATTGACTCAAAATTACTGACAAGGATAAAGTTAAGAAGAGTTTTTGATTCTCAAATAGATGTTGATACTTCCTCCACCCATTTGGGATTTGATATATTTCACTATGAATCAGAACAATAATTCTGAAGTTTTTAAAGTTGTGTTTTTCTTAGTATGATAAATTTCAAGAATTTAAAAATTTAACTTAGTAGTTTAAAATATTCATTTTATATAAAATATTTTTAAAATTATTACTACAAAATGAACTAAGAAGCTAATTTGAGGAAAACATACTTTATTACTATCATTAACCTTTTCCCTTTAAATACCTGTAATACCTAGAATTAAGGGCAGCCAAAGTTCCAGACCTTTTGCCCTTTCTTATACTAACAAAGTAGATTTGGAAGCTGTAGTTTTAACATTTAATTATTTTTTTCCTTTACAGACCAACTTTAGAGGTGGCAGATTTCATTTCCAACATAAATCAGACCTAGTACAGAAGAGCTTGTACATTCAGGCTAAATATCAGCGTTTACGGTTCGCTGGTCCAAGGGGATTTGTCACTAATAAATTCAGAGAAAGATTACTGAGGGGAAAAAAGGTTAGTTGGATTATTATCATTTAAAAATGTTGAGTGACTTTAGAACTCCTAAAGTATCTATGTTTAATAGATAAATTCAGGTTTTTAAATTAAATTTTGACCTAAGAAGCAGCCTACATATCAAAGTTTTTATTGCATGATAGTTGAAGAAAAACTTAAAGGAATAATGGTAAAAGATTTGTGAGACCACTTAATTTTAAAATGCCTTGGCTGTTATACCTCAAATACTTTAAATATGCCAGCTGTTTGAACAGTTTAGAATTTCTGTCCTATGGTTAATCTTTGAAATGGAAATTTGGGTAAAGACTTAGTGTCTGAATCATTTTAGCCTAATACAATGTAAATTTTCTAAGTACCAAAAAATATTGAATTGACTACATAAAAATGGCACATAATTACAAAATACACTAACTTTTCTTTTTTCCCCATTCATTTGTTTTTTGTGATAAAATACATATAACAAAATTTGCCATTTTAACCATTTTTATACAATTCAGTGGCACTACTTATATTCACAGCACTGTGCAACCATCATTACTATATGCTAACTCTTACTATTAATAAAAAGTTTCACTACTTGATGATTTGGATTGTGTACTCTTTAGTTGTGGATTGATTTTATTTAAACTTGCCATGTTGGCATTTGAAAATGCAGCATGCTGCTGCTGCTAAGTCGCTTCAGTCGTGTCCGACTCTGTGTGACCCCATAGACGGCAGCCCGCCAGGCTCCCCCATCCCTGGGATTCTCCAGGCAAGAACACTGGAGTGGGTTGCCATTTCCTTCTCCAATGCATGAAAGTGAAAAGTGAAAGTGAAGTCGCTAAGTCTTGTCCAACTCTTCACGACCCCATGGACTGCAGCCTACCAGGCTCCTCTGTCCATGGGATTTTCCAGGCAAGAGTACTGGAGTGGGGTGCCCAATATAAAAATAACTTTTGCAAATATTTGAAATGAGAACAATAGCATTTTACTGTTATGTGAGGCATGTTTGTCAATTTTTGACTCATTTTTGTTAATTATTTGGGGCTAATATTTTCTTTTGAGAAGTAGATGTATATCTAATGTTACTATCAAATAATCTAGTTGTAGCTTTATAAATTTTCTAACCTTCAGTGTTCCCATAAATATTCATGCTGGTAAAGCCTTTACACTGAGCTTACTTAGTGATTTTAGTAAAACTTATTTTTCAAAATAAGTAGACCAGTAGAATGGAGTTAACAATTGTTTTTTTATTGAAGTTTTCGAGTTGAATAGAATATCTTCTGTAACTTCTCCCACCCTTCAATTTTAACTGACAACCTTAAAAGAAGTTTTTAATTTCACTATGTCTGTCACTCTTAGTGTTATGAAAGCTGTCTCTTGTTTAAAAATGTGAGAGTGACTGAAGTCATTTTCCCCTTTCATACACTTCCCATATGTTGGATCAAGGTGCTGCTTCTCTTCCTGTCTCATGTGACAAGTTTCTTTGCAGCAGATCTTCTAGGCATGCGTCCCCAGTCAAAGGTGGCAGCCTGGCTATTCTCAGGGAAGCTGGTCATTGATCCCCACTCGAGAAGGAAGGCTGAGGCAAGCCTTTTCCTCAATTGCAAGGTTGGGTTTCATGTACATAGCATGTGTTTGTCTTTTGTTAGCTCTGTGCAGAACTTTGAGTGTTAGCTTCAATTAGCTCCATTTTTACCTGTGTTTTTTAGATGATTTTGGGCTCCTGAGTGCTCACTTGACTGTTTGCCTCAGCCTGCAGTGTCTGTATGCTCAGTGAACTTGCCCCATTTCCTCATCCTTTTCTTTGCCTCAGCTTGTTTCACTCCTGCTGGCCACCCTGTTCTTCCAGACCACATTGCCTGCCAGCTTTACTTAATAGCCTGTAGAAACCAGATATCAAGCCTTCATCTTAGGACATAACAAGTTTGTCCTGGAAAGAGCCACAACCTGCTATGGGTCTCCAATCTCTAGGTCTTAGGCTTTTTGTATTATCTAGGATATAGCGGTTGTAGTTAGGGTCTCAGGCAGATCGTGGCTTTACCTTCTTCTTGCATTTCACTGCCAACTGAGTGCTTTAGAAGTTGTCCCCATACACTAGATTTTTTAATAAAACAGTGTCTACTACTCTTTTTCTCGGGCCTACCATTCTGGATACTACTTCAAAGATGTTTGTTTAGTAGCTACTTTGACATGAGCTTTTCTAGCCTGGCTACTGTCAATGCCTGCAAGTCATAGCCAGACTTTGTATCGATTTTTGTTTGAACTTACATCCACCTCTCTGAGCATGGCATGAAATCAAGCACCCTACTATTAGCATCCTTCTTGACAGTTGGGCTCCACACTCTCCTGAACTTTAGGGAAAGGAATGAGGCATCACAAACTGCTCTGTTTCTGTCAGGGTCTGAACTAAGGTACTTAAGACTAACTTCACCTTAGGGATGTCCCAGTAGTATAGTGCTACTCTAGAATCCCACTCCATAGTACCAACTGGTAGTTTAGACCTAGTCTTCTATTTTACCTTGACTTTCATGCCCTACAGAAAAAAAGTGAAGTCCTGGAGTCTTTGGTTTCTTCCAGTGTTGCTTCATCCCAAGCTTTAGCATTGGGGGTGAGGGGGGCGGACTTTGAAGCTCCTGCCCTGGAGAGAAACCTTAGTCCAGGCAGCATCTGTACCCTGCTTTGGCTTTTTTGACCTACTAAGCAGTTCATTATTTTCATTATTAGACCACCAGCTAGGTTAAGGATGCTTGGTTAATTAATTAATCTAGGTGTCCTGGAGCTTCTTGATTCTGAAATTAGATATGATCCAATGTGTTCACATATGCCTCAAAGTCCACCAGGAAGGTTTACAGTGATCTTGTCTGGATTTCTCACTTTCCGACCATGTTGAATTGTCGAGGCTGATCATTCATAGCTTGACGTTCTTATCATGTTCATCTGTAGTACAGTCTGGTTACTGTGCCATCAGACATGTGCTTCTTGTGTCCAGTACCAAACAGTTTCAGGGAGGAGTAGGGGAGATCCTTGATGTGCTCCTAATATATTTTGTCCATTTACCAGAACTGTCATGGCTTCCCTAAACTACTTTAGCTTCCTAGCTGCCTACAAAGTAGTAAGATTCCAAGGCAGTGTTAGGAACATGCAAAACTAAAATGCTTCCTCCTCATTCATCATGCACTTGTCATATTAACCCAATTCTGGCACCCAAATTCCATTTTATTATGTTTCCTTCATCTTGGATTCTGTGCTTAGGCTAGAAGATGAGGAGATAGGAGAAGTGTCTGTTACCCCCTGGAAAGAGACTTTTATCCACTGTCATTCATAAGTGCCCCCATGAAATATTCTCTGCTCATCATAGAAAGTTTCCAGAAACTCTTGAGGGTCTGTCTGACTATGTACCAGACTAGGACGGAGAAGCTATTCAGAATTCATGAAGCCCCCTCTGGGAACATTGCCTCTGAAAAACTGCATTTGGTCAGGAAAACATGCAGCTCCTCAGCGTCCTAGACTCCAGGAGTCCCCAGGTACCTGTCAGCTCAGTGCCTACCAGAGCTCTTCTGAAAGTGGATAGGAAGAGGGGAAGGAGAGAGCAGAAAGAAACACTGTGGGGAGGAAGCTAGAGACTGGGATTCATGGCTTTTGGGGTTGGAAAAAAACACAGGGGTCATGAGGTACAAAGAGCAGGAACCAAGATCAGATGAATCAACAAGAACCTATTATGCTCCTGCTGTATCCCTCGAGTTGAAGGATGCTGGAGCACAAAAGAAGTAATGATTGTGATGGTTGCACAACTCTGTGAATACACTAAAAACCATTGATTGTATTTTTAAATGGGTGAACTATATGGTATGTGAATTATATCTCAAGATGTTAAAAATAAAATCACACTTGCTCTTCTCCCCAGACCACTGATTTCTCCTCAGGGTCCGTAGCTCTCACAGCTAGCCAGCCAGGCTAGAAACTTGTCCTCCTCACCCTCCTAATTCTTTGATTACAATTGTCCCAGGTATTCCTATTTAACTCATCTATTGTTCCAATTCACTGCATGTCACTCCACTCTGTGGATGTCTTATTTATTTCAGTGTTTTTCAAACTTCTTTTGCTTACATACCCTAAAAGTACAAAAAATTATCTACCTCCCTGTACATTTTTAGGTTGGTATCTAATACGTTTTTATCATAATTTTAATTTGTTATATAGGATATAATTTATGGCATATTATAAATAGAGAATCTTAAGTAAAATTGTTACATCATCATTTTAAATCTCTTTGGTGAACCTGCACACCACAGGAATTCGATAACTAGCATCCATTTTTTAAAATACGCAGACTTTTTTTTACCTTGAATTTGGATCCCATTTGCCCCATAGACTTTTAACTTTGAAAGTCTTTTAGTGCTCAGCAAATAAAATTTGACAGATAATATTAATAGATTTCTATGACTATTAGTTTGGATTGAATTAATAATATAGTTGATCACAATATTATAAATATATTACAGATTTTGTTAAGTAGTGATTAAACAAAAGTTTTATTGGAAATGCATTTCTCTTTTCAATTAGTTTGTGTGTTCATAGATAAATATTACTTATTACTAGTAGAGTGTATAGGATAATATTGTTCCATTATCGATTCTAATGTATTTTTTCTTTTTGTAGATATAAGTCCTGAGAAACCTTGTTTATAGGATTGTATAGATGGAAATGAAAGGACTTTTATTATAGCAGTGCCACTCAGTTCTTTGGACTCACTCTCAATTATAGGCCAGAAAATCACTTAGTGATCTGTCATCAAAAAGTATTTGAATATTCTTTTACTGACAGGTTGATTTTGTCCTCCTACAATTAAAATAAGGCAAAAAAAATGGAAAGCATCTGACTTGCAGAAGTATGATCTTTATTACTAGCTACTAGGGTTGATTCTGGAGAAGGCAATGGCAACCCACTCCAGTACTCTTGGCTGGAAAATCCCATGGGCAGAGGAGCCTGGTAGACTGCAGTCCATGGGGTCAAGAAGAGTCGGACACAACTGAGTGACTTCACTTTCACTTTTCACTTTCATGCATTGGAGGAGGAAATGGCAACTCACTCCAGTGTTCTTGCCTGGAGAATCCCAGGGACAGGGGAGCCTGGTGGGCTGTCGTCTATGGGGTCGCACAGAGTTGGACACAACTGAAGTGACTTAGCAGCAGCAGCAGGGTTGATTCACTTTCTTGACACCATCACCAGTATTTCCAGGTGCCCCTTTTTTGGGGGAGGGGCCCCAGGTAATGCAAAGTACTAAGATTCAGGATAAGAAGGTGTATCTTTCTAGTATAAAAGTATATCTTTCTAGTATAAAAAGGAAGGGAATCAGCCTTAACCCATTGTACAGGCAGATTAATTATGGAAAGCAAGCATTGAGCATTTGAAGGTCTGGAAATTAATCCCCTCCAAACTGTCTATATGCACATACACCCTGGAAAATCATCATATACCCCTAAGAGTATGTGTTACCCCAGTTTGATGATTGCTGACTTACTTAACCATGCCTCTGTTGATGACTTAAAAAAGTCAAAGTCACTCAGTCATGTCCCACTCTTTGTGACCCCATGGACTATATACAGTCACATGGAATTCTCCAGGCAAAAATACCGGAATGGGTATAGCTGTTTTCTCCTCCAGGGAATCTTCCCCACCTAGGAATTGAACCCAGGTCTCCTGCATTGCAGGCGCAGGATGCATTGTTGCTGTTGATGACTTAGGGATAGTTTACAGGTTTTTTTCTTCTGTAAAGCAACTGAGCACATTGACATTTTGGTATCTTGCCATGGCTTCATTTTTCCTCATTTTTGTTTTCACCAGAAGCACATGAAAAGGCCTGTTTACCTATGCCTAGCTAGCACGCCACATTATTAATCTCTATTACCCGTTGTCAGTCTAATAGCAGAAAATAGTTCTCATATGCCTTTCTTCAGTTACTAATGATGTGAACATATTTTTTATGTGTTACTGGTCATTTGTATTTCTTCCCTCAGTTTCCTTATTTCTATGCTCTACCAGTGTTTCTGTTGAGGGTTGGTACTTTTTCTTACTGCTTTGTGGGAGCTTTTGATTTACTGAGGGCCTTAACCTGTCACGCATTTTGCTGCTATTTATATTTGTCAGCTTGTGTGTGTGTGTGTGAAATTTTTTTTTCTTTTTTATTTTATTTTCTTTTTTAACTTTACAATATTGTATTGGTTTTGCCATATATCAACATGAATTAGCTTTTATGGTGGCTTTTACATTACCGACCTGGTAAATTTTCATGAATCTATCAGGTTAATCCTGTATCTTTTAGATTTCATATCATGTTTGTGCTTATAAAAAAAATACCTTACTGTGTTTCCTTTAAGTAGTTTTATGGTTAATTTTTTCAATATATAAATACTTGTTCCTTTTAGAATTTGTCTTTATGAAACAATATAAGGTCAGGATCTAATTTTTTTCCCAATGGATGGTCAGTTTTTCTAACACTGCTTATTGAGTAGTTTGTCCTCCCCTCCCCAACTAGAAATGCTACCTTTGCTGTGTGTTGCATTCTTAGGTATTCCAGGGCTTTTCGGGGAATCTTTAGAGCCTCCAACTTGCTCTCTCACCTCCTGTGATTTGTTTATTCTGTCCCTTTGCTAGTAACACAGTTAATTGTCCCAAAACACAGCCTGAGTCATATCACTCTTGTGCAAACATCTTCCAAGGATTCTGTTGCCTATTAAAAAAAAGAGACCAGACTTGTTAGCCAGGTCCAGCTCTAAGCTGCCTTTCTAACCACATTTTCCCATGTGCCCTCTGTTTTTTGGAGCATAATATGTTTCATGTATTTTTATCTTTATTCATGCCGTTCTCTTGACTAGAAATTGCCTCCAGATCCCCATTCTTTTCTTATTAAACCCCTCTTTCCTTTTAAGATCCACTGTAAAGTCTTATGAAAGCCCCCTCTTTAGCTCTTGCTTCATTTGGTCTCTAACTGTTCCTTCTTACCTTTCTATTTCCCCAAATAGTTGATCAACTCCTTGAGGATAGAGGGAACCTCATTAGTGTCATGTCTCCCCCTACTACCTTTCATAGTAGTCTGTCTTTTAAAATGCTTGTTGAATGGAATCTAATCACAACACACAGAAACACATACACATACACCTCTATAGCTCTAAAAAGTTAGTGCACAGCAGCAGTTGTGTCAGGGGTCCCGAGAACCACCCCAGGTTCAGTGATTCACTAGGAGGAATCAGAGGATGCAGCCTGTGGTGACACTGGTAGCTGTGATGTTCAGCGGAATGCTGCACGGCACAGTCAGCACAGAGAGGTGCACGGACGAAGTTCAGAGGACAGTGGGTACAGGTTTTCAAGAGTCCCATCCAGTCCCAGTGGAGTCACATAGGATGTGCCTGAGACCCCAAACAGTGAGCTGTTTGGGGGCACGCGTGAAATGTTGCCAAGCAGGGAATCTCGGTAGAGACTCAGGGCCCAATGGTGGTCATGTAGGTAGCCCCTGCCAGGCACATACCACATTCCAGACTCTGAGCTAGAAAGCAGATGTTCAGCATAGACCATGTTGTTTGCACAATTTATGCACTCATCGATGGTGAGAACTTCCCGAAATGTAAGTTCTTAGATGCCAGCCAAAGGCCAGCTTTATAAGCAGGCCTTTCAGAGGATAGCAGTCAGGTATGCTATGTTCACTCTTTTCTGCACAGCCACATTTTTGAAGAGCTTGTTTCCACAGGTGGAAGTGCCTGAAGAGAGGTGGAAAAGATCAGGATGTTAGAAATGGTCAGGGAGTATATGCTAAGTATTGTGATTTCTACTGTCTTTACCAAGGAGGGAAGTTGTAAGCTGAGCCTTGGAGAGCAGGACTTAGAAGCAGTACAGCCAAAGATCCATTTTTGTCAGTAGAATGTAGAGTTGGATAGAGACAGGGGTATGCAAATTATAGAGGACCTGGAAATCTGGGTAGAAAAGAGAGGACATGAGGTGGTGGCAGTAGAACGTCTTCCTAGACTGAGAAGGAGAAAACTGTCTGAGGCTGAGGGCTTGGTGGGCAGGTTCCAGGAGGAGGCAAAATGGAGGAAGACCAACAAGGAAATACTTGCAGTGACACAAGTGTCAGGTTATGAACACCTCGACGAGGGTGGTTCATCTAGGTCTAACTAACTCCTATGTCTAGTTCAGCATTCTACTTAACACAGGTTTTCAAATAATTGGAAGAATGTAGGGATCAATCTGAGAGTGGGTGTAGAAGAAGCCATGTCAGGGGTGAAGGTGATGCAGAATAATTACACATTTTTACAAACAAAATGTTTAAGTTGAAGTTTTTCAGAATTATTACAGTTAATGTTTATTTTTAAAGTTGTTAATAGGCAACAGATATTTTATTTGAAGATCAATGTAAATGCTATTTATATTATATAATGAGTAAAGAAATAGGATACAGTGAACTCTGGCTCTATTTAAAGGAATGATGTTGACAAAAATATATATGTATGTATTTTGAACATTTCATTAATCAAAATAGAAGAATTTCCTATCAGTACTGTTTTTGTTTGGAATTAGACGTTTCCATACAAATATAAGTGCCAAAAAATAAATAAACTTTTAAATTTTTTTCAGTTTTAGTAATATAAGATCCTAGTTAAAAGGTAAGGCTATATGTATTAATAAGTTTTTTAATGTCCCAGAAAAACATGCCATTCTACCGTTTTTGCTCTTTTATTAATTGCATGGTCCTGTGTCCAGTTTGTGGTTGGTAATTTAGTATTTTGCATAGCATCACAGTATAGAATTCACATTTGTTAAGTCATAGTCTTATTGTTATTGTGAATTCCTTTTCCTGTGTTTATTGAAACCATACATCTTCGTACAATGTAGGTAACCATCCAAAAGCAAGAAAGCTTTAACCCCTCTAATGGCTTTCTCTGCTGTTATCAGTTAAGCTAGAAGAGTCCATTTAGTTTTAGAATTAGATACCATATGATGACAAAGATAAAGGTTGTGTGCGTGTCACATTGGGGTCTGTTTTTGAGAGACTAAGGTTTAAGAGTCTTGATTTTTCTGTCAGGGATGTCCCCAGTGAAACTCACCTAAGTAGCAAAATGCTGTTTTCATTAACTTACTAATACTAGCCTATTGAGTGCCATATATTCTTTGTCCTACTGACACCATTTGATAGCTGCTTTGATGTGTTTTGTTGTTACTTTCTGTCTTTGGGTATATATATATGTATATATGTATATATGTGTGTGTGTATATATATATATATATATATATATATAGCTTTGTGGGGATCTTGAGTACAAGTGGTAATATATTAATTAAAATATTTTGAAAATTGGAGTGTAAACAGAATTCTAGCTCAGATGTTTGAACCGACAATTCTTTTGAAGACCGTATTTCTCCTGTTTTCTCTCAATAGGAATATACCAACATTGACCCAGCAATCTAATCGGAAATTGTTATAAATGGAAACGACACTACAGGACGATATTTGGGAGCATCTTTTTATCAAGAGTTAGAATTGGCACTAAAGCACTAATACTGTAACTTTCTTGATAAAATAATTTTATTTTTCTGTAGTGGAATGCTGCAACTTTTTTACACTTAACAATTGCTTTTAAATTACAGTATTCAATTTAAAAGTTGTATTAACTACAGCTTCTTTTGCAAAAAGTCTCAAAGGGGCATTATTTGTTGATGCATTTTTCTCTGAGCATGGTTTCATAGAGAATTGAGTTATATCCAGACATTTCTATGTTGAAAGTTTTGCTTATGAAATAAAACAAAGTATAAATTGTATAGTGTCTGTACATGAAAGAACTTTAAACAGTGGCCTTACATAGCAATTTTTATATCAGATTTTTCTTTTTCTGATGACATTTTGGCTTACAACTTGAAGTTTTCTTAAGCTTCTGAAGATCGAGGTCTATATACTTCATACATTTCATATTATGACATAAGAAAGCGCAAAAAAGGTGCTTCAAATTTTCCATCAGGTAGTTATGAGTGCACTGAATTTTTAGTAATTGGTTCATTCAATTTTTTTTCCACAACTATTTGTTCTTTTCCAGTTTCAAAATGCTATTGTGAAAAATACATAAAGGTTTTATAATCTATATATTCCATCTTACTTTCCCTCAGGGTAAGCTTGTGCGTATCATATTTTTAAAGGCTTTTAAAAAATTGACAGACAAAAATCTCATATTTGGAAATTGTACTTTACTACAGCATTACACATTTTGCAAGCACATATTATAAAGTTTTCAGTTCAGTTGTACTGAGTACCTACAATGTGTAAGATAACATCGATGGGACTTTCAATGATATTTTAAGTCTCAGTACCTTGTTTCTTTGTTTTCTGTGTTCTGCTTAATAATAATATACATTCCCACTTACATTTTTGTCAAATGTTTAATTGTAATGAAATAAAATACTATTGCTCCTTCTGCTTGAAGCAATTACTTGCCAGTTTATGAGAACATTAATTTCATATGAGAATTACAGCCCTAGGTATGACCTGTTGATGTTTAAACCACTTCTCTGTACTTAACAAAGACCAAACATAATATACTAAAGGTTGAGAGAGAAATTGGCATTCCTGGTTGAGCATCTCCTGGTCACATTTCTTTCTTACTGGTTTCACAGACCTCAAGAGGCACTATTCTGTTGGTGGTTTTGCTGCTTTTAAAATCTGATGGGTTGGCGAAATCTGGGTAAAGCGTACATAGGATCTCTGGATTATTTCTTATATCTACATGTAAAGTCAATATAAATTTCAGTTTTTAAAAGATCAGCCATCATACTTGTTAGCATTTGTCTTACATATTGTGGTGCTCCCGCGTTTAGAAAACTACTATAAATATTTTGGAGGATATATTTTTTCAATTAGAAAAACTATTATGTAGATACATAATACGGACCATATTTTATCCAATAAACCCTACATTTTTCAGTGGTTTTTAGAAAAAGGTTGGGGATAGTTTCAGGTGGAAGGAAGGAGGAAAAAGTAAAGCAGGATCAGAAACTCTCCTTTTCTATTATCTAGCAAACTCAGTAACTGGCAACCACAGATTCTCCAGCAGCAACCAAGCAAGGAAACGGGGAAGATGTCAGTGCAACAGGGCGTGGTGTGACTTGCAGCTCCCCCCACCCCTTGAGTAGTACTGAGCAAAGAAACTGGAGTGATAGGGAGCCCCAGTATGGATGGAGGGACTGATGCGGCAACCAGGTCATGTGGAGGAGACTCAAGGAAAATCCTTGGGAAGGTGAGGGATTTGCTACTGTCTCAGGACCTCAGGGAAAGGGGAAAGATTCACCAGGACAAGGCACTCTCCAGGTTGCAAAGTAGCCTGGGGAAGCCAAAGCCCACAGAGTATGATACACCTTTGGGTCCAGTGAGCACCAGTTCTGGACACTTAATGGGAACCCAGACAAGAGAGGATACCAGGTTCCCCAACAAAGTCTTGCCTAAAGGAATGGTTATTATTACTAGCTCTGAATCCAATAAAATACACAACTAAGATTTTAAAACCGAGGAATCAGAGTTGTAGAATAGAATGTTAATGTTATAAATCTTGACAGAAATGAAAGTACATCAATCAGTTGGGACATGGTGGGGGTGGGGTGAGGTGGTGTGGGGGGAAAATGGGATAAAGACTTAAGAACCAACCACCTCATCTTTCATGGGCAGGTGTCATGTCAAGTTATGGTATCTAAGATTGTGATATAAAATAGAAAAAAATCTTGTTTTTCAGTCTTTTTCTTGACCTAATGCAGTGGTTCTCAAAGCATCATTCCCCACCAACAACATCAGCATCACCCATGAACTTGTTAGAAATGCAGATTCCTGGCTGCACTGCCAACCTGCTGGATCAGAAACCTTGGGGATGGCCCAGCAGTCTGAATAACGCCTCTAGGGGCTTTGGATGCTCGCTCAAGTTTGAGAATCACTGACTTAGTGCTTTTAGGAACATAGCAGCCCTTGTATTTATCAGAAGTTCATCAATACCTTCAGTTTCATTTCTAATTTTTTTTCTGTAGCATTCAAATAACTGAAACTTTTAAAAATAGCAATTTTCACCATCAGTCCTGTCTGTGCATGGATAGAGAGAGGTCAGGACACATGGCCACCCACTGTTAACTCAGATGATTTTTGTAAGTGGTGGGATTATGAGTGACTCTGTGCTTTTCTGTATTCTGGTTGAATATAATGAATGTTGTATCATTTTTATAAAAGGAAGCAATTTTTTTAAGTAGTAATATTTCATCCTATCCATTTTATATCTGTTACTAAAAATTTATGGAAACAGGTTTTACCTCCAAGGGCTACCCTACTTCTCCTTAGTCCAGAGGGGTTTGCTCCCTGTGTCCCTCCCACATCATCAAATGTGGATAAACATATTTATGTGTTACATTAGCTTTTAATAAATTGATTTATAATATTTGATATAATTATATATAATAATTCATTTAGAATAGTATATAAAAGGAAGAAAAATTCATTCAACAGTCACACTGCTCATATATATGTAGTGTAAACTAACTTTTGCTATTTTTTATTAGTTTTTTTCTGAGCTTTATCATTTTGGTAGTTGAAATAATACTTTATGTATATTCAGCCTTTGTAGATAGTCACACACATGTTTAAAATGTGTTTGCAGTTTGTATGACATTCAACTTAGAGGACAAGGAGAATCCTGTTCCCAGAAAGCAAAAAATGTTTTCTAAAACCCTGAATTATTAACATTAAGAGAGCATGTTTGTTTTGCTGTACATATCATTTATGATATTAAAAGCTAGATTAAATTTTGCAGGTAATTTTCTCAAGCAAATTCTTACCTCGAATTCTAATCCCTTCTAATGATACTTAACATAATATTTCGTAAAGAAGAAATTGACTCCAATGTTGTGAAGTTCTTGCTGATGAGAATTTTCTGCAAAGGACTGCAGAGAATACAGTGTGACTTACTTAATGGTCTCTTAAGGACTATGGTGAAAAATGCCCAGAAGTTCCTCAATAAGCTAGACATGGAATTACCATAGGACGTAGCAGTTTCGCTCTTAGGTATGTATATACCCACGGAAACTGAAAGCAGATACTGAAAAACT
Source organism: Bos javanicus (assembly GCF_032452875.1). Taxonomy (NCBI): domain Eukaryota; kingdom Metazoa; phylum Chordata; class Mammalia; order Artiodactyla; family Bovidae; genus Bos; species Bos javanicus. The sequence goes on from NC_083897.1 coordinate 130,118,900, forward strand.
TCTACTCACTGGCATTTTTCGCAAAAGCCAAAGGTAGAAACAACCCAAGTATCCATCGACAGATGACTAGATAAACAAAATCTGGTCTATCCAGACCATGGAATCTTATTATACAGCCATAAGAAGGAATAAAGTGTTGATACATGCTACCTCATGCTTGAGTCTTGTCAACATTATGCTTAGTGAATAAGCCACAAAAGAAAAATATATGATTCTATTTATATGACATATAGAATAGATAGGAAATAATTTTGCTTTCTATTTTAAAAAATTTCTCCATTGCTTTGGCTCCTACTCCCGCATATGTGAATATTTCTAACCTCCAGGAAATTTAGATTTTTGCCTTTTTTCTCTTATTATGAAAGTTATCAATGATGGGTCTTTTCTATGGCTCCTTGTTTATCTGAGCTCCTGCTGAGCTCCTTCTGCCTGGAGACTTAGGTCTTTCCATTCTGTGGTAATTTTCACCTTCCACCATCTCTCTCTTTTGAAGCTCTGTCCTTACCTCTGAACCCTCAGGGCAGCACCTGGCAGCATTCTTATTCATTTGGTTTTTTGAATAGGCACAATATTAACATACTTCCACAAATCAAAACTATAAAAAAAAGATACACTAAGTGTCACTGTCTTCCATATTCCTGCAACACTATTCCCTCCCACTCCTTGTAGATAACCAACTTCTGGCTTCTGCCTGTATTTTTGATAAAGACAAGCAGATACATGTCTGTTTTCTTATTTCCTCTTATGCAGAAGGAAGTATCTTCTATGTCCTCTTCTGCACTTTTGCTCTTTTCACTTAAGAAATCCTAGAAATCACTCCATGTCATTTTGTGAGGTTGTCTTCCTCCTCCTGTACAGATACACATCCTCCACTTGTCCCTGTGCTCTTATGTTCAGACATTTGGGTAGTTTCTGATATTTGGCAATTACAAATAATGCTGTAATCAATAACCTTGTGCATATTTAGTTTCATTTTGTTGGAGGTGAATCTTCAGGGTAGATTCTAAGAAGTGAGATTGTTGGGCAGAAGGGTAAACTGTATGTGCAGTATTCCTAGATACTGCCGGCTCTTCTCCATAGGAGTTGTACCAGTTGGAATTTCCTCCAGCAGTGCTGGAGACAGCCTCTTTTCCCACTGGCCTGTGGCATGTATTGACAAGGTTTTGAACTTTTGCCAATATGACCCATGGAAAATGCTATATCGGTGTTGTTTTAATTTGCATTTCAACCAGAGATATTTTAATTAATTAGAAATACAGTTGATTTACAATATTAGTTTCAAGCGTGTAGCCTAGTTATTCAATGTTTTTTATAGATTATACTACATTTAAAGTTATTACAAAATAATAGCTTTGTTTCCCTGTGTTGTACAATACATCCTTGTTGCCCATTTATTTTATACATAGTAGTTTGTATGTATCTCAATCCTCTCCCCATATCTCCCTACTTCCTCTCTCCACTGGTAACCACACCAGTTTGTTCTGTGTTTCAGCCTATTTCTGTTTTGTTTTGGGGCAGATTTGATCATCAGGTACCAAAACACATTTGACAGATTCTCAATTTGGTATTCTGCAAACCACTTCAGTATACGTGCCTTGAGAACACCATGAACTGTATGAAAAGGCAAAAAGATAGGGTACTGAAAGAGGAACTCCCCAGGTCAGTAGGTGCCCAATATGCTACTGGAGATCAGTGGAGAAATAACTCCAGAAAGAATGAAGGGGTGGAGCCAAAATAAAAACAACACCTAGTTGTGGATGTGACTGGTGATAGAAGCAAGGTCCGATGCGGTAAAGAGCAATATTGCATAGAAACCTGGAATGTTAGGTCCATGAATCAAGGCAAATTGAAAGTGGTCAAACAGGAGATGGAAAGAGTGAACGTTGGCATTCTAGGAATCAGCGAACTAAAATGGACTGGAATGGGTGAATTTAACTCAGATGACCATTATATCTACTACTGCAGGAAGGAATCCCTTAGAAGAAATGGAATCACCGTCATAGTCCTAAATGCAGTACTTGGATGCAATCTCTGAAACGACAGAATGATCTCTGTTCATTTCCAAGGCAAACCATTCAATATCACGGTAATCCAAGTCTATGCCCTGGCCAATAATGCTGAAGAGCTGAAGTTGAATGGTTCCTAGAAGATCTACAAGACCTTCTAGAACTAACACCCAAAAAAGATGTCCTTTTCATGATAGGGGACTGGAATGCAAAAGTAGGAAGTCAAGAAACACCTGGAGTAACAGGCAAATTTGGCCTTGGAATACGGAATGAAGCAGGGCAAAAACTAATAGAGTTTTGCCAAGAGAATGCACTGGTCATAGCAAACACCCTCTTCCAACAACACAAGAGAAGACTCTACACATGGACATCACCAGATAGCCAACACTGAAATCAGATTGATTATATTCTTTGCAGCCAAAGATAGAGAAGCTCTATACAGTCAGCAAAAACAAGACTGGGAGCTGACTGTGGCTCAGATCATGAACTCCTTATTACCAAATTCAGACTTAAATTGAAGAAAGTGGGGAAAACCACTAGACCATTCAGGTATGACCTAAATCAAATCCCTTATGATTATACAGTGGAAGTGAGAAATAGATTTAAGGGACTAGATCTGATAGAGTGCCTGATGGACTATGGATGGAGGTTCATGACATTGTACAGGAGACAGGGGTCAAGACCATCCCCAAGAAAAAGAAATGCAAAAAGGCAAAATGGCTGTCTGGGGAGGCCTTACAAATAGCTGTGAAAAGAAGAGAAGCGAAAAGCAAAGGAGAAAAGGAAAGATACAAGCACTTGAATGCAGAGTTCCAAAGAGCAGCAAGGAGAGAGAAGAAAGCCTTCCTCAGTGACCAATGCAAAGAAATAGAGGAAAACAATAGAATGGGAAAGACTAGAGATCTCTTCAAGAAAATTAGAGATACCAAGGGAACATTTCATGCAAAGATGGACACAATAAAGGACAGAAATGGTATGGATGTAACAAGCAGAAGATATTAAGAAGAGGTGGCAAGAATACACAGAACAACTGTACATAAAAGATCTTCATGACACAGATAACTACGATGGTATGATCACTCACCTAGCGCCAGACATCCTGGAATGTGAAGTCAAGTGGGGCTTAGAAAGCTACGAACTACGAACAAAGCTAGTGGAGGTGATGGAATGTCAGCTGAGCTATTTCAAATCCTGAAAGATGATGCTGTGAAAGTGCTGCACTCAATATACCAACAAATTTGGAAAACTCAGCAGTGGCCACAGGACTGGAAAAGGTCAGTTTTCATTCCACTCCCAAAGAAAGGCAATGCCAAAGAACGCTCAAACTACTGCACAATCGCACTCATCTCACATGCTAGTAAAGTAACACTCAAAATTCTCCAAGCCAGGCTTCAGCAATATGTGAACTGTGAACTTCCAGATGTTCAAGCTGGTTTTAGAAAAGGCAGAGGAACTAGAGATCAAATTGTCAACATCTGCTGGATCACCAAAAAAAGCAAGAGAGTTCCAGAAAAACATCTATTTTGCTTTATTGACTATGCCAAAGCCTTTGACTGTGTGGATCACAATAAACTGGAAAATTCTGAAAGAGATGGGAATACCAGACCACCTGACCTGCCTCTTGAGAAACCTGTATGCAGGTCAGGAAGCAACGGTTAGAACCAGACATGGAACAACAGACTGGTTCCAAACAGGAAAAGGAGTACATCAAGGCTGTATATTGTCACCCTGCTTATTTAACTTATATGCAGAGTACATCATGAGAAACACTGGGCTGGAAGAAGCACAAGCTGGAATCAAGATTGCTGGGAGAAATATCACTAACCTCAGATATGCAGATGATACCACCCTTATGGCAGAAAGTGAAGAGGAACTAAAGAGCCTCTTGATGAAAGTGAATGAGGAGAATGAAAAAGCTGGGTTAAAGCTCAACATTCAGAAAACTAAGATGATGGCATCTGGTCCCATCACTTCATGGCAAGTAGATAGGGAAACAGTGACAACAGTGGCTGACTATTTTTCTGGGCTCCAAAATCACTGCAGATGGTGATTGCAGCCATGAAATTAAAAGATGCTTACTCCTTGGAAGGAAAGTTATGACCAACCTAGACAGCGTATTAAAAAGCAGAGACATTATTTTGCCAACAAAGGTCCGTCTAGTCAAGGCTGTGGTTTTTCTAGTGGTCATGTGAGAGTTGGACTATAAAGCAAGTGGAGCACGAAGAATTGATGCTTTTAAACTGTGATGTTGGAGAAGACTCTTGAGAGTCCCTTGGACTGCAAGGAGATCTAACCAGTCCATTCTAAAGGAGATCAGTCCTGGGTGTTCACTGGAAGGACTGATGTTGAAGCTGAAACTCCAATACTTTAGCCACCTGATGCGAAGAGCTGATTCATTTGAAAAGACCCTGATGCTGGGAAAGATTGAGGGTGGGAGGAGAAGGGGATGACAGAGGATGAGATGGTTGGATGGCATCACCTACTCAATGGACATGAGTTTGGGTAAACTGCTGGAGTTGGTGATGGACAGCGAGGCCTGGCATGCTGCAGTTCATGGGGTCGCAAAGAGTTGGACAAGACTCAGCGACTGAACTCAGAAAACTCTGGGGAAATAGTTTTCATCCTTGAAAAATATTAGCACACATGCTACCCAAATGGACAGAAATGACCTCGAGCCTTTCTAGTTTTTTTTTTTTTTTCCATGCAATTTGGTCTCTTTCTGCTCATGTTTTAGCTAGCAGGAACTATTCTAAAGCTTTCTTGCCCCACCTAATGGGCAAGGAAGGAAGTTGAGCTGCCTTTTTTTGATTGCTGCCTAGAAACCAGTTGAGATTCAGCGCCTCCTATGATGTCCTAGCCTAGCAGTAGTAATGCATGAGTTTTCAGTTGTGTCTGACTGACCCCATGGACTGTAGCCCGCAGGTTCTTCTGTCCATGGAATTTCCCAGGCAAGAACTCTGGAGTGGGTTGCTGTTTCCTTCTCCAGGGGAGTAGACCTTAGCACAAAATAAGATTTGAAAGAGAACAAGATACGGAGATTTATAGTCATGGCTTCAACATACTCCTAGAGCATGGATAGCTGCTGCTGCTGCTAAGTCACTTCAGCCGTGTCCGACTCTGTGCAACCCCATAGACGGCAGCCCACCAGGCTCCTCCGTCCCTGAGATTCTCCAGGCAAGAACACTGGAGTGGGTTGCCATTTCCTTCTCCAATGCATGAAAGTGAAAAGTGAAAGTGAAGTCGCTCCTAGAGAGTGTTAATTAATAAGGGTTGTTGACATTTTTTCTTAGCCATGCCATTGCTACTTGTGTTATCTTTGGTCACTATAGCTGTTGCTATAGTTAGCCTCTGAAGCCTCAGATGCTCATTTTAAAAAGTAATTTATGCAAAATGAAAATAAAATTTTTACTGGTTATAAGAGTAATACACACTTGAGGGGAGGAAATATCCTAGAAAATAGGAGAAAACATAAAGAGAAAAATTAAAATTGCATTCCCACCACTCAGTCGTAACCAGAGTTAACAGTTTGGTCTCAATCCTGTGGGCCTTAGGCACATATATACCCACCAAGTATGCACATACACGCTCACACATTCACATTTTCCCACTCTCTCTCTCCCTATATAAACTCACACACACATATATGTACACATATATATACATAACAAAAATTTTTTGTACACATAATACACTCACACTTTTTAAAAATTCGATAGTTGTGAACTTACCATTTTGTATTTTTTTGCTCACTACAGTCAACATCTTTTTGTATTCATCATAAAGCTCTATAGCATGATAGTTAACTGCTACATAGTAGTCTTTTTATATATGTGTGCATGCTAAGCCACTTCAGTGGTGGTAAACTCTTTGTGGCCCTATGGACTGTAGCCTGCCAGGCTCCACTGTCCATGGGATTCTTCAGGCAAGAATACGGGAGTGGGTTGCTATGCCCTTCTCAAAATATTGTTCTGGTAAGGAGCCCACCAGGCTCCTGCTGCTGCTGCTGCTGCTGCTGCTAAGTCACTTCAGTCGTATCCGACTCTGTACGACCCCATGGACTGCAGCCTATCAGGCTCCTAAGTCCATGGAATTCTCCAGGCAGGAATACTGGAGTGGGTAGCCATTCCCTTCTCCTGGGAATTTTCCTGACTCAGGATCTAACCCAGGCCTACTGTGTTGCAGGTGGATTCTTTACTGTTCGGTTCGGTTCAGTTCAGTTCAGTCGCTCAGTCATGCCCAACTCTTTGTGATCCCATGGACTGCAGCACTCTAAGCTTCCCTGTGCGTCCAGCACATCTTTACCATTGCTGTACCTTAAATCTTTTTATCATGAAAGTGTATTTTTTATAATTTTTTAGCGTAATGAACAATGTCTGTGAACATGAATTTTTATACACATGACTTTTCCACTAGCATTAATTTCTAGGAGGAGAATTGTTGGGTCAAGGAGTGCATGTTTTAAAAAATATTTTTATTAAAGTAACACAGGCACATTGGGGTAACCCGAATAAAGCCATGCCACTAAAGACATCCACGTCCTCATCCCTGGAACTAGGACTGTGTTCCCTTCCCTTCCCTGGCCAAAGGAATTTTGCAGGTGTGATGAGTGATGTTGATGCTCTTGCACTAGAGAGAGTGTTCTGGATTGCCTAGGTGGGCCCAGCATAATCAAAAAGGTTGTAGCAAAATGGGGAGAGAAGATAGTCCCAGAAGGAGCTGAGATGTTGGGAGCAGAATTCAGAGAGATGTAACTGCAGACGGGAAAAGGGCCACAAACTCCCAAACACCCACAGCATCGAGTCTCTAGAACTGGAAAAGTCAGGGAAATGGATTCTCATGTAGAGCCTCTGGAGGGAGTTCAGCCCAGTGACATCCATTTTGGACTTCTAACCTCCAGAATGGTAAGATGATTAGTTGGTGTTGCTTTACGCCCCTCCACTCATGGTACTTTGTTACAGGATGACGGGAAAGTGGTATACACATAAACAAGTGTCCTAAATAAAATAAGGCTTCTCTTGCCTTATTTTGAGAGCTGGGGCAGTGGTCCCCCACTCTCCTCCCTCGTATTCCTGAGTTCCACTCCCCGGGGGGGTTCACTTTCAAACTCAACTCTTTCTTCTGGATTTCCCTCCCTATATCTACATAACATGCCTATAGTGCTATGTCTTGACTTATTAGTTTTAGGCACTACCTCTGGAGCTCCTCTTAGAATCACTTCTGTTATTCTCCCAAACTTCTCTCCCAAAGTCTTCCAGTATATCATATTTTTTTGTTAATATTTATTGCTTTACAGTAAATGACCACTTAAATATTGTTCCAGGTAGTTTATACTATAGATTGTTTTTTCTTCATACAATTTATTGTTTTTCCTGATGTTAATAGGTGTCTTGATTTTCTTACTTGCTTAGTTCTGAGGCACTCATTCAAATCTTCCTTATTTCCTATTGCTGCTATCATAAGACCAGAAGTCCAAAATATGTCTCACTGGGCTAATATCAAGGAGTTGGCAGGACCATATTCCTTCTGGAAGCTCTAGGAGAAAAGTTATCCCCTTGTTTTTCCAATTTTTAGAGGTTGCCTGCATTCTCTGGCCACTTCCATCTTCCAAGTTTGAAACAGCTGGTCCCATCTTTCTCTTCTTTCTCTTTCTTGTGCTGCAGCACTCTCTTTTTTCCTTTTTTTTTTTTTTTTTTTTTTGCTGCCTCCCTGCTGCATATTTCCCATTCCAGTACTCTTGCCTGGAAAATCCCATGGATGGAGGAGCCTGGTGGGCTGCCGTCCATGGGGTCGCTAGGAGTCGGACACGACTGAGCGACTTCACTTTCACTTTCATGAGTTGGAGAAGGAAATGGCAACCCACTCCAGTGTTCTTGCCTGGAGAATCCCAGGGATGGGGGAGCCTGGTGGGCTGCCGTCTATGGGGTCGCACAGAGTCAGACACGACTGAAGCGACTTAGCAGCAGCAGCAGCAGCAGCTGCATATTTAAGGAACTTTGGGATTACACTCGGTTTACATGGATAATCCAGCCTCCTTGCCGCTTCCCAAGGTTGGCTGCAACCTTAATTTCTCTTTTCCATCTAACCTAACATATTCAGAGGTTCCAGGGATTAGGACGTGGGCATCTTTGGGGGGGCATTATTTTGTCCACCATGTCCTCCACCAGATTTGCTCATGATTATCAATAAGATGTTGCACAAACTCCCTCCTCAAGCTCTCCATGCTGTTTCAGCTAAACTGGTTGCCCTGTGGTCTCGTCACACAGCGTCATCCAGGAACCATCCTGTTGCTGGTGTCTTCAGTGGCACCCCTGGTTTCCTAGGTCTTGTGTCTTCTGTGTTCTTAGTGTACTCCTTTCTCTGCTGGGGCACATCCTGTCGATGCTTCTGAAGGACGAGTACACGGGAGGCATGCATTTGGAGTCCTCACATGTCTGCAAATGTCATTCTCCACATTCATACTTGATAGATGGTTTGGTTGAGTGTAGAATTCTAGGTTGAGGGTCAATAACTCAGAATTTGGAAGGTATTGTTCCATTATCTTCCAGCTTCTGGAAACCTTATTGAGATGTCTCATACTGTCCTGATCCCCAATCCCTTTGTTAGACAACTTGCTGCTTCTCTGTGGAAGCTTTTAGGATTATCCCTGCTGTTCTGAATTTCATGAGGCTATATCTTTTTGTGGATCTTTTTTTTATTCATTGTCCTGGATACTTGGTGGGCCCTTTCCATGCAGAGACAATTGTCCTTCATTTTAGGGACATTTTCTTGTATTATTAATAATTGCAGTTCTTCCATTTATTTGCTTATTTTCCTGGACTGCTTATAAGTTGGATACTTGACCTTCTGGAATGATCCTCTATATTTCACATTCTTCCTGTTCTGTTTTCCACTTCACTGTCTTTTATTTTACCTCCTGGGAGATATCCTTGATTTTATACAACAGCTCTTTTATTTAGTTTTTAAAATTTTGGCTATCCTATTCTGTATTTCCAAGATCTCTCTCATTCTTTGATTGCAACAACTTTGCTTCCTCTTCTACCCACTTCTTCTCACTCTCTCTTATCTCCCTCTTTGTCTCTGTTTTTATTTGTGACCTAGCTGCATAGTCTCTTCACATTCTGAAAATTTTTTAGTGTTTGGGTTTTTTTGGTCCTTGTATAGTGTTTATTTTATTTTATTAAAATTCTTAAAATTGAGCTGACAACACTTTATAGCATTACATAAGCCTCATTCGTACAGCTTATGTTTTGACTTGTGTCTGACCCTACAGCACGCTCCGTGGGCCACCATACAGTTGACCCCTTTACCTATTTCACCCTCCCTCCTCCCACTCTGGTGATCACTCTTCTGTTTTCTGTATCTAAGCGGCTCTTTTGGTTTGGTTTGTTGATTTTTTTTTTGTTTTTCTGTTTGTTTTTTAGATTCCACATATGAGTGAAATCATACTGTATTTGTTTTTCTCTGTCTGATTTATTTCACGTAGCATAATACCCTCAAGGTCCCATCCATGTTGTCACAAAGGGCAAGATTTCATTCTTTATGTGGCTGAATAGTATTCCATTGTGTATATATAACATATCTTCTTTATCCATTCATTTGTTAATGGATACTTAGGTTCTTTCAACGTTTTAGTGTTTGGTTTTTGATGAAGTCTTCTTTTGTTCCCTATATGCTTATCTTTTCCCCTTAGTTTCTTTCTTTTTCTGGTATGTTTTTGTTACTTCCTTCACAATGGAAATATTTCTCAAATGTCTGGTGATCTTTGATGGTTGGTACTGAACACCGAGGCACCTACAAGCCTTTTGGCCATCCTGTGAGCCTGGTAGGGGCTTTGGTGAGCAGTGACGGAGAGGGGTGTCAGTTGGGGCATGGCAGGAAACATGCTACACTTCAATTGGGCCTTCTAGAGGGTTCAATAAGGGATCATTTATGAAGATGTGGGCAGGGTGCAGGGGAAACAGCAAAGATTATATCAGTATGCTGGGGCCCAAAGGGCAGAAAAAGGAAGTCATATTTGGAACTCCATGAGGGTCTCCACACAGGAAGGGCAGGGGTGGGAGCTGAGGTCTTCAGCACAAGGACATAGCCAGTTGGTGACACGGAAGGGAGAGAGTGAAGGGACTTAATCCCCTAACTTCTCTCTCCTCCTGCCATTCACCCCTGCTAGTGCTGTCCGCTGGGTGAACCTGACATGAAGCTGTGCGTGCTTCCAGTGCCCAGAGTGGGCTCGAGGAGAACTGAGGGTGGCAAAAGAAGGCCTCCTGCACAGCCTGTCCCAGGCTGGGTCCATCAGAACAGAAGCCGTTCCTCATGTTTCAGGGATAAAAGGTCAAATGTAGAATTAGGGTCTTGGTTGTGGGTAGGAGCAGGCTGGAGGGAGTGATGAGGTCAGGCTTGCTGCCGAAAAGGTCAGAAGAGCTGATAGTTAAATGCCTTGGTCCAGAGCTCCAGAACCGGATGCTGTGGCAATTCTCAAGAATCTCCAAGAAGATTCTCCCACAAGTCACCCCAGTTTATAGTGGCAAAGTGTTCTCAAAGGCTTCATGGGCAACGGCTGTGAATCCCATCTGCCCATGTGTCTTGTTCCGAGGGAACTGGTGTTTGGTTTCAGTTTCCTCTCAGCCTCTTTGGTTTTCTAGAGAAGGAGACTTCTAGCCCCCACCCATGGCAGGGAGGATGGCCAGGCTTGGTCACTAGGGTTCTGGGAACTGGATCCTCTCGGGGTTAGTGTCTGACAGAGCAGGGTCAGGAGAGGACCAAGGATCCAGCCACTCAGTATGCAGACAGCAACACTGTTCCCCTGATCACAGCCCTGAGCCTCGCCTGAATTTCACTCAGCCAAGGTGCTCGCTTCCTGGGGTTTGCTGCAGACCCCTATTTGCTGGCCTCCTTCTAAACCTGAGGGCTTCCCTGGTAGCTCAGCTGGTAAAGAATCCACCTGCAATGCAGAAGATCCTGGTTTGATTCCTTGGTCAGGAAGATCTGCTGAAGAAGTGATAGGCTACCCACTCCAGTATTCTCAGGCTTCCCTGGTGGCTCAGATGGTAAAGAATCCGCCTGCAATATGGGAGACCTGGGTTCGAACCCTGGGTTGGGAAGATCCCCTGGAAAAGGGAAAGGCTACCCACTGCAGTATTCTGGCCTGGTGAATTCCATGGATAGAGGAGCTTGAGGGGCTACAGTTCATGGGGTTGCAAAGAGTCAGACACGACTGAGTGACTTTCATTTCACTTTGCTAAGCCTGATACCCTCACCAGGCTGCTATTTGAACCCCAACAGTGCCTTGAAATGCCTGCTGCTGCTGCTGCTAAGTCGCTGCAGTCATGTCCAACTCTGTGCGACCCCATAGATGGCAGCCCCTTGAAATGCCTAGCCCTGTGCTATTTCCTCTCCTGTTCTCCTTGTCCTTGTGGGTGGTGAGTGCATGCTAAGTCCCTTCAGTCATGTCGGACTCTTTGTGACCCTATGGACTGTAGCCCGCCAGGCTCCTCTGTCCATGGGATTCTCCAGGCAAGAATGGTGGAGTGGATTGCCATGCCCTCCTCCAGGGCATCTTCCTGACCCAGGGATTGAACCTGCATCTCTTACGTCTCCAGCACTGGCAGGCAGGCTCTACACTGGTGCCAATTGTGGGTGGAATTCCTCTTTATTCCTTTATCATCATTTTCTTGAGATTTGAGAGGGAAAGATGGTGACACATGTTAGTGTGCTAGGATGGACAGAAGCATGTGTTTAAGACAGTGGCAAATTGTCCAAGTAGATGCTCACTTTACAGTCCTGTGATAATTTTTAAATGTTTGTTTGCTCAGTTATTTGTTGTTGTTCAGTCGCTAAGTTGTGTCCAACTCTTTGTGACCCCATGGACTGCAGCACACCAGGCTTCTCTGTCCCTCACTACCTCCCGGAGTTTGCCCAGATTCATGTCCATTGAGTCGGTGATGATATCTAACCACCTCATCCTCTCCTGCCCTCTAATCCTTTTGCCTTCCATCTTTCTCAGCATCAGGGTCTTTCCCAGTGAGTTTGCTCTTCACATCAGGCTGCATCTATATGACTATATGGCTGTAATTACTCAATTATAGTCACTGTTTATTCTAAGGTATTCAATAAGGAAAACATCATCAAGGTATAACAACCTTCAAAAGCAATCTTTTTCATTACTAAAATTATACTCATTCTAGAAAATCTGGAACAGTGTCAGACACTGGGCTAAGCACTTGGCAAGCATTAGCCCATTATAGTCTCAGGCCAACCCATTTTCCAGATGAGGGACCTGAGGCATAGAGAGGTTCAGAAAGCTCCCAGTACTGAGAGCCAGTTAGTCCCTGGTGAAGCCTGAATCATTCATTCCCAGGCCAGTGGCTGCAGCCCCATCCTCTTCTGGCTCAGAAAATAGAAGGGAAAAGGACCAAATACTGCCATGTGATTCCTAAATGACCTCTTAATCTTTTGGACTATTTACTGCCAGAGTTTTAATGTATTTTCTAAGTTAAAAGGCAATTATAAGTAGAGGACATGTGAAGATATGGATGTATTCTGTGTTTTGTCACTTGCTGTTATGTCATAAGCATTTTGTATATATACAAATTTCATACCAAGCAAAGCACTCTCAAGAATCTATTTACATTTTATATGAAGGCCATTGCATAGGAATTTTAAACTATGAAAAAAATTGGATCGTTTCATTCAATTTCAGACAACTCTAGTTTCTAATGAAATCAGAAGCTGTCTTTACATTGCCAGACCTCCCTGCTAAGGGACATGAGGCATTTAGCTTCTCTGAACTTGAGTCTCCTCACCTGTAAAGCGGGATAGTAACATCTTACACTGTTGTCCTAAGAATGTAAAAGAGGATAAAAGAGTATCAGCTGCTGCTGCGTGCATGGTTAGTCGTGTCCAGCTCTTTGTGACCCCATGGACTGTAGCCTGCCAGGCTCCTCTGTCCATGGGCTTCTCCAGACAAGGATACTGGGGTCGGTTGCCATTTCTTACTCAAGGGGATCTTCCTGACCCAGGGATTGAACCTGCATCTCCTGCATTGGCAGGCAGATTCTTTACCACTGAGTCACCTTGGAAGAGTATCAGAGCTCCCTGCTTCTGCATAAAAGGTAGTGATTATCTTAAGCTAGGTATTCAAGAGGTAGGTAGCACACTGTGTTTTTGTGTAAAGTTGAATCTTTTTTTAAAATTTATTTATTTTAATTGGAAGCTAATTACAATATTGTGGTGGTTTTTGCAAGGTTGAACCTTTTTAATCCTTTATTTGGGTGCTGAGAAAGGTCTAGTGTCTATATGATAGGCTACTGGTGGTGTTTACAGTTAGGAGAGACCGAGGCATATATAAAACTTTTCTGAAAATTTAATTATGAACACAAGGAGAAGTTTCAAGATTCCCCTTTTTTCAGGACATTTTCTGGGAAACAACTGGTTAGATAGATGATCATCATTAGATTTTGCGGTGGTGGTGGTTGGGGGGAGAATGTCAAGCTAAAGATTACTAGACTTTTGACCTGAGGTCAGTGGAGAGGGTGGGAGGGCAAGGAGGTAGCTAGTTTCCCTGAAAAGAGCTTTGCTCATTGAAGAGAATCAGAGAATTCCTTAAGCATTTTCATCAGGAATTCTAACTTATTCCCAGAAGGTTATGAAATATGTTCTCAAAAAGTTCTGTTCCAGACAGGTTTAATATTTCACAATCAAATTTATAAGAAAAATAAAAGGTGTTTTGGGACTCATCCAAGAAAAAAGTCCTCCCTTCCCAAGGTTCTCAGTTTCTATCATTAGAGCACTAGAGAGTTACCAACTCAAAAAAAAACAGTTATAGTTTGGGAATTTTCATATATCTTAGTATCATTACATGTTTAGAAAATGCCAAAAGGAACATTCCATCAGAAGGTAAGTGATGATCAATTATCTCCATAATAACCAAAAACTGTGAACTTATGGAAGATTTTCACCTTCTATACTATATATTTATCACAAAAAATTTAAAAAAAAATGAACAGGCATTACTCTCATAATGATAAGAAGCACCACATCTCTTTTCCTGGCTCAGAGGTGTGTGTCACTGGTAGCTCCCTTGAGCCCCCTCTCATCTCTAAGAATCAGTAGTCACGTGACCACACGGGTCATCTGGGCTCCAGGATGCTGAGGTCCAGTGAGGTTCTCAGATTTGAGCTGCATCAAAATTCCCTGGAGGACTGGTTCAAACTCAGATCACCGGGGCCCCTTGGAGTTCCTGATTTGGGAGATCCGGGGAGGTGTCCACACTGTGCATGGTTAGCTTCCCATGCGCCACCACAGCGCTGCGCTGGGAACCACACCTTAAGCTGTATATAGACTTATTGGACATATTTTGTTAGATTCCACATAGAAGTAATACAATATCTGTCTTTGTCTGACATATATATATATATATATATATATATATGTACATATATTTAAAATCTCACATCTTATAGCAATTGTCTGTTGATGAGCATTTGGGTTGTTTCCATATTCTGGCTAGTGTAACTAGTGCTGCTATGAACATTGGGCTGCATATATCTTTTCAAATTAGAGTTTTCCTTTCCAGATATATACTATATACCCAGGAGTTGGATTGCTGGATCTTACGGTAGCTCTATCTTTAGTCTTTTAAGGAACCTCCATACTGTTTTCCTTAGTGACTGCATCAATCCACATTCCCACCAACAGTGTGGCACCTCTACACCCTCTCTAGCATGTATTATTTGTAGACTTTTTGATGATAGCCATCCTGACCCATGTGAAGTGGCACCTCGTTGTGGTTTTGATTTGCATTTCTCTAATAATTAGTGATGTTGGAGCATCTTTTTATGTGGGGTCTGTATGTCTTCTTTGGAGAAATGTGTGTTTAGTTCTTCTGCCCATTTTTTTTGATTCAGTTGTTTTGTTGATATTGAGTTGTATGAGCTGTTTATGTATTTTGAAAGTTTGCATTGTTTACAAATATTTTCTCCCACTCCACTGGTTGTCTTTTTGTTTTCTTGATGGTTTTCTTTGCTGTGCCAAAGTTAAGTTTGGTTAGGTCCCATTTGTTTATTTTTGTTTTTATCTCTTCTGCCTTGGGAGGCTGATCTAAGAAATTATTGCTATGATGGAGAATGTTTGCCTATATTGTCTTCTAGGAGTTTTATGGTGTCATGTCTTATATTTAGGTCTTTAAACCATTTTGAGTTTATTTTTGTATGTGGTGCAAGGGGAGTGTTTTAATATCATTGATTTACATGAAGCTGCCTGGCTTTCCCAACATCACTTACAGAAATATACTCACAGATACAGAAAACAAATTTATGGTTACCAAAGGGGAAGGGGAGGTGGGAGGAAGGATAAATTAGAGTAGTATGGGATTAGTAAACTATTGTACTATACATAAAATACATAAACAACAGGGTCTACCACAGAGCCCAGAGAATTGTATTCAATATCTTGTAATAACCTGTAATAGAAAATAATCTGAAAAAATACATGTAACTGACTCACTTTGCTGTAAACCCGAAAGCAACACAACACTGTAAATCAAGTATACTTCAATAAAAAAGTGAAAAAAAGAAAAACAGACAAAAAGCCAAACAAAGATGAACTTGATATACTTCCCACTTTTGCCTCTGGCTGGCCTATAATTATTTTTGAGGAGAGGAACTTGATTTGATGGGCTCTGTATAACAAGAAGTTGTGCCAGAAAAGGGTTTCATGCTACCTTATTACAGGCAGACCTCAGAGATATTGCCAGTTGGGTTCCAGACCATAGCAGTAAAGTGAATAGTGTAATCAAATGAGTCACACACATTTTTTTGGTTTCCCAGTGCATATAAAATTATATTTACACTATCCTAAAGTCTATTAAGTGTGCAATAGCATTATGTCTAAAAAAGTACATAACTTAACTTAAAAATACTTTATTTCTAAAAAATGCTAAACATCATCGAGCTTCCAGCAAGTCCTAGTAACATCAAAGATCACCATAATAAATATAACAATAATGAAAAAGTTTCAGTTATTGTAATGATTTCACAGATGTGACTGCTGCTGCTAAGTTACGTCAGTCATGTCTGACTCTGAGACCCCATGGACTGCAGCCTACCAGGCTCCTCTGTCCATGGGAGTCTCCAGGCAAGAGTACTGGAGTGGGTCGCCAGTGCCTTCTCCAACAGATGTGACACAGAGACATAAAGTGACCAAATGCTGTTGGGAAAATGGGGCCAATAGAGTTGGTTGAGGCAGGGTTGCCACAAACTGTCACTTTGTAAGAAACACAGTATCTGTGAAGCATAGTAAAGTGCAATAAAGTGAAGTATACCTG
Organism: Bos javanicus; assembly: GCF_032452875.1. NCBI lineage: Eukaryota > Metazoa > Chordata > Mammalia > Artiodactyla > Bovidae > Bos > Bos javanicus. The sequence goes on from NC_083897.1 coordinate 130,135,226, forward strand.
TAACTGGGGGCCTAGTTCAGAGACTTTTCCACTAAGTCTTATGGTGTCTGGGGCTTGAGGACCCATCTGGGTTGGCTGTGTGCGCTGGGGGCTTGACAACCTGGTGGGTGGCTATGGCTCATCACCCTCAGCTCAGGCCGCTGGATGTGGTTTCTCTGAAGCCTGAAGAAGTGATGCTGAGGGTAATGGGGTAGCAGTTATTGCAGTATTGATGTTCTGTTTGGGAAGCAATGTGGAGTTGTTAATGGACAGGACAAAACACAGGGGGAACCATCCCTATCAGGCTCTACAAATGCAGTAACACTTTCTTTTCTTATTGTGGTAAAATATACATGAAATTTACCATTGTAACCATCTTTAAGTGGACAGTTCAGATGAACAATGTGAATGCACAGCACCTTCACATTGTTCCCTCCATCTCTGGAACTTTTTTCTGTTCCCAAACGGAAACTCTGCCCCCATTATCACTCTTTTATATATATAAAACAGTCTTTGTTGAGATATAGTTTATGTACTATCAGTTCACCCATTTTAAAGTATATAATCCAACAGTTTTCTATTATCTTTGTAGAGTTTAGTGCAATAATTATAGATGTTGTTTTTGAGTCACTAAGTCGTGACTGACTCTTTGCGACCCCATGGACTACAGCATAGCAGGCTTCATGTCCATCACCATCTCCCTGAGTTTGCTCAAACTCATGTCCATTGAGTCGGTGATGCCATCCAACCATCTCATCCTCTGTTTCCCCCTTCTCTTCTTGCCCTCAATCTTTCCCAGCATGAGTCTTTTCCAATGAGAAGGCTCTTCTCAGGAGAGTATTGGCGCTTTAGCTTCAGCACCAGTCCTTCCAATGAATATTCAGGATTCATTTCCCTTAGGATTGACTGGTTTGATCTCCTTGCTGTCCAAGAGACTCTCAAGAGTCTTCTCCAAAACCACAGTTCAAAAGCATCCATTCTTTGGTGCTCAGCCGGCTTTATGGTCCAACTCTCACACCCATACATGACTACTAGAAAAACCGTAGCTTTGACTAGACGGACCTTTGTCGGTAGTGTCTCTGCTTTTTAATATTCTGTCTAGGTTGGTCATAGCTTTTCTTCCAAGGAGTAAGCGTCTTTTAATTTCAGGGCTGCAGTTGCCATCTGCAGTGATTTTGGAGCCCAAGAAAATAAAGTCTGTCACTGTATCCATTGTTTCCCCTTCTGTTTGCCATGAAGTGATGGGACTGGATGCCATGATCTTAGTCTTTTGAATGTTGAGTTTCAAACCAGCTTTTTCACTCTCCTCTTTCACCATCATCAAGAGGCTCTTCACTTTCTGGTTCACATCACATCACATCTTCACATCAAGGTTCCTCTTCACTTTCTGCCATTAGGGTGGTATCATCTGCATATCTGAGCTTGTTGATATTTCTCCTGGCAATCTTGATTCCAGCTTCTGATTCATCCAACCTGACATTTCACATGATGTACTCTGCATATAAGCTAAATAAGCAGGGTGACAATATACAGCTTTGTCATACTCCTTTCCCAGCTTTGAACTAGTCTGTTGTTCCATGTACAGTTCTAACTGTTGCTTGTTCTGCATACAGGTTTCTCAGGAGGCAGGTAATGTGGTTTGGTATTCCCATCTAAGTCCAACTATGACCACAATCAATTTCAAAACATTTTTGTCACTTCCAAAGGAAACTCTGTACCCATTAGTAGTCACTCCCCAATTCCTCCAGCCCCTCATCATCTTTCTGTCTCTTTAGACTTGTTTGTTCTGGACATTTCTTGTAAATGGAATCACATGATTGTATGTCCTTTTACATCTGACTTCTTTCACTTAGCATGATGTTTTCAAGGATCACCTATGCTGTAGCGTGGGTGACTGCTTCATTCCCTTTTGTATTCCAATTTGAACTCAGAATCTTCTCCTCATCCCCAATGACTTCCTCCTGCACTTGGTTCATCTTTTCATCTACTCCAAACCAGCTAACAAAATCTTTCTTTCATATCCTCATCTGTGTTCCCTATATGTGTGTGTGCTCAGTTGCTCAGTCATGTCTTGACTCTTTTGCGACCCAGTGGACTGTAGCCTGCCAGGCTCCTCTGTCCATGGAGTTTCCCAGGCAAGAATATTGGAGTGGGTTGCCATTTCCTCCTCCAGGCGATCTTCACAACCCAGGGATTGAACCTGTGCCTCTTGTGCCTCCTGCATTGGCAGGGGGGTTCTTTACCACTGAGCCACTGGGGAAGCCCCTATTGTTGATTAGCTCCCATTATAAAAAATTGCCCTGTCAGGATGATTTATTCTGATGTCAAACTCCAATTACTCTATTTAAAGTTGTATATATTTATTACAATGTATATTTCACACACATGATCTTAAATTAATGCCAAGTGCCTTTGGAACTTTTTGGGGAATGTCACTTGATTCACTTTTTAATTGTGAAAATGCCCTTCTTTACACAGAACCCCTTGTAATCTTGGGGGAAAGGGGGCCAGGTAGAGTAGGAAGAAAATAGTGGAAACCATATTGTGTGTTAATCTCCTAGGACTGTCTTCCCAATTTGCTATTTTCTTAGACAAAGTGATGCTGTGAAAGGGATGGAAAATGTTCTTGGCAAATTAGTCTACAATGGGGCTCCTCTTGTGTGTTTCAGATGCAAGTTCCTCTCACTGATCAACTTTGAAGTCAGTTAAGCAGGCATTCTTTGGATCTGTTAACAAGGACACCTATTCCTGTTACAGCCTGATGGGACAGCACATTTCATCTCCTACTTACTTCCTTTGTGTTTCCCTTTACTTTCTTGTGTATTCTTTGACAAAGCAAGCCTTTCCTACAAACTTTGTAAAAAATAATCATAGTTTAGTTTTTGTTAAAAAATATTTATTTGGCTATGTCGTGTCTTAGTTGTGGTACGCAGGATCTTTAGTTGCAGCATTGCGAATTCTTAGTTGAGGCATGTGGGATCTAGGTCTCTGACCAGAGATTGAACCCAGGCCCCCTGCATTGGGAGTGTGGAGTCTTAGCCAGCGGATCCCAAGGGAAGTTCCAATCATGGTTCAGTTTTATAAATGATCTGCTTCTCTGAGTAGTTTTTATCTTTGTAGAGCTGATAAAACCAATTTTGTTAGATTTGTTGCAAATAATTCAATGAAAAAGATAAAATGGGCAATGAATGGGTCAATCTATGCGTGGTTATCAAGTGGAGTCAGCCACATAGAGAGAGAAGTTATTTCTGTGACTTGATCTGGGCAGGTGACCTTTAACCCAGCGTGCATGATGCAAAGGAAGGCGGGAAAAGCCTACCTCAAAAATGTGAGTGTAGGGGGAAAAAAAGAAAAAAATAACAAAAAAAGAAAAAAAAGAAAAAAAAAATGTGAGCACAGAACTCTGACTGCTCGCTTACCATGCTATCTACAGGGTTCTTTCTTAAACCTGTACCTGCTCTTTTGAGGATTTGAGGGGTGTTGTGTTCACTGTAAATGTTAATGTGGTGTTTTCAATGGTGATTTTCTCTTTCCCGCATTTCTTTCCGTTTATTAATTGGAACTCCTCAGTAAGGAAGATTTGGCCACTCTCTCTGACATATTTACTTATTTTGTCTGTTATTTATATCCTTAGGGACTTAAAGATAAGACTTTTATTCTTTGGGTCATAATCCAATAAAATTGTTATTTCTTTTGTTACTTGGACTATTCCAGCTTTGGCCTTTGGGAGCTCTTTTGGAGCCCTTTTGACTTGCCCCATCATTTTTATTGACCACTTCCTATTTTCTGGCACCATGAAGTTTTTATATCTCTCCATAAACCTCATCAGAAGCACAGGATAATGACTGTCTTTTGTAAAGCACTCTGCATGTAAGTTATATTTAATGTAAAGTTGATATTAAAGGTTATCAAAGCAAAGTATCATTCATCACATGCAAATTACAGATGTCAAGTCCAAGAGTGTGAGCAGGACAGGCTGTGAGCACTCCACGGGCAGAGGCTCAATGCCTTCTACTGCACCCAAAATGTTATCACCACCGAGCGACACAATGGGGCCTTTTCAGTCTATGTGTGACAGTTCAGCTACTCCCCATTCCCCCAAATGCATCATCTATCCTGGTAGAACTGGGAGTTCAGTGGGACAAAGATGTGGTATGAAATCTGATTGTATTTCTCTAGTCATCTTCATGGGATGAACTGACATAATTTGAAATAGTGCACTAACTATTCTGTTAAAAAATACTCTTGTAAGAGGGAGGCAGGATGAGAAATTACATATCTACTCTTGTCAGCAGCTGGATTCAAATCTTGATTTTAACTTCCCTTATGCTAGTCAGCAAAAGTTTCTCAAAGGAGAAATAAAAGGACAATAGGGACAATTTAGAAGAACCAAACAATAGGTGTGTTTGAAAGGGAAAGTATGTCCATCTTTGTAATTTAGAGCAATTCAAAATGGAAAAAGTCTATAGTGTTATGGATAGAACTGATACAACTTAGTTTACTTAAGGCATTAAAATTAGAGCACAGGTCAGGAATTTTCAAAAACGTTGTCTTGCTATCAGTTTTTCTTCTGTGATAAAATGACAAATTTGTTCATGCAGGAAACATACCTAGATCAGGGAGTCTGTCTTGACGTACCTAGAACACAGGACTCTGGTTCAAGAAGGCAAACATGTCTTGAAATAGACCAGAACCAAAACAAGCCACAAAAGTTCAGGTCATCTGTCTTTGCCTGTGTGAACCTGGGAGAAGTAAAGACTGTCTTCTCTAAGTAGGACAGAAGTGAATAAAATTAAGCAGGGCATAAGACACACTGCTGTGTTTTTTTTTTTTTTTTTCAGCCCTACAGAGTTCAACCACCAGTTTGCTGTTTAAGGGTAGGGTTCAAGAAAATTCCCAGTAACTGAGTTTTAGCCAGGCTTTATGAGTTTCAGTGTTTTGTCAACTCTAAGATCATATCAAAAGGTCTCATCGCCCTGATATGCCAAGGCATGCAATGAGTGAGATGCCATGGTGCCTGGAGCAGGTCTAATTGAACATTCATCTGTGCCTTCAACACTTCAGATTCTTAACTTCCATGTTCTTTAATCCCTTTCATAGGAGTCTGTCACTGATGTCACTACCACTTCTAAGCAGCTGTGTTGGATGGGTCTTCTCCTTGGTTAGTCTCTTATCTAGATTGCTCTGATATACACAGAAAGTATTAGAAAGATGAAGCTACTGATTTCTTGTCGGTAAGACCCTGACTTTGAAGGGTTTTTTGGTTTGTTTTAAGCGAATGAAATGGTTCTAAGTACATCTTTCTGTAGAAATCCCGGGATGTAACCGATTTACCAGAGCAGCCCCAACGTTACTGTTGAGCATGAAGACAAGCCTGTATTTGGTAAGGGGTCTGTTTCTGTCACTTGTGGATCCACTAACCCTCGGTCTCCTCCATTTTTCAGTGGTCAATTATTTAGTTTCTTTGAATGTAATTTCTTTATTGTCTTTATTTTCTCTCTTCCTGAATGTCTCCCATCTATTTCACTCTCTCTTCCTACCACCAGATGGTGGAAAGGGAAAAGGAAATAACGAGTTGGTAAATGAATGTGGTGGATGTCAGAGTATGGTGAAAGGTGTGGTAGTGAAAGGACTCCAGAAGGAGCTTGTGAGTTACCTGTGAACTAACATAAATTCACTGTTTTCATTTTAGTGCCCACTCAAGGGTAGGCTGCCCTGATCTGGGGATCAGCTCAGTATGGCACAACGTTGCCTGTTGGTGGGGAATTGGCTCAGTGGATTCCTGGGAACATGAAAACCTGGGAACATTGCTGAGCAGTGAATCCCACCTGACTCAGGCAGGGGGGTGCTGGGTTAGGAGTCCGTATGAGGGTCGGTGTGTGGCGATGCAGCCCTCTGGCTTCACTTCTCTTTCTGCATCTCCATCCCACCACCTCCTACAAGCCGAACTCGCGCCTGGCCTGCCGTTCCCACGCTGCACTGAAGGGAAACAGCGTTTCTCTCCCTCCGTAGAATAAACCCCTTCTCCTTCCTAACAGCCCCCTCTGTGAAGCCTTCTGGGTTGCCGCGACACCCCAGGATTACCTGTCATCACCCTCAGCAGGTGTTCAGCCCCTCACCTGCCCACGGTCTCCCCTCCCCCAACCTGTCCTCCACCTCACGTCGCACCTTTGGGATCGGCTTTTTCCATCTCCTTTCCACGTGCCCCTCCACCTGGACGCCCCCTCCCCTCAGACCCTTCCTCCCCTCCTCTGGTCTCGAGGAGTCTCGCGGCATTTCCCGGGGCGTTAGCGGAGCCGCCAAGGGTGGGGGGCAGCCTCGCAGAGCTGGGTCCCTCCCCAGCAGGCGGTGAGGGGGGCGCCGGAGCGCAGCAGTCACAGAGACGCCCCGGGCGCCAGCCCGGTCCCTCGAAGGCTCCGCCCCACTGGCCCCGCCCCTCCAGCCCCGCCCCCGCCCTGGCGGCCGCGCGTCCCCGGCAGGCGGAGCCGCAGGAGCGGCGGCGGCGGCGGCGGTGGTGAGGAGGAGGGGAGAGCGGGCTGCGCGGCCGCGACTGCTGGGCGCTGGGCTGGGTGGCGCTTTTTTTTTTTTTTTTCGCAATTTCCACTAGCGGGGAGCAGGAAACCCGGCGCAGCCGGGCGCAGCGGGTCGCGATGCAGCAGCAGCAGGAGTCGCCCCGGGGCAGCAGCAGCAGCAGCAGCAGAGGCAGCAGCGGGCGGCTTTGAGCCGCCGCGGCCGCCGCTACAGAGGAAAAAGCCGACCCAGCCGCCCGACCCCCGCGCCCATATACCAGCGCTCCGAATCCCGCGCCCAGGTCCCGGCGCCTTGACCCCCGCGTCCGCCTCCGCTAACTTTCACGCTGCCTCGGCGGCCCGGCCCGGCTCGACGCCAATGGGTGAGTGGGGGGCGAACGGGTGCTCACTGCAGCCTGGGGCGGCGCGCCTGTCCCGGGACTGTGGGGCTGAGGAGGGCGCCCTAGGGGCAGGGCCCCGGCGAGTGACACCGGGGTGGGCACCCTGCCTGCCTCGCGCGCTCCTGTTCACTCCCACTCGCGCCCGCGTCCCTGCCGAGCCCGCCGGGCGCCCACTGGAACCCCGCGGGGGCCTGGGTGGAGGAGCGCGGGGGCCGGCCCGGGGCGGCTGGCGCGGAGGGATGCAGGGGGTGTGGTTGGCTTTTCGGGTGGGCGGGGAGAGTTTTGTCTTGGCCATTTTCTCGCCCCCAGCGCGCCTTCCTTGCGCTGAGGGCGGGGGTACAGGGAGCTGGTGGGCTCCGGCCCTGCGCGCCGCTTGCGGTTCCCGCCTGGCCCCGCTGCAGAGGCGGCGGGGGCCCGGGTGCCTTTGCCGGGGGCTGACGTGGTGGTGGGGGGTGGCGGGAAACGCCCCATTACCCGGGCTGGCGTGCAGTCCTAGGGTCTGTAGCGCCTTGACCCGCCTCCCTTGACGTCCCTCTTCCTCCCAGCCCTGACCCCCTCTCTGCCAGCCTGCCTCCCTCCAGTCTGGCAAGCTCTCTGCTTGGTGATGCTCAAAGGCCACTTCCCACACCCTCTAAGTCTGCAGGGTTGGGGAACTGGAAAGGGTGATATAGTCCTTGATTTACTGGTCAAAGATCAGTTCTAAGTAGCCAACAAACTGTTAGGTCCCCTGGGTCCCATCTGGTATAGACCCCAGAGTACTGAAGCCACGGTGCCCAGACGAACTGGCACTTTATTGGGCAATGGACTTGAGATTGCCAGGGCTGTTAAACGTTTGGGCCACCCAGGTAATATTCTTGGTGGTAGGCAGTCTGTTTTTCATGCCTCTGGCACATTACTTTGAGGTGTTTCTAGGCCAAGTATAGGAAGACTGTAGATTTTAATATATCATAATGAAGTGAGACCTTTCTGGGTTCAGGTCATAGTATTTAGGTAGGTGAGTCAGACAGTGAATGGCCAGTAGTTAGTGGTGAAGACAGATGCACTGGAAAAGGAGAGGTTTAACCTGGGCAGTTGCTGAGAGTTCAAATCCCATTTGTGGTCATTTTCCAGAAATGGGTTTCCTTTTCCAGAAGTGATGACGATCTGATGGCTTCTCAACTTCAATGTCACTTTTTTCTTAGTGCCCTTCTCTGATCCCTGCACCACTCCTAGTTTAATTTAGTTCCTTTCTGTTACCCTTTCTCCTATAGCACTTTTAAAAAAATAGCACTATTACGTATTTATTTGAGTTTAACATTCTGTCCCCTACAGTAAGCTCCATGAACATGGGGACGTTGCTGTGTTGTGCTGTTTTGTTCAGCACTGTTTTCTTTGGTGCCTGGCACAGCGTAGTCCCTAAATAAATATTTAATGAATGAATGAATGAATGAGGGGGTAGTGGAAGGCAAAACACTTAGCTTGGCACTCTTGTTTTGCTTTGGCACCTAATAAGATAATTTAGTTCGTTAACAAAGTATATACTTGAAACATCACCCATTACTTTCACAACAGATTGGTTTCTCCTGAGGTAACCCCAAATGCTATTTTGATCATCTGTCCTTTTGGGTGGGTCACCTAAAGGATTGCACACATACACACACAAAGATGTTTGATCCAAGCATCTTCTTTCATGGCTGGACTGTGTTTTCTGTATCTCAGTGGGAAGAGGACTGAGTTCTTTTTAAGAAACAGACCTGTAATTTATCTTTCAAGTCTGAACTATTTTCATTATCCAGAACCTCCTAAGAAAATAGAAAGTGCTTCTGCAGTTTATAGCCCTTTAAGGTTAATCTTTTTTACTGTAATCATTACAAAAGGGAGAGGGGGCGCTGAAAGTGATTTTCAGTTATTTCAGGTGTTAATACTTAGCAGTGCTAAAAGTAAAATGGACACTGTCATTTAATTCATTAAAATGTTTAGAGTGAGATTTGAGATGCTGAAAGTACTTTGGGGGTAAAGATCACATGCTGTTTTCTAAAGTTTTTTCAGCAGTGTATTTGTGATGAAGCAGAGTTATTTAACAATTGATGCTGTATGTCTTCTGACGGAGCCACCTAACAGTGTTGTTTCTGAAGCAGGTGTGTGTACACACAGGCACACCCCCCTTTCCAGTTCCCCATATCACTTTGGTTTTCAGAAGATTTGTCCAGTTTATTAATTTGATACGCTTCCGTTCTTATCGAGTCTGATAATGATTTTTCCCATGATGGATAACACAATAAAGCTGTATTACATAGTCTTTGATCTGAAAAACAACTGCAAAGCATCAAATCCCAAACCCTGAAATGAAGCCAGTTAGTTGTGAAATAGCCTCTTAAAAAGTGCACTCAGAATGTGCCATCTGAGTTTGCAGGAAGATGCCTTCAGTAAATGCAGGGAAAGGCTCTTGTAATTACAACTGCACAAATATTATTACAGCCCAAATCTGTGAGTCGTGGAGGATCTGCAAGCCCCATGAAGGATTTCTGTTTAAAGAATCCCAGAGTAACAACAAAGTGTGGACTGTCGTTAGTGTATTGTATTAGTGTTGGTAGACTGCTTTACGGAGAAGGCAATGGCACCCCACTCCAGTACTCTTGCCTGGAAAATCCCGTGGACAGAGGAGCCTGGTGGGCTGCTGTCTATGGGGTCGCACAGAGTCGGACACCACCGAGCGACTTCACTTTCACTTTTCACTTTCATGCATTGGAGAAGGAAATGGCAACTCACTCCAGTGTTCTTGCCTGGAGTATCCCAGGGACGGGGGAGCCTGGTGAGCTGCCGTCTATGGGGTCACACGGAGTCGGACACGACTGAAGTGACTTAGCAGCAGCAGCAGCAGACTGCTTTATGTTAAATCAACTAAAGCTGAAATGAATACAATATGTTCAATAAATAGGCTCGAGTTAGAGATGGAAGGCTCCACTTCTTATCTATAATGACCTTTACTTTATCCTCTTCTAGCCATCACAGCTACCTCCTGCTTGCACAGATCTTGCTTGTTTCTTCTCTGACAGCTCTAGTTCTTACTGTGTTATTGATATTCTCTGGTCACCATTTGTATTTGTAATTGTTTTAAAGCCAGTTGCACACAGTGGTCAGTATTTGTCTATTTATCCATCTATCCCTCCGATATTTATTGACCTCCTGCTTTGTGCCCAGCATTGTGCTAGGAACAGACACACAGCACACAGACCTGCAAGCTTGGGTTTCTCATTCTAGTGGGAGAGGTAGGCTAGAGTCCAATACTTACAACAATATGTAATTATAAACCCTGGTAGGTCTTGTGAAAGGAGATTAGAGAGGTGGGATCTGAATTAGGTTGTGGAGGGTTAAGGACAGCATCTTTGAGGAGATTGAGTTGAAATCTGAAAGTTGGATAGGAACCATCACTGCCCTCCTCTCCCTCACCCCCCAGGACCACCTGCAGTGGAACAGCCCTGCGCTGTGGGCATGCCAGGGGTATCGCAGTGAGAGAGGTTTCCTCTGGATTAGGAGCTGTTAGGAAGCAGGAGTGAGTCCTGATTGGGTGCCTTAGTAACCTTACTTAGAAGCGGGGAAAACCAGAGTAAGGCTGGGATTGGTGAAGAAGCCAGAGTTGGTCCTAGAAGCCAGGACCCAGGGACATTGGGTGACTTTGGTGGTTTGGACAAGTTCCTGCTTCATCTGTGTTCTCACTTGATACTGAGTGGTCTTGTCAACTACGTGATGAGTGGGGGCGGAGAGTAGGACTTGGTGGTGGGGAGATAAGAGCCATCTAGGTATATTTGGGGGTGACTTCCTTAATATCAGCCCATCTAGGGGCTGTTGTTTAGCCTTTACAGAGTGAACAACTTGCACACTCCACCTGGAATCATTCCGGAGGGATAGAGTAAGCTGCTGAAAACCAAGAAGCAGCACAGCTGTTAATGGGAGAGATGGAATGCAGGAAAGTACTGGAATCCTTTCAATGTGAGAGGAGGAGGATCTCTCATACAATGGTACTCAGAGTGTGGTCCCCCAGTCAGCAGCTTCAGCCTCCTGGGATCCTGTTTGAAATACCAGTTCTCTGGCCCTCACTGAGTCAGGAAGGCGAGAGCATTAATGCATTAATGAGCCCTCCAGGGGTTTTGATGCATGGTCAAGGTCAAGTGTAGAACCTCATTGCCTTGCAGATGAGAAGGCTGAGGTCCAGAGAACATGGGTTTGTGGGCGCTCTGGTCATAAAATAATATGCCATTATAACTGATACAGGACCTCAGAGAAGGAGGAGAATGTGCTCCTAGTTTGGAACAAACCTCTCCTGGAGTTATGACTCAGTATTGAGAAATGAAATCATTCCCCTGCTTTTTCCAGCTTCTAAAGACAGCCTGCATTCCTTGGCTTGTGGCCGCATCACTCACCTCTGCTTCTGTCCTCATGTTTCCTCCTCTCTTTCTCTGACCCTCCTGCCTTCATTTTATAAGTACTGTTGTATTATACTGTGCCCACCTAGATAATTGAGGATACCCTACCCATCTCAAGATCCTTAACTTAATCACATCTGCCAAGCCCCTTTGCCATGGAAGGTAGCATACTCATGGGTTCTGGGGATTAGGATGTGGACCTCTTTGGTGGAGTATTATTCAGCCTACCACCCTTTTATTCCTCTTTTGAGGCCTGCTCCAAAGGTTGTTTTACAACACTTCATCTTGTGTTAAGTCTGTTCATCTCTAGCTGGGTGTCCCCAACTGCATCATCCTGGCTCATTGCCTGGCATAGGGTAAGTGCCATATGTTAGTGAACGAATGAATAAATGAATAACCCTCTCACCCAAGTGCAGCTACTACTTGAAATTCTCTGAGGCTATTGGCTGCCAGGAGTATGTGCGCAGTTCTATAAAATCCCTCAGGCACAGGGTGCTGACAAGGTCTATTTGCTGACAGTTCCCAGTGGCCTGCACAGCAGCGGGTGAAGAACAGTAATGCCGCATGTGTCACATGACTTCAACAAAGAGCTACAAGTTTAAGATAGCAAGTTCTCTCTGGCAGTGGTTCTCAACCAGGGGCAATTCTGCCCCCAACCCGTGGGGGGACATGTGGCAGTGTCTGGGGGTGGCAGCTGGTGGGGGAAGCCAGCCTGCTGGCATCTGGTGGGCAGAGGCCAGAGATGCTGCTTCACCTCCTGCAGCGCACCACAGTCTCCTCCACACTTATTCGGCCCCAAGTGCTGGGGAGGCCAGCTCTGGGTGTTACACAGATGGTCAAACACTGTTCCCTTCCTTCATCCTAGCTGCTCTGGAACCTAAGATTTTCCTCTCTGGCCACAGCCTTTGTTTTATGAATGGACCAAGAAGTCGATGGAGAGCAGGACTTTGGCACTTCATCACTGTTTTGTCCTTTGAGTGGAAAGTGTCTTCACACAGCTTACCCTGCTTCTATCCTTACCTGGATTGTGAAGTTGTTGAACTTCCCTCTCCCATGTGTGGCTCCTCTGATGTTTTGCCTTCCTGCTGGGATGTTCTTAGATGCCAGGTGACAGATAATGGTCCTGCTGCTGCCCACCTATTGGTGCCTGGTTTTGGAGTGCTGGTGGGGCCTTTGGCAGCCATCGACCACACCATCAGATGTGGAACTGAGGCTCCAAGAGGCAATGTGACCTGGGCCCCCAGGTGCAGAACCCAGCTCTCTTTCACTGAGAGAGAACCAGCCACCTGTATCGGTGCTCAGTAAATATCAGGCTACTGATCTCCCCTCCCCCCAGCCCTGTTGCCCCCACCAGCAATGTGAGGAGCTTTCTACAGCCTGTTTCCTTGAGAAGTTTTTTAAAAACAGCTTTATTGAGATATTATTCACATATCATATAGGTCACCCATCTAAAGCATGCAATTCAGTGTCTGTATATCATGTTATTTGTGAAATTATGGTGTAACATATTTAACAGAATTTGCCATTTTAACCATTTGTGAGTGCACAGCTTCGTGGCATGAAGTGCATTCACGGCGTTGTGCAACCAGTGCTGCTGTCTGTTTTGAAAACTCTTCATCACTCCTCCCTGTAAGTTTGTGACTGGAAGGTTAGAGTCCATGCCCCATCCCCTGGAGGGGTGTTCCTGGACCACGCAGCCGTTTCAGTGGAACACTTGGTAGAAGCCCAAGGATCCCAGCTAAGATTCCAAAGAAATACAGGAAAAGAGAAAGTATGGTTTTGTTGTTTTTTATAATGGTTTTTGCTGATATTTTCTTTGGGGGGTGGGGTACTTCAGTTTTGCTTTGTCCCTCCAGGCAGCTCCCTTGGATCCATCTCTTTCATCCTGTGGGAGAATTGCGACTTACCTTCTGTATCCTGAAGCACTTGTGAGTCAGTGGCTTGGGCAACTTCCTTTGCAATTACTGGGGTCCATTAAGAGTATTTCAGTCATGGGAGAATACACTGTGGTGCCAGACTGGTCTCTGGAATCCACACGTGGGGGGTTGATGGAATGCCACATTTCTTTGCTTATGTCCCTTCAGCTGGCAAAGGTACACTGGCAACTGGTTGGTGATAAGCACTTGTTTTTCAACTCGATCATTATTTTATGGATAAATACCTTACAGGCAGTCCTGTAGTTCACATTAGGGGGCACTTAAGCAAAGCAAAATGCAGCTTGTGGGCCTTACCTCACTGGTAAACTATGCTTATAGTTAGGCTCAGGAGGAAAAAACACTGATAACAAAAAAATCCTGGGATATTTGTCCTCCCTGAGCAGTATTCACTTGGCAAGAAAAGCTCTGTAAAGGCCTTCGCTTATTTCCTTACAGGGGCCAGGGAAGTGGTGGGGCCACTGCAGGAGGCTGGTCTGTGCCTAGACGCAGGGGATAGAGAGCAAGATGAGTGCTGTTCAGTTCATACTGCTGTTTCTTCCTCAGTGTCTTGGATGAAAGACTATAAATATTTCAGTGCTGATTAATTACTCATTTTGCATAACAAATCTAAGCCCTTAAGCACCCAAGTGTAGCATATATAGACAGTTGAAAATACTGGGTCTTTAAACTTCCACTTCTTAACAGTTAGTGCTCAAACATCAGCCCTGGTGTTTTTGCTGGATTTTTCTGGACTCCTCTAGACTTAGAAAACTTGGGGCCCAGTTCTAGGTCTGGTCCTCTGGGGCTGCACCAGTTTTATCCATCGCATACCCACTCCCCGGGTGAAAAGTCTTTAATTAGCTTAGTGTCCTCTCTAATTATTCCAGCTAGTTCTCCTTTTTGTGCCTGGGGCTAGAAGGAGGTGCTTGAACCTTGTTTTGGGTGAGCGCTGGGAAGGTCTGCTCTGGCTTGCTTTCCCCACCCCGTAGCCAGCCTCTCTGTGGATCTGCATCTTCTGTGGCAGGCCCTTCTGGATGCTGCCTTCTTCTGCTTGGGTAGTTTACGTGCTCGCCCAGTTAAATCCCAATTCCGGGTTCCCATAGGGTGACTCTGAGTCCCCTGGAGTTGGTGTCACCCTGGAGACACACGAGTGCGTGGTGTGTGCCCACATCTGTGAGGGGAGGGAGTGCCTGGTTCCAGTCCCGTGTGAGTTCTTAAGGAGGGCCTCCTTGGTGCCAGGTGAATGCTGGGTGCTGGGACAGTCCTGACTGGGGTGTAGCCCTGCCCCTGGGATGGGGTGCCTGGGGGCCACTGTTGGGGCAGGTACTATAAATGCAGATGCGTGAAGGTGCCCCATTGCCCGCACTTCCTGGCTGTCTTGACCAAGGGATGATGGGTGTGAGGTGTGGTGCTAGAGCTGTCAAAGATGAGCCCGCCCCCCCCCCCCACCCCCCTGAGGGACAGCTCCTGGCTTTGCTGGGCACCCTTATGCTTCTGAGTGAGTCACGGCTATTTTTACCTTTTGAGACCCAGAGTTGTCTAACTGAACTTGGTTTCTCCTTTTGAGTTGGCACCACTTAAAAAGCGTGGATGTGACTGGGGGCACTTGGAGGGGTTGATGATAGCGCGCCGTGGGGGCAGGGTGCAGTTGTGACATTGTCTGGGTCTTTTAGGGAACCTGTGGGTTTTTAAATGGAGGAAGAAATGAAGACGTTGTGAAAAGCAGCCACCGCCTGGCCGGACGAGTTAACCGCCGGAGCCAAGTGATGGCGGGGAAGGGGCAGGGGACTGTGGCTGCTGTGTGCTTGGGCTCCCTCTCTCCACCCTCCCACCCTTTCTCTTCTCTTCCTCTCCTCTCTTGCTCTCCCCCTCACTGGGTCGCCTTTCCTTCTCTCCCCCAGCCCTCCCCACACCTTCTCTGTACCCCACTCTCATCTCTCCCCAGCCTTTCTCTTCCCTCGGCCCTCTCTCTCCCCTCACTGCCCACCCACCCATTCGAGACCCACCTCCTGCTCATTCCCCGTTTCCCTTCAGGCCTCTTTTGTTGCCCCCTCCACTTCTTTCCTTCTCTCTTCCCCACAGCCTCCTCCACTCTGCCCCCCCACCTCGTCTCTCCCATCCCTGTCCCATTCTCCTCCAGGTCCCTCTGTCCACACCTTCTCTCCTCCTAAGGGGACCTCCCCTTACCCTCTGTTTGTGCTTCCCCTTCTTACCCCGCTTCCTTCCTCCTTCTGCTCCCTTTCTTCCCACTCTTCGTCCTGCCCGTCCCCTAACTCTCCCCAACTTTCTCCCCTTCAAACCCTCTCTTCTCTTCCCTCCCCCTGTTCTCTCCCGCCACTCTGTGGTCTCCTCCCCCCTAGGCCCACATTCTCTCCCGAAAGCCCCTTTCTCTCCTGAAATCCGGCATGTCTCACAGCCCTCCCAGTTCTTCCCATAAACCTTCCCCATAGGGTACTGCCCCTGCCTCAGCATCTTCAGCTGAGAGCAACACCTCCTTCGTGGATGAAGCCATTGTGTATTAGTGTCCTCTAAGGTCAAGATGGCCACGTGAGGATGTGTAGAAATGGCTCCCACTCCACCGCAGACACTGGGCAACCGGTTCGCTGCCAGTGAGGACAGTCGTCTTAAAGGATAACCTCTTCTCCAACAGTGGTGCAGGGGGCTCCATCCCTGACTGAGGGGAGAGGCAGATTCTAGGATGGATATGTCTTCTTCTAGTTCCAGCATTCTGTAACCCTGAAAAGTTTTTTTGTTATAAATAGTAACTCTATAATAGAGTTCAGAAAATAGGAAGCAGGACAATTTAAATTGAGTGCTCATACAGTACTCCAATACAAGCACTTTCATTGTATCTTTGTGTGTGTCTTTTTAGGGGCTTCCCTAGTGGCTCAGTGGTAAAGCATCCATCTGCCAACGCGGGAGATGTGACTTTGATCCCTAGGTCCGGAAGATGCCCTGGAGAGGGAAATGGCAACCCACTCCAGTATTCTTGCTTGAGAAATCCTGTCAACAGAGGAGCCTGGTGGGCTACAGTCCATGGGGTTGCAAAGAGTCAGACACAACTTAGCTACTAAACAACACCAACATATATATCTTTAGACTTTTTACTATATACTTGTAGATAATATTAATATATGTAGTATATATAATTGTACATCCTGTTTTTTTTTCCTATGCCATAATCATCTCCAAAGCTGGTGTTTGTAGTAGCTGAATATGTGAGTTCCTGAATCCTAGCTTATGGAACCATTTCCCTACCATTTGAGCATTAGGTTGCTTCCATAATCTTGATATTATAAATAAAGATGGGATGGACACCGTTTTCCTTTTTATCATTTAAGGAAACCAGATTGCAGGCAGGGTGACATTCCACATCGGTCCTTTGTTTCCATAGCCTCCATGTGACTGGAATGGCCCATGCTGATGATAATGACGATACGTCCATGAGGGTCAATTACTGCGTGCGCACTGGCAAGGTGCGTGCCATCCCTGTGTTTGCTTTCAATTTTAGTTCAAGAAACTGCTCACATGGCTTGTCATCCCTTCTGTGCCATATGTGCTGTGTGTGTCTGTAAGTGACACAGGGACGGGGAGAGAGGGAGATGTCTCTGAAGGAGACTGCCGGTGGGACTTTGCTGTTCCACAGCGTGTACCTGTTGCACTGTGCCATTTGGAGACGATGAATCCTGGTTCAGTGCTCAGGCATGAGAGGACGGGATATACACAGGGAAAGGTAAAACCCTCGGAGACTTGCTTCCTTCTCTACTGTCTCTTTCTTTCCATCCTTCCTCTTGCCCTCCTTCCACTTTACGCCCTGACTGACTTTTTAAAGGGTTTTAGTGTCCCAGAACTGCAGGGGAAATGGTGTTCTGAAGGTGCTGGGTCATCAATGGGCCTTCTCTTTTGGCTGGGCTGTGGGTCCAGGTCTAATGCTGACAAGGGAAAGGTTGTGACTGTAACCTGCTGTGACTTCCTAGCTTAGCTTTATGTCATTGTCATATGCTGTCTTGAAAAAATTGGACTTTTAGCTTCAAAGGACATCAGATAAGAGTGGCTAGAACCCCAGGATCCAGGCTGGATGAACCATCTTGAACTCTGCCTTCTTGACGCATCAGTATGAGTGAATGGACAGCACTGTGTAAAGCATTTGCTCCCCAGCCACCCAAGTGCACGTCAGATGCTAGCTCGTGGGCGGCCAAAAAGAAGCTGAACATTTATGATGCCTTTTCAAGGCCAAGTGTCCAGTGTCTGTGAAAGTTCTAAACTTCATGATAGTGTATTAGGAAGCCTTGATCACTAATGGGTACCAAATCCTTTTTCACTTTGTTTCATTTTTAAGTTATGAACATAACCAGACTGTACTGCAGGACAGACAAGACAGTTGATTCATTACTGCCATTTATATTGGAATTTGATTAGGTTCTACAAGTCTTTATTTAGTACCTTTTAGGTGTGAGAGCTGATATAACCAGAGGGACACGGATGTCTAAAGTTTCCCTCAATGACACATTTTGGTTAATTCTCATTTCCCTAATTACTTGGGAGATTGTGATGTGATCATTTCATGAACCACACAATGAAATAAGCAGTTAAACTGGACAGTGTTAGTTTGAACAAGTTTTGTTTCTCCCCAAAGAAGGAAAGGTGTCCATATGAGGAACACACATCAAGTTAGAAGACAACTCTCTGAGATAACAGTTGTTAGTTGGTCTCTGAAACTCCCTCCTTGCTGGAGGCTTAGAGAAACCAAATAGAACAGGGTTTCTCAGATGAGTAAGGCTGGAGTTCCTTTCAGGGAGGTATTTCAAGACTCCCTCTTTGCCTTGAACTTTAAAAAATGTTTATTTATTTATTTGGAGTAAAATATACATGACAGAAAATTTACCATCAAATTTTTTTTTTTTTATCGTGGTGACATACACGGAATGTGAAACGTACCATCCTAACTGCTTCTAAGTGGACAGTTCAGTGGCATAAAGTACATTTACCTTGTTGTACAAGTGTCACCACCAGCCATCCACAGAACGCTTTCTATCTTATAAAACAGAGACTCCACACCCCTTCAACAGCCACCCCCATTTCCTGCTCCCCAGCCCCTGGCAACCAGTGTTCTCCTTTCTGTCTCTGTTTGCTTGACTACTCCAGGGACCTCATTTAAATGGAATCGTACAGCGTTTGTGCTTTTGTATCTGGCTGATTTCAGCTAGTGTGGTGTCTTCAGGGTTCACTCATGTTATAGCATGTGTCAGAATTTCATTCTTTTTTAATTGCCTAAAACTTTGTAATAATGATGCGGCTTGAAAAATAGGCACTTAACTAGATATATGCTCCTTTTGCTTTTAGCTCATTTGGAAATATAAACCTGCAGTATCAACCTGAAGCTCATTTGGAAGTATAAACTGATTCACAAATGAAGGATGAATTAACCCAATAAAGCTCAATCAACACTAATAGGAGACACAATGACATGTTTCAGAGATGCCATTGTTGCTCGCAAGGCGGCTGGGTGCACACACTTGATGTGGGGTGCAATCTTTTGACTTTACTTGGTCATCTCATCTCTTCCCTCTTCAAACCAATGTGAGAATCCTTCCTTCACACAGTGCTCTCTGAGGCCTTTTCACGGCATGCTGTGCATGAGAACCGATTCTGAAAGTTGAGAGGATATTTGATCCACATAGACCACGTGTGGGTGTGGACAGTGTCAAGCATTGGTAGAAAATAAGTCCTCATAAGCCCACCCCTCAATGTGCACTGTGGCTCCGTCCTGTCCCCCTGCCTTCTTGAGAGGAGATGAACATCAGGAGCCTTTTAAAAAATCATATTTCCCTTCTTTTTAAGAACTAGTTTGATCATTTCCATATGTATCTCCTAAAAACATTTTGTCTGGTTTTGCTTGGTTTTAATTTTATGTAACCAGCATGCAAACCACACAGAGACTTGTGACTGGCTGTTTCTCGTTTTGTACTTCATCTCTTTTCCCTGTCTGATCTTCCATTGTTTGAATGTGCCATTGTGGCTTTTTTGTTTCACTTGTGATGGACTTTTGCGTTGCTTCCAGTTTTTGCTACTGTGAATGCGTGTCCTGTCACCATTCTGATCATTGTCTCCAGGTGCCCGTGTGAAATACGTCCTTGAAAGGTGTATGACGAGGAGTGATTTTGCTGGCTTGCAAGTTGGTGGATTTCCAAAGTGGTTGTACCAGCATGTTCCCAACAAAGGACTGAACAAACTAATAATGAAGGAGAGAACACCGTATTCATTGAAGAGAGGATGTGAGCTTTAGAAGAGAATGCCTAATTGGTTTTCACAATGTGTGTTCCCAGAGTATAAACATTTCTGCAGCTCCCATGTTGCTCAACATTTGGCCACCTCTGTGTCTATCATCACATCTCCTTCTCTATCTCTTGAGCCTCCCTCTTCCATCCTTTAAAGACCCTTGTGATGATGCTGGTCTCCTCCAGATCATCCAGGATAATCCCCTCATCTCAAGATCCCCTCATCTCAAGCTTAATCACATCTGCACAGTCCCTTTTGCTAGGTTAGATCACATACTCACAGGTTCTGGGAATTGGGGAGGGCATTATGATGTCTACCATGGACGGAGGGAAGGGCTCCATTTCTAAAGGAGGAAAGGGATGCTTGGAGATGATAGTCTCTACTGTATCACATGACTGCATTTTTTCCCATTTCGTGCCCATGGATATTTGAAAGTATTAAATTGTCAGAGCTGGTGAACTTGCTGAAGATGGGACTTTGTTTTCTTGTACTTTGTGGTTCTGGGGGTTTGCATATCTAAATAATCACAAAAGAAAACTTTTTGAGGTCTACGTCTTCTCTCACGAGTGAGCGTCCTCCGTCCATCTTCTGTTGGCCGCGTTCCTTTCCCGAAGGCCACTTCGCTGTTGTTATGCTTGTAGTTTCCTCAGAAAAGCTAACAGCGCCACTAGCATCACTAGGATTAAATGCGTGGTGAATGTTTTTATTGGCACAGAGTAGAGGCTCAGATGAGTTACAAATAGACAACAATAAAAGGCCACGCTGGCACACTGCCACAGCCCGCTTGTGTGTGAAGACCCCCTCATCATATATTTTGTGCCCACAGTAGGTGCACTGATCAAATACCTTCCTGGTATCTTTTGCCCCTCACAGATTTTTTGGGCATGTGCTACGAACTGAATGTTGAATGTTTTTGTTACTACAAAATTTGTATGTTGAAACCCTTGATCCCAAATGTGATGGAATTTGGTGGTGGGGCTTTTGGAAGGTTATTAGATCATGGGAGTGGAACCTTCATGGGAAGACAATGGCACCCCACTCCAGTACTCTTGCCTGGAAAATCCCATGGACGGAGGAGCCTGGTAGGCTGCAGTCCATGAGGTTGCTAAGAGTCGGACACGACTGAGCGACTTCACTTTGACTTTTCACTTTCATGCATTGGAGAAGGAAATGGCAACCCACTCCAGTATTCTTGCCTGGAGAATCCCAGGGACGGGGGAGCCTGGTGGGCTGCCGTCTATGGGGTCGCACAGAGTCGGACATGACTGAAGCGACTTAGCAGCAGCAGTAGCAAGAAGAGAGAGAGAGCTTGCTTCCTCTCTCTGTCCCCAACCCCACTCCACCATATGAGGAAACCAGGAAGAGGCTTCTCACCAGAACCTGACATGCTGGCACCGTAATCTTGAACTGTAGCCCTCCAGAACCTTCGGGAATACATGTTTGTTTAAGTAACTTAGTTTATGGTATTCTTCTTCTAGCACCCCAGACTAAGACAGCATCGAGAGGAGGAGGGACCATGAGAACTATGGTGGGATCTATTTCCAGTCCTTGAGTCTGTCTCTCTGGTGGAAAACTGCAAATATTTATATCAGTGTTAAGAGATACACAGACATTTTGGAAAATAACCCAGTTTGAATCATCTGAAATGATAAAATTTATCTTCTGTCAGAATGTGGAAATAACATAAATCAATACTTATCTCTCCAGTGAATTCAGAGCATCTTAAAATGGAGCACTGGACTCAGTCGTGTGGACCAAAAGCAGGGGCTGAGAACACTGGGCTAATGAGTAAGAAGGTTGTGGGAAGGATCCTTGCTGTGGGGGGTGTCCTGGAAATTCAGTGTAGAAAATAATCTCAGGATCTTTGGAGCTGTGAGGGTCATACCAGCTGTCTCAAAGTGCCCTGAGGTGTTTTACAAATCTGGAACCACTCATGTCATGTTTGAGACTCAGATTGAGTTTTCTCATGACATTTTAGATCCCCAGCTGCTCTGAAATGCTGGGTCTTGGGGAAACCTTGGGCTGCTGTTCTTGTTTTGCTGCAGTCGTGGTACGTCTGTTCAGATGGGCCAGCATGGGGGTTCAGTTTGTCGTGTTCCCTACCATGCCCTGTTGCCTCCCAGACACAAGCGGGACTGACAGTCTGTTGCTAATCAGGCTTGTGTCTTTGTTCTCATGCTCTTGGGTAGCCTGTCTCCACCCCAGGAGACCACTGAGTGGGCCTTCAAACACCCCCAATCTCAAGAGTTTGAATTCTCTCCTGAAATTACAACCAGATTGTCTCTGCTTGATGGGGCAGAAGTACTTTTACAGACAAAGTTGCTAAAACTTTGCAGGTCACCAGTTCCTCTAGATGGAACTGCTCTTTAATGATGGACTCCAGGTCACTCTCCTTTGGATGTCCCAGTTACACCCCGAAGGATTGATATGTTGGTTTTCATCTGATAACCTTGGGCCCATCGTGTGTTTGCCTGGCCCTCGAGTGAGAAATCCAATAGTTTCCAATATCCCAGGCTCTCCCTACTCATCTGAGATTTCATTTGAGCACCTAACACCACCAGCATCTGCTGCACTTTCTTTAGACCATTGTTGACCTTGGCTGCTGACACGTGTGTGTTGGCTCTTGACTGGATGTACCGTGGGAGTCGCTGTTTTAAAATCAGTGGTCCTGTCAAGAGCACCAGGTGGTGGAACTTCCGTAGCAGGAAAAGATATTTAAAGGTGCAGCATGACTGGAGAGTTCTGAGTCAACCCTTTTAGGGGTGGGATATAGAGAAGTAAAACCAGGGCCAGTGTGGGGAGTGCTGTGGAAAAGCGAATGTCCTTGCTCCTTGACAAGGTGGGTGAGTGGGGTGCGGGGGGAGGGGCAAGGGGAAGGGTAGGGCCTCGTCTGATTTCTGTGTTAGCTCAGGTCCCTGTCTAAAAGTTTTAGGAATCTTCTTTGTTTTCTCTCCTGCCATCAAGTGCTTCCTTCTGATAATGGGAGGGGAGTTGCTAAGTCGATAATATGTCAAATTTCTGTGCACCAACTTTGCTATGTGAGGTAGGGAAGACTTTGTGTGGTGCTGACTGAGGAGCCTGCCAGTCTCATGGCCCCATGAGACTCAGTCTGCTGGCTCCCACAGCACCATTGTGGGCACCTTCCTATCGCCGCCCTGCCTCCTTGGTCTCTGCTAGGTCTTTGTCTGGTCTCTTCTGTCTGTATTGTCCCAGGCATGGTCCTGGGGAATCTTGGCTCTCAGCCTGGAGCTGATGAGTTCTTGCTTAGGAGGTGAAAGGGAAGAGCACGCTGGGCTGGACTAATCCACGCATGTGCCAGTCAGGAGATCACTTCCCTGGGTTTATAGTTATGAACGGGAAGAAGCTGCCAGTTGGGCATGAGTAATTTATTTTTGAGGAGAGATCATGAGACATCTTATTTATCTTTGCTTTACTTGATCTGCTGGAAAACACAAGGACATCCGATTTGTTGTAGCTAGACATCACCCTCCTTCCCCTTCCTCCCTCCTCCCCACCCCTGACTCGAATATGAATGCTTCTGGATGCACAGGAGAAGGGTCACCATTTGAGGAGAGGGCACTGGGCATGTGCTGGCTCAGGAGGCCCCACCAGGGACCACAGGGACCCCATAAATCTTGCTCCGTGGACTGTCATTCCTTTAGTGCCAAGTTGAAGACCATGGCTGTCTCCTCCATGCTGGTATCCCTGCACCTGGCTGTTGTCTCAGCCAGAATGAGCAGTAAAAGAAAAATATCTGTCAAATGACTATAAACAAGGGATGATGTATGACTCTCAGGCCAGAGTCTCATTTCCCCAAACTGGGCCGGAAATTGATCTTTAACGGCATCGCTTATTCCTGTCTCCTCCGCACATTGCATGTGATCAAGTGCCAGGGAGAGAGTCAGTGCTGCTTAAGAGTCTTCTCTGCCATTGGCCTATTGTTTTGTAAGGTGTATTCATGTTTTTGAAAGCATTTCTCTTTTGAAAGACCTCAAAAAATGGATAATGATGATCTGTGACGTGGTTTCCGTAGAATCTAGCCAGCATGACAGCCCTTGGGCCCAGACCCCTTCAACTGCACACACAGCATGCATCTTCCTGGGGTTCTAGATCAGCCATTAGTAGACACTTGTGTCACAATGAACTTGTCAAGAGAAGACCAGTGGTGGCTCTTGGTGCAGGGCGTGCTCTGTCCTTGGGGCAGCTAGCAGGCTGGCTTGCTCTACTGCTCCTCCGAGGTTCCTTGCCCTGGGTCCACCCCAGCAATTTTCTCCTTGATCTTTCTCAGTTGTGGTCTGCATTCAGGCTTGCCACACTTCCGTCCGGGGACATAATGAAGTGCGTGCAGGTGCCCTGGGCTGTGCAGAGTGGAGCTGCGATAAGGGAGCCTGCAGGCGCATTTCTGCAGGGCTCTCATCCTGCATTTTAGGGAAGTGTCACTGGTCCCCTGTACGCCCTGAGCCACACAGTGTTTTTCTTCTCTTTTCGTCTTGCTGGACTTTATTGTTAGCCCGACCCCAGTCTCTGACTTTTTGCTTCTGGATGCTTTTCTTCCTCCCTAGGGAGTAATTGCTTAGAAAATGCCCTCTTGTCAAAAACATAATATCTCCAATATCATAAATTGGTGGTGAAAACTCCCCTCTCACTTGGCTTGATAGTTTCACCATGGCTAGTGGAGAAGAGATGGCAGCATGATTTCCAGTCCCTGTGGAAGCCGAAGGGGTCAAGCGTGAGAACACTCATTGGGGGCCCAACCCACTTTCCTCAGGCACTTTAATCTTTTAATGCGTTCATGCTTTGGAGAATTATAGGGGCCATATGCAGCTTCCCAGGTAACCAAGACTTGCTAAAAATAGAGCTTAAATGGCCTCACTTTTCTGGCATTGGAAATCATGGATTTTTATTTTTAGGCCAGCTGTTGTTAGTCCTAACTATTGTCAAGCCTGGGGAAGAGGAATCACTGAGCAAGACCATTGCCAGTTGGATGCTGTTAGAGTTTGAGCCCTCACTCCCAGCCAGTTGGAAGGAGGATCCAAATCTATGGAAAGATAGAGACTGACTGCCATGTGGCTTCCCTTCCTTACCCCACCCTCTATTCGGGAGAATTCTGCTTGCATTTAGGGTATTTGTTACAAGAAAAATAGGTTGAAAAGAGTGAATTCTGGCACTTGGTAAGTTTATAGCACTGGTTAAACCAAAAACTGGCACAGATGGGAATGCAACAGTTTTGAGGCCATTGGGAAGCCACACTGAGACTCCCACCCTCGCACTGTGGCATTGGGGTGGTCGCAAATGGAAATTGTTATCACCATACTTAGTTGTGAATTGATGAATTCAGTTATAGGTAAGAATAGGTTTAACTTCCATTGCTCATTTCTTAAGTAATCTCATTTTACTATCCCCATTCTTGCCCACCTTCAGTTACAGAAATAACTCTGAGTGGGTTTTCTTTTTAGAGATCTGTGTCAAGCAGATACCTCATAAAAATGGCACAGGCGAACTGTTCCGTTTAGAATGGCCCTGTGACACAGGACCATGTGTGTTTGCCATCCCTGGGCACTGGTTTCTTTGGAGGAAAGGTCTAAGAGAATGGAGGCCAGTGGCAGCCAGGGCACGGAGCCAGGCCTTCCAGAGAGGCAACTGGAAAGTGCTGTGGACTTTGCATGGACAGTTTACTTAAGTTTGATAGCCACTTGTATTTATTTCCTATCACTGCCATAATAAATTTCCACAAAATTAGTGGCTTAAAGCAACCCAAATTTATCGTCTTACTGTTCTGTAGGTCAAAAGTCTGATGTGGCTCTCACTGGACTAAAATCGGTGTGTTCCCAGTTCCTTTCTGGGAACTCTAGGGGAAATTCCCTTCCCTTGCCTTTTCCAGGATTTAGAGACCACTCATCTTCTTGGCTCATGGCCCCCTTTCTCCATCTTTAAAGCCTGCAACAGTGGGTCCTGTTCTCCTCATGTTGTGTCACTGCCACCTTCTCTTTGCCCCCAGTTTAGACTTCTAAGGAGCCTCAGGATTATATTCGGTCCACTGGTTAATCTGGGCTACTCTCTGTATTTTAAGGTTAGCTGATTAGGAACGTTAATTCCATCTGCAACTTGAAGGTCCCTCTCAGGTGTTCTCAGGTTCCAGGGATAACAGTGTGAGCATCCAGGGGGGAGGGTGGGCACTGCTCTGCTGACCACACTGGGTGCATTGTTCTTCCTGATTTCCACATCCGGTCAGGCCAAAGGGCAGTCATTTTGGTGGCAGCCTGTGTGGGAGATGGCTTCCATCTTTGCAGAGTTTGAGGAAGTTGAGAAGGAGATTTCTCTTAGCCTGGCAGACGGTGAAGATTCTCAGATACCTTGTTTCTTTGTAGGCCTGCCCTGGAGTCTTGATGATCCAGCTAGGACTGTCACTTAGGGCTACCCTCCCAAGGGTGCGGGGGTCAAGGGTGGCCTCGAAGGCAAGCAGGGAGTCAGGATGGCTGGGAACAGCTGGGCTGAGCGAGAAGAGAGTAATGAGGAAGCAGGGGGACGAGGACAGGAAATGACAGACGAGTTTGCCCCTTGGGAGGAAGAAAATAGAAGATGGGGTTGATTACATCTGGCCCGAAAGAAAATAAAAGCTTGGGCTTTTTTGTCATGTGTTTTGTGTTGATTTCACTGTTGAGTCAGCTTGGAGACCTGGGTCACGTTTTGGGCATCCAGTACACTCCAGCCCTGAAACCCCCTAGGGGTTCACTGTGGACACTTGGTGGCCCAGGGGAGGGTTGTCACTGTCCAAAGGGCTCTCTCTGGAGAGCAGAGTGGCTCAGCTCGAGACCCCATCCCAGCGGTGCTCCGCCCTGGGGAGTGTAGACGACCCGGCGCATGTGCAAGGGACCGCAGATGGGTTCTCAGCAATCCTAAGAAATGATCTTAGTTGTAAACTGACCTAGACTGGTTTGGCGTTTGAAGACTTGTCAGATTATTTTGGGAAACAGTTTATGGGAACCTTGTGTGTTCTTTCCCACAGTCACATGATTGGGAGGTATGTTACAAGGAGAGCAAGTCTCAGACCGAATGGGGCCGCTCATGTGGCCACTTGTCAGCAGGCAGGCTCATGGAAAGCCCACCTGTCCCTTAGGCTCAAGCTCGCTGGTCAGGCGAGAGACAGTCAAGGCAGATGTCGTGGTCTCCACTGGGAGGACTCCCCCAGTGCACCGGGAGGGGACAGGTCCTTCTTTCATGGGCAACATGAACCCTGATGGAGTCCTGGCCTCCCTTCCCTCACTGGGTGGACTGCTGGTCTTCCTCAATTCTTATTTGTGGTTCTTGCTAAGGTTCACGTGCCAGCACATTTTCACTCCATCCAGAGAACAGGGAGCTAGTAGTGTTCAGTTCACTTATGTTAATTGGCTAACTCTCAGGTAGATGGAAAATCCCGTGGACGGAGGAGCCTGGTAGGCTGCAGTCCATGGGGTTGCACAGAGTCGGACACGACTGAGCGACTTCACTTTCACTTTTCACTTTCATGCACTGGAGAAGGAAATGGCAACCCACTCCAGTGTTCTTGCCTGGAGAATCCCAGGGACGGGGAGCCTGGTGGACTGCCGTCTTTGGGGTTGCAGAGTCGGACACGACTGAAGCGACTTAGCAGCAGCAGCAGGTAGATGGACTCTGCTAAGTTTTTCAGGTGCTACCCACCCTTCCCCCACCCCACCATCATCCCTGGAGTGTTCTTTTCTCTCTTTTTTTGGTCAGATTTATTGCTGATCTGCAGCTCTGGTTTATTTTTTATATAATTTTATTTTTGCCTGTGCTGGTCTTTGTTGTTGTGTGGGCTTTTCTCTAGCGAGTGAGGGCTGCTTTCTAGTTGCAGTGCGTGGACTCTCATTGTGGTGGCTTCTCCTGTTGTGGAGCGTGGGCATGGGCATGTACGCTTCAGCGGTGGCGGCTCCTGGGCTCTAGAGCACAGGCTCAGTAGTTATGGTGCACGGGCTTAGTTGCCCCATGGCCTGTGGAATCTTCCTGGACCAGGGATTGAACCCATGCCCCCTCCATTGGCAGGCGGACTTTAATCCACTGTACTACCAGGTGAGTTCCGAAGTATTCTTTTCTGATTTGGGTTCTTCACATAGGAACTGACCACCTTCAGGGTAAGGATTTGTGTCCACACATCTGTATGTTACACTTTTTTTTTTTTTAATGAGGTATTGATTAAGTAGATTATTTTTAACTTCTAATTTCCTTTTAGACTTAAGGAAAGGATACAAAAATAATATGGTTTCCATATACCTCCCACTCAGCTTTCCCTAATGTTAACACCTTGTATGATACAGTATTGTTATCAGAACCAGGAAATCAACATTGGTGTAATACTGTTAATATTTACTAAGAGTTTTATTTAATTTCACCAGTTTCCACTGATGTCCTTTTTTTGGGTTCTAGAATCCCATTCAGGGTCCTATCTTGCCCTGAGTTGTTACTTCTCCTTTGTTTCCTGCAATCTGTTGGCAATTCCTTGGTCTTCCCTCATCTCTCATGACCTTGACAGTTTTGAAGAGTATTGATCAGTATTTTGTTGGACATCCCTCATAGTGAATTTTCTTGTGGTTGGACTGAGGTCATTCTTTTTTATGGTGGCAAAATATCAATAACATAATGATGGCCGTTTTAGCCATTTTAAATATAGAAATCAGTGGCATCAAGTACATGCACAGTGTTTTGCCACCATCCCCATTCTCTATTTCCGTTATTCTCCAGTACCTATCCCTCCAACCCCTGATAATGCTTGTTCTACTTTCTGTCTCTATGATTCTGCCTGTTCTAGCTCCCTCATCTCAGTAGAATCGTATAATAATTGTCCTTTTGTGATTGGCGTCTTTCATTCACCTAATGTCCGCAAGGGGCATCCACGTTTAGCACATGCCAGAACTTCATTCCTCTGTATAGAGAGACTGCACTTTGCTCATCCATTCACCAGCTGACCGACGCTTGCTTCCACCTTTGGGTGTTGTGAATAGCAGTGCTAGAAACATGGGTATTTAAGTCATTGGTTCACATTTTCAAAAGGAATATGGCGAAACTGGAAAAGATACAGCTGGAGCTGGCAGGAGAAGGTACTCTTCTGTTTCTCCTGTGCCCTGTGGGATGAAGGCTTCCACAGGAGAGAGATTGGGATGGGGCTGGGCAGTGAAAGGGCAGGGGACTCAGAGGCAGGTGCTAGAAGGTTGAGAGGCCAGCAAGAGAGAGGAAGCCAAGCTGTCATACTTGGCCAGAGGTGCCACCACTGAGGGATGGCCTAGAAGGTTCCAAGCAGGAGCATTGGACAGAGTCAAAGGCCAAGGGGAAGAGGGGGTAGTTCATTCCTTACCACCTGGAGCCAGGCAGGAGGGAACAGGCACAGGCCAGGCTGGAAATTTAGTTCACTTAGTATTTCTTTTGTTCTTTTTCAGATTTTAAAAAATATTTATTTATTTGACTGTCCTGGGTCTTAGTCGCAGCATGTAGGATCTCTGATCTTTGTTGCAGCAGGCAGGATCTTTAGCTCCGGCATGTGAACTCTTAGTTGCGGCATGTGGGATCTAGTTCCCTGACCAGGACTCAAACCCGGGCTCCCTGCATTGGGAGCTTGGAGTCTTAGCCACTGGACCACCAGGGAAGTTCCTCTTTTTCAGATTTTTGTGACCTTATCTCCCAGTAAGGAATATGTTTTACATTGCAACCTGGTGCACACACTCATCCTTAGTACAATTGAAATACTCATTTCACTGAAAACATTTACTACATGCAATGTATTCTGATATTTTTTTCAACACTGTTGCATTTAAAAAAAAAAAAAAGGCTTATTATGACCTGGTTTGCCCTTGGCTTGAAAACACAGTGCTGTATGAAGCCCCACATGCAAAGTTCTTTGTGCCAGTTAGTTTTTCTTTGGGTCCTGCCACCACTTCTGTGAATACTGTAAACTATATAGTTTGATCGTGTTTCCCTTTTTGATTTGGCTCTTAGAAAACTAAAAGCCAATTGGCTTGACCAAGTGGTTGGTCTCTATATGATAATCATATACCATACCTACTGATACCTTAACTTTTCCTGGCTCTTTACCTTTTAACTGTATTTTTTCTGATCCTAATTATTCAATATATTTTAATTTTACTACATGAATTCTTGAGAGCTGCTCCAACCTATGTGGAATGCATTAAGATATGATGATGGAATACCTAGGAAATCATTGAGAACTTTGAGAAAAGCTTTGGAGGCGTCTTCCTCTTTAGAGACTTTTTCAAAGCAAGGTCTGAACTTATTTTCCTTTAGCTCTATGACTATCTGATTTGTTTTTCAGGCCTTTGATTCTTTGTTTCAGATTATCTAGAAAGCATTTCCACCCCCCTCTCTTTTTTCTTTAAAGAAATTTACTACAGTTACAAAAGTAGAATTCAGAAAGTTTAGTATTGATGTGGAGAAAAGGTGTCATTTTTTTCTTTAAAATAGGAATATTTTTACTTACACTCACATTTCTTAGAATGGTGTGTGTTTATGTAGACGTTTTTATTATAGATTTAACCTCCTCTTTAAATCAGTAAAGTATTATGAACATTTTGTTTCCATTCTTTAAAATACATTGAAGCGTAATTGATTTACAATGCTGTGCTAGTTTCAGGTGTACAGTGCAGTGATTCAGCTGTGTATTACATATATGCGTGTGTGTGTGTGTGCTTAGTCATGTCCAACTCTAATGACCTTATGGACTGCAGCCTGCAGGCTTCTCTGTCCATGGAATTTTCCAGGGCAGAATTCTGGGGTGGGTTGCCATTTCCTTTTCCAGGGGGTTTTCCTGACCCAGAGATTGAACCTGCATCTCCTGAATTGGCAGCTGGATTCTTTACCACTGTGCCACCTGGGAAGCCCATATATATGTGTGTGTGTGTGTGTATTTTTTTTTCTTTTTCAGATTATTTTCCCTTATAGGTTATTACAAAATATCAAGGTCCTTGTTTGTACTTTTTTTTTAATCCCAGAAATGTCTCAATCAAGCACCCTATTCCTGTAGAGATTCCCCTGCCTCCTCTCTGCTCTTTATCCCCCTTCTTGCTTGGCCATCTAACTGGTTTGTCTGCCACCTACAAACTCTGTCCATGGATCCCGCTCCTGCCACAGGTGTCTTCCGAGAACCTTTGTGTGTGGTTGTATCTCCCTTCTGCTCCCAAATCTCTGGTCCCTCCCTGGGCTTGCGGATCCCACAGTCTATTGAGCTTGTATCAAGGCTGGAACCCACCTTACCCCATGAGTAGCAGCATCACTTTCACTGCGGTCCCCTCCACACCCCCAGATCAGAAGGCTTTGAAGGAGGATGAAGCGAGCAGCCCATCTGATGCACCTGGACCTCTCAAGAGGCCGTGAAAGCAGAGGAGGACGAGTTTGGAGAAAAGTCGGTTCCTGGATGAACTTTTCACTAACCAGATGAGGGCTGCCCATGCTGAGCTGCTCTTGCCTTTGTTTGAAGTGGTGAAAGGAAGTAAGAACTGTCTTGGCGTGGAAGGTCACTACTGCCAAGAAGAGAGGTCTCAGGCTTTCTGAGACTTGTTTATCATTTCATTCTGAAAAAACATCATTACTTTTTTGCTCTATATATGGAATCTACCTTAACATAATCAAAAGCAGGGTTTTTTTTTGAGGGGGGGTGATATAGTTGATTGAGTATTTGAAATTCCTCAGAAGATGTCTCCTTTCTTTTCTTTCTTTTGGCAGTTATTGATTTAGAAGTGAGCTAGAAGCATCTGACAGGAACTGTCACTAACCCACAGTGAAGTTAATTTTATTTTGGTTACATGTAATTATTTCATGTTTGCTTCTGTGCAGAACAGTGGCAATAGATTTCATCTCCTTCCCCCTCCTCCTCCCGCCCCCGAAAGCTTTCCTTTTAGCTGCGCAAATCTTTCTCTCTCTGTGTTCCTGTGATATGATGAGGGAAACTCTGAATGCTTAAGTGGGCATCTACAGAGAACCTGCCTAAATCCTGCTGCTGCTGCTAAGTCGCTTCAGTCGTGTCCGACTCTGTGCGACCCCATAGACGGCAGCCCACCAGGCTCCCCTGTCCCTGGGATTCTCCAGGCAAGAACACTGGAATGGGTTGCTATTTCCTTCTCCAGGGCATGAAGGTGAAAAGTGAAAGTGAAGTCGCTCAGTCATGTCCGACTCTTAGCGACGCCATGGACTGCAGCCTATCAGGCTGCTCTGTCCATGGGATTTTCCAGGCAAGAGTACTGGAGTGGGGTGCCATTGCCTTCTCCACTAAATCCTGCTACTGATGTCAAATAGCTCATGCAGTGTGCTAGTCTGATTAAGTCACTGGTAGAATGAGGGTATTAAGTCATCTGTAGAAATGACTAGAAGAAGAAAAAAATCTAGCAAAAGAGCAGACTGGGAAAATTAGAAAAAATACTTTCTGGCACATAATTCAGTTAAGTTACTCCTTAGAAATTTATGTTTGGACCATCAGTGTACATGCTTAAATGCCAGACAGAGTCCAGGTGTGATGTGTAGTCCATCGTTCAACATATACTCAAAGGCTTTTTTAGAAAATGTGTCTGTTCCTTCCGTGTGTAGCACTGTGCCAGATAGGGACTAAGAGTAAATGAAAATATTTATGCTGGTTCCCTTCCTTATAGGAACTTAAATTTGATTTGAGGTGGCAGGACATACAGTTTAAGAGCTAAATTAAAATAACAATCCAAGACAGGGGATGGCAAACTGACCTACAGTCCCAATCTGGCCTGCTGATTCTTCTTGTAAGTAGCTTTATTGGAACATGCTGTGCCCATTCATTTATGTGTTGTTCAAGACCGCTTTCTTGCTGTATTTCAGTTGAGTAGTTGGAACAGCATATATGGCTCACAAAGCCTAAAGTATTTACTGTCTCACTCTTTAAGAAAAAGCTTACCAACCCCCAGTTGAAGACAATATTTCAGAAGATGTTAAAGGCAGTGTCTGATAGACGTGATTTAGACGGTTAATGTTGCAATTAGTGAGAATATATTGGTGTGTATCTCAAGATGGGGCTTGAAGTTGACCTCAGGCCATGAAGATGGAGGATGTTTTGTGGTGTGGAGAATAAGAAACAGGGTTCATGGGTGAGACTATAGATCATGCCCTCTGGGGAAGAGTGTGTGAGTGATGGCAACCAGGACTGTCCACTTGCGCTTGGGGCTAGGGGTTGGGTATAAATGCATCTGAGCTTGTTAATGTAAAACCTGTGCTACATAGTGGTGGCCTTTGAGTTCTAGAATCAAGGATGGGAGCCTTCCCAGACATCTGCTTTCTTTCAAAGGCAACATTCACTTTCACAATTGATGTTGATTTCAGACCTATGACGTAGTTGGCTCCAAGGGTGTGTTCACATTCATGGAGGCACTGTCCCCTCATGGACTGGTAAATTCAGCTTATTTGTTTTGTGTAGTGCTAGTTCTTGGTGTGTTTGGAGAAATAGCTGTCATTTTCAAGAGAGGTTTAACCTTGGGGTCCTCTGAAGGCCACTAGCACTAGGAGACTTGTATGGATAGACAGTCTCCCATTCCATGGTGACAGTGTTCTGGAGAGTCTTTTGAGAAGGGAATTCTGGAAAGAAATGTTGTGTAGATGAGAGACGTTGGGAGGGGAGAAGTAAGGAGGAGGAGCCCCCATCCTTGGTTACTTCCTTGTCTCTTTCCTTTCGCGCTTCAGCACTGTCTGCCATCTTGCCTGGCTCTGCAGCGCTCCCACAGTGTGTCCTCACAGGCGGTGCACTTTCAGCTTCTGGATCCCCAGCCTTGTGTAGCTGCTCAGCCATCATCATCTTTCCACCCGCTGCCATGTCCCCTATTCCATGACCCCCACTCCCAGCCTGGATCCTGCCATCTTGGCTCCTGGTACACACTGAACACCCTCCCCGCCTCCCTCACACACACTTTGCCTCGATTAGTTACTGGAGGCCACTCAGCTCACCTCTGATCCCTTTTCTCCTCCTGGGGCAAGCCCTGGGATGCCCATGCCACGCTTGCCTCTGGCCCTGCCATTGGCTCTGGAGCCACCCAGCCGATGCTTCCACTGGCCTCTCCCACTCCTTTGTTTTCTTCTGTGAATTAACACACACACACACACACACACACACACACACACACAGTGCAAAAGAAAATCCCATGTGCATTTTGCACTCAACTCATCCTAGATTGTTTTCTCAAGCTCCTCAGATTCCCTCCTCACCTGACCATCACCAACAGATGACCTTAATTCCTGTGTTTCCCACCTTTGAACAGGATATCTGACCTCTCTGGGAACCAGATTCTTCATAAATTTGGTACCACGATAGACACTGCATAGAGTGTGTGTCAGTTACTACTGCTGGGTAACAAACTCTTCCAAACTTGGCACCTCCAGACAGCCATTTTATTATGCTCATGGATTTTTGTGGGTCAAGAATTGGGACAAGGCATGGTAGGGATGGCTTATCTCAGCTCCACAGAGTCTGGGGCCTCAGCTGGAAAGACTGGAACACGGGATGATGACACTGGAAAAGCTGGAATCATCTGAAGCCTCTGACAGGTCCATGTTGGCCTGGGCTCGGCTGAGTCAGCATGGTGAATGCCTACATGTAACATGTATGCCTAGGCTTCCTTATAACTTGACCATCTCTTTCCAAGCCAGCAAGTGGCTTGGAAATTGCATATTAGCCTTTTGTCACTCAGCCTTAGAAGTCACACAGCATCATTTTCCTGCACTCGCCTGGTCAAAGTGTTCACAAGCCTGCCCAAATTCAGAGGCCCAGCAATTGAGGTTAGATTTCCCCTGTTGTTGCCTGGGGTCACATTCTGGAAGAGCATGAGGGATGGGAAAGTTTGCTGTAGCCGTCTTGGAAAGTATAATCTGCCACAGAGTGGTTGTTATAGTTAAATGATGTGATGAGGACAAAAACAACTGGCACCAAGAGATTGAGTATATTTTCATCCAGCAATTGTTTGTTCTGTTCCTACTATATGCCAGGGGTTAGGCCAGCACTGGATCTCTAGGGGCAGACACAGCCAACGTGCTCTCTGCCCTCCTGTGGCTCGCACTGCAGTAGGGGACACAGGCTGAAATCCAGTGTGATTAGATCTGTGACAGGGACTCGGGATTCCAGCCCCTTTCAGGGAGAGGGACTAGTTGAGCATCTGGATTTGTTTCATTTGACATGAGGATGAAGTGAATTTCCCCTCATGAATGCTGAGGAAGGGCAATCTGCCTGGCATTAATGATCCTGCTCACTCCTATCATGCTAGTGGCACTTCTGTGGACCTATAGGCTCGTAGCCCTCAAAGGTACCTCAGAAATCATCAGGCCCAGGGTCTGCCAGCACCCCCTAACCCCACTGTTCAATGTAGACTTATGTTCTGCCTTCCTAAAAGGGGTGTTGAGGAGAGTGGTGGTGTGGAGTCACCTGGGGGACCATCTTCAAACTAGACGTGCCCCCCTGCCCCCAATTCTTATGTGGCCAGGCTGGGAAGAGAGGCAGGGGGAGGTTGCATGGGTGATTCTGACCCCCGGGTGAGGATTCCATGTGGTTTTAAACCAGCACTTCTCAAATGACACTGAGTGTGTCAGTACCCTGGGAATCTCATTACACTGAAGCTTCTGGTTCAGTAGGGCTGGACAAGGCCAGACCTGGCAAGGCTGTGGGCAGTACCAGCAAGGGACAGACAGAGATGCCTATCGAGGCTTTTCCATACCAGGTGAGGGCCAGCTCACAGAGAGAGTGAAACCTCAAGGGCTAGGCAGGTGACCTACCACATTCTGCCATGTTTCAGCACACATTTCTTAAAGATGAGGACTTTATCAAAAACCGTAATCATGTTATCAGTTTTACACCTAAACAACCAAAACCACAGCCTTCTTTATACAAAACCCATCTCAAGAAACCCAAATTCAGAATGTAAATTGGTATAACCACTATTGGAAACACTGTGGAGGGGTCCTCAAAAGATTAAAAATAGAATTATCATGTAATCCAGCAGTTCCACCCCTGGATATGTATCAGAAGGAAATTAAATCATTATCTCATAGAGATATTTGCACCCCAGTATTCATTGCAGCATTATTCACAGTAGCCAAGGGACTAGCTTAGGTGTCTGTTGGCAGGTGAACGAATAAAGGAAATGTAATAGATGTATACAGTGGAATACGATTCAGCCATGAAAGGGAAATCCCGTCATTTGCTACACCATACGTAAACCTCAAGGGCATGTGCTAAATAAGTTAGACAGTTCAGTTCAGTCGCTCAGTCGTTTCCGATTCTTTGTGACCCCATGAACTGCAGCACACCGGCCTCCCTGTCCATCACCAACTCCTGGAGTTCACTCAAACTCATGTCCACTGAGTTGGTGGTGCCATCCAACCATCTCATCCTCTGTCATCTGCTTCTCCTCCTGCCCTCAATCTTTCCCAGCATCAGGGTCTTTTCAAATGAGTCAGCTCTTCACATCAGGTGGCCAAAGTATTGGAGTTTCAGCTTTAACATCAGTCCTTCCAATGAACACCCAGGACTGATCTCCTTTAGGATGGACTGGTTGGATCTCCTTGCAGTCCAAGGGACTCTCAAGAGTCTTCTCCAACACCACAGTTCAAAAGCATCAATTCTTCGGTGCTCACACAGAGAAAGATAAATACTGTATCATATCACGTTGTGGAATCTGAAAAAGCTTTAGTCAGAAAAAGGAAATAGAATGGTGGTCATCAGGGGCTGGGAATGAGGTGGAGGAAATGAGACGTTGGTCAAAGAGGACAAATTCCCTATAATAAGATAAATAAGTTCTGGAATATCTGGATGACTGTAGTTATGAATACTGAATTATGTACTTGAAAATTGCTAAGAGAGTAGGTCTTAAATGTTCTCCCCACTACCTTACCACCACAAAATGTAATTATGTGAGGAGATAAATATGTTAACTAACCTTACTGTGGGACTCATAATATAGAAGTATATCAAATCATTACATTAAACTTATACAGTGTTGTTATGTCAGTTACGTTTCACTGAAGCTAAAAAAAGACATGACACATGACAGATAAAAATACTTACACTCTTACTCTTCATATGCATCCACATACAAAGCAACCAAAAAAAAAAAAAAAAGGGTTCAAATTAAGAAAATGTTCCCAGAGGTTGCCTTGAAGCTTTTTCCGGAGGTCCATGCTTGTAGATGTGTGGTATAGAACAAGCATACATTTGATTGTGCTTGTTGCTTATTGTAGTTTTAAAGTAGCTGACAGTGTACCTTAACAAAGCAATTAGGATTAAGCATTGTATGTACACCCTCCAAGGTAAACAGTTTACATCCAAGCTGCCTTGAGATTTC